>NW_024538578.1:0-709778 GCF_016647635.1 Suillus subaureus | reverse complement strand
AAATACAAATACATACCACCAACATGCCTGTCGAAACCCCAAGTGCAGCGATGGAGATGATATAGGAGTAACGATATGTCGGGCCCAGTTCAACGGCCATGCGTATCTATGCGAAAAGTGCGGTCGTGAGTTGGTGAGAGCAAGAGATCGATGGCGAGGTCACTGACGATCCAATCACATTGCCTGTTTGCCCCATTGAGTTCATCAAAGCAATAGCAACGGCACGCTTCGCGGGTTCTCTGGCGAAAGTGTTGTTGATCCACCCTAAGAGCACCAGGTATCCAGTGACGGTTTGAGCCATCAGGAATCTGTATGTTTCTGAGTGCAAAAGTGGCGCCCCACGAGTGACGATACCACTTACAGTGCAATATAGCGCGCAGCCTTGTTCATCGTAAAGATCGATATGATGAATGCAAGGGCGCCGAATGCATTGGTAACAACAAAGCATTTGTAACGCCTCTGCTTCTTGTCAGAGTACCTGATCTCCGTGAGATGCGATTTTCTGATAGAAATGATTCACTAACCATGTAAGAATAAATCCGACCATACCCGCGAACACCCACGGAGGAGCACAAAGCAACAATGTTACAGTCGTATCGTATCCAAGTGTCGCGCACAGCGTTGGGAAGTAAGCGAAGAAAGACTGCCCCACTACCTGGAACATGGCAGCAACTGCAAACCACCACACCTTCCAGTCAGATACAGCATCCTGCAGTCCTCGCATGGTCGTCTGCTCCCAAGCTCGTCAGCCTTACCATTGCCATCTTTTGCGAGGCGAGAGATGACAAGTGCTCTTTCCTCCGGAGTGATCCACCTGGTGTTGTGCGGGAAATCAGGGAGTGTGAATATCGCGCAAATTGCGACCAAGATGGTGATGCCGCCTTCAATAAAGAATAACCATCTACGGACCATTCAGCTCCAAGGAGTGATAGAAAGACGATTGTTGCCTGCCTCCATGCAGCTTGACCAAGTTTGTCCTGCATGCTGTGAAGTATAGCAGATGCAAACAGGGATCCGAATGCAGAGCTGAGAAAACTTCCACAAGAAACGAGAGTTATTCTCAAGGCGAGTTCGTCCCGCTTGTACCATTTAGATACAAGAAATATAATACCGGGGAAGAAGGGCGCTTCGGCAAAGCCAAGAAAGAAGCGGGCGACAACAATCCCAGTATAACTTGGGTCAAACAATCAGAGACTATATCTGAACGATGCAAAACAAGGATGTGTACTTCGTTGTGATCCCTGAGCACCATTAGCAGTCATCTTCATGAACAATCGATGTCGACAAACCTGTTAATACTGATATTGTACCCCATGCTAACATACAGGACGGAATGATGACAGAAGGCTTCTCCAGCCAGTGCAGGAACATGTTCCTAAAGACAAGTTATGTTCAGCTGTCTCTCGATGAAGGACGAAACTCACCCTGGCACTTGCATGACAATATATCCAACATATAGGATGGACAAAGTCGTGGCATATTGTTGCCCATGCAAGTGCAGGTCCTTTCTCAAAACCTTGTAACCGAGCGTTGCTGTAGATGTCATAAGATTAATACAAGTACAACAGTATGTAACACACCTAATATTGGATCTGTCAACCTAGGGTGCACAGTAAGTATCATAATGGAGTTCGCAAAAACCTCGGACCCACTAGATTCAGGTTTGTAAAATCAGTAGTATGGACATACGCAAATCAAGCTTCCTCAGTAATCTCCTCTCAAGGTCGTTACGGGCACGACAGGAGACACCTTTTGGCAAATCGTTGATTGTATCAATAGCGTCAACCGCTGTTGGATCGCTCAGAGTGGGCATCCTTCAGGGGAAGGGGGGGGAAACGCAACACGTAGGCTTGCATGTCTTGGCGATAAGTAGGTAAGAATAATAGTACGGATTTGATTACAGCCGGAATCCATGGATCGTCTGCCAATGTCCCAAATTAATATTGACTGCACCATCGATTGATCATAGCAGCAAATCAGGTTGCTCCACCTGTGGTTTACCCAATCCTAGCGATGCGCCGGATCAACGGCCCTGGTAATTGGTTTGGCCAAATCATTGTGCTGAAGGATGAAGCGGATGACACGAATTAGATGACGAACTTCGCAGCGAGAACGCAACCATCATCCGTCAGAAGCCCCGTGCCAGGGCTAGCAGATGTACAGTCCGGAATTTGTAGCCTATAGACATACTAATATAAGCACACCCCTGGAAATAGTTAATGGGACTGACACTTGTCGCAACGGCCTGGATCATCCTTTTAACTAATAACAACTGCCAAGTGGCTGTAGATTGTTAGTTGAGACTCGTCCGGACCGTTGGAAGTACATGTGCAACCATCGTTGTACCCCTTCTCCATATAATGAGAGGATATTTCAGAGATGCATCACCTTGCAAATATCCCAAAAAGCCGAGGAGGGATGGAAGCGTGGATGAAGTTGACATCATGGATCGTGATTACGAGGTTTCAGAGTGGATGAGACAGACATTTGCAATCATGTATTGACTCTTCAGAAGGAGAGAAGCATGTTTCCACCCCTACGCTGATACTTCTGCCTATAACATTAGCCTCACTCAGGTGCCTTACTTGAAGCTGGAGCTTATTGTTTCCATGAATTTAAGAATCCTGAATTTGCTTTGCTGCGCAGGACTGATACGGGATTAACTAATAGAAGGTATCAGTCATGGCAAGTCTGTTGAAATGAGCATCCGAGGCGTGACTGTCAAGCATGACAAGTACCTACCACGGCTTAAGTGATTTTTAGACTGATTAGGAACGTTGAGACAGATGTTCCTACTCCGGGTGACCATGAGCCGCAGCCGTCTTGCCAGATGATCGCAATGTTCGACGTCGAAAAAAAAACAAGTCGCCGCCCACCGCGATGGGAAGAAGCGTTTATGTTTGTATTATGGAAACCCTGATGAGAGAGTACATAGTAGCTGGCCTAGTCTGCATGATATTGACATGGTTTCTGTAAATCCAAAGTTCATGTGCATGAGCCGCTCATCATAATGATGAATAACAAAGATTTGAACGCGTAAACAAGTACCAACAACGCGGTCGAACAGCATCTTGAATGTCAGAAGCGTCGAGCTCTCGTCTCTTGTATCGCGGCTCACTCTCCCTCCCAGACTCTTATATCCTCTTAGATGGACTCACTTTCTCAGCAAACCTTCTGGCTAACAAAGACCTCCTCCACAATCCACTTGCACTAGCACTCGAGAGCATGCGCGGTCGTCCCTCTCTCAGACTCAAAGGCACGGAATCGCTCAAGAATATATGCATAGACCCTTCGGATGATGTCTGTATGTATGTGAGCATGTCGAACACCCATAACACCCCCATTCACACCCAACAGGGACATCCATCCATCCGCCACCCTCTCTCGGGTCTACTTTGAAAATATGCTCTGCTTATCGCATCTATCTCCTGATGGGCGGACGGAAATGGGCGCGCGTGTAGCCTTGGGAGATACTGGTATATTTGTTCCTTGATTCTTCCATTTGATCTGAGCTGATTGCCGTTTGTAGATGGTCCAGCAACGACAGAAATACTAATATTTGGAAAGGCTCATTCGTCGCCGACTACTCCATCTATAACAATCCGTGTAGCACGCATCACTCCAGCTACTCGTGCTCCCCGCCCAGACGATCCTACACCCCGAAAACCGCCTCAGCATCTTCTCACACGCACACAATCTATCGGAGAACTCGCTGCGAACACGAGGATCAAAGTCAAAGGAGATGAATCAGAGGTGGTGAGACGGGCAAGAGAGGTAATGCTGCATTTACCGAATTCGAAATCACGGGGGCGAGGAAAGGACAAGGAACGAGGCAGCGCTGTGTTTAAAGTACCCACGCTCCCAGCAAAGAAAACCAACCACGCACGAGAAGCAGACGTTTTCGGACCTCTCAGTGATGCTAAAGGTAAAGCAGGTGCGGTGGACGATGGAGTTGGTGATATAGAGCAGGAGAACAAATCTGTCTGTCCAACGTTTTCCCTGGCGTCCTTGTATTGCGCTCAAACGTTACATTCCACAGATCATCAAGAAATTTACTGTAAGACACCTCGATGCAGTTGGCGTATCCAAGGCGCATCCGGAGTTTAAGGAACTCTTTGGGTTCGTGTATCGTGGTACAACTTTTGCTCTCGTATGTCAATGTATTCCTCTTGGTGGTCGCATACTTATTTTTTATCTCAGAGAGCCACGATAAAGAAATCTTCTGTTAGTGCGCTAGCTCTAGAGACGCTTGTAGAAGCACACATCAAGCTTTATGTTACATCACCCATTTGAAAGGAAGGGCTCTTTTCCAACTGAAGTCGCATTTTCAGCAGCAGATCATTTGCATACATCACGGAATCATATACCCCGCTCAGAAAAACTATGAAGGACCATAATGCTACTACATAAAAATGCATGAAAGAATGTCTACTGAGTAAAATCAAGCGATTAGTCTCTAATATATGATAGCCATAGGTATTAATTATTGCATAAAAGAACGCTTGCAGAATAACATCGAGCCATTAGTCCAATATAAGTTAGCAATAGATATTGATTATCGCGATAAGATATGCAATAAGATATGCAATAAGATATGCAGGGAAAGAACAATGGTACAAGAATCAAGATCCACTCGAAAGCATTGAGCGTCGATGCATCAAGCACCGCTCCCCACAGCAACAGTGACGGGTCCGGGATAAACACTCCCCACAATCTCCTTAAACGCCCTATCGTCCTCGTACCTGTCCCTCGTCTGCGTAACAATAACCTGTAATACAGGCCTGGGGCTCTCGGCAATATGCACATTATCCTCATCCCTCTCAAAAGTCGAGGATGTGCTAAAACAGTTAAGCGCTTGGAGCACTGGGCTCGTAGGGTGCGAAGGGGGATTGGACCGGGGTAATACAGATAACGAAGAAGATGGAGAGGCTGTGGGAGATGGCGAACGTGAGAACATCCGTGGAAGCCTCATCTGCGCTCTAGATGGCATACTACTTGGATTACGATGAAGATTGGGAGTGGTGTTGGGGCGGATGATGGTGCGTGTGACTACGACGTCATCCCTCTCGTAAACATCGACTTGTGGAGTGTGCGATGGAGGTACATCAGGCATAGAAGAAGACGCAGTCGTGTATGTAGTAGAAGCAGAAGAACTTGGTGTGGATGAGCGCGAAGCCTCCGAATATGCATCTCCCCCCTCAAGAGGGACGACCACAACCTCATGGTCCGGCCACACACCACCTACGCTCGCACGTACGGGGAACAGCACACACGGTCGAGTTCTGACGCAAAGGCCCTGCCCCATCGTCGATTTTTGAGTGCCGGTTTTAGAAAGCGAGTTGGGTCTCTGAGAATGGAAATGGAGGTAAGCGTGGTGTTAAGAACACTAAGAGAAATGAAATGAAAAGAAAAGAAATACTCACTGCGCTGGTGCGCAGTAGCGGATCGAAACGTTGTGCGTCCATGGGGTCGTATCGTGCGGTGTCCATTTCCATCTTGGTGTATATGCAGTGTGAGACGGCTCCAGAGCGATCAATCAAGTTGTAGAAAGCCTGTGAGGAGAGGGGACAGTGACCTGCTCATCATCGCGAACGAAGGATTTAAGTAAAAATGCCTAGTCCACAAGTAACTGTGAACAATAAGGTGTGGAAGCAAAACGTTCGCCACATATCGTGACTGTGCCACTGGCGCTTTTTCTTTGTTGTCCGTCCGTACGCGTATGCATAGGTGTGGACGCAGTGCAGGGTGGCGTTGGCGTTCAAGCAATAGCCCGCTTTGTGTGATTGCAGGTCCGAGGTTTTAATTCCGGGCGTTTGAAACATGGTGAGGATCCACAGCGGAACGTGTCGTCCTAGTGGAAAAGCTGCCACGCGTTGGAAGCATTGAAAGAACCTTGGTTATCATTAATCAACCGCCAGGTCTGTCAGCATGTTCATTTTCGTGCAATTGTCGTGTCTTTAACGTGTTTTTGGTCTTCGCGCTGGCGTCTACTATAACGTATGTTGTCTGTAGGGAGTCCACGCGCAATCCATATACGAGCCCCGCAATGGGCCTCAGACATTGTAATATTGTTGTATGCGCAGCTTGATGGGACGGAACCCGTGTTTGAGATACGGAGAGCGAGGGTCGTGGTGAGTGTGAGGGGTTGATGATTGGAGGATCAGGTTCTTACTGTGATTTTGATGTGGTGCAATGTAAGTGGCACTTTGTAGACAGGCAGCAGGTTGTCGCCCTCGTGTCAGGATTATACTGGCCGCCTCGAGATGACTTGCCTGCCGGGTATCCGGTCAACGTGGTCGGAAGGTGTAGGCTTGTTCCACATAATTAATATTGCTAGTGCTGATTTCCCTATCCACTATATGAGTACCATATATCCTTAGCTTTCAATATGTAGCCAACGAACATTCTTTTATCATGACTTACAATACTATGGTGCTTCCAAACACCAACATTGAACGACATTGCATTAGCTAGTATATTCAAGGCAAAATCCCTTTATACTTCACCTCGGGCAGCTGCATTCTCTCCAGATCGATCGGAGACACGGACCGGAAAAGACAATTACACGGCTAGCGATGAACGGCTCGGCTTGGACTCAAAGCCCCGGCTTAGGCTTACCAGATTCCAAGCCTAGGCCGTGAGCCTAAGCCAGCTCAAAGCCGTGGCTTGAGCCGAATCAGGTCGCAGCTCAGCTATCTGCAAAGACATTCGAAGTTGGAGCATAATATCGCCTAGTAGTACTCAACAGAACATCTAGTCTACTATCTCAAAGTCAGACCCGGGCTCGTCATTATGACAGTAGTAAATTCGCACATTTCTTAACTTCCTTTTTCGTCACTTTTTTCCCACATAAGAGTGGAAAAGTTCTTCACAAGTAGTGATGTGCATGGCCTGGCTTCAAGCTGTGGGCCAGGCCAAGCCAGGCCAACTTCATGGCCTGATGACAGCTTTTGGCCTGGCCTGAGATGCTTCAAAGCCCAAGCTGGTGGCCCAGGCCACAGCTTTGTGACTTAGTCACCACTCTGCGGATTTGATCTTCTAGGTTTATTTTGTCTCCATTGTTATCTTTTCTGGCTTTGACAACGATGATAACACAAGTCATGTTCAAATAACTGGGGAGTCACCCTATGTGATGCTTCCCAAGCTTTATGATACTCACTTTAGTGTTGGTGGCATTGCAACTTTGCTCAACATTGCTGTTTTCATGCTGTTTTCAGTGGTTTACTTTTCTTTGCCAGGCTCTCATATGTCACAGCCTTTGATGGGCAAATGATGGCCATGACCAGCTCATTTCAAGACCAGATGTTTGAAACTGTGCTAGTACATCTCCCCCCACCTGATACCATCTGCCCCATTCCTACCTACTGGCCCTCTGATGACTGGAGCAATTCACACAGACAGTGATGATGAGCCTTGTGTGGTATGGCCAGTATGCAAAACTATTTTTTTTTTGTAAACCCATGGCTGCACTTCTACAACATTTGGAAAAGCAGCTCTCCTGTCCCAAACAAAAGCTACCAATGATTTCCATGCTGCAGAGGCTGCAAAGTGGACTGCCAAAGATCTTCAAACTTGTGATCAAAGCACCACCCACAGCTTGCAAAGTGCTCTTCCTGGCATTGTTCTACCTGTGCCTATGCCTGACAACAGCAAAAGAGCATGAGTTGAAGATGATAATTTTGATGATGCAGAATCCAATGATGGTGAGTGTGAAAATGCATGGATGAACCCCAAACATGAGTCTACCACCAATGTAAGATGTGTCATTGCTCACATGGAAGCAACAGCCAAACAAATCCATCAAAAAAAAGCCCCCACAATAGACCATGCTGAAGAAGAGGTTGATGATGACAGAATTCTTGCTGACATCAATGTGCAGCCTGTCACCAATGCTGGTCCCTCATGTAAAGATAAGACTCATGACATTGATCAATTTTTTGGTAATCCATTTGAGTGTGCTGGCACCAATGGAACAGTCAAAAAACACTGTAAATGCAAGGTCTGCCTGTGAGTTTTCTTGCAATTATTTGATTCTGTACAGTTCTAATGGTTCATTATTATTACACTACCAGAGGTCAGTGCATTATTGTGAATGAGACAACCACACTGTGCCAACATGCAGGAGTTAAATTTGTGGCAAGTTCTATTAGTATTGTGGTGGCTTGCAGGAATCCTAATCATGTATGTACATCTGTAGGGATAATATTGGCAATGGGCTAAGAGCAATGCCTTCATCTCTAAATTGCTCAGTGACATCAAAACTGAGAAAGAGAAAGCTGCCCAAGCTCAGCAAACTACCAATGTGCATATGGTGGAATGAAAGCTTTCAGAGCATGTGATTTGTACACTGATAAGCTTTTAAAAAAAGCAGCTATCAAGTGGCTTGTCACAACAGACTAGGTAAGTCTGGTAGTCATTACCAAACTACATCCTAACAACATAATGGCAGCCCATACAGGCCCTTGAATATCCACAGTTCAAGGAGATGATTGATGTAGCTTCTTGCACAATGCAAGGTGTCAAAATCCTGGGTCATAAAGCCACATGTGGCAGATTTTCAAGAATCATTTAACCCAGCTGAAAGTAAAACTCAATGTGTGTACCATCTCTTTCACCACTTGTTTGTTTCTAATATATGTTATAGAGTGACTCTGTCAGTGGAGCCATCAATATAACATGTGACACATGGCAGGCTGAGAATGTGAACAGGTACTTTGCCATCATGGGTCACTGGATTGAAGAAAACCATCCAATGCAGTGGGAGTCTCAAAGTGCACTGCTTGGTTTCATGCAGCTGAATAATGTGCACAATGACAAGCACTTAGGTGGTGTCTTATTCAAGGTACTGGATCATGTTGGTATCACTCATAAGCTTGGGCATGTTACATGTGACAATGTGAGCAACAATAGTACTATGCTACAAGAGTTTTCACAGCTGTATGAGATGAGGTGCAGGAAGGAATTTCCATGGCAGCCATGCAAAATAAAGTATGTCTATTTACACAATTTTAGTAGTGGAATCATTAACTATCTTGATAGTTGCCTAGCACATGTTATTAATCTTGGAACACAGACCCTCATAAGTACATACAGCAAAGTGCCTCACTATAGTCCTCATGATTCACATGCATATGAACTGGACACATCTCAGATTGATCAGGATGAGGTTGGCCTCATCTGCAGTATTTGTATTGAGGTACTATGGCCATCACAATTTCAACCCTGATATTGTTGACACATTTCCACATTCAGGAATGTTCATCCACAAAGTAGAAAGAGCTATACAAGACCATTCAAACCAAGGCCGGTGTGTCTTCACTAACACAGCTGCTACTTGACATGAAAGTTTGCTGGTCTTCAACATATGTAATGCTCAATCATGTGGAATGCAAGAAGGGTGTGTTTTTTTGTCATTTCATCCAAATTTTTCATTCTCAGTTGCACATCATAGTATGTCAACACTTTCATCTACAAAATGGGTTGCCAAGAACATAATCTAACAAAACACTCCAAAATCAATCATCTGCAATTGTCACCTGTGGAATGGACATGAGTGAGGCAATTTACAGACCTCCTTTTGGTACATTTAGTGAAATTGATTTTTGATCATTGGCCTAACCTGATTCTCTAGTATGCTGATGTTGCTCAGCAAGCCTTCTCTTCAGATCACAGATCAACCCTCCATATTGCTATTCCAGCACTGGAGACTCTTCACAGATCATGGATGTCATGAGTGGAAAGATCTAAATATAGTCAATTTGCTAATGCACTCAAGGCAGTGGTGTAGGGATTTCATATTCTGTGGGCTTGTATAGGCAGATATTACTTAGTGTTATGTTCGCACTTTTGGTGCTTATGTAATCATGATATTTTTCACCACCTACCAGTACCAGTCTGAGACTGAACAGTTTTTAGCATGATTTCCTACTCTCTCTGAGCACTGAGTCTAGTTCAGAAACCCTTTAGGGTTGAATAGCAGCTAGGCATAGCACATTTAGCCCAACATTAGAAGTCTACTTTCCAGTTCTCTTCTTGTTGTGTTTCCCACAGCGGTGAACAAGTTAGATGAGTACTATAAGAGGATGACAGACACTCCAGCTTATATAATTGCTATGTGTTCATTATTATCTGTTTTTGTTGGTTGGCCTGCTCTAACATTTGCAAGTGTAGTACTGAACCCAAAAATGAAAATGGCATACTTCAAAAAGCATTGACCATCACATTTGCTCAATGATATATTTGCATGTGTGGAGAAAGTGGTATGTCATTCATTTTATACTAGTCACTTTGTTATCCTAACAACTGTCAAGTTTGAAGCATGCTATTATGACTTGAATTGAAATGTTTCATCATCACAGCTCATGACTACCAAAAGCAAAGTCAGTGGCCTCAAGAAACTTATCTGACAAGTTCAGAGCAAGTCTGAAGATGACAGCATGCCTCATGCACATCTCCTATTATGCTTGTTTGCCTCATGCTTATCAGTTTTTACTATGTAGCCAGTTGCCCTGTATCACTACAACCATTGCAATTGATCCACACATATACAGGTTGATATAGGCTTGCTATATTAGGCCTAATTTGATCCAGGTTGATACAGACATTGGTTGAAAAATACAGGTCCATACAGGCTCTGTATGCATCTGTATACACCTGTAGTAGGGTCTGACTGGGCTTTATTGCTTGCAAACAGCAGTAAATCATCAACCCAAATGGTAATGATCTCTGTCCAATTTTGCAATCATCTGATATACACACATGGATCTGATAACATGCATTTGAATCCTATGTTGTTCAGATGGTTATTTAACTCAATGATCCACTCTCTTCCTGACTGTTTTAGTCCATATATGGTCTTTTTTAGTCAACATACTCAACCAGTGCTATTATTGTACCATTCCAGTTGCTCCATGTTGTAAGCCTGGTGCTTACTACATCAGTTACATGTTTGTTTGGTGTGACAGTCAAGTTTTCCTTGGGCTTAGATTTACTTACTTTCATTACCTTCTCTTATCTCTACTTTCATTAGTTTATGTTTGCACTTTTGTAGCTTACATAAGGATTGGATCTTACCTTCACTCTTTACCTGTAGTTTGAGACTACCCATTTTATGATGATTTCCTTTCCTCTCTGAGCTCTAAGTCTAGTACAGGAACCCTTGTGAGTCAAATAGCAGCTAGGCATGGCACTTTAGACCCAACATATTGGCTAGGTACTTTACCAAGTATCTAGCCAAGTTGTGTTACTCATAACAGGACCACTCTCTACTTCATTTGAGCACATAGAGGCCTTGATTGACCATGGGTCACATCTAGTTCTTATTAACAAAGATCTGGTGGCCAAGCTTGGCATATGGAAATGCAAATTGTGTGCTGAAATAGAAGTGAACTCAGCATTCCTGACATCATCCAATTCTTATTTTTCTCTCTCTGAATTATGGAAGACAGGACAGCCACACTCATTACATAGTGTGATAACACCCCATACTAGGCAGGTGTGATGCAGGGACTCCATACACCTGTGCCTGCTCAGTTTTGTTTAATCAATGTGTGGCCAAGCGCCATATTACTATAGCCCAAAGGACAACAAAAACAAGAACACAAAAAAATGAACTCTACAGTAAGCTACCAAACATATGTTTCATCATTGTCCTCCTCATCAGAGAATCCTGTAATAACCAAACCCTCCTCTTCTATGATTGGAGCTGTAGGGAGTAAGTTGGCACCTGGTTCATTCAGCCAGCAATGATCAGATGCATCTGTTGTACAATAATTTAAAACAAAGTTAATTCAAACTGAGAAAAACATACCAAGACTGTGTCCACCATGAATACAACCCATGTAGTAAGCACTATCAGTATCCCCATTAAAAAACAGGTCCTTTTGGTTTTCAAGGAGAGGCAAAGGCTCTTTGTCTGAGTTGGTGACATCTGTAAGAGAATCAACAATGGCTGGTATCTGTGCAGAGTGCTGAATAGAATGATACAAATCTAAGTAAATTGTCCACATGGACTGGTGAGTGACTGGAGGATGGCCTAAATCATCATAACAGTCTTGAATAAGATCATTGAGCAGTTTGGGAACCAAATCAAAGACAGGATGATCGGGTTTCACATAGATATTGCGGACATGGTCTATAGCGTTTTGTTTGACTGTTACCTAGTAGAATGATAAGCCAGTTAGTTACAATGTGACTCAAGTAGCATTCAAATAAAATATACCTTGAAGTCTAAAGCTCCAAAATCTTCTGCAGACTCATATATTAGATAAGGTACACTGTGTGGAAGCACCTAAATTATGTGATCATAAGCGCTAAATGAATGTAAATGAATACCATTGAAATACCTTGTTATGATCTGGCCTCTTGAGGGTGTTGTTAACACAGTCCTGATACCTATCTAGCTCGCACTGCAACCATGGAATGAAGACCCAATGGAAGATCATGCTAAATGTGCAACTGTAAGCAAACTTAAAATGTCAGAGAACTAGAGTGAAGGTCACTTACACCTGAAGGGTGTTGTCACTATTGTACCAGCCATTCTCCACTCCTTCATCTAGAAGTGTTTCAAAACCAGGGATAAACTGACACCATAACTGAGACCAGGTGATCTCTGGTTTCACATTCTTCTTTGTCTGCATCCAATGGTGTTGTAATGTACCTTGCAGTGCTGGATCATACATTTGACGCAGCATGGTATGTGCATGGGTGATTCTGTAGTTTTCAGTGCCAGGATTGCTCTGAGTCACCATTGGAATGTCTGTCATACCCAGGTGGGCAACTTGAATAAGTAAACAGTGCAATAGATAGTTATTTAAACAAACTTACAGCCCAGTTTCTCGATGGTATTGAGATAGTATGTGAGAATGAGTTGAGGGTTACAGTTTGAATGCCAGACTCAGATCCACATGATATGGCTGGAGAATGGCTCTACCCCAGTATGTAATGCAAGACCGAATCAAAGCCACTTATCGTGCTGGTCGATGGCAAATATATCATTGACACCAGCAGCCCAGAACCACCTGCACTTAAGGTGACTGGCTTTTCATCAATGTACAAGGTCTGCTTCATAGGCGGCACAGTATGATATCACCAGATTTCTATTTAATAGCTAGTCAAATCTCTTACAGATCAATGGTAATTGAATGAGTTACCTCGACATGTTCATTTCCTTTTCGTGAAATAGCAAAATGACCATTTCCCGTGCACCAGCATTTGGGTATGCCTGGCAGAGCTCAATCATAGCTTCATAGATGGATTCAATTGAGTGGTTCTGCTTGCAGGTATGCAAAAGACCCATTTTGTTGCATATCTCTTTGAACTTCATGATCCTACCCACAAACATTGGGAAAGTAGTACTAATCAATGGAAATTGACTGACCCTAGTCCATAGTGAGATGTATCATAGTGGTTCCACAAGTTCTCTACAATCTTCTTGTCAGTTTGACGAGCTTTCCAGTACCTAAGAATATGCAGAGTGATCTCCTCAAGAGGCACTGATATCATAAGTTATGTCAGCCTGTAAACTACACATACAGAAATATGTACGGGTTGGCTTGTTCTGGTTTGGCATAGCAGTACAAGTGGTGGTCCCCATACAGCCAGCATTTAAAAACTCAAATGTGAGTACTGGTAGAGATAAGAGTCAGCTGAATAGGAGTACTGAAGACCAATAACAGAAGAGTGCACTAAGGTGCACTGAACACCTCAATAAGAGTCAGAGATAGGTGCACTGAATATCCACCAGTAAGTCAAATAGGCACAATAGGCACACTGAACACCTCAATAAGGGTCAGAGATAGGCACATAGGCCACTGAACACCAATAACATACTGAGTGCTGCACTGAAGACTTCAATAAAACAGGCAAGCTAAACATCTCAATAAGAGTCGGTCAGGCAGGCATATTGAATACTAACTTGAACACCAAGATCTTAGATAAGAGGCAGTTGAACAACAGCAAGATACAGCAAGATTACAGTCAAGGCACATCTTGCAAGCTGAACACAACACTTACAGGTTGGACATGACAAATGGTGGCTGAGCCTGACATGAACAAAAGTCCAACATGAACAAGTCCACGGCTGTACTGAGCCCAGGCACAAGGTTATAGAATAAGTCCAATACAAAAGTCCAACACATCAAACATGCTGGATGCTGGATGCACTGTTTTCCAAGTTTAAATTTTCCAAGTCTGTTTTGGCTGGACACCAACTGAATATGACCATAATCATGATGACTCTGATCCTAACTATCCAACATGGAGAATTTGGCAACTCTCAACTTACTAGATGTACCTCAGTGCTGCAGGATAAACCTCAACTTAGATGCAAGCAGTGAGTTGTCCTGGATGGTCCAATATATAAGTCCATCTCTCAAGTGTCATAGGGCCATTGTTCTAACAGTATTCCTTAAACTCATCCTCATCACACAAGTACTTACTGCCACTGCCGTTATGTCCAACATGGAACTTGTATCTCAGTTCACTGAGGATGCTATTGCCAAGGAGGATCATATCTGTGGTTGACCTGCTTGCAGTAGCATTATCCTGAAAGGTGCACCATATCATTACATTGCCACCATTGTGCCTAGCCAACCTGGTTGCTTCATCTGTAGAGCATGTTACTTGCAATATGCACAGAAGCTTTCAACATCAGTCCAACCCTCTTCAGTTCACCCTTCTTGTAAGTACACTTAAATTTCCTATGTAATTTTTGATCAATGACACAATTGATTATATTTAGCTGCACAATCACTCCCTGATCCTAACATCATATGGCAAAGTGTAAATGCTGCACAGCACAGATGTAAGTCCCATTTCTCTACTTAGAACTTGTAATTACATCTCAATGGCAGAATTTCATAGCTACTATCAACCCTCCTCACATGGTTCCTTTCCTACCTCAGCCCTCAAGTAGTGCTGTGCATATGGGCCACCTTCCAGGCCCAGATATTGCCATGCCTTTATTGTGGCAACAACCACCAGTCAGTTCCAGCCAGAACAGGGTACTCAGCATACCATGCTCAATATAGTTTGGAGCATGAGCAATGGGCTAAACTAGCATATGCTCCACCCCCTGCAGAGACTATCACATTAGAGATAACAGCTGTGTATGAGGGGAATTCATGGAAGAAAAGCAGACATGGTATCAACTTCAGGGTATGTTTTTTTCTATCTCTCTTGTGTTGTTATATTTCTGATGCTCATACTAGAATACAGTGGCTCAAAAAACTGTCCACATGTTTTTGCATTTTTTACTATTTACAATATTGTGTGAGAATACATAAAGACCTCAGTGACATGCTAATACCATATTGTAGTGCTGCTTCAGGGCTTTGGATTGAGCACCACATCGTGAGAATCAGAGGAGATATGGTGGAGATACAAGGCTTACAAAATCATGACTCATGTGGACAGTTTTTTGAGCACATATTAAAACTATATAAATCATCATTTATGACACCATAACAATCATGCCACCATTAAATAAATTATAAAGTGGTGTCATTATGTCATTTTAAAACCATATCTAACTATACAAACCAAAAATTTCCATATGTCATGGTTATATTCACCATGAAAGCCACCCCCCCTGCTCAAAGGGATAATATCCTCTCTCTTTCCTATTCTGGCCTCTCTGCTTGTCAAATTTCCTCTAGAACTGGAGTATCCAAGTCCACTGTGGCCAAGTTCATCAAAGAAAATCACACAGACAAGGAAAACTTCTGTGAAGGGCATCCATCCAAGCTTACCTCTACTGATAGGAGGGCTGTTATTCAACATATCACTACAGGAAAGGCTGATAATGCTGTCCAGGTCACCTATTACATCAATTACACCATCACATTCCCTGTCTCTTCACACACTGTGAGAAACATTCTCAAGACAGCTCATCTCAGGTCAGTAACAAGGAAGAAAAGGCTCTCCTCTCTATCACACATATGCAGGGATGGCTAACCTTTGCCTTAGCCCATCAGAATTGGATTACATGGACTGGAAGCATGTTATATGATCATATAAGACCACAATAAATAGGATTGGGTCAGATGGCAAGGTATATATGTGAAACAAGAAGGGTGTGTAATCCAATTCTGATGGGCTAAGGCAAAGGTTAGCCATCCCTGCATATGTGTGATAGAGAGGAGAGCCTTTTCTTCCTTGTTACTGACCTGAGATGAGCTGTCTTGAGAATGTTTCTCACAGTGTGTGAAGAGACAGGGAATGTGATGGTGTAATTGATGTAATAGGTGACCTGGACAGCATTATCAGCCTTTCCTGTAGTGATATGTTGAATAACAGCCCTCCTATCAGTAGAGGTAAGCTTGGATGGATGCCCTTCACAGAAGTTTTCCTTGTCTGTGTGATTTTCTTTGATGAACTTGGCCACAGTGGACTTGGATACTCCAGTTCTAGAGGAAATTTGACAAGCAGAGAGGCCAGAATAGGAAAGAGAGAGGATATTATCCCTTTGAGCAGGGGGGGTGGCTTTCATGGTGAATATAACCATGACATATGGAAATTTTTGGTTTGTATAGTTAGATATGGTTTTAAAATGACATAATGACACCACTTTATAATTTATTTAATGGTGGCATGATTGTTATGGTGTCATAAATGATGATTTATATAGTTTTAATATGTGCTCAAAAAACTGTCCACATGAGTCATGATTTTGTAAGCCTTGTATCTCCACCATATCTCCTCTGATTCTCACGATGTGGTGCTCAATCCAAAGCCCTGAAGCAGCACTACAATATGGTATTAGCATGTCACTGAGGTCTTTATGTATTCTCACACAATATTGTAAATAGTAAAAAATGCAAAAACATGTGGACAGTTTTTTGAGCCACTGTATTCTAGTATGAGCATCAGAAATATAACAACACAAGAGAGATAGAAAAAAACATACCCTGAAGTTGATACCATGTCTGCTTTTCTTCCATGAATTCCCCTCATACACAGCTGTTATCTCTAATGTGATAGTCTCTGCAGGGGGTGGAGCATATGCTAGTTTAGCCCATTGCTCATGCTCCAAACTATATTGAGCATGGTATTGAAGGAAAGAAGGATATCAATGCTCACTTGGACGCCCCTAGTCTCATAGTGATTGCATTCGATACTGTTCTACCTAAAATCCTCACATTTGGAAGGGGATTTCCTTGGTGCACTCAAGAATTTGTCATCCAAGATGCTGCCTGGGTTGACCTAGCTGGGCATTTGCCTGCCATTCCATACTTTTTGGCTCAGTGCTTGGTCCAATCTCAACGTGCACTGAAGACGATGACTTTCAAGACTAAGAAATTCTCACTCATGGTTGTTGTGCCTGCAGTGCAGTGGAGTAAGTATGAGGAATGGCTCGAAAGAACTGAAGAAGAGGTAAGATTTCACCTGTTCAAGGCATTGCATGTCAATTAACTCACAGTTTTCTTAGGAAACCTTGCACAAACAGCTTCAATGATGCTGATCCATCCATACTGATATTGAAGATCAAGACCCTCATGCTGTCTATACTGACTTGGACAACTATGAAGACCCAGACCCTTTTGCTGTGCAACAAGAAGACAAAGACCCTTTTGGTAATGACTTGGAACCTGCACATAGTCTATCTACTGTAGTATGTGATCCTACCATTACTCAGTCATTTGATGGCTCACAGCACCCACTCAGACACGTCCATCAGCAAAGCAAGCTCATGTTTGAGGCAAGAGTGACTCCACAAGTAGTACTGTCTCACCTCTCCATAAGAAGCTGGCACATGTACTTCGCCTCCCTGACCATGATGATCTGAAAGAGGCCTTGACAAATGGAGGTAGCATGGATGCTGCACGTGCACCTAAAGGTAAGAGTTCATTCTCATCTTAATTTCTAGAATCTAAATGTGCATTGAGTTTAGTTTATGATCTATGCAATGAGGACATTCAATTCCATCAAATCCCTGTGCATCCACTAGCTGATATCTTGAAGACTCCTCAACACCATTCATTCAGACTTGACATCTCCAATTCATCTATTGGCAAACTCACTATTGATGTCCCTCTTTGCAGCATGATCTGGATTGGTGCTTTCAAGACAGCACATCCAGGGTGGCTCACACTATCCCCTCTGTCTTCCAGTGGCCTTGGGTCCTGCACTCAGCAGGATGTCATCGTTAAGCAGCCATTCTACAGACCTTCCTCTCACACCGCTGCTGCTGGATCTAGCACCCTCAAGATTGCACATTATGCATTAGCAGATGAGCTCCAAAAGCTCTTAAATGAAAGTAATGTGTTGTACTGGGTGAAATCTCTCCTTAACTTTACTTACGAATATATTGATCACTGTATTGATGCAGCATTGAGTCCTCCATCTTTCCAAATACCCCATTTGCACTTTGTGGATGCAGGGATTGCTTTAGCATTTTCTCATCACTCGTTGAACACTCAGGGAACATCCAATCAAGCTCCCACAGCAGACATTAAGGTAGGGACATTTTCAGCAGTGTATCTCCTTGAGGAGCCAGTGACATTTGGTAGTCCTGGTAGTCAGATATTTGCAAAGTTTATCCATAACAAGGACTGTGAACCATCACTTGATGATGATGAATATGGCTATGACCTAGCCATCTTTCTTGCTTTCACTCAGCACATTCAGTATGTGAAGACAGACAGTTTAGCCTTTGTTTCTGATTATTAAGGCAGCACTGAGCTTTTGACTGATCCTCAAATATTGACCCACTGGTGTGTATATTTTCAGCTAGTATTAATTGCAACATTTGCTCATCACAGTTGCTTGTCTAGCTCAATTGGTAATGGAGACGACCTTTTTGGTGATGGAAACATCACAAGCATGGTAGATGACTTTGAGACAAAGCATGTTTGTAACTATTACTGCAAGTGGCCAGGATTTGGATTGGAGGTATATGCTTAGGAGACATATTTTGATGGACCTTGTAATACATGATACGAAAGTTTTGATAGACTGTGTCCACCTCTTCCCAGTCAGAAAATATACTTGTAAATAGCTTATTTATTTCAGTTCAAAGTGTACAGAGTCCTATTGCCATATATGTGTTTGTGACATGACTAAGTGAGTGTGGCTGTCCTGTCTTCCATACTGAATACATTCATGTATCATATGTGCTATTATCTCACCTAATCTTGTTGTGCCCCTGCTCCTTGAGAGGCCATTCTTATCCCATAATTGCCTCCTTATAGATCACAAACTTCAAATCTGCATCAACAAGTCTGCCAATTACAATCTCTTGAACCCCCCAGAATGCATAGAATGTGTACATATTCCCATTCCCTCACATTGTGATGTATTATGACTACATAAAGGTGTTATTGATGAACTTCAAACTGTTCTGACAATATGCCACAATGAACTCAACAACCATACAACATCATCAGTACTGGATGTTGCTTTAACCTTGCATCAACAAATTGATACACTTGCAGGGAATACCTACAACATCTAGATGCAGAAATGTGTCACAAATATGATGACCATTTCCCCAATGACATACCCCATATTGACCAATTGCCAACTGAAATTGTACACCACATCAGACTCAAGGACCCCAATGAAATCATACAATGCCAAAAATACAACATGCCCCATAAATATTATGAGGCCTGGGAGGCCTTACTCAATAAACATGTTGCAGCTGGATGACTCTGACCCAGTGTTCCTGATACCAAAGAAGGACCCCACAGCCCTACCACATTGGGTGAATGATTACTGAGTCCTGAATGCAAACATGATTCCAGACAATCATCCCCTGCCACACATCAATGAGATTCTATGTGACTGTGCCAAAGGAAAGATCTTTGGGAAAATAGACATGACTAACTCATTCTTTCAGACATGGGTCCATCCCACTGAACATGTTAAGAATGTGAAAATTGTCCTCAACATACTATGCAAAGCAAGCCTATTCTGCTTGCCTAAGAAAACATCTCTCTTTTGTACCTAGATCAACTTCCTCAGTCACTGCATCTCAGCCAATGGTATCAAAGCTGACACACCTAAAGTCAAGAAGATCTTAGACTGACCTATCCCAAAGAATGCAAGCAATGTCTACTCTTACCTTGGGCTGGTGTGATACTTGGAACAGTTCCTGCCAAACCTGGCTGACCATACATGGATCCTGACACCTTTGATAATGAAATCAGCAGACCTTCAATGGCCATGGTGGTCAAACACTCACCAAGTAGCTTTTGATGCTATCAAATGACTGGTCATTGGATGTGATTGTCTCACAATGATTGATCATGACAATATTGGTGACAACAAAATCTACATGACATGTGATGCCAGTGATTGGCAAACAGGCAGTGTGCTAAGTTTTGGCCTGACACCACAAACAGCATGACCTGTTGCCTTTAACTCAATACAACTACATGAAACTCAACTTAACTATCCAGTTCACAAAAATGAACTACTGGCAATTGTGCATGTACTCAGACAACATGGTAGCAGACACCCTCTCCTGCCTGCCACCTGAAATTTATGAGATCCCAATGTATGCATAGCAGACTATAAACCTACCTGCCAATCTACACAATGACATCAAATCAGGCTACAATATGGATGCTTGGTGCGTAAAATTGAGCAAATTGGTTGAATCACTACCAGGACTGCAACAATGTGATGATCTTCTCTACCTCAACAACTGCCTTGTTATCCCACAGATCACACACCTCATGGAAACAATATTCTGTTTGGCCCATGACGACCTCAGTCACTTTGGTCTTGATAAATCATATGCAGCCCTGTGGGAATCTTACTACTGGCTGAACATGAGATGAGAGCTCAAGGATACATACCAGCCTGCCCAAATGTGCAAGAAACAAAAGCAGAACAACAAAACCTCCAGGCCCTCTACACCCTCTGCCAGTACCAGACAGCCAAGGAGACTCTGTCTCCATCAACTTTATCAGACTGCTTCCCCTCAAACAAGGATATAATGGTATCATGACAATTACAGACTGACTCAGAGCCAACACATGCCTCATCCCTTGCCACATGAATATGAACATGGCTGAAATTGCAAACCTCTTCTTCAATCACTGGTACTGCAAAAATGGGCTGCCTCTCAATATCATCTCCAGCCATGACAAATGGTTTACCAGCAGATTCTTGAAAGCACTACACTGCCTAACAGGTATACATTTAAAGATGTTACAGTCAATGTACGCCCCTATTCACTCTCTCTTATCTTGTATTATGTCACATGCTGCATACCGCTGCTGCTAGACTTATCTCCGACTCATCTCATCTTTACCTTGTCTTATCTCTGACTCATGTTGTATTACACCACAATCACTATTGCTGTCACTAGGTGATCTATTGATGTTATCTCTGACTCGTCTTTGATTCCACACCTGCCCTAAAGTACCTACAGTTCCCTATATATAGTCTACCTTGTACGCTGTAGTTCTTCACTTAATCTTACTAGGTTTCACCTGGAACTTCCTTTGCTTAAGATCTCCAATCTAAAGTCATCTGAACATCAATATTCAAGTCAAGGACACTGTCATATGCCATTCTGGACTCTCAACTCTAAATCCGCTTCTCTGGATATCTGGATCTGAGATCTGGATCTGAGATCTGGATCTCAAATGATCTGATCTATCTTTATCTCCCTTCCAGAATCCAAACCCTATATCAGCGCCCAACTCCATTTAGACTGCCCCTGTCTCCGGACTCCGGTTAACCATGTTTTCCTTTTGATTATTGATCCATTACATACATTTCATTTCCGGTGTTCATTATTTGTGATCCGTCCTACTTACTAATAGACTCTGCATATGCTTCATACATAGCCTTTATGTTTGCTGACTGATTCCTATATGTCACCTACAGTATATAAACCTCCTGTAACTCTCAGAAATACTCCAGTTCGAATATCATCTTAGTTCCTGCTCATTCCTGTGTCCTCTGGACTCGAGATAAGTCTCTTGTCATATTCTGAGTCTTAGGATTGCATCCTAGACTACATTTCTGACTCTACCTTAAGGGTAGTCCATCCTCTGTTAGTTTCTAGTCTGGACTTCGTCCGGATTAGTCTTATCCACTTGCCCAGGTAACATCTGGACGTCTGTTGGATTTATCTCACATTTCAGATCTGGACATCCATTATCTGCCCTAGTCAAATCCTGGAAACTCCAGACGACTGTTCTAGCCCCCGGAAATTAAGGGCACATACTTGGGAAAGGGGCACAGCATACGAGCTGAGGCCAAGCCCTTGTGATCCAACCCCCTTGAGCATGCGACCTTAACAGACACTCTCCTTGTCTTGTCTTATGACCCTTACATTTATAAGGTCTTGAATCGACTCTAGCCATTGCTCTTATTGAGCTGCTATTGTTGCAACTATCCTAGTTTGTAACAAAAGATGTAAACAGCTTATCACCCACAGACAGATGGATTGAGCAAATGTACCAATAAGACCATCAACCAAACTATAAGATATTTCATTGATCATCATCAAAATGGTTGGGTAAATGCCCTACCACATGTCAGGTTCAACCTCATGTCTACAGTCAAAGCATTGACAGGCTACTCACACTTCCATTACACCTGGGGTGAATACCATGTACAATTCCACCACTAACAGCAGAAAAAGTTCATGACACACAGATAGACTTCCCCAATGACATTGTGAATGCATTGGAAGTAATCATCTCACTGAAAATGGATATCACAGACATGCACAATTCACTTCTGGCATCAAAAATCACATAAGCAAACATAGCACAACATCCTCAGAAGCAAAGAACCGCAGTTCAACATCAGCAATGATGTCTACCTGTCTACAGCACATTAACAGAGATGGGAGGCAGGTAGTGAAGTTCATGCCACAGTTCAATGGACCATACAAGATTGTATCTGCAAACCCTGAGTCATCAACTTACACTCTTGACCTGCCTGAACATACTAACATTCACCCAACTTTTCATGCATTGAAACTCAAACACCATGTCACAAACAATGTGGAACTCTACCTATCATGAGAAGTACAACATCCAGTGCCAATCATCACCCCAACGGGGGACAAAGAATGGGAAACTGAGAAGATACTAGACAGACGGCCATGTGGTCACAGATTCCAGTACCTTGTTCAATGGTGCAGATATAGTCCAGGGGCAGACATCTGGTTGTCCTATCAAGAACTCAAGAACAGTGACAGTCTTGAAGAATATAATGCCATGCTCAAGTCTTCAGAGGATGGGAGGGTGTAAGCCTGGTGCTTACTACATCAGTCATGTGTTTGTTTGGATCACTTATATCACTGCTTTGAGCCTTTTTTATTGTCAGACTTGAGTCTCTTACCTACTATCTGTTGTTATAGCAGGTACAACTGGACAATCAGTACACATACCTGCAACAGGAGATTCAGACTATCTGACTTTAGAATAGAATGAGTATACTATGGAATATGCTGAATAGAATTAATGCTCATTGCTCATCTCCTATTGAGAATAATATCAGTCATCTCTCATCTCTCACTCATATATCTCTTCATTAAGAGGTTATGAGCCCTGCCATGCACAAATAACATATTCTTATCAATATCAAAATAAGAGCTAATCTATCAAAATGTCTGATCAATCCTCTGCTGGATCTTCACTCTATTGAATCAAACATCTCAGCAAGAACAATTGGATCCCCTGGAGGATGAAAGTTCAAGCTATTCTTGGTGATAAAGGGCTTGAAGGCTATATAGATGGAACAAAGATCAAACTAGCTAGGGGCCAAAGCCCTGTATCAGCTGATAGACTTACCACTATAGCCAAATGGGAAGCTGAGGATCATAAGGTGAGGACCGTAATAGTGTTGCTTGTAAGCAACACACAGATGGTTCACCTTACAGGTGCCAATACTGCCAAGGAAATGTGGGACCAGCTGAAACTCATCAAAGAATCTCGAGGTCAGCAAGGTATCTACACCTGGAGGCATAAATTGTACCGAACCTTCACTTTGGAGACTAAAGATATTCCTACCCATATCATTGAGCTTAAGCAGATCCAGGAGAATCTCCATTTAATGGGGAGTGTGGTGCCAGATATGGATTTCTGCACCATCCTGATGGGTTCATTACCACCAAGCTGGGAGACATTCATTGTAACTCACCAAAGAACCCTACTATGATGTCACACAAGCTCACATTGATTCTTGAAGAAGACTGTTGTTGAAAAGAAAGAGAGATCAAATTCACTGAGAGTAAGATTGTGGTTCATGGAGCTAAAAAGTGAAAGTTCAGCAAGAAGAAAGAAGGGAATGTAAAGTGTAAGGTATGTAAAAAGAGTGGACATACCAAGGATGATTGTTGGCACAGGTCCAAGAAATGCTCCAACTGTGGTAAGACCAGACATGAGCCTATGGATGATGTGGCCTATATGGCCAGTACATCAAAACTTGCAGAGAATCTTACCAAAATAGCAGAAGATACTGAAAATGTAAATGTAGGAGGGGACAAATCAGAGAGACTTGCCTGGTATGACTGGTTTGCTGATTCTGGATCATCATCCCATATAACAAAGATTCAATCAGTATTGGCCAATTATGTGCCTCTTAAGGAGCACTGGTGTGAAGAAGAAATAGGTACTAGGCTGTTAGCAACTAGCACTACTTATCCTAAGAGGCACAAGTTAATAGATCAGCCCAAGAGGACTGCTATTGAACCACTTCCTTCAAATATGTGCGAGGGAAGCAAGTGAGCAAAGGAGTTAAAATCTATAGCAGCCTAAGAAACTAGAGTGCAGTGTAGGGAGTGAGATTCCTCCAGGCATAGATTGCCCATATTACAACTCATGACAATTGGTATAGCACATAACTCACTAGCTATGACTTTCCCACAAAACACGCCAGAGGTGCAACACTTTCCTGCACTATGCAACACATTCCTGTGTACACACTTAGCACGCTCTTCCTGTGCTCAGTCGCCTTATGTCGCGCAGCATCTGGGAGCATCCATCCATCATCCAACCAGTTCCCTAGTGAGTCCTTTCTTGTTTATTCTCATTATCAGACCATATTTAGTATTTGTATGACATTATTTTGTCATGGACCCTTACTTACATCACTTACATACTTAGAGCACTCCCTATTCACTTCTGAGCCCTGGGAGTGCGCCTAGGCACAGCTTACCTGTTGCCTAGGAAGTTTTCAGAGATAGATCTACCACCACCATCTAGAAGACACGAACCACAACTATGTCAGTAGTCATCTAGCAGTCAGAATTATCATGAGTTAGCATCATAGTCATCGCCCTAGTCCCCAGCAGCAGTCCATTATCATCACCAGTCATCACTCAGCAGTCTTAGTTCACACCTTCACACCTTCTACCAGTCTATTATACGTCTGTGCACAGCATGCACTGTCATGCATGGTATGTGATTCATACCATGACATATACATAACAGGAGTGATAAGGAAGGTATAACACACCAGACTGATCCCTATCACCAAGTTATCCCATCATTTTTCCTTATTGTTTAGCTAGTTCTTCACTTTCAGATTTCACTTCTATTTTTTTCTCTTTCTACTTTTACTTAGGCATATTCAGCCACCACATTTGTCTCATGAGTTACCAAGCATGTTTGTAAGCATGTCATGTGACTGGGAAAACACTCTGATTTGTAAGGATTCAAGTTGACTCATCATGTTTGGTCATGATTCATCATGCTTTGTAAGACTTGCAACTGTATTTATAAATCCACTTAGTAATAAGGCTGATTCAGCACACCCATAGGCTTGGTTTGTAAGCACAAATCTTACCAATCCATGTGATGACTCATGCCACTTTTCTTTATGCTTTGTAAGATTTCACTTTATTTAGTATCTACTTAGTAAACAAGCTGACTCAACACAAGTTTGTAAGCACATTCTTACCAATCATTGTGAAGAATCATGCTTAGTAAGATGATCTCCAAAAAGGTATATAAGGAGCTCATTTTACACCTACGAAAATAGACTTCCCACTTTCACTCTTTATCTCAAACTGTGTGAGAACATTTAAGATTTAAGTGCAGGCCATTTGGTAGCCTTGAAGTAAGACTAAGAAACATCTATTCAGGTTATATACTACCTTACAGGGGTTGACTATATAACTAACAGTACAGCTGACTAAGCTAAAGCTTCATCTACACTACTTTCTTCTCTCTTTTCCAGGAAGGGACACATGATTCACAAGCACACAAAGTGCTACACATTCAAAGTTCACATGCAGTACTCCAGACTACTAGTTGCTTTTAGACCAAGGAAACAAGAAGAGGATAATTGAAACATATCCCTCCCAAGAAATCACACATTATCTACCATGAAAACTAGAAAAGTTGTAGACCGTGTACTTAAGGACTGGCAAGAAGTCTTATCCTGTATAGTTGTGTTGTCACTATATATGTGTTGTACATAAGACCCTTAAGTAGTAGGACAGCACCTTATTCCCACACTTTGTGCTCCTATGCACTCTGTATTCCTGTGCTTCACCAGAGTTGACCTGGTGTCACCCAGTGGATCTTGCTTTCCTTGCTTCCCTTAAGGGTCAAACACATCGCTTGGTGCACTGCAACCAATATTTAGAGAGTCAGTAGCCTTTCCTCTCACCTCAGAGTGAGAGGCCTCTTTCTTTCTATAGCTCTGCAAGCCCAGCAGAGTTGTTGAACCTTCAGCAGGCTGTATGTATACCTTTGAGTTCCTATGTCAAAGAATCAACCATGAGTGCAGGCAAAAATCAACCAGTGTTAGTATCATGAGCGTGGGATGAATACTAGAGGATACATGCAAGCACAGCAAATGCCAGATACTGGTGCAGTAGATGTAATGCTGTGGATAACACAACTTGGCTAGATAGTTGTTAGAATACCTAGCCAATATATGTCTACTAGTCCTGCCTAGCTGCTACACTTGCAAGCAAGAATGTTCGACCCGAGGGATCTGCTGTCTAGTCAAGTTCAATAATCAGTACTATGCAAAGGGTCAAAAGTTCGAAGGTCAGAGATCAAGTCCAAAGGTATGGGATGAAGTCTGATGCGTGGGAAATCAGGTCCACAGGTGCTGTTACAGTACCCCACTCTTTTTCCATCATCACTGCAGACTCCTATATGGCTGTACTTCTAACACTTCCTTTTCACTGCATTGTTTCCTCATGGTCTCCCTTATCTTTGACTCATACCTTTGTTTTACCATGAACCTTCCTTTCTTAGTAGTTGTTACCCTTTGCCCAGCCTGGTCTGTGCATGATTCCCTTATGTATATAAACCCTAGTTACCACTTGTATTTTCTCTAACTTGAATCTACTTGGTTCTCCTTGATACTCAAACTCTAGCTCCTTGGGAAGGAGGCTAGCCATTGTCCCATTTGAACCTTAGATCCTGTGGGAGTCTAAGTGATCGCTCCTGAGGGAGGTGTTGACTTGATAAGGCTTAGTCCTTGATCAACCTTGATCTTGACTCCTTTATTGGAACAACACTCTATCCGAGTTCATAACAGGTGCGGAGATGTGGAGATGGTGGGAGAGTAAGGGAAAGGGAGGGAATGCATCAGGACTAGCTTGGAGATGTTAGGGAAGGTCAAGTGAATGAGTGACACTCATGTCAGGTCAAGGAGAGCAGGTAAACAGGTATATTGGCAAAGGGTAACTCTAAGGACAGGTATGGGGTGACCAGTATCAGGGATTTCTCCCTCCTACTGTTACGGCGAACCGTATGTCGACTAGGATAGGCGCGACAACAGGTACTCGATAAGAGTTACGCCTGAAGTCGGATCGTGTCCTCACAAATGTAAGGTTCTTTAAGACAAACCGAAGAGAGTGTCTTCAGTCTGAATATCGGTTATATGATGACTTAGGATTGGAGGTCCTAAGCGAAGGATAATGCAGGTAAAACCTAGTAGATTAAAGTGAAGTCTAACTAAGTACATGGCCATGCTTATATAGGCGTAGGTGGTTTAGGGCAGGTACACATACGTCATCGTCCGAGTCAGAGATAAGAAGTATGAGTCAGCTAGTGACATCATCGACCGAGTCATAGATAAGAGACATGAGTCATCAGAGATAAGAGATATGAGTCAGCTAGTGACGTCATCGACCGAGTCATAGATAAGGGACATGAGTCAGCTAGTGGCGGTGCATGGCGGCCATGCTGTAATACAGATATGGAAAGATATCAGCCTAATGATGGCACAGGCAAGTGCGGTCATGGCATAGTACACGAATGGAAGTTAAGAGAAAAGAGATAGGGGTAACCACGGTTGTAACATTACCCCTCGTTTAGCGATGAAGTCACTGACTTCACATATCTTGGTTAGCCCAGTAGATGGGGTCTGTGTCGTAGTTGGAGTGAAGAAGGTCGTCTTGTTCTTCCGTAATGGTGGATTGCGCCAAGTGCTCTCTGTGAGCGATGGCATCTTGCTCGATCTCCCAGCGAGCAAGTGCATCGTAGAAACTGACGTCAGTCCATACCAACGGAATAACCGCTTCCCCTTTCAATTCTCTGCAAAAGACTGACAAGTGGCCTGGTGCGTATTCTTTGCACACTCTACAATAGTATGCAGGGCAGTTCTTGTGGCGGTGGCCAGCAGTGTGACAGTTACGACATACGATGTTATCGACCGGCGATGTTTTTACGACTGTGACTGATGAAGACTGATTTGGGGGAGACGGTGACCGTGATCGTTTGAGCGGCGCTTTAGTGGGTGAGACGGAGGCAGCTCATTTGGCAGCGAGACAGGAGGATCTACATTTAAGCGGGAGTCGTCGCGTGGTACGTATGATTGGGTCAGGCGAAGGAGAAGCCGGTACGTCAAGTACGGCAATAGGAGGGATATTATCATCCTGATGCTCCACAGTAGTTGTAACAGGAACTGGCAGTGGTACGGGGACGACGACATGGGGTGATGGTGGCCTCGCGACAGGATTGAGGGCAATCCGCTCAGTGACGATGTGGATGGCTTCTCTGATAGCATCTCTGGTATCTTCTGGTAGAAGGTGGATTGCGGTGTTGTGAATGCGTATGTGAAGGTGACGAAAAATAGTTTGATGACGCTCATCATCAAGCAGAGCGGCGGTGCAATCGATAAGACTGGCATCCCTGATAATGCAGATTATAAGGCCGCTAGAGATTGCTCCTCTTTCCCCAAGGAGGCGGTCTATCTCAATAGCGTACTGCTGAGAGGTGATAGCGGATTCAAATAGGGCACTGGTCTCGACCTGGTCAATAATGGAAAAGTAGTCGGTGAGAGTCGAGTCGTCGGTGAGGGTTAGGGTGGAATCAGAGGTAGGTGGCGAAGTTACGGGGGGGGAGGCGTGTTGCGCAAGGTTGGCGGCAGTGGCGTTCTGGTAGTCAAGGAGTGTCAACGGGTGGGCGTTTCCTTCAGCGACGGTGTTCATGGCAGCGGTGAGCTCTTCGATGCGGAGGATACAAAGGCATAGTCGTTCAATGTGGGACATTGTTGGGAAGTTTATAACCCATGGGTCCTTTTATAGATAGCAAGGATGTCGGAGGCATTACTGAGGTTTTCTTCAGGGACCCACTCATTGCTAGCGGACGAATACCCTTTCCACGATAAGAGATAGCGCCTTCGTTTACCCATTCCTTTGTGCGATAAGATCGCATCAATTTCATATTCTTCTTCGTTATCGATGATGTCAGGTGGTGGGTCATGGAAGTTCGGTCCATGGACCTCTGTTTTGCGATAGGCTGATAACTCAGAAGCGTGGAACGTGGGGTGAACTTTCCATTGAGGCGGTAGTCGGAGTGTGAATGTGATAGGGGACAGGATGGCGGTGATTGGGAATGGACCATATCGCTTAGGGGCGAGCTTTCGCGAAGGTAGCTGCGTGATCAGATTCTTCCCGGATAGCCAAACCTTATCTCCAACCTTCCAAGGGTGATACTTCTGTCCGTGAGTTCTTTCTGCCATACGCTGCATCGCAAGGTTGTGACAGGAGAGTGCTTCTTCTCTGGATTTCTGGAGCGAACGGAGTCTGTCTGCTGCTGCGGGAACAGTGGAGTTGGGGAGGACGTGTGGAAGGGCTCGTGGTTCGTATCCCATCATTAGGAAGAATGGTGATGCGTTGCGGGAGTCGTGTTTTCAGTGATTATGCACAAATTCCGCCATAGGGAGTTGTTCTACCCAATTTTCGGGGTTGTTTCGACAATAGATTCGGAGATATGTTTCCAATTCTTGATTGAGCCGTTCGGTCTGACCGTCAGTCTGAGGATGGTAGGCAGTTGATGCTGCTACGTCGTATTTCAGAAGTTTGGCAAGGGCTTGAGAGAACTTGGATATGAATTGCGGGCCATGATCGGAGATGACTTTTTCGTGTAGGCCGAATCATCAGTACACGTATTTGAAGAATTTGTTGGCGACCCCTTCAGAGGTGATGGTTTTGGTACATGGGATGAGAATTACCCCCTTCATAAGGCCATGGTCGACCACGACCATGACGGAATCAAACCCAGCACACGGGGGCAGGTTGGTGATGAGATCAACGGAAACCTGAGCGAAGGGAGTCGCGGCGACGGAAGGAATGGGGACAAGGGGGGGCGTCGTCGGATGGGTGTCAGATTTCATCTGCTGACAAAGGGCACAGCCTTCAATGTATTTACGGATGTAGGTACCCATGGTGGGCCACCAGAAGTCACGTTTGACCAATTCTTCAGTTTTAAAACGTCCCGGGTGACCAGCGGTGGGGTGGTCATGACATCATTCTAAAATAAGGCGTCGTCCAGCGGGACGAACGTAGGCGTGGTCCTTGTAATAGAGAATATCGTCGTTGATTTTCCAATCTGTAAGGGCAGATTTCATAGGAGGAAGAGACATGCCATCCAGTGCATCGGAGGCGGCGGTGAAGATGGGGTCAGGGTCGGAGGGATCAGGGTTCACAAGGGTGGTCATGAGTTCAACATCAAGAAGTCGAACAAACATGGAGTCTGGGAGGAGAGTTTCGTTGATATTGTCTTCGGTGGAATCTGACCCATGGTCGGGGCGGCGGGAAAGGGCATCGGGGGCGACAAGTTTAGTCCCCGCAACATGGTGGAGCTCAATGTCATAGCATGACAAAATTAACTGCCATCGAGCTTGTCGGTGGGTTAACTTCTGGGCCGTCCTAAAATATAGGAGGTTCTTGTGGTCGGTGAAAACGATGATGGGATGGGGATTTCCTTCTAAGTAATGACGCCATTCAGTCAATGTGCGAATAACCGCAAGAAGTTCATGATCAAAGATCTGGTAGTTTCGTTCTGCGGGATTCAGCGTCTGGGACAAATATCCACATGGGTGATAGACTCCATTATCATCGGTCTGGAGTAGCACCACACCAGTGGCGACTAGGGATGCATCGGTGGCGACTGCGAACTGTTTGGAAGGGTCGGGGTTATGAAGGACTGGTTGCTTTAAGAAGCATTCCTTCAGTTCTGAGAATGCGGATGCGCATTGTTCCGTCCAAAAGAACTTAACGTCCTTCTTGGTGAGGTCGATTAACGGTCTGGCGATGTCAGAATAATGGGAGATGAAGTTTCGGTAGAAGTTGCAGAAGCCCAGAAATGACCGAACTTCTTTCACTGTGGTGGGAACAGGCCAATCTCGAATACCGCTAGTCTTAGCGTCATCCATTGCTACGCATCCAGGGCGGATGATCATCCCGAGGTATTCTACCTCCTGGGCGTCAAACGTGCACTTTTCAGGTTTGAGGAACAGCCGTTCCTGCCGAATCCTTTCAAGAACACGCCGAGTTCGTTCACGGTGGGAAGTGAGGTCGTTTGAGAAAATCAGGATATCGTCCATGTATATGACGAGCCATCCTTCATTAATCTCCTGCTGGAACATTCTATTCATGTATGCCTGGAAGGTGGCTGGCGAGTTGCAAAGACCAAAGAACATAACATTTGGTTCAAAGAGACCGTACTCCGTGGTAAAGGCGGCTTTCCATCGATCCTCGGGGTGAATACGGATGTTATTATATCCTGAACGGACGTCCATCTTGGTGAAGTACTTGGCACCGTGTAATCGCGCAATCAAAGAGAGCGGTAGCGGAAGGGGATAGGTGTTCTTGACCGTCCATTCATTGATATATCGGTAGTCCTGACAGGGACGAAGGTCTCCACTTTTCTTTCCTACAAAGAAGAATCCGCTAGCCTGTGGAGACTTAGATTCGGAAATGAATTCCTTTTTCACGTTTTCGTCGATAAATGCTTTGACCGCCGCGCGTTCCTTTTCCGATAGTGGGTATACTTTTGACGTCTTTGGAATAAAACCGGGTTTTGTTTCTATTCGGTGGTCTATCCCAGGTCGTTCTGGAGGTAACTGGTTTAAACCATCCTTTGCGAAGATGTTGGCGAAGTCGTGAAGGTACGAGGGAACGAGTTCTTCAAAAGACTTCTTCTTCTGCTCGAGCCCAGCAGCTAATGCAAACTGTTGTGCTTTGTTACTGGTTTTAACGTATTCAGGGGGCTGTGTCAGAGGTGTAACCGTGGTTCATTGTTCCGTGATGCTGGTCCCATCTTTTGTTAATGGGGTGTCTAGGGAGACATTGGTGATTACCCGGAGTTCAGAGGTATCGGCGGGATATTCGACCAGGAACTCGTTGTCTTCAAGATGGTATGTGGAGATCTCCCGCACCGTTGGTGCGTAATCCATTGTCCATACATCCTCCTTAGTGTTGAATGAGTCGTCATCATCGTTGGGGATAGGATCAAGGTTAGGCAGTGGTGATGGGGTTTCTTCATCTGGGATTTCTTCGATGGTGGCTCGAGGCACTGGTTCTGTGAAGGTTGTCTTGACTGGTGAAGGAGGCGCCTTTGGCAGCACTACAACTGGAATTGGTTCTGTGCTTTTATTTTTCTGAAATAGTGGGGGGAGGCCGTTCTTCTTGCGCTCGTGATCCACTTCTTCTTCTATCTGATCACTCTTCTCCATGCGAGAGAGTTCTAGTGTTTCCGCTTTCCATCGAATTACCGGATCCATAGCGCGCAGCCAGGGGATCCCAAGTAGGATCTGATCACGTCGGCCAAGCCGTGTGATGTTAAACTTTCCGATCATTGATCGGTTATCGATCTTGACGATGAGGACGCAGTATTGAGTAATAGCGCCTCCTTTCACGTAGCTTCCATCCGCAGTAGTAACTCGGAATGGCTTCAAGAGTTTGTGGGTGCGAATTCCATGGGTCTTGACAAACTCTTCAGAGATGAAAGTTCCGGCAGCGCCGGAGTCCACAACAGCTGTTGTGTCAACGGTTTTTAGACGAGTCTTGGAGATGAGGGAGATGGGAACGCGAAGTTCCTTTCTTATTCCAATACTTTGTACAAGTCTTATAGGTACATCGGAAGATACTGACGTCGATCCAGTCTTCCACATTAAAAATCCTCGGTGAGGCGACAGATCGTTGTATCTTCTTCTTCTTCGCTGTCACTTATTTCTTCTCTGCGAACAGGGATCTTCTTCTTCTGCGGGCACGCTCTAGTGAGGTGGCCTTTCTGGTGACACGTGAAGCATAATCCACGCTTCATATGGTCACTTCTCTCGGCTTCAGTGAGCCTGTCTACCTCCATCGCGTTTGGGTTGTGTCAGTTGATGGAGGGTCTGGGTACATAGCACTGTCCTGAGGGTTTGGTGGTAGTACGATGGTTGGATCGGAATGCAACACCCCTCTGGTAGTTGCTATCAAGTCTGATGACTGCAGCGATATACTTGTCGAAGTCTGTTGGGATGGTTTCCATCTGAAAGACGGAACTAACGATTCCCTTCTTCAATCCGTCGTTGAGGAACGTGATGAGGACGGCGTCTTGCTTGACACCAGCTTGTGTGGCCAGGGTTTTGAAACTGGCAATGTAGGATGTGAGATCTCCTGTCTGTCTCAATGTCCTAAGCTTGGTCATAGCGGTGCCGACAGCGTCGGCTGGTACGAAGGCTTCCTTGAACTTGGTTTCGAAGTTCACGAAAGTTCCGTAGCTCTTAGTTGCGGTGTTGTCAACTTCGGTGTAGAAAGTGAGTGCCCAACCCATGGCACTATCTTCTGTCATATATGCGAGAGCGGTAATGACCTTCTTCTCGTCGGTATTGTAGATCGTAGCGTTAAGCGCGAAGTACGCTTTAATTGCATACAACCATCATAGGGCCTGCTGAGGGCTCCCATCGTAGGTGGAAGGCGCTCCAGCTTTCAATTCTGGAGTGTTGGTGGTGGTGGACATCCTGAGCGTCTGGTCTAGTGATGTTTCTGTTCAGGGGAACGTTCTCATTCTCTCTCTGAGTTCTTCCTTCTGGTAACCTCCCGGATGGAGAGGGTCGGTTGGGATGACTTTAATCTTTTGTTACGGCGAACCGTATGTCGACTAGGATAGGCGCGACAACAGGTACTCGATAAGAGTTACACCTGAAGTCGGATCGTGTCCTCACAAATGTAAGGTTCTTTAAGACAAACCGAAGAGAGTGTCTTCAGTCTGAATATCAGTTATACGACAACTTAGGATTGGAGGTCCTAAGCGAAGGATAATGCAGGTAAAACATAGTAGATTAAAGTGAAGTCTAACTAAGTACATGGCCATGCTTATATAGGCGTAGGTGGTTTAGGGCAGGTACACATACGTCATCGTCCGAGTCAGAGATAAGAAGTATGAGTCAGCTAGTGACATCATCGACCGAGTCATAGATAAGAGACATGAGTCATCAGAGATAAGAGATATGAGTCAGCTAGTGACGTCATCGACCGAGTCATAGATAAGGGACATGAGTCAGCTAGTGGCGGTGCATGGCGGCCATGCTGTAATACAGATATGGAAAGATATCAGCCTAATGATGGCACAGGCAAGTGCAGTCATGGCATAGTACACGAATGGAAGTTAAGAGAAAAGAGATAGGGGTAACCACGGTTGTAACACCTACTAAGTGGTGATTGTAATTCTGGTCACCCAACCCTATATAACTAGCTACATGAAAGTCCAGAGTCCATAGGTGAAAGTAGTAGCAAAAATGCGGTGTAGGGAATGAGATTCCTCCAGGCTTAGATCATGCATATTACAACTCATGATGATTGGTACAGTACATGACTCACTATCTATAACTTTCCCACAAAATGCGCCAGAGGTGCAACACTTTCCTGCACTATGCAACACATTCCCATGCTCTTCCTGTGCTCAGTTGCCCTTTGTTGTGCAGCATCCCAGAGCATCCATCCATCATCCAACCAGTTCCCTAGTGAGTCCTTTCTCATTTATTCTCACTATCAGACCATATTTAGCATTATATGACACTATATTTTGTCATGGACCCTTAGTTACATCATTTACATACTTAGAGCACTCCCTGTTCACTTCTGAGCCCTGGGAGCACACCTAGGCACAGCTTACCCATTGCCTAGGAAGTTTTGATAGAACAACCACCATCATGTCAGTTAGCACCAGGAGTTAGAATCCATCATCTTCAGCCAGCATGCATTAATCATCGCCCTAGCCCTCAGTAGCAGTCCATTATCATCACCAGTCACCATTCAGCAGCCTCAGCACATGCCTTCACACCTTCTACCAGTTTCTTATACATCTGTGCACCACACACGCCTTATTCCCATGCTTCATGCTCCTACACACTCCATATTCCTGTGCACACGCCTTCACCGCACTTCACCAGAGTTGACCTGGTGTCACTTCATGGATCCTTGCTTTCCTTGCTTCCCCTAAGGGTCAAACACATTGCTTGGCGCACTTCAACCAACATTGAGAGAGTCAGTAGACTTTCCTCTCACCCAGAGGTAGAGTCCACTTTCTTTCTATTGCTCTACAAGCCTAGCAGAGTAGTTGAACCTTCAGTGGGTCCAATAATATGTAGGTAAAAGGCCATGAGGTACTGTGGCCAGTGGGAATCCATGTAATAATGCTGTCTATTCAATCAGTAATGGGAAATAAGCGACTACACACCAGTGGGGTTAAGCAGGACTGGACTGGACATGGTAGGGCAAGTGCGTGGGATCTCCGAGTGGGTCCAATGCATCAGAGATGTGGAGATGGTGGGAAAGTGTCAGAGATGGGTAGGAGATGTGCAGACTGAGTGGGAATTGCAGAATGGGGTCCTAGCAGCCCAGCCTGAACATGATCGTCACACCGAGCTACTTACTTGGTGCAAAGACAAAGGTATAATACTCCAGACAACAGTGCCGTATTCTCCAGAACAAAACAGCATATCTGGGGGGTTTAACCACACCTTAACTGAATTAGCACATGCGATGATAATAGCCAAAAACTTACCTGAATTCTTATGGGCAGAGGCAGTAGCACATGCTGCCTACCTACAAAATCATGCACCAACACGAGCACTGGAAGGTGCAACCCCTGAGCAACTTTGGAGTGGTAAGAAGCTGGACATATCTCACCTTAGCAAGTTTGGCACACCTGTATATATATTGCAGGAAGGTGCAAAACCATCTAAGATGAAGCCAAAGTCAGTAAAACATGTCTTCATAGGATATGAAGATGGACCAAAGGCAGTGAGATATTATGATGCTCAATCATGTCAAGTCCAAATCAGTAGGAACTATCAATTCCTGTGAAATGAACTTCCCCAACAAGCACCTGATGTGCAGCATGAGGGGGAGATAGGGAGTACAGACATGCAGCCATTAGGGGGAGCTGACATGCATACACCTACAAAACCACTTACAAATGAAAATGAGTGCATAGTAGAAGAAGATGTATGAATGACTGAAGAAGGAAGGAGCGAAAGCTCTACTTCCTCATGAAAACAGATGCATCCACCAGAGAATGATCTGCCTAGAAGAACAAAGAGAAAAATAGTTAGACAAGACTACCATAAATTGAATGATCCAGTACATGAATGGGCTTACCTCAATCACAAAAGTGGATATGAGTTACCCAAACTGAAGCCAACATCATTATGGCAGCTATTATCAAAAATGGAGGCTGCAATCCTATAGAGCCCCATATGCTGAAAGATGCATGCAAATCAGCAGATTAGGATAAGTGGGAAGGAGCCATAGATGCAGAACTCACCCAACTGAGGGAAATGGGTACATGTCATATCCCACAATCCGGACTCACATTCCATAGTATTCCCACACCTTCTGAGCCTACATCTGGACCACACTTCATATCCAACTCATTCCCAGATCCCCTTCCGCTGTGTACTCCACACCTCAGCAGGATTGACTACACTCTGGATTTACCCCTGAGCTCCGGACCATCAGATCTCCACTGCTAGCCTGAACCATAACTCCCTGTCCCATCCACCCTATGTACACTCCATCCAGCAAGACATCCAGACTTCACCTCATCTCGGATTCCGGACTCTATCCACCTTCTCATATCCTGGTCCTGTATCCACCTTGTCTTCTGGATCCCCAGATCTCCAGACCTCCGGATATTAGCTCCGGACCTATTCCCACCCTCTGTCCAATATCCTGCGCCTATCCCCATTTAGGCATTCTCTGCTTTCTGGCTTTCAGTTACCTCTTCTGCTGTCTTGCTTATTGATCCTTGTATGAGTCTTCATCTCCAAGTCCATTTACTTATGTTCTGTCTTACTTACTAATGTGTTTCCACATGCTCATACATAGCCTTGCTCCTTTGCTTACTGATCCCCTCAGATATTGTTCAGTATATAACCCCTGTAGATACTCCTGTAGTTCCTTAGTTTGAATATCAACTTAGACTTGCCCAATCCTCTCTTGGACTTTGGTCCACCTAAGTCTGTCCTACCCATCAGGCCTAGGGATTGATTCCCTAGGCCGGAGCTCCACCTTTCCAGCACTTACCCTCTTTCTGGACTTAGGTCCAATCCCTGTCTCTCCAACTCTACCTTAGGGTAGTCCACCTCTGTTTGTTTCTACATCAGACTTCATCCAATGTAGCCCCTATTCCTTCTGGACCTCCTGTCCCTCGTACCTCCGGGCATCTTGTCCTTCAGATGTTCCACCCTCCATACCTTCAGACGTTCCATCCTCCTAACTTTCGGGCATCCTGTCCTTCATACCTCTGGACATCCTGTCCTTCTGTCCTCTGTCATCCTGCCCTCCTGTCCTCCTGTCCTCCTGTCCTTCTGTCCTCCATCATCCTGTCCTCCTGTCCTCCTGTCCTCCTGTCCTCCTGTCCTCCTGTCCTCCTGTCCTCCTGTCCTCCTGTCCTCCTGTCCTCCTGTCCTCCTGTCCTCCTGTCCTCCAGACCTTCAGACCTCCTATCCTTCCATCCTGTTTCCTGTAGAAGTATTACCTTGCAGTGGGAACTCTCCTGAGCACTTCCTGTGTTCCTCCAGAACTCTCCTGCACTCCTCCGGAAGTCCTCTAGCACTCTCCAGCAGAGTAGCCAGCCTCCGGAAGTCCTCTGGACTTTGTCGGACCATCATTGGACCTCATATGAAATGAAGGGCACATACTTGGGTAAGGGGCACAGCATATGAGCTGAGGCCAAGCCCCTCTGAGTCAGTCTCTCTCCCCCTTGAGCAACATGGTTCTTAACAGTACATGGGAGCTTGTGGATCCTCCTGAGGATCGAAAGATCGTCAGGAATAAGTGGGTCATAGTTAAAAAGACTAACAAAGAGGGAGAAGTTGTCAAATATAAAGCTAGACTAGTAGTGAAGGGGTACTCACAAATTCCTGGCATGGACTATACTGATACTTTCTCCCCAGCCGTCTGTCTAGAGACGATACAATCTGTTATGTCATCAGCTGCTATCCTCAATTGGGAGATAGAGCAAATGGATGTACATAAAGGGAGCATACCTTAATGGTATCCTGAAGGAGGGGGTATACATGGAACAACTGGAAGGGTACAATGATGGTACTGGTTGAGTATGTCAACTTGAGAAAACCCTATATGGACTAAAGCAATCAGGGAGAGAGTGGAACATTGAGTTAAATAAACGCCTAAATAACATAGGATTCAGACATACCATATCAGATCCATGTGTATATATTAGGTGCTCACAAAACAGAACAGAAATCATCACCATTTGGGTTGATGATTTACATACATACTGCTGTTTGCAAGCAATAAAGACTTAATGAATCAACTCAAAACTCAATTAAAGAGCATCCTAGATGTTATTGACCTTGGAGAACTGAGAAAAATTGTAGGGATAGAGATAATGAGAGATTGACCAAATAAATTGATCTGAATCTCACAGACCAAATACATTGAATCAATCCTGCAGAAATACAGTGTGACGATCATATTCCCACTAGGCTTGCAATGGCCATCTTTTGATATAGGGGATGGAAAGGTAGCCCTCATATCACTCATCACTCCCCTATATGTGGCCTTCATTAGTTTCAGCTACAAAACCACTGTCCACTCCTTAGGCCGCACTTTCCTGTGATGCCCATGCACACCATGCATTACTATTCATGTTCCTGCACCTTAACCTGCACATTTCCCACACCTCACACACTGTCAGTTCACCTGGTAAAGTGTTTTAGGTGCCCCAGTACATGACCACTCTGCATCAACCACTTTTCCCACACTCAACCTGCTCTGGACATGCATTCACTCCCATGCTGTGCACATACCTGTGGTCGATTTCCCACACCTTTGGATTACCTTACAGATATCCCATGTCAGTCCATTGTCCATCCTACCTCATTGGTATGTATTTTGCCTTGCCTTGTGTGTTGTAACAAGTGTTGCAACCTTATTATATGTCCTTACATATTCCTGCTGCCTGTCTGTCCTGTCCCTTCTGTTTCTGAGAGGGTTTAGCTAGTATAAAGTACCTAGAGTGACTACTTCATATTTACTTCCCTTCTATGGTATTTCCTTCCCTTAGGTTTTACTTAGGAGCAGTCAACATTAGTGCGTGCTTTTAGCCCATATTGGTTACCTTATGCCTGGACACCTTACCTTGACTTTCCTTACCCATGCAATCAATACCCTTGCCCTCACTTGCTACCCACGCCATTCCCTAAGACTTCCCTACCCCTTACCCTAGCATCTTGCACTTCCACATAGACTGCTCATCGACTGCACTTCCACATTCCCATGCTCTACATACCTGTGCACTTTTGGGTCTTCAGTATCATTGGTCATTCTCAGTAGCAATTCCCTTTAGGGTCGAACATTCTTGCTTGCAAGTGTAGCAGCTAGGCAGAGCATTGACCTTACAACAATATTTTTGGTTAGGCACTTTATCAAGTGACTAGCCATTGTTGTGTTTGCACAACAGTCTCCAGAAGTCTAACACTGTAGGAATGCCATTAGATCCCAAAATCATGCTAGAGAAAGAAGAGACTGACCAAGAAGGCAACCATAACAATGGTTATGCATCCCTAATCAGATCTCTAATGTACCTGGCAGTAGTAATGTGACCAGATATTGCATATGCTATCCAAAGGCTAGGCTCATTCACTTCAAATCCAGGATTAGCACATTGGACAGCGGCAAAAAGAGTACTAAGGTACCTATCTGGTACACAAAGCATTGGGATCCAATATCGAGGCTCTACTGATAGCAACAAAGTCCAAATTGAAGGATAGTCTGATGCTGACTATGCCAATGATCCAAGAGACAGAATATCAGTCTCAGGTTATGTCTTTAAGTTAGGTAATGGAGCAATTACCTGGAGTTCGAAGAAACAGAATGCTGTTTCACTGTCTTCAACCAAAGCAGAGTATATGGCAATGGCACATGCAGCATGTGAAGCTATCTGGCTTCAAAATTTATTTCAGGAATTGAGTCTTGCTCAAAATACTCCAACTACCTTATACAGAGACAATATGGTGGCATTAGTGATAGCACAAGACCCACAATACCACACAAGGTCAAAACATTTTGATGTAAAGAGTCACTATGTAAGGCAAAAGATTCATGAGCAAAAGATTCACAATGTTTACTGCCCTACAAAAGAAATGATAGCCAATATATTGACCAAACCACTACCTAAACTGGACCATGAAAAACTCATAAAGAGTCTAGGCATGTCTCCCAATTGAGGGGGAGTGTTGTTATAGCAGGTATGACTGGACAATCAGTACACATACCTGCGACATGATCTGTGCATGGTGAGTAGCAGAGATTCAGACTATCTGACTTTAGAATAGAATGAGTATACTATGGAATATGCCGAATAGAATTAACACTCATTGCTCATCTCCTATTGAGAATAATATCAATCATCTCTCATCTCTTGCTCATATATCTCCCTATCAAAACTATCATCTGCTCATTTATATCACACTCTGAAATCCATGGTTTTATCCTGTTATCCTTCATCCAATTTGTTCAGTGTTTCCCACCATTACTACAGCAGGCCTTTACATGTATACTTCCTCTTTCAGTATAGCATTAAGGTGTGCCCCCTTTACATCCACTTGCTCTGTCTCCCAATCAAGGATAGCAGCTGATGACATAACAGATCATATTGTCTCTAGACAAACAACTAGGGAGAAAGTATCTGTGTAGTCCATACCTGACTGCTACACCACCCCTCGCCTAGGGGTTCCCTACTCTAATGTGTCCAGAAAAAAATCACGTGATATTTCTGCCACACCCATTGTATCTTACCCCGGACCTGATGGATCCTAAAAATGTTCGCACACAAGTTCCGGTTCGTACCACGTCTGGTTGGAGACCACTAGCGAAATAAGTGCAGAGTTGGAAACAAATAAGGAACATACTTACCACGTGCCCTCAAACGTCATAGGTGGGAACGACTACTGATCAGCGTTGTCGAGTCCTAAAGCATTTTAGTGGTAGCACCCACATAACATGCAGTGCTAATCCTGCCCACGATCTTCAGGGCATCCTACGTAACAAGTATCAGACGCCCAATAGACGCCCTGCTTTTAGTTTGAAGATCTACGGGCCACAATCGCCATCCCCGTTATATCCGATGAAGTTGTGCGCGCCAGAGCCCTCGAAGTAAAAGGAGTTGGTCAATGCTACGGAGGTTACTGAACCGGACGGTCAGGGTGTTTTTTTCGAGTATCACATTGTGACAGACACCGCTAGGTCAAACACAAATTCTCCTCAGTATATGACGGCTACCCTGACCAGTGCACTGACTTCGGCGTCATGAAGGTACAGCCATGAGCCAACCTAGAGTGCCTCAATTGGATCCGTGCTCAGCGCGAAGAAACAAAATTCGCCGTTTCAGGTGGTGGCGATTAATGTAATTGCGAAGCTAACTGCGATCAGGTTAGAAACAGTATGCATTGGTCCAGCTAGTTACCTATTCTCATAGCATCCTCCCTGCATCCTCGGCGACATAGCATGAGCTTGACCGAGGTGATAAGACACCATCCGGCTTTCCGATTCCGGGACAGGGCTGATTGAAAACCCAACTAACGCAGTGCGGCATTGCTATTTCCACCGGGAACTGGAGCCCTGAAATTTGAATTGGACAGATCTCTTCTCAAATCAAGCGATATGGCTATTGCTTGAGGGGACCGAGAAACAGAGGGTAGCGTTTGGTCTGCCATATATTGCTGCCTTCCACGGCGTCAATGGCAGCCTTGGTAATGAGGTGGATGACTGATCTGGAGGCGCTTAGTCTCCACTTGGTAGACCAATAGAAGGAAGACAGTCATCCTTTATATAGAGGCGCTGGAGATATTTACCATGTTCTCTGTCCTGGATGTTAAGCGTGAGCTCATATGAGATTGTGACAAACTTGCAACTGACCAGAACGTTCCGCTGCTGAATATTTTCGAGGGTTTTTGCTCTTGCTTCTGATCGCTGGACAAAATACAAGCTGCCAGCGCAGGTTATATCAGACAAAGATGCGGTGGTCTGTGAACTGAGCCCATCGTACTTATTCTATGGAGTCTATAGAGAGCCTCGGAATTCGGATCGGGAAGTTTGGCCTCCTTTCGAACCGAACAACTATTGCTCTAAGGGACCCAGATAATCAGTTTGATAGTTTGTTGTCCTACTTCTTGTCTTACCAGCAGTAAGGTATCGTCCGGAGTGTCGCTTCTGCTTGCCCTACATTGCCAATTTCCACGTCGTCTTTAACGATCTCAATAATCGGTGGCTAGCTAGTCCTTTGTCAACGGCGCTGGAACTCCACCCTTGCTCCTGATTGCTTTTGGAAAAGATAGACTGTCAGTGCGGAATATGGCCGTTCATTGCTGCTGGGATTGGCGGTCTATGGACTGATCTCATCGCTACATATAGTGTTGGTAGCGGCTGGCACTAAGTGGCTACTTCGGCAGCAACTTGAAAGGGTTCAGTGACGATGTTGTGCGTCACATGCCATGGGACACTTCGGGAGATTTAAGATGAGTGCCGGTCCGAATTGATATTTGGAGAGGATCATATTATACCCCGTATTACAACCCTATCAGCCACGCGCTCGAGGGTAAGTTATGGGTGGGAAGGTCTGTCAATTTGAGACCGCCTGAATGGCTGTAGGATGATATTGCCCACGAACACTAGGGTACTTCTCACCCTGTGGATACAAGTTTAGTATGCCGCGGCATCCTAAAGTTAGTGTGACGTTGATCATATCATGAAACCGGGCTTGTCCTGTTGGCCAAGATCTTGTATGAAATGGTCTGGAATTGCTATGTGCAAGCGACATGGACTACTTACGAGAATGAGTGAATTGCCATGCCAGCTGGCAGCCAGTGCTGCGGTGTGGCTGTTGCAGACTGACCGTTACTAGTGACTTGCCTGAATCGGCGTTCATTGAAATCTCTCATCCAAAGTTCTCAAAGGGCGTATTAACACTTTTCCCAAGCTTCTTCCTCCGACGTTCCTTCAATTCGATTCCCTTTTCCTCTTCAAGTTCTTTTTTTCGCCTAACTTCTCTATTTTATGGAGACTCCGTCGTCGTCGACCACTCTTGCGCTACCAAAACAATCACCAAGTCGTTATCCGAGGTCATCACCATCGTCGACAGCCTCCTCCGTTCCAGAGCTTTGTTCTTCATCATCGACAAACAGGGAACGCAGTTCAACAGAATCTGCCATATTTACCATATACTCCATGTACGGCGACGACGAAGAGCAAACCAGCTGGACTGCCTCTTCAACCTTCGAGGATCCTTCCAAAGAACTTGACTTGTCCTTGGGGGACAGCTTCCGTTACAGTAACTTTTTTAATCAGAGAACTTCCTATGTTTCCAATACAGACACCAGTTTTATCGACCTGTCTTCAGACATGAAGCCCTTTGGCACATTGTCGAATCCTCATGATCGGACACGGCTATCGGCGACCTCGAATGGCTCTGCCAACTTATCCTATCCACCCCCACTTTTGAATCGTGCCAATTCTCATGGAAGAGACACTCTGGAACTTCCTACACGTTCCAAGCGCGTTCCTCCCATCCCAACTCGTTCCCAAAGTGCTCTCACTTCATGTAGTTCCTCAATTGATCTAGACGCCGTTTCACCTCCTGTATCACATCTTACGCCTCCCCATAATCGCCCACCATTACGGTCGAGAAGTAGAGAACGCCATGTCCCTGAACCTACTTTGGTTCTCACCCCCCCACAGCCAACGTCTTCTTTAATCCCACCATCCTCTCAAACGCCATCTTCTTCTCCCACCACTAAACAGCCATCGAAACTAAGCAGTCCTTCTAGCAAAACGTCGCTGGTGCCCTCAGAAGGTGAAGACCTGGACGCGTTCCACGTGCGGAGTACGTATGCACACCTCGACGTGATTGGTGTCAGAGGCGATGGCTACGAGGAGGGCGTGGAACGCACACGCGCACGAATTCGTGCCAGTAGAGGAAGCGAACTACGCGCGGAGGCTGCCCTGGCTGGTCCCTCAGAGAAATCACGAGACCTTGAAGCTGAAGAACTCAACGTGCTGTCCAACTTAGATCGGTGAGATTGGATCAGAGGAGTACATCCTCTTAAATCTCATATTTTGCAACTAGCTATGGATTTTTCACCGTACCATCTCACGATCGACTGGTTCTACTCCCATCTGGTCCTCTGCTTAAACGATTAGCTTCAGTCAGAGCTGGTTCGAAATCAGCACCGAGCCATGCTGTGTCCGTCAGCTCATTACCCGCAGCTTCATCTCCGCTCAAGGAACAAATGCGGGTTGCCAAGTGGGACAGGATGCTGGAAGTTCTTAGTCGAGACGACGGCGGAAATGTAGAATCGTGGGTTATCAAAGCATCAAAAGCGCACAAGCTTCGCCAGAGGGTATACAAGGGGATCCCTGACAGATGGAGAAGGGCAGCTTGGGAGGTGCTCATGAATCGGTTTTCGAAATCCGGACGTAAGGCGGTTGAGGAGCTTGGAAATCATTATTTGCAGGGCTTGGAGAAGCCCTCAAGCTACGACATTCAGATTGACTTGGATGTACCAAGAACTATCAGCGGTCATATCATGTTTCACACGCGGTACGGACTTGGGTACGTTTTAGTGCTTACTTTGACCTTGCCATGGTTGATCCCCTTACTTCAGTCAACGTTCCCTGTTCCACGTCCTACACTCCTTCTCGTTACAATGCCATCAATGTGGCTACGTGCAGGGCATGGGTCCCATAGCCGCGACTCTCCTATGCTACTTCGAACCTGAAAAAGTTTATGCCGCCCTTTCCCGCTTACATGATACCTACAACATGCACACCATCTTTTCCCCCGGTTTTCCAGGATTGTTGCAGGCCATTTACGTCCAAGAACGAATCATGGAATCGAAGATGCCAGACGTGTATGCTGCATTCAAGAAACACATGATTTCTACGACTTCATACGCGACGAAGTGGTACATCACGCTTTTTGCCAATTCCGTCCCTTTTCAGACACAGCTCCGGTTATGGGACGCGTATCTCTTAGAGGGGGAAGACCTTTTCATTGCGGTAGCAATCTCCATCGTATGGGTCTATCGAGGTATGTTGCTCTCTATTTATCCAGTGATCCTTACTTTAATTCAATCAATAGATCACATCACATCCAGTTCCGCCAATTTCGAAACCATACTCTCCCTTCTATCCTCTTTCTTCGTACCCGAAGACGACGACTCACTCCTATCCTGGATAGAACGCATGCTCGGCGACAAAAAGCTGCGATCGCAGATGGCGCGATGGCGTCAAAATTGGAACGAGCTCGTCGCTTCAGGTAAGGATGGCGAAGCCCTTCTATAACATTACCTCCTCTCCTCTTGGTTTATTTTCCCATCCCCCTCCTTGCTACTGCTTTCGTCCTTAATCCTCTTCGTCTTGATATCAGACTTGCATCGTTATTGGAACTCTTGGTATATATTGCGACTGCATCACCGTCGCTGTACTCACTCTCACTGCCACTGTTCGCATCATTAATGGAACCAGTCAAATGCAATCTTTATGAATCCTAATGCGGCTGTAGTACCATATGAACGCTCCTACTAGAGTTATCCACTAACCTTACTCGCCCACCAACAATGCCACTGGATCGGCACCTAGATGCCGTACGAGGCTACTCACCATGCTCACAGCCTCTGCAAATCATTTGATGCTTGCAATGCACTAGTGTAAGTGTTCTCCATCCGATCGAAAAGTCCATCTGATGCCCGAACGAAATCCAAATGAGATAAGCGCTAATCGTTCGTGGAATTGACCGTAGTCCACTGGGTTTAACATCCCCGTTGGCCCAAAGCAGTTCAAAGGTGATGGTAAAAATGCAGTACTGACAGCCAGTTTCTTGATGAATGAGCTGAAAGTGATGATACCGTTGCTACACATCTTAAGCTGGCAGTGCTCGCTGTACCGCGCTCGGTTCTTGAACCTCATGTTAACTCGGGCATGGCTTTCGCCTCGTAGATCTTTGGAGAGCTCGAAGGCGACGACAGATCCATGGTCGGCTAGTGGAGCCACGAATCAGAGCCATCTTGACTTTGTTGGTAGTTTTGTCATGTTTCCCAGATACCAGAAGACAGTGGGAAGCAGCGGACGGATGGTGACTGCGTACTTGAACCCATCGAAGTTCTCAGGGAATATAACAATGCCTTAAATTACTCTGGCCAGTCTTGTTCTGGACGGAATCAGTGAAAATGCAATATTGCAGCCAATTGGCATGATGATGAAGGCTGAAAGGGAATGATTAAGATTGGTACAATATGTTGGAAATCAATCCGTCAACATAGTAGTATAGATATTTCTTTTTGTTTGGTGTCGCGTTCACTACCTTCAACGTACTTACTAAATACGGTAACTCCGCTCCAGGTACATTCGCTCGTCTCGTTTTCCCCTTCTTCCCCAGTCTGTTCATACTCGACTGGGGTAAGTCTCACTATATGATACTCACATTCCTTACTGACGTAGTACAGGACTTACGAAGTCCTTGTCTCTTTAGGTACATACTATACTAGTCTGTTCATACTCGACTGGGGACTTACGAAGTCCTTGTCTCTTTAGACGTGTGACGTCTCTTACAATAGCCTAAAACGTGGGTTATATGGTGTTCTCAGGACACACCAGCGTGCATGTCAGTGGGTACATACCTATGAGACGTTGACGGTACGATATAAAGAAGATGTCATAAATTGCCGTAAACAACGCGTTCTACTTAACTGGTCACGAGACCAAAATAAGTCCCCAATGAGTTATTATGTAATTTATTATAGACTGCTGTAACATCCCTGGAGCAGCGACATCGTGAATAGCACCTGACAATTTCAAGGAAGAAGAATTGCGAGACAGGTGAACTCTTCTGTGAGATCTTTGTATCTATTATTCAGGAGTCAGTGGACGTGCTGACGATTATCATGTGATCTGTCATCGGTCTAGTTCGTCTACGCACCTGTCAAGCTCAAGGCCAACGTCATTCAATACATCTGCCTCACACTTTCCGGGACCCATAACCGTTGATTCTTGCCATGTGGGAGCGGACGCTCCAGGATCTCATTCGTGGCTTGCGGGCTAACAAGAACGATGAAAGCAAATTCATTGGACATGCCATGGACGAGATCAGGCGTGAAATCAAGAGCAAGGATATGGAGCTCAAGGCTGGCGCTGTTATGAAACTTACATATGTGCGTTGCTCTTACTCTCGACCAGCTTCGAGCCTAACATCCTTTTGTAGCTGGACATGCTAGGATATGACATGAGCTGGGCCTCCTTTCACATCGTAGAGGTCATGTCGTCCCCCAAGATTCATATCAAGAGTGTGGGATATCTTGGTGCCGTCCAGTCGTTCAATGAGGACACGGACGTGTTGATGTTGACTACCAATTTGCTCAAGAAGGTGAGAGGCAAAGGGTCCTGCCCTTTACTGTGAACACACCATTGAATTACATCTAGGATCTAAGTTCAACGCCTGCAGATGTCGCAGTTACTCTAAACGGTGTTTCTTCTATTATGACTGCAGACCTTGCACGCGACCTCAATCCTGAGTTGGTCGGCATGCTCAACCACTCCCGACCCCACATACGCAAGAGAGCAGTTGCTGCTATGTACAGGGTGTTTCAGAAGTACCCTGATGCTCTCCGTCATGGTATTGGCCGATTGCAGGAAAAGCTAGAAGATCCGGATCCAGGTCAGCCCAAGCTAGACCATATTAAGCTCTCTGTTTAACCAAGGCACATACCCAGGCGTAGTCTGCGCGACTGTAAATGTCTTATGTGAGCTTGCCCGGAGAGACCCCCAAGACTACCTTCCGCTCGCCCCGCAGCTTTTCCATCTCCTAACCACATCGTCCAACAACTGGATGCTCATCAAAATCGTCAAGTTGGTACGGACCTCGCTTGCTGTTTACGAGCCCGCTTACTCTTATTAGTTCGGTTCTCTCTCGCCTCATGAACCGCGGCTAGTGAAGAAACTACAACCACCGATCACTGACCTCATATCCACGACGTCCGCGATATCCCTTCTATACGAGTGTGTACACACATGTATCATCGGTAATATGCTACAGGGAACTACTGGCGACTCACTTGCGCGGATGTGTGTGTCAAAACTCGCAGCATTCATCGAGGATCCGGATCAGAATTGTCTGTGATTTACTTTGTCCTTCGAGTGGGTACGACTAACTGAGCTACAGTGAAGTACATTGCCTTGCTTGCAATGGTGAAGATTGTACCGACACACCCACATTTGGTCGCAGAGCACCAAGATACAATCCTTTCGAGTGTCGATGATGAAGATATCAGCATCCGTATGCGTGCACTAGATCTGCTCTCAGCACTCGTAAGTCATCGTGAGACTTCTTCTTCCTGTATAATACAAATTCTGCAGGTCAATCGAGACAATCTACAATCAATTGTGCAACAGGTGTTGTCGCATCTTGTCAAGCCCGAGTCCTCCGCCATTCCGTCTGCAGTACAATCCCTATCCCAACACATCATCCCGTCTGCTCCTGCAAAGTCCCCAGGTGCACCATCTCAATCCACCGCCTACCGCCTTGTCCTGTCACAAAGGATCATGACAATGTGTTCTCAAAACACCTATGACAATGTCATCGATTTTGAATGGTACCTCTCAGTCCTCGTTGACCTCGCATACGTATCGAATGTCGACATCGGCACGCAAATTCGCGACCAACTAGCAGACGTTGTCGGACGCGTGAGAGCGGCTAGGAGCTATGCAGTTAAGTTGATGGTGAAGGTACTGTCTGATGATACGTTCTTGCTGCACGCAGGTGAGCAGGGTAGTTGTTCCGAGGTGCTGTGGGCGGCGGCTTGGATATGCGGAGAGTACTGCGGGTACGATTTAATAATTCATTCCCTTCCGATATACTGAACGATCGTACCACAGCGAGCTTTCTGCGCCGGACGAACTCATCCCCTACTTACTTCAACCAGAGATTGCGTCTCTGAGGCCTGACATAACCGCCGTGTGCATACAATCAGCCACAAAGCTGTTTGGATACTGGGCTTCTGAAGCGGCAAAGCAGTGGACGGAGAGCTTCCTAGAAGACCTCAAGAAAGCCGTTGATATCATGATTGAACAGATGGAACAATTTGCATCTAGCACCCAGATCGAGGTCCAAGAACGTGTGAGTGACGAGGGTCAGCGATTAGGGATTCGCAAATTAATCAATTCATTATTGTAGGCTGCAAACATTCTTCAGCTGCTTATCTTCATCAAGCGCGACGTAGCGATGTACAAACCAAAGCAGGAAAATGGGTTCTCGGACCTGAGTGCAGCCGCCTTCGACCCCGTATTAGAACCGAGTTTTCCAAAGAGTCTCTACCTTATTCAACCACTCTTCTCATCGCATGAACTTAATCCTGTTGCATCCATCGCGCAAGCGAGTGTGCCCGTTCCTGACGGGCTTGACCTGGATATGTGGATTGTCCCGTCAATGCAAGATCGCGTTGCAGAAGAGGGTGACGATGGCGACGTGACTGAGCGGAAGATCAGGAGGAACAAGAAAGGGAAAGGGAAGGAGTCTGCGAACAGGATGAAGGTTAAGAGTGGGAAGAAGAAGCAGAAGGAGGACCATTACCGGGAGGAGCTTGCACCGCAAGAAGAAGAGACAGCTGAAGAAAAAGCTGAACGAGAAAGGGTATGCATTAACCACACTCTCCGCATCGCATCGACTTAACTAACATTCTGCAGCTTAAGGCCGAGCGGCTGGAACGAATGCGGGATGATCCATACTATATCATGGACGACCAATCTCAGAAGCCACCTGCAGAGGATGTCGATTCAATCCCTGTTGTCCGACTAGACGGTCCCTTACCACTGCCAGGTATATTTCTCTCCACGCACATGAACATGGCTGATGCCCTCGCAGAAGAACCCCGCCTTCCCGGGCTGAGAAGCAGCGCGTCCATACGATCTACTCCTCCGTCGTTTGTCGTGGAAAGAGGGGGCGAGATGCCTGCGGGCGTTGTCATCACACCGCAACCGTCAACTCCCGTGCCATCCTCACGACGCCAAACGCCAAATCCTTTTGACGTCACCGTGACGCCTCCACCTCCCCTTCCTTCTTTCCAATCATACGAAGTTCCTGATGACGAACTACGCACGAGCACTCCAGAGTCCATCAAAGTCACACGTGCAAAGAAGAAAGGAACAAGTACAGCAAAGAAGAAACGAACAGTGAAACCAGAGATGAAGGCAGGGGATGAAGGTACAGTAGTTATACATTGATGTAATATTGTACTGGCCCTGGGCGCTCATCCCCAGCGCGTTTTGTGTGGATACCTAGGGAAATCACTACAGCAGCATCCGTTCTCTCAAACCCACTTCGCTCACTTGAAATAAGTTTGTGATTCAATTGATATCTGCTTGCATGCTGTATTGATTGTATCTACATACCTGATACTATCATACGAACGAGATAGCCGATCTCACGTGTGCGTGGCTCAACAAAAATAATATAACACTAGTAGCTGAACTACAACAACACTCACGATACAGTCAGTGCGATAAAGTCCCTTCAGCGGAGGCCAACGATGCAGCAGTATGGAAGCTGTGTTATTTCCTGCGGGGTCCGTGAGGGACCTCCTCGGGCATTTGATTGTACCAGAGGCCACAAACATACCAGATATGATGACGACTGGAATGGAGATCAAGGAACACAGGCACCGATAATAGGAGAGAATGAACGGTGGGAAGTAGGACTGGCCCCAGTTGTAGAGATAATATTGAGAACACTGGGAAGAACGCGGCAAATTTTCGACTTGACCACCCACGAGACAGATTGCCAGCTGGGATAAAGTTCAGAGCGTGAGACTCGTCTTCGAGGAGAGTCTACAGCATAATCGCAATCCATGAGTTGAAAAGTGAAGGTGACGATCCTGATGAAGAGCTGGTTTAACCTCATTTGAAAGCTCGCTAGATTCAACCAGCTTCACGTTGGTCACATTCTTGAACAGTTCTGTATAGGCCAAGTAATGCGCATTTAAAGCCCGAGTATATATGCACTGCAGATGTGAGGTGAACGTTGAACGTTCGAACAAGCACCGAACTCAGTTCGAACAAGAGTATATCGAAATTCGGATGCTAATGATCCGAGATCAACAAACTTTCCTTCCTCCAACCTTCCTCTTCCACCAAATTCTGCTGCACCAGCGTTGACAGCCGTCTAAAATTCATTAAAATGCGTATCCAAACCTCCATCATACTATCCAAAACCATTGCCAAGTTCATGGGAGTATTGTCAAGAGACAACTCATCAAAGATAACGCAGGGGATTTTTGATACGTACCGCGCACCGCAAGCTGTAAGGTGCACTGACAGGATAATAGGGAGGTCATATGACAACCAAATGATAACCGAGCTTCACCCATGGTTAAAGCACCAGTATTGAAAGCCTTTGAACTGCGAATAATGAAATATTACCTGGTTGACGATTGGCCGCACTTCAAAAGTCTATACCAATGCGCTCGGTGTACGTTGCAGATATCGAAATACCTCCGTGTTCTCAGGTACCACTTTCTGCCCATTAATCACGCGGATTTTATTTCCTGCGCATGCTGTCGCTCCATCCGACCCAGACTTCTGGACTCGGGCTGTGCCAGAACATATGGATGTCGCTTCCGTGCTATGTTTACGAGCTGCAGTGGTGCAAAACAATGCCCGATACGACTGTTAAACGATGAAGGAGTTCTTCGCTACTCCCTGGAGTTGATGATATCGGTAAGGTATTTTTCGCTCCCTTACCGTTCACTATATCACTGGTCCTTCTGGGCCAGAAAGATATTGCAAATGGTATTGTCTTGTTGCTCTTCATACAGACACTAAAATGCGAACAGTTGTAGGGTCTCAGTAAGGTGGCAGGATATCGCGATGTGTTAATCAGGAAACGAAATGTAAGTGTGAGCACTCACAAGAAAGTGCACTGAGAATATTCTTATCTATGACGTTTGTTGCTTGAGTCTTCTCGAGTCGGATGCTGGTGAGCCGTCTCTAAAATAATACGTTTTACAAGGTGATACAAGAAGTATGCATCAAGTTTTGCATCGTCCTTTGCACCTCGCGTATGTTTGTTCGTTGTCGTTGCTGACCAGTTCACTGCGTAGGCTGTATATCCAAAAGCACCGATATAAATCACGATCTGATGGATCTCATCGCTCATGCGAATGGACCTCCAACGGATCCACGATTATTCAACCTCTCGCGTAGCCAAAAACATACTCCGAGCAGATTGTTAGCCTCAGGAAGGTACAAACATCCACAGCGCGTCTACAACACGCTTCTCGTTTTTTCATCGCGGACTTGCCACAAGAATGAACATCTCAAGCGTGGATGCAAAGCTGAACACCATCGTGCCAAAAGACCACTGTCCCATTTAGTGAATAATGGTGGTCCACAGGAAATGTTCTCTGAAAGGAAGGTCCCTGCAGTGGAAACACAACTCGAGGACACCTTCAAAGCGACTCTGGACAAGCACATAAATATTGCTTCGGTGGCCTTCATCCTCTATCCCTCACCTACTGCACTTACTGCCACTGCGAACGCATACACATCCACTCAACATTTCAATCAATTATCTGCTAGACCAGGTACGTGTACACCCAGCTTCAACACCTACGATTCCTAACTATATTTACTTCTTACCTCCAGATGACCCAGTCCACATCCTACCCCTCCTCGTCGAATGATTCCGATTCTTCCAATGCGGTACAATACATGCCAAACACTGGCATGTATATGGGTCAATTTTCCTGGCCCCAGCCCGCATACATTCCTCATCCAGGCTTCTACAACCCTGATGATGTGGAGCCTGATGCACCGCATGGTGACGCCCCCTCATACGCCCCCGTCGCACCTTCGCCTGATTTGGGTGCTGGAATTGAGCATCACGCATTCCAAGCAGGACCAAATGGTTATTACCCCCCTGCAGTAGCTGATGTATCGGGTGCCACTTATGTTGGTCTATACCCATCGCTAACTCAGGCTGCTCCTCCCCCACAACACCCATCCGCGCCCCCCCTGTACCATCAATCTTTCCCATCGAGTTCTTTTCCAGGAGCCGCGAACCCTTACACTCCACCCGAACCGCACCAAGAATATTTCCACCAGAATCACGCGCCTGGGCGCCCAACGCCCTTTGCTCCCTTATTTGTCCCTCAAGCGCCAAGTTTGTCGGTCGGTAAAAAGCGCGTCGCGGAAGACCTCGAAGAACGCGGCGTCAAGCGAACTAAAATAGTCTCCAGCAGGATCAAGAACGACCCGTTGTTTGTGATTTTTCTTTTCATCTTGTGGGATCGCATCCTTAATCCTTGGAACAGAAACCTGTGTTAGATCAACATGGTCAATCCAACGGGACATTCATGTGTTCCAAGGACGGAATAGTACTCCATCCTGAAGGCTATCTTAAACACCTCAAGACAAAAAAGCATTTAGGTTTCAAACTAGAGAAATACAAATGCCCTGGTTGTATCAAAACGTGCGTACCCCAACTCTCGAAATAAGCGTGTCTCATAATTAACATTGTTGTGATTAGTTATGCCCGACGTGATGCCTGCAAGAGGCATTGGGACAACAGTTGTGGAAAGCTTACACCTGAGGGCGCTCAGCTATCATACGCAGACGCTTGCAAAAGCTCTACAAGTTCCACTTCTGCCGCGCCTGTGACAGTACCTACCACGGCGTTCACGTATTCTTACCCATACCCTATGCCCGTCACGTCGATGTCCGAGAACGTGCAGACCACACCTCTAGCAACCTGGGTTACACAGTCGTGTGGAACGCCCGCTGTTGTTGATCCCTTACTTTACCTCTCTCAATCGCCAGAGAATGACACAGTCACGGAGCCTGCCGAAGACAATGACGACGCTGATTTTTGGGAGGCTAATGAAATACAGGACATGGATGATATGTAGCCATATTTTCCTTCTGCTGCCAACTTTTTCTCTGTTTTATTATCTGCTGTCATTCATCCCCCCCCCCCTACATACATTCTATTCTTTATGGCATAACACGCTACTCTTCATTCATTCGTACTATCATGATCGTTATTATCGTCATTGCTATTGCTATTGCTATCATCATCAAGGTAATTTGGTGATGCGTTGGTTGTAATACACACACTCCTTGCATGTACGTACTGGAAGATCTAAGGAACGAGCGAGCATGTTAGGTGAAACGATTTGTAACATCATCTCCCAATCCGTTCCAAAGACGACCTTCACATTTAATAATTATTATCAGAAGCATCGACTGATTTCCGCCGTAAAATATTTAATTACTCAATTCATAGACAAATCATGATGGCATTCATTTTCTAACCCTCTCAGACCCTCAAGTGGGTGTCAGGAATTACTTTCCTGCCACCTTTTCAAATGGGTTGCGTCCACTAGCATTTAGATTCTCCGTGACTCATGCCTTGCTTCCTGATGTCTCATCACTTAGATCTCTATATTTCTTCTGAATCTTCAGCTTCCTACAGCCATATGTAGGTCTGCCCAAAACATCCACATTTGGATCTATTTGGATATTCCACTATTTCCACATCCCAATGCTCAATCACTGCAGAAGCGACAAAATAGCCAGACTGGGATAGAGTGGAGTTAGCAAGCTTATGCAGATAATAACTTGAACCTGCAAAGAAAATATGTCACATCAGAATTAGATCACAAGAGACACTCATTCCAGGGCATAACGTGAATTGTGATTTATGAGTTTCGAAGGGCTTGGTTTGTTGCCTGGGTGCCTAATCTGATGCAGAATCAAATCGGAATTCTAGGATCCTCACATCTGTTTTCTGTCAGGATTTAAACAAAAGCAGGTCTGATTATACTCTAGGTAGACATGATGAGGACTGCTTCTAAAATGCTTTCCTCACCAAATCCTGCTCATCTGTGCAAAATGATGAGCAAGCATTTGTCCCCCACCAACCAGCAGCCATGTTCCTCACCAACCAGGGAACCCAATGACATCCCAGTGGTGCTGTGGGTCCAGTAAGTCAAGAAAGCCATCAACCAGCAAACAATCCATACCCTCAGCCATACAATGCGGGACCACCTCAGTTGTCACCGCTACCTATTGACAATGGAGCCTTGCCTCATGATGACCCATTTCTTGTGCATGGACAGCCAAACTCTGGACTGAATGCACTGCATCAGTTCAATAATAACTCAAATGGGACACCTTACCATGGTCACAGTCCTCGCCCACCATTTGCATACAGTGATCTACCATCACATGCCCAATCAGTTGCCCCCTGAGTTGGAGGAACTCCACATAGTGGCTATCAACCATTGTTTTCAGTACCAAACCAACATGAAAAGTACGGTAGACAAGACAACTGTGTATAACAAGTGGTGTGCTCCCTTACAAAATTCTTGCGTGTTGTTGGTGTTGTAAGCTTGCAATACTGGTCCCCAAGTTGACATTGCTCCTCATTGGTCCATGGTTTAAAAGCTGTTGAATTATAGAAAGGATGAACAAGTAGAAATTCAATCACGAACCTCCATCCACAAACACATCTGGTTTGTCTTTGTCTCTAATAGAGATCCAACATGCTGTGACAATCATACTGGCACTAGGCGCGAATGATCAATAGCACAGTTCTTCTCACCTTCAGAAAAGGAGATAAAGTGTGGATCATTAAATCCATATATATTGACCCATCTGCTCTTACTCCAGTCTGGTCCTAGGAATCCACCCTCCCATGTCCTATCCATGTCCACCTATCTCCACTGGTGTGTTATTTATCCCAAATGTCATTGCTAAACAAGCTGCAGGTCTTATTACACGACTACTCATGTTCTGCAGCACATGATGTTTTATTACCTATAGACTCATCGTGCGCTTGCTAACTATGCTACAATTCTCATCTATGCATTCTGGACATTCACGTGCTATGATATAAACGACCAAAGTACATATGATTGAGTGGTTTTTTCTTCCCCTGGAATCAGCTCTATAGGAGAGTCGTTCTTGCATTATTTTTGTAGACCTTGCACTATCCATCTATTTTGCTTTTTCTTGACAATCCTGTGCAATTCGACCATTCTGAAGTCCATACTGCTAGGATCTTACCCTTAAAGCTCTTGCAAGAATACTCAACCCATGACCAGTAGTTTAGTGCTGTTCTTCACTCGCACTATATCCCTTGCGACCAGCTGCTCCATAGAGCGTGGTGTCTTAATAACCGAGGGTCTTATATAAATGCGTGTAAAATGTAATGACACCACAATTACACTAGGATAAGACTTCTTGCCAGTCCTTGATTAACACGGTCTACGACTTTTCTTCTTTTGTGGTAGATAATGTGTGAGTTCCTGGGAGGCTCACTAAACCAATCTATATGATTAACTTAGCTGGAGCTTTTGTGTTATATCCCAACTTATAAACTTGTCTAGGTTAAAATGTCTAGACACTGGAATGTGGTTCCTTGTTAAGATAATCCTCTGTAGAGACTACGGTCTCAAATATGAATACATTGACCAAAGACTGGTTGGTCAAATAGGCACAAAGTGGTGAGAAACTGGTCTCACAAATGATCAGATTGACCAAAGCTTGTGTTGGTCAATATCAGTAAACTAGGTGAGAAGTGGGTCTCACAAATGAACAGATTGACCAAAGCTCATGTTGGTCAATATCAGAAAAACTAGGTGAGAAGCTGGTCTCACAAATGAACAGATTGACCAAAGCTCGTGTTGGTCAATATCAGAAACTAGGTGAGAAACTGGTCTCACAAACTGTTTGAGAAGCTGGTCTCAAATAAACTAAGTTTCTATTGTAAGAAACTTATGTAATCTCAAGGGAATGTCTTTTCCCTGCACTTGGTACTTCAAAGGGGCTTTCTTTGTAAGCAACAATCTTCACAGTGAGTAGCTCAAACTGAGATTCAAATGATTGCAAGTGGGAGATCCTATTTTTTTGGGGAGAATGGGCCCTCCTTATATACATTTTGTGTGGGAATATTATGTAAGTAAAAAAGCGGAGCAATGACATCAGAAGTGGAGCAGAACATTCCAGAACAAATGACATCATCATGACATCATCATGACATCATAACTTTCAACAGAATACTTGCAGGAGTATCTGTGGAGCCATATGACATCATTATGACATCATACCCTGTAGGTACAATTTTGTGAAGTTATCTGATGGGTCAGAGCATCCCAATAGAAAAATAAATCAAGGAAATACTAGAGAAAACAACTCAGAAATAATAATACAATAACAAGACACAAAACACAGGCTTTTTAGATAGGTTTTTGTTAGGCTTTGAACTTTTCTCTATGGTTTTCTCTAGCCAAATTGAATAAGCCAAAGGCAAGGCAATACCTTAACCTTCTTTTTTCACAATATCAACTAGGTCATTATGTGATTCCCATCTCACAAATGACTTTTCTTCAAGATATAATAAATTCATGAATCACAGAGGGGAAACTGAACTATATGACCGAGGTTTGAAACCAAGGTATGGGTTGACTAGCCTGATGCCTAAGCTAACAGACTTTGTCTTTTAGGGGGGCTACCTAGTAGTCATGTCCATGCATGATTCCCAAATCATGCAGGACAGTGGTTGATTTTTATTAACATCGGTTGATTTTTGCCTGTGCTCCCAGTTGATTCCTTGGTATAGGAATTCAGAGGTATACCTACAGCCAGCGTTCAAGTTTCTTAGGCCGATATAGATTATAACTCCTTCACTCACTTACTTCCCTCACACATAATTGAAGGAAGTGCTTCAATAGCAGTCCTCTTGGGCCAATCAATTAAACTCACACCTCTTAGGATAAGTAGTGCTAGTTGCTAACCGCCTAGTGCCATTTTCTTCTTCACAACACCATACAAAATTCGCGTGAGAGTATGATGCAAAACCACCCATCTTATGGGCAGCAGGTTTGTCACATATGACAACAACCAAAATAACATGGACAACACAACCTAACAGCAGCATTGAATCTAAATAAGTGTCATGAGGATATAACATACCCTGTAGGCATGACTCCATTGGAATTTTGATGCCGAATTTCCAAAGATGAAGGAGGTCAGAGATCATTGGATGTAGGAATCATTGGATTTGATCTGGACTTTGCTCTTTAGGACCAGGAAGTATTCCTGTGCACATAAGGTTTGATGTGCAATATCTATAATGTTTCTGTGAGTGACACACATAGAGAATTTGGAGAACATGCACCAATACTCTGGTGGAAGGTTACATATAGAGAACGATGTTAGACACAAGGAGTGAGATGGTGCGATGTTGCTGCAAATATATGAGAACCTAACAAGAACAAGTGATACATAAGTGTGATGGACTACGGATGGCCATTGATACACATACCAATCGACTCCAAGGTTAACACCAATCTGGAGTTCACTGTCTGGACCGCACTTCTCATGAGGAAGATTAGAAAAGAATAATTTACCATCCAGCCCTTTGAGTTTTGTACGGCAAACCGTGCCATCAAATATATCACCATAATGTCCAGGAGAACGAGATTTGCAGTGCCAATCATCCAGAACAGTTTTGAGGCCTGGGACCTTGAGCAAGGACTTTATCTACTCAGATAGAGGCAGATATGGGTATTTGATGATGGGTGTTTTGATGGGGCATTGGTTTCCTCACTTTGTCATACCAGGAAGAAAAAGGTCTATCTTACAGCTTGTGCAAGTTTCATGCAAATGTGGTGAACCTGCGGAGTGTAAAAGTTGGAATATCAACACCAAGTATGCGGTGACTTGACTGCAAAGTAATAAACAGGGTGTCAATCCCAGGCATGATCAAAAGAAGAACACACGCAAAGATTGCAAGCAATTCTTGGCAAGTGAAACTGCAGATGTAACCAGGAGACAACTGCATATATCGACAGGAGGTGCGGTGGGATGCTGGCAAGATCTGTGTCGTCCATTGAGACAAATCCATCTTCCACCACAAATGGGTCCAGATTGTCTTCATCTGGTTGGGTTATAATGGGGTTCCTGTCATCTTCCTCATCCTCTGGATTGTTGAAGTCCATGTCAACATCACCATCACCCTCTGGTTCCTCTGGGTTGGCAGTGTCATCATCTTGCTGGTGGCTTTGTTCTTGCCATATCTCATCAATAGCATCTTCCAGCTCTTGCTCAAACCTGCGTCGTTCCAGATCTGGAGGAAGGTTGTGCGTGATGTATGGAGTGAGTGGACAAGCACCCACAGCTGTGGCCCTGTTATACATCTCAAAATGTGGAACATTTTGTAGAAGTGCTTCAGGAGTATTGAAATTGGGCCCCAAGTTTGGCATGACTTCATGAGCATTAGTTTCTTGAAGATCCTCATGCATGAGATTGCCAAGGTCTAGTATCTCCAGTTCGAAGATTGGATCAGCAAAGTTGACATGCAGGGAAAGAGGTGCTGGAGGGTCATGAAGAAGAACTGCAAATCAACAAGACACAGGACCTATATCTTCAAGTTGCTGAGAATTCTGTAAGATCCTTTGACTGACTCACTTAAACTGGGCCTGCGAGGAAATCATGGTCTGGTGTAAATCAGCATGTCCATGAGAGCATGCAGTGTGGACAGCAGTCAGGGTTCTGCTACAATTGTTGATCTTGCAGTAACAGCAAACATAAGGCATGGTAAGGATGATGTTTAAAGGCGCGTTTGACACATTGAGACAAGGGCTAAGATCACATGGCAACAAGAGTAACAGAAAGTTGTTCAAAAGAGTTTATTTGCAAAGCCATAGATATGTGGGTACTACAAAGTTTTTCTGGGGCACTTAGAGGGAGAGTTTAAAGCCTTGGATGATGGTTGCTTTCCCTCACCAACCATTTCACATTTGAACTTTGAAGAGCTTGTGTCATATCCCACAATCCAGACCCATGTTCCATCATATTCCCACGCCTTCTGAGCCTACATCCAGACCCCACTTCATATCCAACTCATTCCCAGATCCCCTTCCGCTGTGTGCTCCACACCTCAGCAGGATCAACTCTATTCCAGATTTATCCCTGAGCTCTGGACCATCAGATCTCCACTGTTAGCCTGATCCATACCCCCCTGTCCCATCCACCCTATGCACACTCCATCCAGCAAGACATCCAGACTTCACCTCATCTCGGATTCTGGACTATATCCACCTCCTTGTATTCCAGTCCTGTATCCACCTTGTCTTCCAGATCCCCAGATCTCTGGACCTCCAGATATTAATGCTGGACCTATTCCCACCCTCTGTCCAATATCCTGCGCCTATCCCCATTTAGACATCTCCACCTTTCTAGCTTTTGATTACCTCTTCTTCCATCTTGCTTATTGATCCTTGTACAAGTCTTCACCTCCAAGTTCATTTAGTTATGTTCCATCTTACTTACTAATGTGTTTCCACATGCTCATACATAGCCTTGCTCTTTGCTTACTGATCCCCTCAGATGTTGTCCAGTATATAACCCCTGTAGATACTCCTATAGTTCCTCAGTTTGAATATCAACTTAGACTTGCCCAATCCTCTCTTGGACTTTGGTCCACCTAAGTCTGTCCTACCCATCAGGCCTAGGGATTGATTCCCTAGGCTGGAGCTTTGCCTTTCTGGCACTTACCCTCTTTCTGGACTTAGGTCCAATCCCTGTTCTCTCTGACTCTACCTTAGGGTAGTCTACCTCTGTTTGCTTCTACATCGGACTTCATCTGATATAGCCCCTATTCCTTCCAGACCTCCGGACCTCCTGTCCCTCATACCTCCAGGCATCCTGTCCTTCGGATGTTCCATCCTCCTAACCCTCAGACATCCTGTCCTCCTGTCCTTTGTACCTCCGGACATCCTGTCCTTCTGTCCTCTGTCATCCTGTCCTCCTGTCCTCCTGTCCTCTGGACCTTCAGACCTCCTATCCTTCCATCCTGTTTCCTGTAGAAGTATTACCTTGCAGTGGGAACTCTCCTGAGCACTTCCTGCATTCCTCCAGAACTCTCCTGCACTCCTCCAGACATTTCCTGTGCTCCTCCGGAAGTCCTCTAGCACTCTCCAGCAGAGTAGCCAGCCTCCAGAAGTCCTCTGGACTTCATCGGACCATCATTAGACTTCCTCTGAAATGAAGGGCATATACTTGGGTAAGGGGCACAGCATATGAGCTGAGGCCAAGCCCCTCTGAGTCAGTCTCTCTCCCCCTTGAGCAACATGGTTCTTAACAGCTTGCCTGTGCCTTACACTTTAATTTAGTTCCTGCAAACAGTGCATACTAAAGATGTCTTACCTGTACTGGTTGTTGGTTGAGATCTTCACTCTTAGGCTCTGTGACACTATCATCCTCTCAAGTAGAAGTTGGCCTTTTGAGGGAGACTTTGGTGGGGCAGTTATGGTCAGAGATTTTAATTGCAATCTCAATGGTCTAATGACAGGTATGTGAGCCAATGAAACTGTAACTTGAAAATACATACCACAGGGCCAGCCTCCTTCCTACCAAAGGTAAGAGATAGTTCTTTAAAATCCTCCAGAACCATAAGCTTGATGATTTGGCCTACTTGACTTTGGTTCATGGTAACTTGTGGGGACTTAGTGAAAAAGCCGTTAGAAGCTCACCTGAACACGTCAAGGGTCAGAATTTGAACATAAACACTTTTCTGAGGTGGGTTGCAGTAGAGATACAAGGTATAAAGAGAAGAAAATTATGGTCTGGAACAAGCGCACTTCCCAACCCGAATATGGTTTGCTTACATGTGTCGAATGTAACGAGACGTCTATTTAGATTCAGATTTATTTTTCACCCACACCTCAGAGTCTCGGAAACTTCGCAAGTCAGGTTTTAGTCTACTTTACAACTTGGGTTGGTATTAGCTCGGATTATACCCATAATCAGGGTTAGTTTTACCTCCGGCTAAAAAGTCGTTTCTGCAGTGAATGCTCCTGCTTCACAGCATCCTTTTCGCTATGTGGGCTCCCCTATCACTTTAGACCTTGACAAGCTTGACATGCAGACTTGCAAAATACTGACATTTGACAGCGGCACGTCGGCACGAAGACTTGAGATTTTAAATTAGGTTTAGAACGACGTTCTGAACACTGCGGGAAGTCATCCAATAGTAAGCCTGTTGCAATTTGAACGACGTGGGACCTGAATTCTCCTACTCCACCTACCGTTTCGCTCAGACTGATCCTCCACTTCAGCTTTTATTCATCATGTCAAAAGACCGCGTCAATCAATGGAGGGATTCTAAGCCAGTTCCAGCTCCAGAAACCCGCACACACAGCGAAGCAATAGCTGGTGAAAGCTCTGTAGGTCACTGATGAGGATTGCCTATCCACTGTACTTGAAACGCTGAGTCCGATGCACAATTTTTTCAGGCCCGACCCCCAAACAAAACCTGTCGGTTTCTGCGGAAGGTTAAGAATGGTGTACTGAGCAAGAAGATCGTGAGTTAAGATACTAAGTTGTACTGATACATGGCTAAGATCGTACACAAATCCTCAAACATGAAGGATTCCGACGGTCGTGACCATGTTCTACCGAAAATTGATCGTGAACGTGTGTCATCAATTCCGAATATTGAGGAAGGTCGTCTTTTCATTTCTGCGCTCTCTCTAACTTCCGGTATTTGTACAGGTTGAGGATGCCCCTTCTGTTGTACAACAAGATGCTGACCCCCAATCGGTGGACATGGCGATTCGGAATGCCCGTGATGCTGTAGATCAAATGGACACGCGTTCGGGACCTGCGGGACTTGTAGCATCTGCAGGCCAAAATGGACTAGCGGATCTTAACAAAGCAGACAATTTTGAAGCCACATATCTCAAACCCCTCAAGATATTTGACTCTGTTATTGGGACACTCGCGGATGTATGAACCCTTCCTCTCGATCGGAACCGCACTAATACTGCTTTCATAGGTACATCCATATGCAAAGATGGCACTAGGCGTGCTGTCTTGTGCATCGAAAGTATGCTTAGTTTCACTCTCATCCCCATCTCAAGCTCAGTAGTTACCTGCACAGATTGTTCTTGCTCAAGCGTTTCGCGATGAAGTTGTAGTTAGCCTTCTCCAGAAGTTAGGTCAAGTTTACGACTTCATGACGGAAGACAAGACGCTTCGCCAGATATCGTCGATGCACACTATCCTTGGACAGATATCTCAGCAAACACTCGAATGTGCCCATTTTATCAGGGATTATTCGGAAACCAAGAGCTTTTGTAAGTCATCCATGATCCATTGTACAATTCGCTGATTCTGATCCCTGTACCATTATCATAGGGGAGAGACTGAGAAAGAATGTTCTTTCCGAAACAAATGACACAATTCAACGGTACGGTGACGCGCTAGATGCGCTCATGCAAAATGCTCGGGACCGGACCATTCGGGATGTAGCCATCGTCGTTCACCGTACGAGTAAGGATTCGGACGTACTTCTAATTCAATGCGCATTTATACTTCTTCAGATGACGAATTGAACCTCAGTGGTATAAATTATGCAGCAGGCGCAGGACTCGATACCAGGAAGCGATGCCTACCTAGGGACGCGCACAGATATTCTTTCCAAGATCATGGAATGGATCAACGACAGTAGAGATGATGTTCCGCGTGTACTATGGCTATCTGGCCCTGCTGGGGCAGGTAAATCAGCCATTGCTCATACGATCGCTAGCTCGTTCATCGGAGTGGGGGGACTTGGTTCTTGTTACTGCTTCGACCGAAATGCCGACCATCGTCATGACAAGGTTTTATCCACCGTCGCGCGCGACCTCGCTGACCGTAACCCGGAGATGAGACGAGCATTAGCGGACGCAGTCCAGAATGCAAATGCACTCAAGACCACAGTGGACATCGTCCAGCAATGGCAGAAGCTTCTGATAGAACCGCTAGGGAAGCTCCCTGAGTCGACCATGGGACCTCTCGTGATCGTGATCGACGCATTGGACGAAAGTGGTAAAGCAGTAAACACACGAAGCGGCCTTCTCCGTATTCTTGCTGGTAAACTTCAGGACGCAGCTGTTCCCCAAATCACAGAACTCCCAAGAAACTTTCGAATCATTGTCACCTCTCGCCCGCTCCGTGACATAGAGGCTGCATTTGCAGGTGCTCGGCATATTGAGCGGATATCCATGGATGACATTCCACCAGCCACTGCGGAGGGCGACATCTATGCGTACGTGTCGAAGAAGTTGGAAGGACTGTCGGATTTTGGGAGCAGAGAGTTTGAAGCCCTCGCTAAGAAAGCAGATGGGCTTTTCGAATGGGCACGTCTTGCTTGCGAATCTATCGAAGCACCCCCTGCTGGCTTCTCTCCAGTGGATTCCTTCAGAAATGTGGTGTCCCGCGATCTGGCCAAACGGGAACACTTGTTGTATGATATGTATGACTTCATATTGACAGAGATTATGCGACAGGACAAATACGCAAATGCCGAGTTTCAGAAAACACGGCTAGCGAGGTTTCGTTCTGTGATGGGACAAATCCTTGGCGCAGCTGAACCTCTCCCTTTAGAGTCCCTAAATGCCATGCGAAGCCGTTTTCCAGACCAAACCGAGCATTACAAGGTGGAGGTCGTAATCGAACATATGGGATCCCTCTTCAGCGGCACCACCAACTCATCTACCCCCATCCGACCTCTCCACGCATCCTTTCGTGACTTTCTGACGGACCCATCATACAGTGGGGATTTTTTCACCGACGTGTCAAAGGTGCAGCGCGACATTGCTTTTGCATCATTTCGAGTGATGCAACATAAGCTTTCCTTCAATATCTGTGATTTAAAGTCTTCGTATTATCCTAATCGTGAAGACCTCGAGCTTCCAGAACGAATTCAAAGATACATCCCCCCACATCTGTCATATTCCTGTCGATTCTGGCTTGCGCATGTACGAAAAGCAGGCTTCGATGTGGAGCTTGCACAGGAAGTCAAATCATTCTTCGACCATGAGCGACTACTCTTCTGGCTTGAAGTACTTGCTCTCATCAATTCTCTGAGTGGTGCAGTCACTGCCCTGCCGCTCATCGTTCAGTGGCTGAAGGTGAGTACACGGTTACCAAGCAATGTTATATGTGCGCTCACACGACCGGCAGAGCCATGACGAGTACAAAGATGTTTCATCCACCGCCATGGACGTGCAGAGATTTATTCAAGTTTTCGGAAGCGTCATCCTACACAGCACGCCGCACCTATACGTATCAGCTCTGCCGTTCTCACCCACCAACTCCGCTATATCAAAGTTTGCTGCAAAATTTTCCAATACCCTTCATCTGACATCTGGACGCAATGTGAAGTGGCCAGTTGTTCAGAATGTGCTCAGCGGGCACACCGATTCGGTAAACTCAGTCTCATTTTCGCCGGACGGAACTCGCATCGTGACTGGTTCGGATGATATGACTGTCCGGCTGTGGGATGCAGCGACGGGGCAACCTGTTGGTGAGCCGTTCCGCGGGCACACTGACTGGGTTAGGTCAGTCTCATTCTCGCCTGATGGGACTTGCATCGTGTCTGGTTCGGAAGATCACACTATTCGGCTATGGGATGCAGTAACAGGGCAGCCAATCGGTGGGCCCTTGGAGGGACACACTAGTTCCGTTTATTCCGTTTCATTTTCGCCGAACGGAACTCGCATCGTGACTGGTTCAGAAGATCACACTATTCGGCTATGGGATGCAGCAACAGGGCAGCCAATCGGTGAGCCCTTGGAGGGACACACTGGTTCGATTTACTCAGTCTCATTTTCGCCGAATGGAACTCGCATAGTGACTGGTTCGAACGACCACACTATCCGACTGTGGGATGCAGCAACAGGGCAGCCAGTTGGTAGACCCTTGGAGGGACACAGTGACTGTGTAAGGTCAGTCTCGTTCTCGCCGGACGGAACTCGCATCGTGACTGGTTCGCACGATAAGACTGTGCGGCTGTGGGATGTAGCGACGGGGCAGCCAGTTGGTGGGCCCTTGCGGGGAAACACTGCTCCGGTCTACTCGGTCTCGTTCTCGCCGGATGGAACTCGTATCGCGTCTAGTTTGATGGATGACACTGTGCGTCTGTGGGATGCAGTGACGGGGCAGCCACTGGGCGAGCCTTTGCGGGGGCATACTGGTCCTGTTTGTTCAATCTCTTTCTCGCCGGACGGGTCTCGCATTGCAACCGGTTCGGATGACAATACTGTCCGATTGTGGGATGCAGCAACAGGGCAGCTAGTCAGTGAGCCCTTGCGGGGGCGCACAGATTTGGTTCGCTCAGTCTCATTATCGCTAGATGGGACCTGTATCGCAACTGGTTCCGCAGATAATACTATCCGGCTGTTAAATGCAGCAACAGGGAAATCTGTTGGTAATCCCTTCTGCGGGTACAATGGGTGGGTTTACTCAATCTCGTTATCACCACATGGGACCCGCATCGCAACTCGTTTTGTGGATTACAGTATCCGGCTATGGGATGCAGCGACGGGCCAACCTGTTGGTGAGCCCTTGAAGGGGCACACTGATTGGATTAGGTCAGTCTCTTTCTCGCTGGACGGAACTCGCATCGTGACTGGTGCAGACGACAAGGCTGTGCGGCTGTGGAACGCAATGACAGGGCAACCAGTCTGCGAGCCCTTGCTGGGACACACTGCTCCGGTTTATTCAGTCTCGTTCTCGCTGGACGGAACTCGCATCGCGACTGGTTCGCATGATAAGACTGTGCAGTTGTGGGATGTGGTGACGGGGAAGCCAGTTGGTGGGCCCTTGCGGGGGCACACTGCTCCGGTTTACTCAGTTTCGTTCTCGCCGGATGGCACTCGAATTGCATCTGGTTCTGAGGATAAAACTGTGCGGCTGTGGGATGTAGCCACAGGGCAGCCTGTTGGAGAGCTCTTGCTGGGGCACGCTGGTCCTGTTAAGTCAGTTTCGTTCTCGCACGATGGGACTCGTATTGCATCTGGTTCGGCGGATGGCACTCTGCGGCTGTGGGATGCAATGACGGGGCAGCCTACTGAGTGAAGCCTTGCGGGGACATACTGGTCCCATTTGCTCGATCTCTTTCTCGCCAGATGGGACTCGCATAGTGTCTTCTTCGGTGGATCAAACTGTTCGGGTCTGGTATGCAACAGTAGAACAGCCATTGCAGAATCGTGCCACAAAAGATCATCCAGCATTTTCCTCGCATTCCAGTTGCATCAGACATCCAACAAAGGCCACCCCTACCATAGGAACCAATACTGTGAACGACTTCATTTCCTTCTCATCAAACTCGACACACAGTCTGCACAACGCTGCTGAGCTCATTGAGGGCACCTCTCGTGATGACCACAGATCAACATCCTTTTTGTTGGGATCTGATGGATGGATGTTAGGACCCAATCGCCGGCTCCTATTCTGGGTACCGCCCGCTTTACGAGAGACATTTTCTTATAATCCTCGGACCGCATTGGTGATATCTGAGGGATGTGTCGAGCTTGATTTGAGCCACATGGCACACGGAACACGCTGGCGACATTGTCGAGATGAGTGAGTACTATGTAACCTTTTCTGATCCCTCGCAGTTAATTAACTGAATACTTGTAGCACGACCGCGGCTGGTACGAGAATTCGTGCCGAGATGAAGGCCTGAAGGACATCTTCAATTTGACACGCCTACCAGTGGTGCCTCTGACGGTGGGAGTCATATGAAGGGGATTGAGGAAGGATGGGATGGGATACGCGTTTTAGACAATCTCTTTGGATGATACAGGACGCGTGAGAATCCTGTAAACGCATGGTTTGATGTCAACGGACCTTTTTTCAGAAGCGCACACATGTGTTCTACACAATTGCTATTACTGTACGCCTACTTAATCTTCACAATAACAACAGGGAAACATCACTGTAATAATCCTATGTTTACCAATCGGCCATATCTGCCGACAATAACTCGGGATCCGAGTAGTCGTCCTTAGACTGGATATAGAAGACTTTCAGCTGACTGTGGGTCATCCACACCTCTGACTCGAAAGACTCCAGTTTTTCCAAGGTAGTCGAGAATGGTATTAAGATCACCTTTTGGGCATGAACTGGCGTTAGGTATGTCGCCTAGCCCTATCTCATCACGTCCATCACTAGGTCATCTCAACCTCATCTGGGGAGTTTACACAAATAACTTCTGCAGAACTAACTCTTCGTTTTGTAGACGTACACGAGACTAGTACTCATAATGGAGTTTCGTATTCCACATCAACTCGCCGTGCAGCCGCCCAATCTTTGCATGTACACCTTCCAGCGAGTCCATGCCCGTATACACATTCACAAGGCCTGGGACGCCCTCCTGAACACCCTTGCGCAGGTTTTCATCGTCCATCCGCGTCACCGACCAAATACGTTTTGTTACAACATCAACGTCGGCCAGCGCATCGCTTCCGATGAACGCAGCAAACCGAGCACGCATCTTTGTGCTCGTGGCTTCCGGTTCTGATGCATACACTGCTGGAGGCTCAAGTATCTCGCTTGATGAAATGGGCGTGCGCGTCCAACCTGGGTGGACATTCACGAACTGTATTATATGACCACTCAGCGGTCAACGACTGTCATCCCTTCAGTTACTTACACGAATGTTCCAAGCAGGAAGCACTTCCTGTGCCAGGACCTCGGTGAACGAATCCAAGGCTAACAGGGGTGAGTCAAAGTCACATTGTGAACACGACCAATTTACCTGCTTTCCTACGAACACCAAAATGCCTCAGCGACGCTTAACCAGACAGTATCAACCCACTCACGTATTGTTATAGAACTCGAGCAGAGGGACCCCTGCGGTCGCTGCCAGGCTCGATACTTGAACGAGCATCCCCCCATAACCCTTTGGGTTCTCCTCTCTGAAGAATCTAACCGCCTCAAAGCTCACCGTTACGGCGCCCCAGAAATTGACATCCATTAGTGCCCTGGCACGGTCCAATGGCGTCCCCTCCAACTCTTGATAAATCACCTGCCCCGCATTGTTATACACAACATCGATGTGCCCAAAGGCATTCTTAACCTGTGCGAAGACATATTTTACCTGCGCTTCATTGGTCACGTCCAAAGGGAGTACTAGGAGCTGAGTGCGCGGATATTTAGCAACGAGATCATCAAGGGCGGAGGGCTTGCGCAGAGTTGCGACGGCAATCTCACCGTTGCGCAATACCTCTTCCGTCATCGCCCTGCCGAACCCAGAGGAAGAACCGGTAACTACAACCAGTCAGTGACCTGCACACTCAGGAGTTACATGCACCAACTCACTCAACCAAACTCGAGGAGTGGATTGTGCCATGACAATGCTGTTAGAAATGATACTAAGGGATGAGTCTAGATGGGAGTTATAGTGAGATAAAACCGGCGCACATAAACGTGAGACATACTACAGCGTCTTGGAAAGAACTGCTGGGGTATAAACGACCGTAGACAGCGAGCTTATAAAGTACAGTGGGGTCTGTGATGACTGAGAAATGATATCATAGGTGACGATTTTGCATAGTGAAGAGTCAGGAGGCTGAGCCCCTATCATTTATATTATCGGCGACAGGACAATCAGGACAACAGCGCGGTATAAGGTATTCCTTGGTACTTCACACTCTTCATTCATGCTAATAAGAACTACAGTCATATATATATGCTGGCAAGATTGTACAACACGGATTGGTGTGGTAAGATGGGGGTGAATGCATCTGTGCGGGTGGGCATAAATGTTCGTACTTGTGGAGTGGGAGTGTCCTAAGAATGTAGCGACGAAAGCAAGGAACAAAAGACTGCAAACCAAGATATCAGTATCAGTGGTATATTAGCCTACTACTGATGATCATCCTCTACTCGCTCTACGGAGTCTACGATCTCGTTCACGAGTTCCATAGTCACGCCCGGAATAATGCGCTCAGCCTCACTAAATGCCCGTTGCAGGGTGCTCAGCGCGACTCGCGCTTCCTGTGTCGATACTCGAGGGAACAGCTGAACACGTTGATCAGCCCTGTCTCAATAGAAGAACGGAACCCTCACCGAAGCTATTGCAGGCAATATGACAGAATCGAGCATAGTGGTATCAGGTAACTCGTCGTCCTCTGGTTCATCCTGTTTCTCGTGAACAGACGCGCTTCTAGGGTAAGTATCCAAGTATTGGTCATCATAATCTTCATCAGAAGACTCCCGCTTGTGGCCTGTTTGTTTATCGCCGCTGGGCACTCCACTCGGCATGTGCCTCACGGTAGCTTGTTCATACACGCTCGGTGCTCGAACGGGTGGTGTGGATGCTGGCACTAGCGGTGGGGATGAAGGCAACGGCGGCAACTCAGTCTTGGACCTTATTGATGACCCGGATGCCTTCTTTGCTGTGATGGAAGAAGATGACGACGACGACGTCTCACGAGAAGATCCGTTCATTTCCCATGTTAGGGGAGGACCAGATACCTTGATCGAGTTCTGTGCACGCCCAATCGTTCCCGGCCGTCCTGTGTGTCGGACAGTACCAAAGTCCCAGAGATCTTCTAGGTCAGTGTTTGGAGGTCTAGAGAAGATATATTAGAAGATGTCGGGAAAGCAGGAGCGACCCACAATTCTTGATTAACAACTTGTTCCTCTTCCTCCGCGCGATCTCCACCCTCGGCCTTCCATCGTTCATGCCTCTCGATTAGTTCTGTGAGGTAACTAGTCTTCTTTGCCATACGAACAAACTTGTGCTTTAATAGCTCGCGTGCCGTCGGGCGCTGTGATATATTTGTCCATCTCAGTTATGGTAACATGAAATGAACACAAGGAATGGAGAGCAGACTAACATCGCGGGGATCCCGTTGCAAACAATACGCAACAAAGTCCCGAAATGGTTTGGAGAAATGACTGTCCAGCTGCGGCGGGGGGTTCTTGGGTATCAGGAATAGCACCTGTGTGGCAAGGTGTAAGCGACATCTCGGAACCTGGCAGCCGCCCAGTCCCGCTTACCTTCATTGGATGGAGCTCTGCGTAGGGTGGCTCTCCCTTTGCCAGCTCAATTGCAGTTATACCCAAGCTCCATATATCCGCTTTATGGTCATAACCACTCTGCTTGATTACCTCAGGTGACATCCAGTAAGGCGTGCCGACAAAAGTGTTCTTCTTGGCGGACAGCGTTCCAGAAAGCTGCCCAGACACGCCAAAATCGGCAAGCTTGACATCACCTCCTGCGGAAAGCAGTATGTTGGCAGCTGTGCATGATATGACATAAGTATTAGATGAGTCAGGAGTGAAATAGAATGACCTTTGATATCCCGATGGAGTTTGCCCTCTGTGTGTAGATAGTCAAGTCCGCGGAGAAGCTCTCGGACGATGATTGCGATGTATTCTTCACGAAATACGCCGGGTTTCATCTGCGTAATATGAAATAAGCGCAAGTTACCAGGGACCAGGGTTAGCTGCGATCATACCAGATCAGAACATGAGCCGCCCGAGCAGTATCTATATATCCATGAGGGAATGATAATGGAATGAAATTAAGGCGCGCACTCCATGACTATCCAGAGATTCGAACCCTTGAGGAAGGAACCATGATATCTTGCGTGCAAAAACGCTACATGTTAACCTCGTCGAATCCAGACAAGAGCAAGGCGGCAAGGAAGGTACGAACTTGGTGACATGTGGTGAGTCTAGCTGTGATAAGATCTGGATCTCTTGCTGAATGTCCTCTATCTCATCTTCTGCGCTTTCGAGATCTATGATCTTGATGGCGACAGTCTTCTGAGTTCGCTTGTCATACCTAGAAAAAGTGTGAGGAGGACTGTTGACAGGTTAGTATCGTCATAGCACACCCTTTGTAGACTTCTCCAAAGGATCCCTTCCCTGGCGCAGATGGTCAGTTGGCTGCGGTGAGGAACAGAATCTGATGCGCACCGATTCTGTCTTGTTTAACATACAACTCCTCTGGGTCTTGATTCCTAGCATCCTGGTAGTGTCTCATGAACTAACTCCCTACCGCCATCTTTCTCCTGCTCACCATCATTTATCGCACACGCGCTGAGTGAATGGTTAAGTATCTTTGTGAATGATTCTGGTATATCGAGTGGGTGTCGGTTTGGTATCAAAGTGTTGGTATAAAGGAGAGGAAGATTTCCAGTGCTAGTGTTAGTTGCAGAGAGGGTGGGGTTTGCGAGTTGTTGGTGCCTTATTTTATCTTCTCGCTGGTTGGACTGCAACCGCTCAAAGCCACAAAGGCTCTTTTACTACACTACCCATAAGTATGGTCTCCTCTCCATTTCCTGTGCGTTTAATGACTCCCTTGCAGTGAGTTTTATATTTGCAGGTCTTTGTTCCAAGTCATTCATCAGTCCTGGGCCTGAATCCTCGGCTTCCGAGTTGTGCTTCTTGAGTCTTGACTAGGTCATACGCCGGGGTCAATCATTCACAAGGAGACTTTGATATCACGATTGTCTCTCGAGCACCGACTCATTCCTTAAACGATGACCTCTCCTGCCGCTCTTCACTATTTCTGTGGACCTGTCATGACAGACGCTGTTCCTAGCCTTGTATTTCTTGGGGCATGGCCTCGGCATCTCACTCCAAGACTCGGACAGTTACACAGGAGTCAACAGCACCACAAGGACACGGCGGTATTATCCTGCCTATGATTGTCTTCCTTATTGCTTCAGTTGGTCTGCCTGAGGGACCCTGCCCTGATGCCATCCACGAGCGAGCTCACCAGAACTGTCCAGTTCTGCGCAGTCTTGAAAGCTGGAACCCTACTTCCATGTTCTGTAATGAACACTAACGATCAGACGGGTAATTCATCCGGTCATGTCCAACGTGCTTATCTAATGACACTGAAGCTTTGGTAAATTGCACTTTGAACAAACAGGCGTGCTCATTGTCAATGGCACCATCCAGATCAACTGGCGGCTCTATGCTCGCCTTACTGACCATATTGCTTCTCCGAGGATGTCAGTTCCTCAATCCTCACTTAATCAAAATATTCGCTGCACGTGTAGTATGTTACAGAACAATACAGCCCAGGCAAAAGACGACGTCACAATCTGCCAAATATCTCCCACACTATTCAGAGTTAGATCCATCACTACAAACCAGTGACACGGGAGCCGTTGATATAGACGTAGGTTACCTTCGATGGACGACCTATGACCATTACTGACTCATTGACAGATCGTGTGACGATCGCTCCCCAGTACAGTGGCCAATCATCAGGAGGATCACTGGTTATGTTACGTTGACGCCTAGTTCAGTCTGGCAAACTCCAGTGCCCCCCATTTCGCGACAGCCAAATGCTGGACACGGGAGTTTCTCAACTCTTATGGCGCGCGTGTCAGGGATACGCCAAAGCTCTGGCTCCTGGATGGCCTGGAACTCGTATTTGAACCGGTTGAACAGGCAGATTAAGTGGTAATTTTCATGCAGGGTCTATACTGTTTACTCGGGTGGGGAATAAAATATGTTACGATGATGTCCTCGAGAAAAGCTCACTTTCACGCATCTTATCGAGATTGAATTGACATGGAAAGGCATACTGCACTGCAGCCTGCGGATTCATCTGAAAGTTCGTGTTATGCACGTAGGCTAACAGATGCTTAGTGATTGTCTGACAACGGTGATAAGCGCTAGCACTTAGATTGTCGATCTTCCAATTTGAAGTCCGATCAGTAAACAAACTATATAAGGAGGGAGAGCCTCGGAGCAGTATGATTACACGAGTACAGCAACAAGCAGTCCGTAATCTTGTCACCTGTTAAACGGGCAAAGGTATCCGGTAAATAAAACATCGCATTCTTGTAGATATTGATAGCATTCCCACATGGGATCTATTGTTTCATTCAGCTGCCTTTCGCCTACATAATCTTCCGATGTTCCTGTACAAGCAACTGAGTGATTGAAGATGATGGAATCGGATCATACTTACAGGGGCATGAGTCGTCTCGTGATCAACGTGCACAAAAGCACGCTCGACGTTCGGGAGCACCTCAATCTTATCCTGCAGCTGCTGGCTAATATCGTGTGCTTTCCACAACGGCGTGGTAGCGTCCATGACGATGTCCACCTCGACAACGTAATCCTAGTTAACACTGTCAGTCAAAGAAGCACTTCTGATGATAGTATCAATGTCACGCACAGGTCCGCTCTGTGTCATTAAATCAAGTCAATATAACATACGCAATGGAAATAAACACTTACGTGGTACGCCCGTACGGTATCGACTTTCTCAATTTCATCGCTAAAAGTCATGGCTTTGTAGATGATGAGCTGCAGGAAGTCGTGCGGCGCAGACTTCCCGGCCAAGAAGCCAAATTGTTCGTAGATAGTGTGGCTCCAAGCAATGATCACTCCAGCGCCAATCTGTCAGAGCAATCATGAGTGGTAAGGGGAGGGGATGCATGAATGAAGCGTACCAGGATAGCGCCAGTAGGGTCCAGCCCTGTTTGACATGTAAGTTTACGAAGAATGCAAGATTTGAGGTCACGAACACCATCGCAGTCTACTTCCTCCAGCAGACATCAGAATACCTGGCAAGCATGATCACTTCAGGGTACCAAACTGCTTGAAGCAGAGAGCCACCCTACCGAATCCATTGATGAAAAGATCGTTTCGATGATCCTCCCATAAGACTTGCACTTGGCTAGACTTTGATCGGAGGGCCAGGCAATACAAGAAAAGGACAAATTTGACCGCTGTTTGAATTGAGTTTATTAGTTGATCGCAAAGGGCCTCAGTGCGGACAATGTACCAAGTGCAGCTGCGACTGCGATGATGGCCTGGATGTGAAAGCCGCTGTCCTTCTCTTGAGTCATGATTGCGCGGATGGATTCAACAATAACAACCAAGTTGACCGAAGCCATACTGCGAGAATGTCAATCAAACTCCAAAAACTTTATAACTAGACGAACAGTGAACCTGAAAAAAATGAGATGATGTCCCGCTGAGTGAACGGACGAATTACCGTAGACGATATTTCCGATGGTTTCAACTCGGGAGCCACCAACAGGCCATTTATTAACATCCATTGACAGTGCTTTCTTGTGAGTCCAGTATAGGAAGACATTACTTCCAAAATCGAAAGTAGCATCAATCCCTGTGGCAATGAGGGATAAAGAGACGGATGACACGGCAGCATATACTAGTATGGAATAATTAGCGAAAGCAACAGGGACATATTGCATAGACATACGCTGAAGTACGCAGAGAATGAAGTTGGCAAAAAGACTTGCCCAGACTGCAACCCTGACCTGGATGCGTGATTGGTTTAGCAGAGATGTGCAGCCCCACAGCACTTCCTTACAGAGAAATGGAAATTTGCTTCATCTTCTCTCGCCTCTTGTGTATGTTCTTCCATAGGCTTCAGCAATGATTGAATGAGCTGACCATTTACCCTTCAGCACGACATCGAAATAATAGGATATAAGAGAAAAACTCACGTCATTCTGCTTTCTGTGAAATTTTTCGAGTCGTTTGCCAGTCCTACGACGACGACGAAGCTGTGAGAGCTCGTCGTCTGTCTTGAGACCGAGCCGGATCCTGTATGGGTCGGGAAGATTACTATCACGGAGCTTGGGCGCCACCTCGATATCTTCGCCTCTCCTTGATACTTGTGTGTTAGAGTTCTATGACGCTGTGAGCAGGCGTTGAGAGACACATGGACATGAAATGGTCACCTCTGAATCTGGTGCTTGCCTCAGGCTCACCGAAGTTGAATTGGGATTAGACATTGTGAAAGGTTAATGATGTTCGGTGCTCAGTGATTTTTGCGAGATGTGAAGATGTGACGTTGGAAATACCCTTGTCTAATTGAATACCAGGCCAATTGAGAGGTTTGTGTCAGACCAACGCTAGACAAGGAGTAAGTGGATATGTACGAACCTCTAGTTAAGTAGGAAAGGCCAAGGAGCGTAGACCTGTGTAGACCTGTGTACAAGACCCGTTTGAGTTCAACGTGTGTCATCTAGTCACCGCTATTTCCAAATTGGTCGCTCCATGTGTACACATTTAAGTTTTCATTAATTTCATTAGGCCAACAAACATGAAAATATTTTACAGATCTAGCACAGTTTCCGCAGTAACGATGTCATAAGGATGCTCAATTCCAGACACGCTGTCAGCATTAATTACCATATATAGTAGTTCCCACATCACCTGGCAGACAAATTTCGAGATATTAACTCATATTTAGAGTGATTCTGTAGCATGTGATGAATTTTGTACAAGAGTAGAGGTGACGCACACCCATTTTATTAATGTCTACGGTGGCCGGAAAGTTCTTGGCTTACGCTTAGGTTACTAATTTGGTTCCGTTTGTCGACAACAAGCTTGTTGACCTCCAGCTGATGGTAGAAACGGGCTACGATTCGTCATTGACGGCCTTGCTCTTCATTCTTGTGGTTCTCATGTGTGTTTATATGAATTCTACGTGTCTTTTACTTGCTCAGGTTCTGATTCAAACAGATTCGCAGGGTTAGGATGGTGTTTCCTGTCGTCATGCATGGGAACACCCCTGCTTCGTTCTTTATCTGACCTATGGAACCTCATGGTTTTGTCTAGTTCAGTAAATGACACTGCCAGCTCGAGAAGACGGAGAGAACTTGGGGAGGATAATATGTGGGAGATGACGGACTACAGGAGAGGACCGTGAAAACACCCTCGCAGATCTACAGCTGCAGCATGGCAAATAGGTCTTGGGCTTGTCTTGGACATAATGACCCACATGTCATTTACTATTTTTACCCATTAGCACCTCAGGATCATATCCATGCATCATGACCGTGATGTCGATGCGCATTTGGGTTGCGTTGCAGACCTATTCACAATCATAATCCAAGTCTCGCCAGCTCCAGGCAGACATAAAATTCCCTGCGAAAGAACTGTGTCTGAGACATGCTATGCCTGTCGACACCTCATCTGTGACGACGATTCGGGTTCGAGCCCGTGGTTCAGTCTGAAGTTATTGCACGAACGTCATCGTCAACAGGTTTCACCTTCACGTGTATCTCTGTCAGCCGCCGTTCTGCAAAGGTATAAAGATCCATCCTTGCCTTTGCGGTCCTTACCCACATCTTTTCCTACTTTTTATCTATCAGACCACTCTAGCACTCCATTTAACGACTTTTACGAACATTACTAAATATCCTTACAATGCGCTTCGTATCCCTCTATATCGTATTTGTCTCGCTCTCGCTCGCTCTCTTGCTTTCTGGGGGTGTCCAAGGCATACCCATCAGTGCCTCCAGTCCCGATGCACCACCACGCCATAGTGAGCTCCCTCCTGCGCATTATTCACAAATATCCCCTGACCACTTTATTTAGCGGAGGTGCATAGGAGCAACGATCTTATCACTGCCTTGCTTGGTGTCATATCGTCCATTCTGGGCTCACTCGATCTCCCAGTGGCGGCAGTGCAACCAGCACAGGCCGCGATCGTCAGTATGCAGAACATGACCGCTGGCCTGCCCCCCCTGCCAGCATTACCAATTCCAGCATTGCCAAATCCGCGGGGCGCAGTAGAAGCGGTCGGCAGTTCTTACTCTTCCTCGCCGACTGGTCAGGCAAACTCCACTGCCTCCCCTTCTCAGGCGTCATCCGCTGTCGCCTCCGCGTCGGTTGCTCATCAGCAGGCTGATGTGCACCCGGGTGGTGGACGCCACATTCACCGTCGTGATACAACCTCAGCATCTGCACCATCGTCTTCAGGCTCGGCGCATGTCTCATTGGCCAGCGCTTCCGGTTTGGTGCCTGCATCTTCGGCCAGCGCCTCAGGGAAGCCTGCTCTTGTTGTAGTTCCTTCTCCACCAGTATCGCCGCCCATCCAAACCCCTTCTCTCCCAGTATCACTACCTATCCCAACCCCTTCTCTCCCGGTATCGGCGCCCGTCCCGATTCGTTCTCTCCTAGTATCGCCACCTATCTCCCTCCCGATCTTCGCCACATCTAGCATGCCCCCCAAGGCCTCTGGTACAACCAAAGGCAAGAGAACCCACCACAGGTAATAGCACGCTCTCCATGACTGCATAGCTGGCCTCCGCTGTAGGGACTTCATTGCGTTGAGCGAATGTGGGTCCGCTCCGTGTTGAATAGTTTACCTCGCGTTGTAGGCCGCTATGCTGTTTGGTTGAGCCTCATGCAATGATTTGTGCTAATCTCCATTTGAATCTTGAATAAGTTCTCTAGTAAGATGATGAGCTTGTGAAGCCTGGGTGAGTACTGTGTCCCGATCTTTGAACGGACTCGGGGTTTCGGAGGTCATAACACAAATTGTTTCTCCTCACCTGCTCGCTCGTTACTTAGATCTTGCAACACGTATATACAAGGAATGCATGCATTGCACCCTGATGATGATAATAATTACAATAACAATAGTAGTAATAGCAAGAATGAACGAGAGGTAGGGCACTATGCCGTAGAGTATGAAAAGAATGTGAGGTGCTATACGTGAATAGGCGATAGCAAGGAGCGAAACACAGAAAGGATAGTGGATAGTTGGTGTAAGATGAAATGAACTCTGCATCTCATAGTCGATCAGGGTATGAAAAGAATGTGTGGTGCTATACGTGAATAGGCGGCAGCAAGAAGTAAAACATAGAAAGGATAGTGGATAGTTGGTAAAGCAGTGTGATGTGAAATGAACTCTACATCTCATAGTCGATGAGGGTATGAAAAGAATATGTGGTGCTATACGTGAGCAGGCGATAGTAAGGAGCAAAACACAAAAAGGATGGTAGATAGTTGGTAAAGCAGTGAAATATGAAACGAATTCTACATCTCATGGTCGATGGGGGCAGAAGAGAGAGGCGCTAATTCAGAGGGAGATCGTTGGTGTAGAGCGCTCGCGTAAGAATTGTTTAGCCAAGAACATATCAACAGGGTCCTGATTGGCAAGTTGCAAAAATCAGGGTCTTCGGCGGCGTCTGCGGGAGAAACGCAGAGAGGAAGTTCGGGATCCACAAAGTCCTCTATCTCATTAACGAGGCTCCAGACATCTGGGTCTTCGGCGGCCTCTGCGAGCATGGTCTCTGGTAACCGAGAGGACGGAGGTTCGGAGATGGGAAGGACAGGATCCACAAAGTCCTCTATGTTATTAATCCACCTCCAAAAGGCAAGGTTTCCGTGGACCTCTGCGAGTGTAATCTCTCGTATTTCGGATGGGGGAAGCATGGGGACCACCAAAGCAGGATACTGTATCTCATTAGCTGCGCAAGAATCAGGGGTTGGGGCGTCTTCGGTGGTCTCTGTCAGCATGGTCTCCGGTGGTGAGCTATCGGACGTTGGCATAGCGGTTGTGGGTAACCTAAACGTGAATGCCGCAGTGGGTACTCCCACAGGCGAAGCAGAAGCGGAATTCATAAAACGTCGGCAAGCGGTCGAGTATGACAGCTGAGCGCCGTCAACTGGTAACTTTCCACATCTGTCGTCCCAATGCCTCTTGCAGGCATCACGTCGAGTATAACTAATCACAACAATATTAATGATGGGACACGCTTATCTTGGAGTGGGGGCACGCACGTTTCTTCACAAAGAGGGCATTTGAATAGCGTTAGTTTGTAACCAAGATGTTTCGCTGTCTTGATGTGATGTCTGTGACTGCCGGGACGGATGACCATACCATCCTTAGAACACACATATGTCCCATTGTGTTGACCATATCCATCTAACACGGGTTTCTGCTCCAAGTATTAAGAATGCAACCTCACAAAATTAAAAGAAAACTCACAAATAACGGGTCATCCTTGATCTTGTCGGAGCTTATTTTGGTTCGCTTGACGTCACGTTCTTTGAGGTCTTCCGCGACGCGCTTTTGACCGACCGACAAACTTGGTACTTGAGGGACGAACGAGGGAGCAAAGCCCGTTGTGAGATTAGGCTCGTGATGCTGGTGGAGATACCCTTGGTGGGGTGCGGGTGAAGCATAAGGGATGGTGGCTCCTGGAAAAGCACTCGATAGGAATGGTTGATGGTACAGGGTGGCGCGGATGGTTGTTGTGGGGAAGGAGCAGCCTCAGTTAGCGGTGGGTATGGACCAACATTAGTGACATCGACTACTGCAGGGGGGTAATAACCATTTTGTCCCGTTTGGAACGCGTGATGCGCAACTCCAGTATCGGCACCAGGCGAAGGTGCGACGGGCGCGTATGGAGGAGCGGCACCGCGCGGTACATTAGGTGGCACACCGTAAGGGTAGTAGCAGCCTAGATGAATAATGTATGCGAGCTGGGGCCAGGGAAGTTGACCCATATGCATGCCAGTGTTAGGCATGTATTGTGCTGCATTGGAAGGCTCGGAACTATGCGATAAGGATGCATGGGGGGTGGATTGGGTCATCTATAAGAAGTAGATAAAATTAGAAAAGGTAGGTATTCAAGCTGGGGATGCACATACCTGAACCAGCAGATAATTATTCGAAGTGTTATGAGGATGTGTACGCGTTCGCAGTGACAGCAGGTGCGGTGAGTAAGGGATAGAGGATGAAGGTCACCGAAACAATATTTATATGGTTGTCGCGCGCCGCTTTGAAAGTGTCCCCGAGTTGTGTTTTCCACTGTGGAGAACTCCCTTTCAAAGAACACTTCCTGTGGACCACCATTATTCATTAAGTGGGACAGTGGTCATTTTGCTCGATGCGTTCAGCTTTGCATCCACGCTTTGTTTGTTTGTTTTTGTTGCAAATCCGCAATGCAAAGACGAGAAGTGCGTTGTGGATGCGCTGTGGATGTTGCGCTTTCCTGAGGTCGATAATCTGATCAGAGTACCACAAGTTATGTTTCTGGCTCCGCGGACAGTTGAACAGAGATAGATCCAAACCAATTCGCATGAGTGATAAGCGCTGTGAGTCATGTCGGTGCTTTGAGAGAAACAGCATATTTGGTGAACTGGTCAACAACAACGAAAAACGAATCTATGTTAGCTGCAATGGACGATGTAAAACTTGATGTACACCTCTTGTAACATCTTGTTGACGAATGATTTTAAAGACGCAAGCGACAAGCGTCATAGATAAGAATATTCCCAGTGCATTCCTTGCGAGTACTCACTTGTATTTCGTTTCCTGGCTAAACACATCGCAACATCCTGTCATAGATTCTGGCAAAACTTGATTCCTTTAATCAAGAACGGAACTGACCGTAATTTTACTTTCCCATTTTCAAAACTACATTATCGGAAGGAAATCACCGTCTTGCAACATTGGTCGAATGAATCAAATGCGTCTTGTCACCCTAGTGACTGAGAGCCTGCAACCAACTGCTTTAGTACCTGCATACATAGTACGCGGGGTGTGAAGACTGACAAGACAGTGCTAAATGCAAGGAAACCTGTCTGGCCCGGAAGGACGAATGAAACGGTGAAGGTAGGTGGGCGAAAAATCCCTTATTGATGACATTGACTCCAGGGAACATCAAAGAACTCCTTCATCATTAGATAGTCGCCTCGGACATTGATTTGCACCACCACGGCTCGTGAACACAGACACAGAAGCGACATCTACCGTACAGCTTGCGGCGCGTGGTGCGTATCCGAAGATCACATCGTTTTGATGAAACATTGAGCCGGAGGCTTAGACTCGCATGAACTTGCCCGTGGTTTTGAGTGTCATGACACCAGTCTAAACATATTGTGAATGAATATTAGATAGTAATCATTGTTGTGGTGCAAAAGGAAGAAACTTTAATCTGAGTTTGTTGAAGTCCGACTCCTACGTGACACACTGACAAGTATGTAATACATCCGATGTGAGTTCACCTTGAACTTGCATTTTCACTGGAACGCTTTCAAAGAGCGCAATTTCCTGGCGCACGCAGAATCACCCAAGTACATGGCAGGCTTGGCTCTAGTGAACTTTTAGCTATGGTCAAACCACTCTTTGTCATTTTAGAGCAGGAGACCTTCAATCTTCAACTCCTTAGATCGTGATTCTGCCATAAAGATCAGAACTCTCCTCGAAGACGAGTTTCATGCTCTGAATTCCCTCCCCTGGCAATCCGTTTCTATGGGTTTATCAAGTCGAAAGTTTGACGTCTGTTCGCATCCTCTGGGGTATATGTCCTGTCTGCCATTCGGGCCTATCTGATGACTCGGAGACCCGATTCTACATTTGGTTCCAACAAATCCGCCCTGGAAAATGATGGTGATACGCTTGGTATTGCTGGCTTTTCGAACGTCAGATGTATTATGCCCAGGACCCTACCCATATCCGAGGTCAATATTTCAATGATGTCTCAAAACAAAGAACATTTGTTTGTTACCTGTCGCGATGTCCAGCACGTTTCCGGATTATTGTCCGTCAAGTGTTTTCTTCCCCGTGGATTTTTCCAACGTGGAACTGACTCTGGTAGCCAAATTTGTGAGGACTGAATTGTTGCTCTGCGAAATAATCACTGACTTGACGTGCTGTGGATTAGTTGATATCAGCGACACATAACTGTATCCATCGTTGCTCAAAAGCTTCATGAGCGAACTGCTGTATCAGACCAATTTTGGAAGACGATTTGAACTTTGAAAGTACAGGCAGTTATTCTCACGCACAGGAAGATATCAAATCCCTCAATGTTTCGCCTACCTTTCATCCTTTTCAATGGCTGCAACATCGGACACTAACACCCGCTTGGCTTTCCAGAGTTAGCAAATGATTCTCGGTTATCTCCGAAACTGTTTGCTCCAGATTGTCTGAACGAGAATTGCTCGTGATCACATGCGGACTCGATCTCTCGTGGCAGAACCACATTCCACATCACTTCTTGCGCGAGGACAGCAAGCATTGTCTTCTGTGCTTGGAAAAATCGATCCAGTCGCACACTACTCCGTCATAATATCCCACCTCCAGACAATGTAGTCGCTAATCGGTACTCCAATATTGAACCATATGATCGGACGCGCGTTGTTGTGGGCGATCTGAAGGGCAGTCACTGCAGTGTCGGAGCCGAAGGTAGCAAGGGAAGATATTTCAATGCAAGCTGGGTGCGGGAGCTGTATGGCGGGAAGTTATGGATTGCTACTCAAGCACCCCTTCCGCGCACAGCACATGTGTTTCCTCAGTGCCATCGTGCAACCAATTTCTACTCCTCCAGCATCTCTCAATTTTCCCTATATGCATTCTTCTAGTCGTGTGCGGACCGTCGTTCAGCTCACGCAAAATATGGAGAGGTCGACAGAAAGCTCATGCCTATTTTCCGTCCACTCCTGGACAATCAGTGCTGTCAAACCCAGATCCGACAAGCGATGCGCCTGTATGAGGGTGACGTTACTAGAGAGCAAACGAATAAATGAAGCCTGCGCGTGCAGCGCAAGGTCTCCATCGTTCCTGTCACCTCGACAAATCCGCAGGATGCTGTGGTGTTCACCCATCTGCTGTATGCTGCATGGCGGACCATGGAGTTCCTGAGGATGAAGACCGAGCTAGCCTTATCGCTTTCGTTCGTCTTGGGATCGCGTTAACAAGGATACCTCTTCACCCCCCATCATCTCCGAAGCCAGACCCAGACCCTCCTATCATGGTCCACTGCTCCGCTGGTATAGGGCGGACTGGATCATTCATTGCGATGTCGTCACTGTTACGCGTATACCATCTTTTGAGTGGCAACCCGCTCTCAAATACCTTGACACCTCCCCTACAGCCGTTGTCCCCTTTGCCTGTTTCTCCGCTGGGTACCTTACCAAAGGAACTTCAAGAAGACCTGATAGCACAGGAGATTGATAGCTTAAGAGAGCAAAGACCTGGGATGGTCCAGAGAGATGAACACAATTCATCTCATTTACGATATCTTAAACCAAGCGTTTGAAGCCAGAGGTGCTTCTTGATCATGCGTTCATTCAGTATAGCCTTCAATCTTTTCTCTACCACTACGTGGCAGCTCTTTAGAATGCATGATACACCAGCAAGCTGCAATATCCATCAGTTACGTCGTACATGCTTATTAGTTTACCGCAAATGTATTTGCCGCCGGATGTCGTCCGCCTAAATCCAACACCCGCGGCGTCAATAGACTAAAATTATGTGATTTCTTCAATCCTCTCTCCTCTTGTACTCAACTTTCTCTCGGTTGAATTGTCGAGCACCTACGGTGTTCCGCATTTCCATGTGTCTCATGACCAAAATATCGCAATTGCAAGACGCTGACTAATTGTGCTGATGATATCATGAGGGGGACTCTTATCTGCTCGCTTTGTATCACATCCTCTGACCAGGTGCATGATAAGTTTAATTCGCAGACTTTCCACTCTCGCTCGCCAGTTTTCCGTTGCAACCCCCAGAATGTCCTATCCGTCAACAGCTCAAGCCATCACGATCTCAAAGACGGGGGGACCCGAGGTCATTGAGAAACGCGAAATCCCATTCTCAAAAGCAGCCCCGAGTCATCTGGTCGTAAAGGTAGAATCATTACCAATTTCCTATGCGAGTGTTAACACTTAAGATGTGCTACGCTGAGTAGGTCCAATATCTCGTGTCAATTTCATCGACACGTACTACAGGCAAGTGTCCAAATGCCCCAAGCATCTCGAGGAGCGCAGTTAATTGTGCAACAGAAGGATTATACCAGTCTCTGGATTTCCCATTCGTGATGGGAAAGGAAGCCAGCGGTGTAGTCGTTGCACTCCTACAGACGAGTCCGTCTTGAACGACCCGGATTACAAGAAGCGTGGGTACAAGGAAGGTTCCCCGCGTTTGCAGTCGTTACGGTGTGCTGTCTATACACTTCTTTGCAATGACTCACGAGCCTACAGGATTACCGGGTTCGCATGCGGAATACGTTTCTGCACTTGGAAAACGGTATACGTGATTCCGGAGTCGGTGTCGACATTGACGGCTGTCTCAGCCCTCGTGCAAGGGTTGACGGCCATTTCCTTCATGGAAGAATCATACAACGTGCAAAAGGGTGACATCATCCTCATTCACACCGTGGCAGGTGGTCTTGGACTGCTCATGACCCAACTGGCCAAGTCGCGAGGAGCGACTGTGATAGGCACGACCTCGACGCCAGAAAAAGCTTGCCCTTGCGAAAGCTAACGGGACTGACCATGTGATCTTGTATAAGAGCGAGGACACGGTCGCACGTGTCCTGGAACTCACAAATGGGGAGGTGTTCATGCAATCTTTGATGGTGTGGGTAAAGACACGTAAGAATCGAACCTGTGGCTTCTCTCACTTGGGTTGACTTGAACTTTGGCGCAGGTTCGAGTCCGACCTCGTAATGATCAGGCGGAAAGGTACCCTTGTGTCAGTGGGTAATGCTTCGGGACCCGTTCCACCATTCGCTCCATCAAACTCGTGCAAAAAAACGTGAAGCTTCTCCGGCCTACGTGCGTTTGACCACTGCATCATTCAATTTTATGCTAACGGTTAGATATCCTAGTATGAACAACTATACATATACTCCAGCAGAAGCGCTCCACTACGGAAATGCATTGTTCTCCCTTCTTGCCAATGGCACCCTGAAGACACAGGTCTTCAAGGAATATCCATTCACCACGGAGGGGGTCAAACAGGCACAAATCGACCTGACAAGTGGAAAATCTACAGGCAAACTTGTAGTCAAAGTCAACGATTGATGGGATGTTGTATGATTGGGAGTCAAGACGGAAGTAATTCGTGAGAGTGTAATGCTATTAAGTTGTGTATTGAAGGAACGGATTTTGCAAGGATGTGATATTGCCCTCGTACACAGACCCGGTGGTTTCGCCTCAACCAAGATTCACAGCGAATTTGATAATTCGAAAGTCCCATTCGCTTCATTCCCGACAGTTTTAGCGCCCAGATGCGTTACGATAGTAGAGGTCGACGCCTTAAGTTCGAGGAGTCGGACAGACGTGCATTCACAGGGGAAATAAACTAGAGGCCGGAGGTAAATCAGACCCTGACCTTGGATATAATCCGAGCAATGGCAACCCAGTTGGAGACCCCTAACCTTCGAAGTTCCAGAATCTCTGATGTGAGTGAAATGATTCCGAATCTATGTTAGTATATCTACCATACTATTATTACAGGACAAAATGGATGGTTCCGCTGAAGCAATTCGCGTGACTTCCGGTTCAAGTTAGTATAGTGCGCATAGCACGCGGGGATATAAAGTATGCAATAAACGAAGTTTTACCTCCATTGTATATACTCGAGGGATAATATAACATGGTGGGATGTCAAATGACGGAAGAGATCGCTGTAAATTAGACGGATAGATGACCATGAGGAGAGGTGAACATCGATCCGAAAAGGATAAAGTGATATACGCGTTTGCCCTTGCAATGTGGAACGTCAACTGCTTCTGAGGGACGCTCATGCAGCTCGATATTTACACTGCTTGGTCTGCCAGAGAGACGATTTCAGAAACAGAGCAGAAAAACAGAGTTGCGGTGATATGCCAAGTGCACATGTCATAGAATTGAAAGAAAGTTGTACACATCTACTGGCCCTTTCCGCTCGTTGACATCGACACAGCCGACCCACTGGATGATAATTACAATAACATAGTTCAATTGATCCGGGAAATCCTTCAGCTCGTTCCAATACATCTTGAATTCCTCCGTAAGTAATTTGAGCTTCTTTTGTTTCCTCTCCGCACACCACTCGGGAGCACACAGGTTTCTGAAAGAACAATATTAATACGCTCAGTTACTCGCCGGAAAGAAACAACCAGTGCTGGCTTGGTTTGAACGCATGGCGCTCGTGGGTTCAACAGCGCCGGGAGCTTCTTCAGACGGGTGCACGATCACAGGCATCTGTGGAATAGTTGTATTGGGCCCATTTTCCAACAATCAGGCTGACAGCTCAAGCAACCAAAGCTTGCAAACCAAAGGAAACTAACTACACTGGTGCTCGGACTGAAAAATTAGACACCGTCGTGCTATTTCCGTCACCGAAATTGTTCACGAAAAAGACTCACCCTGGAAACCGGAGAGATGCGCCATCCATCAGCAAAACACTAAATTTAGCACAGCTACCGTAGCAGCTTACAGCATCTTACAGCATCTTACAGCAGTTGCACCTGTAGTGATGTGTAGCGACCACGTGCAGTGCACAATGACATAACTGTCCGTAAAGTAGACTTCTGCAGCGCGACATAGCACCACACAGCGCGCTACAGCGAATGACCCCAGTAGTACTAGTAGTTCCAGCTCTTCAAGTTTACTTGACTTTGAACAACTTGAAAGAACAACTTGAAACAAACATTGATTCATTGAAAGTATGTACTGTGACTGCTAATACAGTAGATCTGGGATACTATCAAGTCAAACAGTATAGTACTCGTATTACTGCCAGTATACAGTGGCTCAAAAAACTGTCCACATGTTTTTGCATTTTTTACTATTTACAATATTGTGTGAGAATACATAAAGACCTCAGTGACATGCTAATACCATATTGTAGTGCTGCTTCAGGGCTTTGGATTGAGCACCACATCATGAGAATCAGAGGAGATATGGTGGAGATACAAGGCTTACAAAATCATGACTCATGCGGACAGTTTTTTGAGCACATATTAAAACTATATAAATCATCATTTATGACACCATAACAATCATGCCACCATTAAATAAATTATAAAGTGGTGTCATTATATCATTTTAAAACCATATCTAACTATACAAACCAAAAATTTCCATATGTCATAGTTATATTCACCATGAAAGCCACCCCCCTGCTCAAAGGGATAATATCCTCTCTCTTTCCTATTCTGGCCTCTCTGCTTGTCAAATTTCCTCTAGAACTGGAGTATCCAAGTCCACTGTGGCCAAGTTCATCAAAGAAAGTCACACAGACAAGGAAAACTTCTGTGAAGGGCGTCCATCCAAGCTCACCTCTACTGATAGGAGGGCTATTATTCAACATATCACTACAGGAAAGGCTGATAATGCTGTCCAGGTCACCTATTACATCAATTCCACCATCACATTCCCTGCCTCTTCACACACTGTGAGAAACATTCTCAAGACAGCTCATCTCAGGTCAGTAACAAGGAAGAAAAGGCTCTCCTCTCTATCACACATATGCAGAGAGGACTAGCACCCTTCTTGTTTCACATATATACCTTGCCACCACCTGTGTTTACTATATATAGTCGATGATGTATCTTGTAGTTCTTCACTTTAATCTTACTAGGTTTTACCTGAAACATCCTTCACTTGAGACCTCCAATCTCTTGTCATCTGAATTGTACTTTAAGTTAGAAGCACTCCTTCTGACTTAGCTTACACCAAACATTTGACTTATCATCTTGCATAGAATCTTGGCAGAGGTCTTGACTCTTATCAAGTCATCTGTCGTTAGAACTATCCTAGTTTGTACAATATGAAGATAAACTATTCTGATGGGCTAAGGCAAAGGTTAATCATCTCTGCATATGTGTGATAGAGAGGAGAGCCTTTTCTTCCTTGTTACTGACCTGAGATGAGCTGTCTTGAGAATGTTTCTCACAGTGTGTGAAGAGACAGGGAATGTGATGGTGGAATTGATGTAATAGGTGACCTGGACAGCATTATCAGCCTTTCCTGTAGTGATATGTTGAATAATAGCCCTCCTATCAGTAGAGGTGAGCTTGGATGGACGCCCTTCACAGAAGTTTTCCTTGTCTGTGTGACTTTCTTTGATGAACTTGGCCACAGTGGACTTGGATACTCCAGTTCTAGAGGAAATTTGACAAGCAGAGAGGCCAGAATAGGAAAGAGAGAGGATATTATCCCTTTGAGCAGGGGGGTGGCTTTCATGGTGAATATAACTATGACATATGGAAATTTTTGGTTTGTATAGTTAGATATGGTTTTAAAATGATATAATGACACCACTTTATAATTTATTTAATGGTGGCATGATTGTTATGGTGTCATAAATGATGATTTATATAGTTTTAATATGTGCTCAAAAAACTGTCCGCATGAGTCATGATTTTGTAAGCCTTGTATCTCCACCATATCTCCTCTGATTCTCATGATGTGGTGCTCAATCCAAAGCCCTGAAGCAGCACTACAATATGGTATTAGCATGTCACTGAGGTCTTTATGTATTCTCACACAATATTGTAAATAGTAAAAAATGCAAAAACATGTGGACAGTTTTTTGAGCCACTGTATATGTTGTGCCAGAAGAGTATCTACTAGTTTGAATAACAGGTCAAGGAATTGGGCGCTACTCAGCTCTGGGTCGCACTTGCAGATCCTGTATCTATTTCATAGAAAATATGTCAATAGGAGTGGTTGAACAAATTTAACAGAATACAATTACCTGCCAGTGGCCAGGCAGTGGCAGAGCCAAGTCTACTTCTGGGCTGAGTGTATCACCATCAACCTGACTAGCAGATTTGTGATGACGTTTTTGAGGCTTACTACTAGTAGTAGTAAAGTCCTTGAGCAATGTGATGCTGATTTTGTGGACTGAATGATATACACAACCAATGTCGATATGAGCATCCTCCAACTTCCTCTCAGCTTCTGTAGCCTCAAACTGGTAGAGGAGCCCAAGTGCTATATTCTGCTGGACAACACAATCTGTGAGTGTCTTCTCTGCAAAGCAATCATCTCACTGTGCTTGGGTCGTGTTTAAAATGAGCTAGGCCTTGTGTTCCTTGCTAGACTGGGCCTGGGTGTCAATGGTGTGAGTAGATTCCTGGGCAATATTGTCATTTAGTACTAGATAGTGTGTATGGATGCTGTTGAACTTACATTGTTGCTGTCTTTGCAGTTTGAGTCTGACTCTGTTTTTATTGAGAATACAGGTGATGGAACTTTGTTCACGTTCAACCTGATAGTAGAATGTGCAACATTCAGTGTGGTCAAGTGGTGCAATAATGCAGGGGATTGGTTTTGTAGAGCACCAATGGCCCTAGGCATTCCAATGTGCTTCAAGTTAGAATGCAAAACGCCTTGCATAGCAGTAGGTACTAGTACAGTGGACATATGTTGAGCCTCAGAGATGGACAACTTGGATGGAGTGTGATGAATGGATGGTGTGTTGTGTATGACTGGTCCTTCTGTGCTTGAGCTGGAGACTGCAGAAAAACTTGAAGGTCCTATTGGTTTTGGTGGTACTGGTGCACATGTTCCAGCATGAATTGCTTGTGTTATTAGATTGGTCTGGGGCTCATGCAAGCATTTTCAGTCAGGTGAAATCCCTTCAAGAGACATGTCTGTTGCAGGTTGGGCACTGGAGGCCATTGAAGTTATGCTGTTTGGAGTTCAATTTTCCTGGGTCACACCGAGAGTGAGTAGTCGAACGTGATGTGACAAATTATATGTGAATCTCATAGTACCTACATAGGCTAACTAGTGCACAGTACAGTGAGAAACATCCATAGTAGTAGTGGGCAGTGAAAGTACAAAAGAAATGCAACAAACTAGTAGTAGTAGACCAGCAAATTTAAAAACTTGGAGTGCTGGTGTGATAGACTTGGAACAAGTGAAGATTTGAAGTACTACTGATTGTAAATTGTCAGTGTTAAGAGGAAGTTGAGTCAAACAATGGACACTTACCATTGAAGATTGACACAGCAAGAGCCCACTACTGATGACCCTTCCCCTTCCACTTCACACTCCCACTCCCATTCACCTGCACCTTCACCTCCTCCTTCTGTTTCTCCCCAGTAGACCCTTCACCTTCCAGCTGAACCTTTGACTTCTTTGCTGAGTGCTCAGGCTGCACGTTGAGCAATAACCCAGTAGATGAAGAGGCTGGCATTGTGCCAGACAAGGGGCAAGTTGTGGGATCAGATGAGGAAGAAGTTGTCATAATGGATGAAGAATTGGTTGGTCTGGTACTGGTAGACTTGGAGCTTGAGGGTTGTTGAATGGCAACGTGCATTGTCTTGTGTTTGTCGTATTTGTGGTAGCACCAGTCCAAGTAGTAGCAATATGCTGTAAGGTAGATCATGGAGGAAATAGAGTTGAGGGCTGCCCCCCAAAAGGGCTTGAATATGGGATGGGAATCATGCACACTCTAAACTGCACTCTCCTCAAGACCCATACCCTCCATCAATGATACAATGTAACCCTTCAAACTCTCTGCGGCGTTATCCAACATGCATTCAACATCACCCATCTGCAACATGGGGTAAAGGGTCTGTGGGGGGCGAGTTGAGGCCAAAAATTAGTAGATACTAATAAGGTGAACACATATGTACCCCCTCTGTGAATGTAGAAGCATCCTTGTTGTTGAAATTGAAGTGACTGTCTGTGCCATGTTTGTATATGCTGTAGCAGACCTTGCTGATATCAATCCAGGTGTGAGACTTGATCTCCACTGGTCCAAACCTCAAGCTCTTCTTGATGTGGGATGGAATGAAGTCTTTGTAATCTAATGTGGGAGCTGAGTGAAGTTGTTGAATAGCAGTGTCCTCTTCTTTTGGTTGATGCCATTTAATTCGCTCTTTGAAGGATATGATGAAAGTGTAATCAATGTCTTGATGACCATCACATGTGTTGCTTAGCTTTCACACCATGCAGTTGGTATATGAGGAAAGCCCGCATTCTCCAACCCATTTGGACACTGGCTTCACTACCACCATCTCATCTGACTCTATATCCTCTGGGGGTTGTGCTGTGATGGTAAGGTGTAGATCTGGTATATTCATCAAATCCTTGTTTTGGATGCGGTAATTGAGGTGCATAGTGGTATTGATCAGGAGCTTGTCATAAGGGATGGCTTCCATGAACTTGTTCAGGGCCTTTGCAAGGTGCACAGCTGGTTGTTCATGGACAGGAAGTGGGGGCATGATGTAAATATCTTGAGTATCCGTGAAGTAGACAAATCTGTAGTAAGAAATGAGATGTGGTCAGTGTATGTGTATGACTCAACTACTACTCTGGCATTTACTTTGCTCTGACTTCAAAATCTTGCTCTTCCAATGTAAATGCTACCACTGTCATGTACTCTGCAGGCGTGATATTGGTGATGACCTCAGATAATGGTAAATATTAATCTACGATACTGAATGCATAGATTGGCATACAATTGTATGAGGTTGAGGATGTTGGAGTGCTTCAAGGACAATGGTGCAGTGGTCTTTAAGTTTGTGTTGATGAATGGTCAGGAAGAAGATTTGAAGGTGTAGTAAGTGATCTGAGAAAATACTAACCTAAGCTTAAAGAATCGGGATTATCCAAGTCTGTAAATTGAACCCCGAGTCTTGTCTTTATTGTTGTCTTGAGGTCTTCAAGAATTTGCTTGTCTTGAAGTTCTGTTTCCATTGCAACATGATTATACAAGGAACAGGAGATTTTCTCAAGTTGTACACATTGAGGAGGGAGGATCAAATTCCTTGAGGGTGATTTTGAGAGCCAAGAATAAAGAGCTGGAAGAGCCATGCCAGTGAGATTGCTGGTGACAGGCATTGAGAGAGGTGGTATGATGCTGACAACCAGTGGGGTGGCCTGTCAATCATCTCCATTGACTGGAGTTTATTAGTCAGCTGAGAGCCACATGTCTAAGGTAGTGCTATACAGCAGGTCCTTGTACAGTATAGGATTGTGCAGTGTCTTACAGTGACACATAGTATCATACATTGAGTGCAGAGTGCTTCAATCATTGATATCAACTATCATCTCCAACCTAGTACTTTTTCCATACAATTGAATCATAATGCAAAAGACTACTAGTTTGAGATAGCACAGTAGAAGTCTTTGTTGATGTACTTATTTAGGAAGAATGTCTGAGCAAAGTGAGCACTATTTTGTGCTGTTAAACGAGAATCAGCAACATGACCAAAGTGGGGGATAATTTGAGCAAAAGAACGAAGTTGATTGAGTGGGAGGATATCACTGAAGGGAGTCCCTGCTGATTGCATTGCATGTTTTAAAACATGCATCTGTGTTGTGCATTCCAGCAAGCTTCCATGATGCTGAGGCATAATGTCTAGGTGCTGAACATAAGTAAGGAAACATGTGACCCAAGGGGCACTACCAGGTTTTTCTTGTGGAGGAAGCGGTTGCATGATAAGGTGCACCTCAACAACATCATGGCCTGCAAGTTGCTCGGATGTCAAACTCGGACACAGTATACAAATGGACATCTGAGAAACATACCTTTAAGCCCACTAGTAGGCCATTGTTCACGTCCAGTGTCATCAACAGTGAAAATAGCAGCATCATAGTGCCCATACTTCCAAGTTGTGCTTGGAGGATATGCGTTGACTGTGAGAGCAGGAGGAGTGATTGATGGGCTGTGGTATGATGCCTGCTGCATGCATACTTTAAACCAGACCATAAGGTCATTAAAAGGAAGAGGTGCATCAGGCAATGCTTAGCATTGTCCCCTCAGCGAGTGGACATTCAAAGCCATACCCTCTCATTGAATATAGTCAGTGAGTGCTCCCTGCAAGTCAGGTAGAGAGAATTTTTCAGTGATGACATTGACTGGTATGTGTCGTATTGAAGGATTGAAATTCAGGTGGATTGCTGCTGCACTGACCACAAATGTGTGGAGAGGTCTGGCTACTTCAATATCTGAACAGAGTTGCTCTGCCTTCTTGAAGAAATTGGTCACTACACACTTCGGCCCCCAGAGATCATCCAAACCTGTCTGCAAGTCTGATTTGTCAGCATGTGGATCTTCGTCATGTGACTTGTCATGATGTTCCAAACCAGTGTCCATCATTCAAGAAGTAGAAGCTTGTGACTGTGATTGTGAACAAGTGATTATTGATGTTGCAATCTGGAAGTTTTGACACTTCTCTCAGCGATCAAGAAACCAGCATATTTGAGCATCATAGTTGATGTTGTTGGAGGAATCTGCAGGATCCTTGATTAGGGTGATATGAGTGTGCTCTGTGGTGTTGGCAGACCACTGCAAGAGAGAGCCAACTTGATGTATGCTGGGCTTGACACTCTGCATCAACTCCAATTTGGGTATATGCCAGTTATTGAGGACTTGTTTGCTCTTCACACCTTGATGTGCACCGCACGCAATGATTTCTTGTTTGTGTTCATGAAATTCCTCGAGGGCACCAAGAATCTTTTGACAATGTGCTTCATCAATCATTGTCACTTGTGATATGTAGTGAAAGTCCATCAGCACATGAACAGCTATCACAACACTATGGGGGGCTGTATCGGCAATGAGAGCAACAATATAGCATTGCATATCATGTTGGGCTCTTCCAGTTACTTGTTTAAGCTTGGAAATGCCATCCTTGAAGTATCAGAATGTTGTGAGTGGTTGCAAAACAGAGAAGCAAAAGTCTAGTTCCTGTTCACCAACAGCTGCGAGACACCACTTAACATCGTGATCATAGAACTCATGATGCCAGTGATGCAGGGGTTCAGGAGTGAAAAATACATGCAGATCTGCAAGTGACCAATCATGCCAGAATGGCTGGGCTACACCACTCAGGTGGAATGGAGTGCATGCATCAAAGTAACCTTTGACATTGAGGGGGTCACAACTAATGCTCAAAAGCTGGTCAAGAGTCATTTTAGCTGTTTGAGGGAAGTGTTGGAAGGCATCTCTGAAGTTTCATACATTGCCATGGTGATCAGTGAGGTCTTTCCTCAGACACGTGCGAGCATGCATGCCTCAGGTGTATCAACAATGTATGAAGCTAAGGGAGTGAAACAGTATCTGAGGTTCCCAAGTGGGTCTGACATCATCTGGCTGATGCGTGCAGCTTGCTTGAGCAGCTCTAGCACAATATCTAGACACTGGTGGACTAAGTGGGCTTCAAGAACACTCTGCATCCATTTCACTGGATGCAGAAATTCAGCGATTGGAAGCAGCACTGTCAGGAGGAAAGCATGTGAGGATGCCTTGTTTTGAGTTGCCATCTTGATATTGGCAAGGCTGATCAGGAGCAGGTGAGCAACATGTCCACCAGTCATGTTGGTGATGTTGGTCTTATCAGAGGACAGTATGACGCCCAACAATGTTGCACCATCTGGAAGTTGTGACTATGATGAGATCTGAGAGTTAGCAAGTTGGAAACCATTGATAGTTAGGTATGTATTACCTGCATCGACCACACTGTGTCACCCATCAGCCATTCATTGTAAATTTGTGATGTACATTCCACTGTGTGATATACATGTTGTGGCATGACATCTATTTCTTTAGCAAAGAATGGGTGGCTAAAAAATGATTTGATGCAATCCAATGGATCATGCCAGTAAAAATATAGAGGCTGTTTTGTTGGGTGAGTGGTTGAGACTATGCAGTACTGCCACTTCAGAACAGGAGGTAGCAGCTCAGCACAACCACACAACTCCCTGGCTGTACGAAAGGAGAGAGACAATGCTTTAATCTGCGGAGAAATCAGCACTTGTGATGGTAACATGCCAGCTGACTTAAGACATACTAGTTTGAGCTCCAGGAACTCATCTATGGTGGCCATACTTAATGACAAGCACAGGAGAAAGCTGCTGAGCTCCCAGTCCTGATGGGATGTGAATGGATAGTAAAGGTTGTCCTTGTGATATGCTGAATAGGGATCCATATTAAACCTGTCCCAAAAGGTCTGGCCACACTGATACACTTTTGCAGCATTCCTGAAGCACTCGATGTAAGGCTTCTCCGAAGCTTGGCTGCCCAAAGGCTCTTCAACTGGCCCTAGCAGGTCACTCTCCAAGCCCACCACACCTCCCTCATCACTGTAGAAATAGCCTGAGTCATTCATGTCATACGCCATTTCCTCACTATCAGCTTGAACTTGAAAAGGGCTTGGTGTTCTGGAATGATGAGGGTTGGATGATGACTCAGATGGGCTGGGAGTTGTGTGCTGGTCCACCAACTGTGAGTCTTGCAAGATTTGCACTGCATCCTCAAGCTGATCAACCCATCATAGACAGGATGTAAGGGGCTGGCTCAGGTGTTGTGAAACAGCCCAAGTGCTCTTAAACTCTTTCAAACAGTTATGGCAGTTCACTGTCATTGAGATTGAGGAGGGAGTCAGGACAGAGGTACTAGTATGTCACAGTGCCGGACTTTGCTACTGTAGTACTACTAGTATGACTAGTATGTAACTCATGAATGTGCTGGTACAATTTGGACTTGGATAGTACTACCACTTAGTAATTAAGCACCATGCTGGTACCTACCCATGGATGCTATAACTATTATTTAACCTGATTTTGAAGGTTCATTTTCTCCATCACTTGCCTACTAGTTGTGTGCTTACCATGGGCCAACAGAGGGGGTAACAAGTCAGAGTCCCATCATTTCAAGTCATTGAATCAGACATCGACAATGAACCAGTGACGTTGGTCCAACCTCCCCATTGTTGTTCCAACCAACCTGGTGCTGGTGCTGGAGGAAGGAATTCTCAGCTAGAGAAGATAGGAAATGCTCTTCAGACTCTGGCCAGAGCACCTGGAAAATTGAAGGTTCAGAATGTCATCATCCCATTGGATGAACCTGAAAATGTGATGGCTCCAGTGGCAAAGAAGAAGAGGGGAGGGAAAGCTCCTTGGCAGCTTGAGACTTGGAGAAACTTGAGTGCAATAGTAAGTACCTCCTTGGTTGATGTTCATTCCTGAAACTGCATCATCATGGCAGTACCATCAAGTCTTAGGCTTGACTATCTCAGTACTAACATTTGGTATTTAGCAGGAGGCATCTGAGTCAGACCCTAGTGCTGCAGGTCCCACACCTGCTCTACATGTCACGGATACAGGAAGGTTCAGTTTGCAGGATCATCCAGTTCCCTCAACATATGTTGGTTCCAAACCACTCCAGTCCCACCATATGGATCCTCAACCTGATTTAATGATATCTCCTGCCCAGCCCAATGTCAATGATTGTGGTACCTCTCAAGGTGCTTCTCACAGTGTCTCTCATGGTATTTCTTGTGGTGCTTCTCGGCATGGTGCTTCTCATGGTGCTTCTTGAAGTGTCTCTCACAGTGCCTCTTATGGCACTCCTTGTGACCATCAGGCTGATGCAAGTAGAATTCCAGCTGTCCAGCATCCTGCTGGTGCTCATATTGTTTCTTGTAGTGTTTCTCATTCTGTCATCAACCAATGCTCAGGCTCATCTATTCCTATTCTCAATACTGCTGTTCAGTGGGAGCCATCAGCAACCATGACACCTGTCATATCCCACAATCTGGACACACGTTCCATCATATTCCCACGCCTTCCGAGCCTACATCCGGACCCCACTTCATATCCAGCTCATTCCCATATCCCCATCCACTGTGTGCTCCACACCTCAGCAGGATCAACTACGCTCCTGATTTACCCCTGAGCTCTGGACCATCGGATCCTCACTGCTAGCCTGATCTGTACAACCCTATCCTGTCCACCCTATGTGCACTCCATCCAGCAAGACATCCAGACTTCACCTCGTCTCAGATTCCAGACTATATCCACCTTCTCATATTCCAGTCCTGTATCCACCTTGTCTTCTGGATCCCCAGATCTCCAGACCTCTGGATATTAACTCCGGACCTATTCCCACCCTCTGTCCGATATCCTGCGCCTATCCCCATTTAGGCATTCTCTGCCTTCTGGCTTTCGGTTACCTCTTGTTCCGTCTTACTTATTGATCCTTGTATGAGTCCTCATCTCCGAGTTCATTTACTTATGTTCCGACTTACTTACTAATGTGTTTCCACATGCTTGTACATAGCCTTGCTCCTTTGCTTACTGATCCCCTCAGATATTGTTCAGTATATAACCCCTGTAGATACTCCTGTAGTTCCTTAGTTTGAATATCAACTTAGAGTTGCCCAATCCTCTCTCGGACTTTGGTCCACCTAAGCCTGTCCTACCCATCAGGCCTAGGGATTGATTCCCTAGGCCGGAGCTCTGCCTTTCTGGCACTTTCCCTCTTTCCAGACTTAGGTCCAATCCCTGTCTCTCTGACTCTACCTTAGAGTAGTCTACCTCTGTTTGCTTCTACATCGGACTTTGTCTGATGTAGCCCCTATTCCTTCTGGACTTCCAGACCTCCTGTCCCTCATACCTCTGGGCATCCTGTCCTTCGGACGTTCCATCCTCCTAACCCTCAGACATCCTGCCCTCTGTACCTTTGGACATCCTGTCCTTCTGTCCTCCATCATCCTGCCCTCCTGCCCTCCTGTCCTCCTGTCCTCCTGTCCTCCTGTCCTCCTGTCCTCCTGTCCTCCTGTTCTCCTGTCCTTCCATCCTGTTTCCTGTAGAAGTATTACCTTGCAGTGGGAACTCTCCTGTGCTCCTCCGGAAGTCCTCTAGTGCTCTCCAGCAGAGTAGCCAGCCTCTGGAAGTCCTCTGGACTTCATTGGACCATCATCAGACCTCATACGAAATGAAGGGCACATACTCAGGTAAGGGGCACAGCGTACAAGCTGAGGCCAAGCCCCTCTGAGTCAGTCTCTCTCCCCCTTGAGCAACATGGTTCTTAACAACACCCCACCATACCGTTACTTGTACTCCTCCTGCTTTCAGTTCCTGTCAGTCAAAATATGTCCATCATTGGAACTGACAAAGGTCATGAAGAGGCAGACGTTGAAGAGGATGAAGATGATGTTGAAGAGGACATTGAGGAGGGCAGAGATTTTGCAGAAGATGATGGTGTTGATAATGAGCTTGAGGGTGGAGATTTTGTGCAAGATGATGATGCTGATGAGATTATGGAGCACAAGGAGGATTTGTATGGGAGTAACACCATCATGCACCCCCCACATCATGGTGATCAAACCTATCCTAGCAGCAAGCAAGTAAGACACCCTATGCAAGCACCTGATCATAGCATGTATTCACAGGATGAGGATGAGGATGGCACAGGAGTGGCTGGCATGGACCATCATTATCAGAATAACCGCTGTGCAAACACAACAATGGCTAGACACTTGTTAAAGTGCCTAACCAAAAATATTGTTGTAGGTCAATGCTCTGCCTAGCTGCTACACTTGCAAGCAAGAATGTTTGACCCTAAAGGGAATTGCTACTGAGAATGGCCGATGATACTAAAGACCCGAAAGTGCGCAGAGTGCGGGAACAAGTGCGCAGGTATGTAGAGTGCAGGAATGCAGAAGTGCGGTTGATGAGCAGTCAATGCAGGAGTGCGAGATGTTAAGGTAAGGGGTAGGGAAGTTTTTAAGGAATGGCACAGGTAACAAGTGAGGGCAAGGGTATTGATTGCACAGGTAGGGAAAGTCAAGACAAGGTGTCCAGGTATAAGGTAACCAATAGGGGCTAAAAGCGCGCACTAATGGTGACTGCTCCTAAGTAAAACCTAAGGGAAGGAAATACTGCAGAAGGGAAGTAAATATGAAGTATTCACTCTAGGCACTTTATACTAGCTAAACCCTCTTGGAAATGGAAAGGACAGGACAGACAGGCAGTAGGAATATGTAAAGACATGTAATAAGGCTGCAACACTTGTTACAACACATGAGGCAATGCAAAATATGTACCAATGAGGTAGGATGGACAATGGACTGATGCAGGACATTTGTAAGGTAGTCTGAAGGCACAGGAAATCGACCACAGGTATGTGCGCAGTGTGGGAGTGAATGCGCAGGTCCACAGAGCGCGGGAATATGTGTCCGGAGTGGGTTGAGTGTGGGAAAAGCGGTCGATGGTTTTGTAGCTTTCCATCACCTATATCAAAAGATGGCCATTGCAAGCCTAGCGGGAATATGATCGTCACACCACACCACTAGCAAGATGGTGCCAAAGTGATTGGGTCTACAGAGTACCAACAAACAAGTTCTGAGTCTTTTGAACACTCCCATAGTCATAAGTACTCACCCATACTATTGCCATGTATTGACACTGTTTCTCAGCCAAATATTGATTATGATATCCTCCAGGCTCACCACATGAAAAATCATCGACCATGTTCTCCATCCCCTATGTATTTGAGCAGTGTATGGAACCACCACCTGAAGACCAAGCATGCTTGCACAAGAAACTCCCAGTCAAGTGATGACCATGACTCTGACCAGCAGGACAACTTGGAGGATCTCAATGAGGTCGATATTGATAGTGGGAGGCACCACTGCACCAAGAAAGCGAAGGGTGCTAATACCAATCGTGGTGCAACTAATGTTGGGTTCTACCCATCACTCTGGCAAAAACTTCTTGACTGCGTGAAGGCTAATTTCAGGCTTTATATTGCTACTTCAGTCCCATTCCCCAACAAAGAGGAATCCATTGGTGGTACCAGAGTCTGTGGTGAAGTGATCATGGAAGTGATTGTACAGTGGCAAGAACAGAAACGCAAACTTGAGAAAGGTATTTTCTTTTCTCTAACTACAGTGTTACTGCCCACTGATACACATACAAAGGCTACTACCCTGAGTTCAAAATAGGGATGGCTACTGTGGTGAGTGCTCTGATTTTTACCAACATATATTTCCATTAACTAAGTCACACAGATCTAGGTCTTTAACAATGCTGTGACATTCTGCAGCAAGATCAAACAGATTGTACTTACTGTCATTCTGATGGTATATGAACTAGCCATCAGCGTCAACAGGAATACAACTGATAGCATCAAACTCAAGGCAACCGCTTTGCTGAAGAAAGCAATGTATTTGCGTGGCCAGCCTGATTCTGAGGTACGTTTTTTGTCATCCTTGATATTCAATTCTAAACATCTAGTAGGGTCATGCATCTAACTTTGCAAACAACACAGTTCACATCGTTTTCCATAAGTCATTTTATGACAATGGATCCAAATCACTAAAGCATTTTGCCAAGTTTCAGAAGACCATCCTGCCTGCAGTGCTCTTCCTTGTTGGTACTATTGTGAGTGCACCTGTAGTATGCTTAAAGTGCATTCACTGATTCTGAGTTTATCCTACCAAGATTTGCAATGTCATCTATATCTACAGTAAATATGACCAGGTAAATGGCGCCAAGCAGACGCCTATTGAGGATTTGGAGACTTCATATGATCGCATTTCTATGCTGTTCAACTGCACAAACAAAGATGCATATCACAGGCTGAAACTTTGTCAAATGCTCAAAGCTTGGGCATTGGAAGGCATGTAAGTTTCAGCATGATTTTTCACAGCAGTAGCAGTCTATTGACCATCAAGTTAGGAATGTACATGGCACCGGCCTTGGTGCTGATGAAGGTGACAACAGCTCAGAGTGGGATGTTGATCTCGCGTAGTTTTACATACTACTACTTACTAGTCCTATCACTGTTTTATTTTGAATTGAATTTTCATTGGCTTTCATATGGGTGTGCTGCTAGCATGCGAGAACAAAAAAAAACTATACTAGCAGTACTGGTAGTGTAATAAGAGTGCTATGGAACGCCATACACCACTGTATGACACTGCATAGCAGGTTTGTGCTATACAGCGTCATACAGCACTACAGTGTTGTGCAGGATTGTGCAGCACTGTGCCAACTGTACCCAACTGCACAGCATGACACATCCAAAGCACACATTATGGCTCAGCTGTGCATGGGGGGACCTTCCTGCAAACCCTGAGTCACTGTACAGCAATATGCAGTGCTACATACCCCATTTGGGTTTTGCTGATGTCTGGTTGGAGATGCATATTAGATACAAGTACATCAAATGGCACAGCAAAAAATAGTGCATGAAAATTCCCAGACAATATCACCCTCATCCAATATTGCAGCATCATTGTGACTTGACTACTTGCAGCTCTCATCACCAAAAACCCAGTGGCCGTATGTGCCATAGTACTGGAAGGAATCAACAAATCATGCCACAATTGATGTAACAGAGCAACAAACCTTTCAGAAGCAGAATTCTGCCCCCATAAAATGCATCCCACGGAAGCTTGCAGGGGTGGTAGCACAAAACTCCTTCCAATCACCTCCTGACAGGAGGTTCTTGAGGTGATGTTCAATACACTGCATACTGTCAACTTTGCTCACTATATTGTATCTGAGAAACCCACTTGCTGACTGGATCCAGGTGAAACACAGCCCTGGGACAATTAATGAGTTGCAAATATGCCAACAAGAAGGATCGACAAACAAGGTCTTTGTACAAGCTCCAGTACAACGCGCAATCTGGTTCATGCTGGTCGACTTCCCAATGACCTATTACGTCGTTTGGACCCTGGATGCAGAATATTAGCTGATTGTACTACTAAGAAATGCAGAGACACCTACATGATCCTTGCACCACTTAGGTGTGTATTCAGCCCTGTGGATTTCTACCAGTGTGGCCATGCAAGCCTTCATGCAGTGTTTGCAGTATGATGGAACATTCACCAGTTGGGCAGTGTACTCTTGAGTGGCATATGTCATGCACATGTGGGATGTCAAGTCGGTCCAAAACATATTCAATCTCAAGTGTTCTTCTTCTTCATGCTTCCATCCATCCTCCACTTCATGTTTGTGTTCATCCGCTTCTCTTCTCCATTGTTCACAAATGCGAGTTCTTTCTTCTTCATCATGCCTCCACCTCTTGTTCACTTCCTCACCATGTTCTTCCACTTCTCTTTCCCATTGTTCACAGATATGAACTTTGTGTTCTTCATCACACCTTAGGCTCTCCTCCACTTCACAATTGTGCCTTTCCACCTCCATTCCCCATTGTTCACAGATATGAATCCTGTCATCATCTTCCAGACACCAGCATTTTTGAGTGTCAATGCGCTTGAGAACTTCTTTCTGGTGTTGGCGAAGTTCAATGTCCCAGTCTTTGCAAATGCGATCTCAGACATCTGGATCTAAGAGATCATTTGAAAGGCTAATGGAGAACATGACAATCATGATTACAACAATCAAGATAGCGATGAGTGCTGCATAGACACAGGGAGATTGATAACGATGTGAAGGCTTGTGAGACCCTATCAGAGGGTCTGCCTCTGACGAGCTGCAAGGCTTATCATCACTCATCAAATATCAACCTATTACCGAGACTTACACACCTAGGATAGTAAGGTGGGGGACTGCACACTCACATTAGTATCAATGGCTCCAAGAGCAGTCAAGACGGTATCTTACCTGCCATGCCGCCTCATCTTGGGGAGTTTCTTAGCGAATAGTTGTTGACTAACAATACTCAATGATATGAATCTACCAGATACTGACAGTGACAAGGTCACCAGGTATGGGGCTATCTTTGATTATTTGGGCCTCATAATGGAGTTAGCTGAATGAGGAAGGGGCTCAAGAACTTTTATCGGTAGATTCAAATTTCAGTCGGAGTCATGGAATTGAGGGTGTGCAAATGAATGGCAAATACATAGTACAGCATGACAGGGAGGACACCTTTGACACCAAGTTGCTGGCTCCTTACCATTAATCTTTCACCAGACGAGGATTAGCCCATGCTACACGAGTCTTGGACATGTGCAATGGCCTACAATTGAAGCAAGGTAAATGATTGTGTTAACAAAAGTGTGGCACAGGTATGCCGTTGTCGGAAATTTCCAGCGGGCATTATAATTATAATTGGGCCGTGTCGTTATGCCGTTTTAATCCATCAGAATGCCGTAAAAGAATTTCCGACATGTTAAAAGTATGCTCGGAGTCGTAATACTAGGGTACACATTTCCAAATAGCAAATCAAATCATACCTGAACGCTAGCGCTGAGCTCGAGCAACCTCCATAACAAATATTCTTCGGGATTCTATCACTAAGGCCTAAGGATTCATATGTACGTCTTGAATGAGTTGTATGATTCATCAGGGAAACGTAATTCACTACAGAGCGCTGTAGCACATTAATTCAAGCAGCTGATGTTTATTGACTCCTTGTTATAAATACTACAATGTGCATGCATGTGGCTCCTCCTCGCTTTTGTAGACAGATATGGCCCTACCAGGCTAGTCCAGCAACTGGCACGCATGCATGTGACACATAGCACGTAACTGAACTGATCCGAATTTCGAGCGCATCATTCATTCAACATGCTCTTATTCGCTACAATTGGACTTGGAATCGATTGCATTATTTACCCCTTCCCTCCGCGCTTGATATGTTCCCTCCATGGCACTGGCAGACTGGGGCAGTCATATTTGGTCTACTAGGCGTTACCGTCTATTCCTACCGTTCTTGCACATCTAAATCCCGTCAACTGCCCCTACCTCCTGGTCCGTCAGAGCCTCCTCTTGGGCGATAGTACGTCGTTGTTATGCGATGAGCGTCACATACTGATTGGCACAACGACAGTCCACCCAGGAAGATTGCCCAGTGGATAGCAGAATATGGACCAGTCATATCTCTCAACGATGGAAAAAATGTACTAGTCATCGTCGGACGTCACCAAGTATGACCGCATTTTGTAGCATATTACTATCGGGGCATTCACATCTTTGACAGGAAGCGATTGACATCATGGAGAAGCAGGGCACATTTCTTGCAGACCGGCCTCCTTCGGTCGCTGGCGGTGAAATCCTCGGGAGAGGAATGCGATTCGTCCAACTTCGCCTTGGGGGGAGGCTCCGCAAATTTCGCAAGTAGGCAACACGTCAGTTGAATTAAAACTCGGCCGTCTCACCATCCCAATCACATCAGATCTTCGCACTGCCATCTCCAAGTGAGGACCGCTCAGACTTACGAGCCGATACAGCTCGCACATGCACGTGAGATCATTCTGGACATACTGCACGAGCCCAAATTGCACCAGCAGCATATCAAGCGGTACGTCTATTCCCTATTCTCGCTCTTCACCTGGTGACATCCGCGCATAGTTTCGCAGCATCTGTAATTATGCGTGTCGTCTATGGGAAAACAACCCCTACAACACTTGATGACCCGTATCTGGTGCGGCTGCAAAAGATGATCCCAAGGGTTCAGTACGCAATGTCACCAGGCGCGTACCTCGTTGACAAGTACCCAATCCTCAAATATATTCCTGGTTATGGACGAGATTTGAAACAGTGGGGACAGGATGAATACGATATGTTAACCGGCCAGCTGAAGTGGGTTAAAAGTCAAGTGGTACGGACCCTTCTTCTGTTATTACATCAATTTCGACATAACCTACAACAGGAAAGCAACACTGCCCCCCATTCAGTCACAAAGGATCTCCTCCTACACCCCGACGACAACAAACTGTCTGAGGCAGAGATAGCATATCTTTCCGGGTCCCTCATCGGAGCAGGCTTCGATACAGTAAGCAAAGAAATGGATACACATCAGCTCAACCTAACTTGCAAAATTTTAGACTGCTGTCGCAACTTCAACGGTGTTAATGGCTGCTGCACGTTTCCCACACGCACAAGCTCGCGTACACGAGGAGCTGGAAGCTGTGGTTGGCAGAGAAACTCGTATGCATGTAAATCTCGTTGTAGTCCAAAACTAACTGACCTTGTGCCACAGCTCCCACTTTCGAGGACTGGTCACAGCTTGTTCAGCTTCGAGCCTTCATTTTAGAAGCTCTTCGATGGAGGCCTGTCAACCCAACAGGTGAGGCAGGGAGGCACACTTAAGGTCACTTGGTTGATCGGAGTTCCAGGATTCCCGCACCGCGCAACGAAAGATATAATTTGGGTATATCGCACAAAATCACAAATCAAATTTGAACTCATCATCATCACAGAATGGCATGTGCATCCCCACTGGCGCCATTATCTCCGGAAGTCATTGGTAGGTACACGCCAGGATTTATTTTTACAATCTTTTACTTCGTTCTTCAGGAGCATCGGGCGTGACCCCTCCGTCTTCCACGATCCCGAAGAATTCAATCCACAACGATGGATCGGTTTGGACGGAGAAATCAAAGAGGACATGAAGATGTTCACTTTTGGTTTTGGAAGACGGTAGATATCAGTTCCTTATTTCACCAGGTTTCCGCTGAACATATTTTAGTGTATGCCCGGGGATGCATATTGCTAGACGGTGAGCCGACAGCATGGCTTCATGATTGTTTGTCTCATTGCACCCACCACGTTTCAGATCAGTATACATCGCTATCGCTCTTATATTATGGTCCTTCGTGGTGGCAGAAGACCCTAGCAATCCTATTGACGACACTGCTTTTACCCCTGGAGTGGTATCACACCAGATGCCTTTCAGCCTGATATTCAAGCCCCGCATGGATGAAGCATTGTTGGGAAACATTTTCTGTTAGATGGCATATAGGAGGCTTCCGCTTCGCGTGGCTGTTGGTACAGCGATCTAGATATCTTCTTGGGTCCGTCACAGTTTCTCTGATTAGTCATGTACTGTCATATTTCCTGCTATGCATCATATGCTTTCCGTGTAAATACTTAGAACAACATCAGGGTGCGGTTGTATTTCGATGGACAGGTTTGTGACAATGCGAGACCATAAACCCACTCATCACTCCTTCGAGTGCAGAAGATTGTGGAATTGGTTGCTGTGTGGATACATGCCACAGCCATCAACGCAAACCATCCAAGAGGTAAATCCCGCCTCGCACAGAGTTATACACTGCAAAACACTTTTAGCATCTTGCTCTGCAAATGCCCCAGTCGAATCAAAAAGACAGGCGTACAAAACAAACTGGGCGCTCAGCCTGCCAATTGTTGAAGAACCACTCGTGCATGGGCAGAACAATTAGTATACCCGCGACAATTTAATTGCGGGCCAAGTTCAAGGGGACGCGGTCGGTTCCCTTGGGTGCGTTCGTCACGATGGTGAGAACCTGTCTGTGATACGAACTCCAGGTGATATGATGCGTTTCGAGTGATTCCTGGTCGGGTGTGAAGACTCTGGCTAACCTTGCAATTGCAAAAGGTGTAAGCAGACCATTTCCGGTGACCATAGTCTCAATCAAAGCTTTTATCCCCGTAACTGACCTAACCAGCGAAGAAACGTTGGACAGAAGTCATTTTTACTGCACTCGATGGAGTGCATCTATGACTTGTAACGCCTGCTTAAGAGTACAATAGTCATTCAATCAAAGTTCAACTAGGCAGCATCTGTAACCATACAAAGGTGGAAGCAAGGAGTTCCTGTGAGTTCTTACGAGGCTAATATCATTTGAACTTGTTCAGGAGAAGATTCACTCTTCGCATCTCTCCTCGTGATGCCTCCAAGCGTGTCTAGTGCGCGCCCCGCAAGATTGAAGCCATCCTCTCCACCAATGCCTGTCCACATCGGCGCCGACTGGTTAGGAGCTTGATCGGTGATAGAAATGATGAATACGCATGATCACATCCACCTTGGGGGGCGAGAACCCAGTGGTCAGCGATGAACTCCTGGCTGGAACAGGCGGCGGGGACATAAAAGAGGCTGAGGCACTGGATGAAGAACCGAGGGTGGGCTTGGTGGCTCCAGATCGGAATAGCCTGACATTGAATGCACCGCTCGTTTGAGGACTCTGTGTGTTGCTCATCTTCCAGCCTATATGGTGGGGGAGGAGCCTCGTCTACCGCTGCACCTCTTTCTTTTGCAGCCCAATCGTGATGTTCTCATTGAGCTTCCTTCCACTGCTCTGCCTCTTCCTCGTGAGCTGTCTTACCTTCATACCTGGAGCGTGTTGCCCAATAATCCTGTAACTCCTTGACGGGAAATGTCTCGTGTATCATGGGATCACTGCGTAATGACTCAGTGGCGAAACCAGTTACGCGCATATATCAATCTGACGGAAGCGAATGGCCATCGGTGTCGAGCGCTAGAACGTCATATTAGTCCCACATGGCCACGTAAATGATGTCCACCTCTGCACGTCAAACAGCATATATTTACCTCCAGAGAAACCAGTCCCCGTTGCATTTTATGTCGCTGAGTTACCATTGTCCGCCAGAGAGAGATTAGTATGACCCTGTAGAATATATATAACAATCAATAGGACAGGTATTACCAAACCTACCATGGGTATGTAATCTACTCTTGTTTTGCCTTCATCTCTTTGCTTCAAAAAATCGAAGTCCTATTTGACTGTTTCATTCCCCCAGCATTCCGCATCCTCTTCGTTTCCGTAACGCCCGACAGTCCAAGGGCACACTAGTGTATCAAACTCTTCTGTCCAGACTCGCAAGAACTCGGGTCTGGCTCGCTGTCAGATGTCGACGTGCGCCAGTGTCCAGGACCCAGGTACATCTGCCATAAGATAAATACCGCCTGGTGTGGAGGAACGAGAGAAATTAGTGATAGATCAGATGACTGGAGAGTGGTTGCTGTCATTGAATCCAAACCTGGTGGGGAACATGAACTAAACAATCAGTTATATGTATCATTGATATGCTCATTGAAAGAGTTCAGTGCTTCAAGTTTGCGGCCGACGGTGTGAGCACATAGTATTGAGACGTGGAAAAAAAGAGCACAGCTTTGCACATCTTTTCGTGATGGGAAATTGGAATGTTTTTGTGTTTGATAGATCCTCATGACCTCAGACCTCCTCCCACTAACGCGTACGTTGGGTGTCGGGGACATCAATATCATACTATTTGGCGGCAAGCTCACCTGTAAGCTTCGCATCCCAGATTTTGGTCAAGGACTCCAGAGGTTGAGTGCCGCGGGTCGTCTCCACCAGTCGCAAACATGGTTGCGTCTGGTGAGTAGACGACTGTCTCCACTTGATCGTGTCCTGTCTCAATTGGACTGATGATCTGATGATCGTCTCTCCGTTCTCCATGTCTATTGCCTTGCAATCCTATCGGAGGATCCGTTCATCACTTGACCACCATCTCGACTCCAGCAGACAGACTGCGCTCTATTAGTACGTCCCGTCCATTTCACCATGATCTTGCCTGTGTCGATGTCCCACAACCTCACTCCACCATCTGACCTTTCACTGACCACTTGGATCCAAGTTCCAGATTAACTCGGTGTGTCCTTCAAGTTTCTGATGAGGCGTTATCACTGATCTCTCCTGCCTCCCCATGATAGGTGAAGAGATAATGAACTACTGGTAGCAGCTCCGTCTCGGCTTTCATTCAGTAAAGTTCAAAATCAACCCTTGCAAAAACATGCTTCTTCGCAGGTCTAGGTATGTTGATACAATGAGTGTTTTGGCCAATCAAAGTTGAGCACAAGAAGTTCGAGCTGATACATTTTCACAGCTTCGTTCCACCATTCCCTCTTATCGAGGTTCATGCAAAAGAACGTGAAGGTTCTCCGACCTTCGTGCACTTCACAACTGTCCTTATTCATTTTATATGCTCACGCTTAGGCATTCCAGCATGAATCATTACACATACACTCCAGCAGACTCGGAAGTGCTCTTCTACGGAAATGCCCTGTTTATTTTTATCTTCTCGCCGACGGTACCTTAAAGCCACAGGTCTTCAAGGAATATCGATTCACTGTGGATGGGGTTAGACAGGTGCAGATCGACCTAACAGGCGGAAAAACTACAGGAAAACTTGTAGTCAAAGTCAGTGATTGACCGAATGTTGCACGACGTTTCAGTCAAGACCGAAGCCAACACAATGTAACCTTGCTTATATCGCGATTTATATACAAGTGCGGGGCACACGGGTATGCATACTGTGGTAGACGCAGTTTTGGAAGTGGGCCCTGGGGGTCCTTGTCAGTGTTTATTCCAGACACGGAGTCAATTGAATGATTCATCGAGTATCCTCAACGCGGGGTGTGTCGTCTATCATCAGTCTGCCTGCATCCAACAAAGTCAAAGAGTTCAATGGTCGAGTCCTCTAGAGCTGGAATCCTCGCATTCAATGCCTTCCGCTGCTCGTTATCATCACCTCCTTGTTTGTAATAGGTCATTCGACGTCGATGAGGCATGTTCATCTATCTTTTGCACTAATGGTATCTATTGTATATGATAAACAAGATGATCCAGACTCGTGGATAGGATGAGGATAGCGAGACTTGATTCGATTAACAGAAATCGTGCGGCCTCGGTCGAAGCGAAAACGAATGGAAGGAGCGAACTTGTGACGTTGATGGTAATAACCCATCAGCCAAGTGACTTGGGTGTGCATTTTAGTTGTACAGTACTCCCTGCATATAACAAGATCGCTCTGCGAGGCACTTACGATGTTTTACAGCGTACTAACAAATAGTAAGAAATTGACTAGTGGTTTGGCTGTCTGCACATATATATGTTAGTTATTTCAGCCTGGCTCGTGGTAAAGGTGACGTTATAAGTTACCACGCCGAGGCGTGACCGTGGCATACCACGATTAACACTTAGTACTCCCAGCTTATCACTACTCTCCTTAATCTACGTGACGCGCGCTCGAAGCTCCCTATGACAGGGTACAACCACGTGTCAACGTTAACCCGCTGCCACTATGAACTTCCTGACAGACATTGAATCATCTTATTCCAGTTTCGCTTGTCGGTGTTCAGTCCGTGTTACTGTTAGCACTAGCTCGTATATTTGAGAAGGAAACTGACGACGACATATTGTTTTCAACTTGAACAAGAGCGTGACTGTATTGGGGTTCAGGTGGGTCGGTACTAAGAATGTAGTAGGGGAGGAATGGTTGATGAAAAGGGAATTGGCCTTTCAGTACGTACGGTATTACAGGGATGTCACAGTGAAGACTCGGAGGTGCCAAGGAGACTTGAAACCTGATTTTCTTGAGTACCTTCAAGTTCACGTCTGTCAAATGTCAAACCAAGACCACTATAGGGAAAAACAAAGGCAGCTCCATTGACATGTCTGTTCTACGACCTTCAGTTGTCGCGTACATGATAAGAAGACATAAAAGGTCTTGAATGGCCTAGTGGTGCCGGTCGATTGTGCCGAAGCCATTGAGTGAGATCACCTTTCCACAGTTCCACAGGCGCCCACTGGCTGGTGTTTTACCTAAGGCCGGCTATGAAAAACTACAATAGCCAGGTGTGTTGCTGTGGCCCTGTGGTTTGCGGAGTGTTGAATTTAAATAGGGACGCGATGGTTGGTGGAACGGTAGAATTATTTCCTCCTTCACATTTCCATCTCCAACATCTCAACCTCCTTTGCGTTAACATGCAGATATCCTACTCAAACGTCGATTTACCACTGGTCTCAGCTACCATTGGTGAGATGCAGGGAACTGTAAGTGCTTGGCTTTGGAGATATTGGCGTCTGAATATAATAACAAACATCTACTTCAACAGTCAGACGTGATTTTGTGCGAGGAATCGGGTCTTGAAACCGTCAGGAATGGTGTCAGCTATCGTCAACGGCAGCTCGTCGAAGAAAAGACCAATATTATTCAGTCCAACGCTTCTCCCAAGCAATTTTCATCGACTATTTGGCGGTTGCCAACGGAAATACTCTCGGAAATTTTCCTTTACTGTCTGCCAGAAGACAGACTCTTGTCGCCCGCACCAGCGCTGGCTCCCGTGTTGTTGACCACAATTTGTCGACGATGGAGGGAGGTTGCTTTGGGCTTGCCAAGTTTATGGTGCACGCTGCAGTTAGTCGGGGACGATGACTGGCACAAGAGAGCTTTCTTCTACGACTCCTGGCTCAAGCGATCCAGAGGACATCCGCTCTCACTCTCACTGGAGTGTTTCTCTAACTTGAGCGAGCCACAAAGCCTGCTCCAGGAATACATTCCACAAATCTCGTCTCTCCAGCTTGAATTTTCTGATTGCGACGGCCCCTTCATCATGGAAGACTTCCATGCACTCAAAGAGCTCACTATAAACAACTACGGTTTCGACCCCAAGCGAGCTATTGACCTGCTCCCTCGCGAAATTGCCGGTTAATCTGCGTAGACTCAACATGGCGGGTCTGTTGTTCGACCGCAGGCAGTTAGATTTCTTCAGTGATTCCGCATGGGCCCGTCTCACACATGTCGAGATCAACATAAATGGACTAGATGCATTCCCCCGCATACTCCATCTATGCCCTAACCTCTCTTCCGTCACGGTGTTTGGAATATTCGACCCCATTCAGACCCCAGAACCAATCACGCACACCAATCTTCAAACCTTACGCATGTATGGAGATGCATTGTGTAACCAAGGCGGTGATCTTGGCCTATTCGAGGTTATCACACTCCCCAACCTTCGCGTCGTTGAAGTTCGCCATATGGGGCAGTGGCCACATGAAGAGTTCAAGGAATTTTTGACGCGGTCAAAATGTCCCCTGGAGAGTCTGACTTTCGGGAGTGCAGTGTGGACGACAGATCAGCAGCGAGCTGAATATGTTACCCTTCTTCCTTCCCTCGAATTAACTGCAGAGCCCGATAGCGATTTCAATATATTCGAATTAATAGGAGATCTGTAGGCGACTCTGCTACTCAAACAGATAGTCAGTGACTACCACCTATTTCACGAAATGATGACACTTACTTATACTCTTACAAGTGGTTGATGCTATATGGATACAAAGGGGACCTTGGGGCGTTTTTTCAAGGGGAGTTATTCGTAGGAAGGATGGTCTAGAGGGAGGGCGAGGGAAATTGCGGTGCTTTCATTGCTCAATGTACATATTTCTTGAAGTCTAAACGCCATCGCTCACTGATGTTGAGTTCTGGAGAACGATGGATTATTCGAAATAATTATGTAGTTTTACATCCAGAAAATCTAAAGATACACCTCGTCTAGCGCGTATAACCAGTACCAATGCCATTCAAGAAGGGGTCATTACTGAAGTTATAGACAGAGCATCCGCGCTGGATAGTCTGATTGCAGGAGAAGCACCATTCATTAGTATTGTTGATCGGAATCGTATTGACCTGAATGAATGAATCTGTGAGCAAGAAATTATACGCGCTGTATAGAGCAGCTCACAGTAAGTTGTTGAATAAAACTGTTAAGGCTGATGCTCGTGTTGCCGAATATCTCAAGTTGACCGAATTGGCTATCCTCAGTGCCGTTCTTAAACTTCATGCTGACCTCGTACTGACCCTGCGAGTTCTGTGACAACTCGAGGGCAACGACAGAAGCATAGTTGGCTGTGAATTAGTGTCAGTCTGCAGGGCCGAACTCATACACTATTGATACTGACGGATACCACTAATCCCGGGATTAGTCAGGGTAGCGTTGGTGACGTTAAACAGACTGATGAATGGCTTGTAATCGATTTCCTGAATATTCATCTTGACTTTGTTAGAACTCTTTGTCATGTTGCCCAAAGCCCAGAAGACCTCCGGGAAGAGTGTCCGAATGGCAACTGCAGCAAGGTTAGTCGGACGCGTTTTTGTAATGGAATCCTAACTTACCTTGTCCGATGCTACTTGACGTAGAATCGGTGAAGACATTGCGTTGCACCCAATCGGCATAATAGCGAGCTTGCTGGAGGAAAGTGGGAGGTAGGGTCTTGTAATAGGTCTGGTTATAAGTGTACTGGACATTGACATAGTCATATATCTGCGAGACGATGAATTCAGTCTGAAAATATTCAAATGTGCCCTTACATTCCACTACGCAATTTCGTTCAAGTTAGAAAAGCTTTGACAGATGCGCTGAAGTGACATACCATGTTCGTGAAGTTGTTACTGACGCCTCCCAAGTAAGGCTTTAATGCAGTCAGGAAGGGCGCGGCAGTGGTAGACATGTTTATGAATGAAGACGAAGCGTAAAGCCGGATTAGATGATCTTGGAAATACTAGGTTTCCGGGCGTTATGAAGTGACCTCCCGAAGATACAATAGATTTCATACCTCGCACTCCATCCAGCTCGTGAGAGACGGACTCTGCCAATACTCCAAAGATTGTACTGCAGCACATTAGTTAGAGAACCAACGAGTAACTGTGACTGACTTGCCTGGAATATATTGGTATCCCCCAAGAGGAGGGGTGACCTTTGTACCATTCGCCAAAGTTATCTGTGACTTTTGTGTGGATGGATAGAGACCCTGAAGCAGAGCATATGCGGAGTTCAGGATACCATTTCCTCCACCGGCGTCTGAGCGGACTGCCAGCTGATCGATGTTTACCACGTCAGTGCTGATATTCTGGATGAAAGATGGCGAATCGGGATTGAGATATGTATTACGAAGGAAGCTCCCGAGTTCAAATTCTTGTTGCTAAACATTCGTGAGCAAGATCCAGTATTATAGCGCAGAGCTCTCACCTCTCCAAGAGGGGTGACGTATGATTGGGTGGAGTTGTATGTAGTTGGGTCTTGGTAGTATATCGTGCTGTCGCCGTGGCGGGTCAAAAGAACAACACCGATGAGTCCCGCTGCGGTAGTAGTGTTGACCATGACTGGAACTGTTGGATCTGTAGTGATGAGTTTCGCCGTTGTCCATTGGCACTTTATAGCACATTAATGTGCATAGCAGTTTAACCCATCTTGACTAGCGTCATTTGACTAGAGTGTCACAGACAGGGCGAATACTGCCAAGCTTAGTTACAAAGCTTTTAGCGCTTCAGCTAGTAGCATTGGCTCAAACCTTTAGTTACGACGCTTGAAGGGATAAGTCCTCCAGGCACTAAAATATGACACTCGTTACCATACTAGAGCCGCTACTAGTGTATGTCACACAGCGATTAAGTCATGTCGCAACTCACGAACACCGCCAGGCATCAACGCGCAACAACACAGCACGACGGATGGATGCTATTGTCACCGAGCCTCCGGTTTCAAGAACGCACGAAGACAGGCCGGCAGGGGGCGAAGTGCGGGAAACAGCGAGATCCAATTCCGCAACAAAACTTGTCAAGACATTGAAGTGCCGATATCGGCGGTTTCAAGACACAAGAATAATGGGTGAGGGTGGCTTTTCAGACGCTGCCACAGGCTGAAAACAACGTGGAGGAGTGCGCATTGGAGCCGAGGAAGGTAGAAACAGCAATTGATGCGGTCCTAGCGAGATGTCTTTTACGAGTAGGGGCCGCCAGTCAGTAGTGCAAACCGATCATGGCGAGCGAGTATGCAACGAAAGCTGTGTTCCCTCCAACTACTAGGAATTAATGTTTATAAAGACGGCTACCGCTTAGTCACCGTCAGGCAATGTTACCTCATATTTCCAGTCATTTGCTGTCCTGTATGCATTTTGAACATAGACCAATCAATGAAAATCACAGGTTGTGGCCAGTGCTACTGGTTATGGAGGTGAATGATGAATTAATGAAGGTGAAGGCAGGAGAAAGTTGGAGTTTGGACGGAGTGGATACAATTGACACCGAACCGCTGGAAATGCGCGTTTGTATGCTTTTACAAACATTGTAGTTTATTGTAGATCCACAAGCTCACGTTAGGACAATGCATACAACGAGCAGTGAAATTGAGATGTTTAGGGAAAAAGTTTGGAACGACTCAAAAACACGACTGTCTGTCCTTATTGCAACTGGACGCACGACAGTACGTTTCCGAGTCGGAGGCCCTCGCACTGCTCACTTTCGTGACTCGGACCGATGAGTCTGGACGGCATCGACCATCGGGACTGTTGATATATCTTAAGCGCTGTAGGGGTTTAGTGACCATTAATTCGATATAAGTCTAGGGAAGACAACACATGCAACGAGCAACAATTACAGTAACGAGATGCCAGGAAACAAATTCAAAATCAGCTAAGCAGAAACAAAACTGGCCCATATTGCCTAGCGTTGACAATATATACCGCAGGTAACTGGCTTCAGCCAGGATTAGGGGAAGGTGGAGGAGACAGGTAGTCTTCGCCGTATATCGAGGAGTCATCATCGCCAGGAGCATCCGCCAACCTGTTTACTCTGCGCGAGAGGAACGTCGACAACATTAATAGTATGCGATGCATGATATGTATGAAGGGACTACCAGGTTCATGGTCGATGTAAGCAGGATTTGAGTGGTGCGGAAGTATTGATGGCAAAGGATTGGTTGGTGGGTAGTGCCGGTAAGAGTCGAGACTAAGAATATGTAAGCTTAACATGTATTGTGGCAGTCCGCACTCACATTCTCATCGTGTTTTTGGAAGTGGACGAGGTAGGGGCGATGTAGCAGGTAACTGTGAGTGAACCGTCGAGTGAACTGAAAGGCAAAAAGGTAAAAGAAACATACATCCAGGGGATTACGAGGCCCATCGGTACAAACCGCATCCGTGCGAGGAGAGGAGGAAAGGAGTACTCTGCGTAGAAAGTGAAGGAAAGTATGTCGGTCCCTTGTAGGCCATGGTCTCGGTGGGCGATGGAAGGGAGACATGACAGATGTCATCACAGCGTTGGGCGAATGTTTAGATTTACTCGTCTACAAAATATTAGCATATAAATGATGGATGTATGCGGGGAGTACATACACTAGGCTGCAGTTCTTCTGAAAGCCCAATGCTAGCGAGGATGTTGGCTGGAATGTTGCATACGTGAATCTTGGTCTCATCCCTAGACGTGTAAGCTAGTTGGCGTGAATCGGGCGAGAGGACGACGGTGAACGGCCGAGATATGACGTCGAATGAAGCAAGGAGCTGGCGGGACTCGAAGGCCCATAGCTTGATGGTGCGGTCGTAGGAAGTGCTGGCGAGAAGAACACAATCAGATGAGAGTGCTAGACCACTGATGGCATCAGTGTGCCCATTGAAAGGAGCACCGATAGTTTTGAGGGTCAGCGCATCAAACTCATATATCGTTGTGGGGAAGTTGCTATCCGTGAAGCTGATTGCGGCTACGACGGATTTATTTTTTGTTGTCCAGAATACCGGCAAAGTTGACACCGCATCTTTGAGAGTATATCTTTGTACATCCATTTTCTGTGCTTGGATATCCCACACCTGAAGGCGCTGCTCCACATATGACAACACCACCAGCTTCCGAGAGTCTTTCGAGAATCGAAGTGCTAAGTCACCGCCCGGGGTAGGGTGACGATCACCACTACAATTGAATGGGCCAGCCACGAGTTTTCTTGTATCCAAGCTCCATATCCGCACTTCAGAATCAAGCGACCCACCCGCAACCAGCTTGCTGTCCAAGGAGATATCGATGCAGGTGATCCAAACGAAATGACCTTTGTCAAGAAATGTTCTCACGATCCCCGTCTCAACTTCACTGACTTTGAGCTCCCCACTGCCACTAGCAGTGACAACCCATCGACCATTCCTTGATACTCCCACTGCTTGTATACGATTCTCGCAAACCTCCAGATCCTCAAAAATCTCCTTACCCTCCCGCAGATCCCATCGTCGAATGGTCCTATCACGTGATCCGCTGATCATTTGCTTGCCGTCGGGAAAGTAGGAAATGCATGAAACACCTTTGTACTCGTGATGTTTACCATCCGGCAAGGAAATAATGGATGGTTTGTGTCCATCCAAGGTCATGGCCGGTGTCAAAATTGAATTGTTTGTTGCTGTACCTGGCTGGGTCGAGCTGGAAGCCATTACAGCTGTATTTGCCAGAAGGGTTGGCAAGTGTATCGGTTAACAGTGAATGTGCTTGGTGAGTTCTTCTCGTGCTCTGTAAGGTCAGGCTTGACCTTAAACTCTCGTTCGAGAGCTGACGCACTAGCTATTGCCTGCTAAGTCAATTGTGAGGTCATCCATGCCTGATGGTCATATGGGCTTTCATCTTACCAAGATGCTAGCAAGGACGAAGCGTGATGATGGGCATATGGGTGCGCATCCCACCTCTTTATATTTATACCTTCCAAGCGGCTGCGCATCATGCAACAATGAGCATGGCCCTTTTAACGTGTCAGGTGAAATTGACGTGGGCATGCTGCGCCTGCCGCGGTTGTGGCGCGACATCGGCGCGGTGCATGTGATGCGGCGCTGTCACTTACCTATGTCGCGTCAAACATCGCACATGCTGCGCCAGTGCCTCGTCACTGCCACGTCAAACCCCACCCTACACCTCAGCATTTTGTAATTGTTAGTGTAACTGAGGTATATTTTCAACTTGTCCATTGATTTTCTAACAATGTCTCCTTTCGTCACAATAAAATTAGAAATCCTACACTATAGCTATCCATAGACAGCAATAAAACCATTTACTAAGCATTCTACAGACAGTGGTACTCTGAAGAGCGACGATGGGCATATGGGCGCCAGTCCTACCTCTTTTATATTTATATCTTCCAGACGGCTGCGCATCGTACAGCATGTCTTTTTCTAGATTCAGTTGAATCAAATCTACCTCTCCCTTTCCAAGGCCCGTCCGGCCTCCACGACATTCCTAATTGAAGTGCAAGCCGGCCTGTTGTCATTCGAACACCAATTCGGTCCCGGCATACAGTGCCACCTCTACAACTCCGTTCTTACCCACACTGTGTCGTGACTCGTAAACCGCGCTGCCACACATTTGCAAATAACAGGAAGTATCGCCAACATTCCATCCCTTCACTCTTGTTATATACTTCCCATCGCTTTGGCGGCCGACTTTCTGCGCAATCTGCATTTTTATTCGATAATTAGCGCTCCACACATCTTTTTATCAATATTTATTATGTACTAATTTCGTCCTTAGACCTGTGTACCGTACAGTGGAGCTTCCGATGGGTGCTCTAGGTCAGTAAGCGCAACCCGAGGCCTACTTCAGTATGTTGCAGCACTTATCTTTGCATGTTGACGATTAACTGCCGATGGACTTGCTTGATGGGACGCAGGTAGTCTTTTGAAGTGGGATGTTACCATTCATGCTTCGCCTCCAAGACGAGGACGAACCAATCAAGATTATAGAATTCGATTGCCTTTTTTTGCGACGTGGTCGGTTGCACTTGTCACTGTTGCTAAGTAGTTGGCACAGTTTGACTGAGCTAGTGCGCTCGCGCGTGATATCGGAGGTTAGTTGATGTCCTGATCTTGCACCGCTTACCTCCTAATCTGTATATTTGTCCCTGCAATTCTTTGATAGCCTGCACTCATTCAGCCTTACCTCCGCGTCCCTCATTTCTTATGAGTATACTATCCAGAGTGTAGAGTTCAACCTCCATTGAGCACCTGTTCCAATGCTGTCTCCAGATTCCAAACTGTTCACTACGATCTCTTCAATCGGTCACATGCAACCTACGGCTGAATTCGAGCCGTGTTAATGGATCTGAAGTGAGCATCGAGTCATGAAACCAACCTGCCTTAAATATTATTCATAAGACACAAGCTCGGATCCCTTCTTGGACACCAGCTTTATGCGAATTGCCTGATATTGAATCTTGGTGCTTGTCAAGTTCGAGTTCTGTGTTGTGAAACTCGGCGCGCACATGCAAGGATTGTGTCTATTATCACCAACGAATCACTATTATGATGATGACGATAGCGATAACGATGATAGCGATCGTAATAGTATGAATGAATGAAGAGTATCTAGTTGGTGGAAATACTATAAACGCGTGAATAGTCAACCGGCCGTCCTTCTGATTGCAACTGGACGCATAACAGTGTGTCTCAGAGGTCCTCGTACTCATTTTCTAGCGTGTGTTGCTGTAAAACAAAACACTCCGCGACCTGTGATGGACAGGATCGACCATCGGGACTGTGATATATCTCGAGCGCTCAAAGGGGTATAGTAACCATAGACTTGATATAAGTGTAGGAAGACAATGCATGCAACGAGTAATTACAGTTACAGTGACGAGATAACAGGGGAAAAGTTCAAATTCAGTTAGAAGCAGGAACAGAACCGGCCGCTTCCATGCTGTCCGGCGTTGACAATCCCTCGGCGTGAGCCGGGATTGGGGGAAGGAGGAGGAGAAATATAGTCCTTCGTCGCGTATTAAATCATCATCATCATTGCCTGGGAGCACCCGCTATACATGGATGCATGAGATTTAGGATACAACGAGAAAAATAAGAAGCGCATACCAGTTTGCCCGGCGCGAGAGGAACAAGGGCGATAGCTGGCGATGCATGATCTGTCTGAAAGGGCCACCAAGTTGATAGTCGATGTAAGCTGGATTTGAGGGCCAGGGAAGTATTGACGATGGAGGATTGGGTGGTGGGTGGTGCCGGTGTGGGTCGAGACTAGAAGAATGTAAGCTTAATATGCAATCATAGCAGCCTCCACTCACGTTCTCGTCTGGTTTTATAAGTGGACGAGGTAGAGGCAATGTGGCAGAGAACTGCAAGGGAACTGTCGAGTCAACTAAGAAGCAAACAGGTAAAGAAACATACGTCTAAGGGATTACGAGGCTCGTCGGTGAGAACCGCATCCGTACGAGAAGAGGATGAAAGGAGCTTGCGTAGAAAACGAAGGAGAGTGTGTGGGTCGCCAGCAGGCAGAGGTCTTGGCGGGTGAGAGATGGGAGACATGACAGGTGCTATCACTGGTTTGCGGGAGTGGCGACGTGTTGCATCGGACTGTGATGGAGAATGGTATAGATGCAGATGAATGAGAGAGCAGGACCACGTACGTTGAGCAGACCAGCGTGGCGTGAAAGTTTCTGTAAGGATATTAGCATGTAAACGACGATTCTATGCGGGGAATACATACAATAGGCTGCGGCTCTTCTGCAAGCCCAATGCTAGCAAGGACATTGGCTGGAATGTTACAAATGTAGATATTGCAATCATTGAAATTCGTGTAAGCTAGTTGGCGTGAATCGGGTGAGAAGGTAAAGGACTGGACAATATTTTGGACGTCGAATGAAGCGAGGAGCTGGCGGGATTGGAAGGACCATAGCTTGATGGTTTGGTCCAAAGAAGAACTGACGAGAAGAACACAATCAGATGAGAGTGCTAGACCCATGATGGGACCAGGGTGCTCCTTGAAAGGAGCCCCAACAGTCTTGAGCGTGGACGCGTCAAACTCATGGATTGTCCTGGTGCCATCTGCAGCTATGATGGATTTGTCTTTTGTTGTCCAGAATACAGGCAAAGTTGACGCCGCACTAGTGCTGAGAGTATATTTTTGTACATCCAATTTCTGTGTTTGGACATCCCACACCTGAAGACGCCGCCCCAACGCCGCCAGCTTCCGAGAGTCTGCCGAGAGTCGAAGAGTGCGTGTAAAATTATCATTTGATCCGAATGGGCCGGCCATGAGTTTCCCTGTGTCCAAGCTCCATATCCGCACTGCAGAATCGTCCGATCCACCCGCAACCAGTGTGCTGTCCGCTGAGATATCGATGCACCTGATCCATGGCCAGGGCCATTTGTCTTCATGAAGTGTTCTCGCGGTCCCTGTCTCAACCTCACTGACTTTGAGCTCCCCACTGCCACCAGCAGTGACAACCCATCGACCATTCCTTGATACCCCAACTACATCTATACGATTCTCGCAAACCTCCCGAGCCTTCTCAATCTCCTTACCCTTCCGCAGGTCCCATCGCCGAATGGTCTGATCGTGTGATCCGCTGATCATTTGCCTGCCGTCGGGAAAATAGGACATGGATGAAATATCTTTGGACTTGACGGGATGGCCATTTTCATCCGACCAGCCTGGAGATATCCATGGTTCATGTCCCTCCAGGGTCATGACCGGTGTCAGAATCAATTTGTTTGCTGTTTCACCAGGCTGTGTTGAACTGGAAGCCATAAAGGTTGTATTTGCCAGACAGGTATGTTGGTTATTTGGATGTGCTCAGTGAGTTCTCGTACCCTGCAAGATTGGGCTTGACCTTTGAGTGATTTTCATTCGAGAGCTACCGTACTCTGTTTACTAAAATCAATCGTCAGTTCGTCTGTGCGTGGTGCTTATATGGGCTTCGGTTTTACCAGGATGGCACTAGCGACGATGAAGAGCGACGATGGCCTATAGGCACGCCGCACGCGTTCTACCTGTTTACGTTTATATCCCAGATGTGTCATGAAATCATTTCTCACGGTCCCCATATGTCTCAACCTTTGAGCTCCCTGGTGTCGACATCTCCAGCAGCAGTGACAACCCATCGACCATCCCCTGATACCCCCACTCGTATTACAGCTATGCAATTAATCTTGAAAGCCTCATGAGCCTCCCCAATCTCCTTACCCTCCCGCAGGTCCCACCGCCAAATGGTCTTATTTCCCGACCTACCGATCATTTGCTTGTCGTCAGGAAAATAGGAAATACATGAAAAATTTCTGAACTCGAGATGTCTACCACCCGGCAAGGAATGAATCAATGGTTTATGTCCATCCAAGGTCAAGGCCGGTGTCAGAATCAACTTATCTGTTGTACCGGGTTGTGTTGAGCTGGAAGCCATCACAGCTGTATTCGCCAGACAGGTTGGCAAGTATGCAGGTTAATAGGTGTGTCCGGTGAGCCTCGTTCCCTGTAAGGCTAGATTCGATATTGAATGATTTTCAAGTCTAACTCGTTCGAATATCACACTTTGCCTGCTTTAAACTAGCCGTTAGTTCATTCATGCATGATGCTCATATAGGATTTCGTCTTACCAGGATGCTAGCAAGGACAGAGAGCGATGAAGTATATGGGCGCCTGCCCCACCTCTTTATATTAATACATTCCAGACAGCTGTGCATCGCATGGCATATCCTTTTCTAATTCCACCCTATAGCTAGGTTCAGTTCATCGAACTTTCCTCTTCCTTTTTGGTTCGTACACGTCATTCATTTCCAAATGCCAATCAAGCGCCAGTCAGTCTCTTGTACCCATCACCGGGCGCCAGTTCAGTCTCCACATGCAGTGCCTTTTTGACAACTCTGATATTATCCGCACCATGTCACATGCGAATCGTGCCGCTACACCTATACGAATGAATGGAAGTATCACAGGCATTGGGGTGGATGCTGTCATGGCAGATGTCATTACCTTGTTATATGACGCTTTTCCTGTTATATCAGGAAATGCATGATTTTGTTACTTAGAGTTGGATTCAGCTTTTGCTTCATCGGATTCCATACAGGTCTACAAGTCGAGAGGGTCCGACGATGATCTACATGAGATTAGTAACCTTAGGACTGCTTTCGGGCTCCGCCTTGCTTTAATCTGGAACTATCATAACCTTATATTTGAGTGCCATGGTCAATGTAGTATCTTGTCTCATTCCCGCTTGTTTGTCAATAAGTTGACTGGAGTGATCGCTGCAATGGCACTCGAGGATATTTCAGGCAGCTTTAGTTGTATCAAAAAATCAGGCTGACCGCGCGAATACCAGAGGAGCCATCCTCTCCGGCCCCTCTAATCTCTGGAATTAAGACTACGAAGGAGACGACAACCTTCTGAGTCCAACAATTTGGATATGCAACAGACTGTGCATATGGGAGGTCTTCATAGAGTCCAGACAGGATCGATTGTTATCGGGGACTGTGCATTGATAGACCTCACCCGCTTTAGGGTTTGTCAGGAGTATAACGCATGCAAGAAGTAATGACAATAACGAAATGCCCGGGGTCGAAATCACTCTACAAGCAGAAACAAAACCGGCCACTTCCATGCTCTCCGGCATAGGCCACCTTTGCCGTAGATGGTTGTCGTGAATCGGGATTCGGCGAAGGAGGGAGGAGAAACATAGTCTTCGTCGCGTATCAGGTCATCATCAGGGCCGGGAGCACCCGCTGTAGCGTACCGCTATACATGAATGCATAAGACTTGGAATACTATGAGAAAAATGAGACGTGCATACCAATTTACCCGGAGCGAGAGGAACATCAACAACATTGATAGCAGGCGATGCATGCTTTGTCTGGAAGGGCCACCAAGTTAATAGTCGATGTAAGCTGGATTTGAGGGTTGGGGAAGTATTAACGACGGAGGATTGAGTGATGGGTGGTCGAGACTAGAAGAATGTAAGTTGAATATATAATAACGAAAGTCCCCACTCACGTTCTCGTCTGGTTTTATAAGTGGACGAGGTAGGGGCGATGTGGCAGGGAACTGCAAGGGAATCGTCGAGTCAACTGCAAAGGCAAACGGGCACAAGAAACATACATCCAGGGGGTTACGAGGCTCATTGGTGCGAATCGCGTCAATACCAGGAGAGGAGGAGAGAAGCTTGCGTAGAAAACGAAGGAAAGCATGTTGGTCGCTTGTAGGCAGAGGTCTTGGGGGGCAAGGGTTGAGAGACATGGCAGGTGTTATCACCGATTTACGGCACACGGGATGACGCGTTACATCGGACTATAACAGGGAATGGTGTGATGTAAATGAATGAGAGAGCAGGACCACGTACGTTGAGTATGTCAGCACAGCGCAAACCTTCAGGTTTGCTGGTCTGTAAGAGTATTAGCATATGATAGATGTATAGGGGAATACATACACCAGGCTGCGGGTCTTCTGCAAGCCCGATGCTAGCAAGGATGTTGGCTGGAATGTTGCATATATAGATATTGGTGTCATCCCAAGACGTGTAAGCCAGTTGGCGTGAATCGGGCGAGAGAACGAGGGTGAGGGGACATTCGACGTCGAATGAAGAGAGGAACTGACGGGACTCGAAGGCCCACAGCTTGATGGTGTTATCGTATGAAGAGCTGATAAGAAGAACGCAATCAGAGGAGAGTGCTAGACCGGTGATGGTATCAGTGTGCCCTTTGAAAGGAGCTCCGACAGTCCTGAGCGTCGACGCGTCAAACTCATAGATCATCCTGGGACACTCATCTGCAACTTGAATGAAGCTGAATGAGGCTACGATGGATTTGCCATTTGTTGTCCAGAAGACCGGTAATGCCACCACCTTGTTTGGAATGGAATTTTGTACGGTGATATCCAATTTCTGTGCTTGGACATCCCACACCTGAAGACACCGCCCCCAATTTGACATCGCCGCCAGCTTCCGAGAGTCTTCCGAGAGTCGAAGTGTGTCCACGAAATTACCACTTGGTTTGAATGGACCAGCCACGAGTTCGCCAGTTTCCAAGCTCCATATCTGCACAGAATCGATCGACCCACCCGCTAGCAGCGTGCTGTCCGAGGAGATATCGATACATCTGATCCAATAGCCTTTACGAAATGTTCTCACGATCTTCGTCTCAACCTCACTGACTTTGAGTTCCCTACCAGCAGTGACAACCCATCGACCATCCCTTGATACCCCCACTGCATTTATACGATTCTCGCAAACCTCCCGAGCCTCCTCAATCTCCTTGCCCTCCCGCAGATCCCATTGCCGAATGGTCTTATCGTCCGATCTGCTGATCATTTGCATGCCGTCGGGAAAATAGGAAATGCATGAAACATGTTTGTACTCGAGATTTTCACGATGCGACGGGGACATAATGTATGGCTTATGTCCCTCCAAGGTCATGACTGGTGTCAGAATTGATTTGTTTGTTGTTGCACCGGGTTGTATCATTGAGCTGGAAGCCATCATAGCTGTATTCGCCAAGCAGGTTGGCAAGTTATTTGGATGTAGTGCTTGTGCCCTGCAAGGTTAGGCTTGATATGGGGTGGGTTCAACTCTCACTCGTTCGAGAGCTGCTGCACTTCTCCTACTCCGGTTAAACTGTCAGTTCATCTGTGCGTGATGCTCTTATGAGTTTTCGTCTTACCAGGATGCTAGTGATGTCAAAGAGCGGCGGTGGGAATATGGGCGCGTTCCGTCTTTATTTTATTTATATCTACCCCTCTTCATAACTCATGGCTGTTCGTCGTACAGCATGTCCTTTTAAACTCCCCCGTATCATTTGAGTTCATTAAACTCGGCTCGTCCAAGGCCCTTCCACGACATTCCTAGTTGCCAATAAAGCACCATCCTGTACTTTGTCAACCGAATGTTAATTCGGTTTCCGCATGCACTGGTCCCTCCTCTACAACTCTGGTATTGTCCGCATCATGTCATGAACCACGCCGGTACATCTCTGCGAATAACTGGAAAGTATAACGGGCATTGGGGTGGATGCTGATAGCTTTTGCAGCTAAGTTTCTCTTGCATTAGAAATGTCATATATCCTTCCGTTGCCCTTCTGCCGCCAGGTTATTAAATTTAGGAAGGGTCGACGATCTATGAGTCAGAAATTGCAACATACCATTTCTGGGACGAGCTTCTACAATCTGCATTTTATTCTATTAGCATTCTGCACATTCAGTTATCATGTGCTGATTTCGTCCCTAGAACCGTGTACCGCACAGTGGAACTCGCCGGTGGGTGGTCTGGGTCAGTGATTACGATCGAGGCCTCCTTCAGTACGATGTAGCACTATCTTCGCATGTTAACCATCTGCTGTTGATAGACTGGCTCAATGGGGGTTTTGTCATTATTGCTACACTCCCAATATTATCCACCCAGGTAGCTGTTTGTGGGATGCCACTGCTCATGCTTGACTGCCAAACAAGGGAAACACCCACCACGAGTAATAGAACACCCTCAATAGTGTTGCATAATTTACCTCCGCTGAAGGGACTTCGTCGTGTTGAGTGAATTGTGGGCCCGCTCCGCGTTGAGATAGTTTACCTCGTGTTGTAGTGCCGCTATATAGTTTTGGTTTAGGTTCGTGCCTATTAATGATTTGCGCGTCTGGGTCTTCATTTGAATCTTGAACAAGCGCTCTCTGAGTCTGTCAAGATTTAACGGCGGAAATGAGTCGATATTTCTGGTATTAATATCGATACTTGTCGAGTCCATCTTTGGAATCGCTTCCACTTGCCCGCTCGTTCCTTATATCTTCCAGCGCGTACATGCAAGGAGTGTGTGTATTACAATCAATGAAATACCAAATCACCTTGGTGATGCATAAGAATAGCAATAACGATAATAGCGATCGTGATAGTATGAATGAATGAATGAATGAATGAAGAGTAGCGTGTTATGCCATAGGAAATAGAAAGAATGTGTGTAGGCGGAAAGAGTGTGTGTAGGCGGAAAGAATGCGTGTAGATGGAAAGAATATGTGAATAAACAACAGCAGATGATAAAACAGAGAAAATAGTTGGTAGCAGAAGGAAAATATAGCTACATCTCATCTGTGTCCCGTATCTCATTAGCCTCCCAAAAATCAGCGTCGTCTTCGTCGTCTTCGTCTTCGTCTTCGGTGGGCTCTGTGACCATGTTATTCTCTGGTGACTGAGAGAGGCAAAGTACGGGATCCGCGACAGTGGGCGTTCCATACGACTGCGCAACCCAAGCTGCTGGGAACGCGATCGGCCCGTTTCCGGACATCGACGTGACGGGCATGGGGTACGGGTAAGAATATGTGAATGCCGTGGTAGGTGCTGTCGCAGGCGCGGTAGGCATTGTCACAGGCGCGGCAGAGGCGGAACTCGTGGAATTTCTGCAAGCGTCTGCGTATGATTGCCGAGCGCCCTCAGGTGCTAGCTTTCCACAACCGTCGTCCCAGTGCCTCTTGCAGGCATCACGTCGGGCATAACTAATCACAACAATATTAATTACAAGTTGCGCTTATTTTGAGAGTTAGGATACGCACGTTTTGATACAACCGGGGCATTTGTATTTCTCTAGTTTGAAGCCTAGGTGATTTTTCGTCTTGAGGTGCTTAAGATAGCTTTCAGGATTGAGTATTATGCCGTCTTTGGAACACACGAATGTCCCGTTGGGTTGACCATGTTGATCTAACACGGGTTTCTGTCCCAAGGATTAAAAATGAGATCTCACAAGATGAGAAGAAAACTCACAAATAACGGGTCGTTCTTGATCCTGCTGGAGACTATTTTAGTTCGCTTGACGCCGCGTTCTTCGAGGCCTTCGGCGACGCGCTTTTTACCGACCGACAAACTTGGTGCTTGAGGGACAAACAAGGGAGCAAAGGGCGCTGAAAGCCAAGGCGCGTGATTCTGGTGGATATATTCTTGGTGCGGTTCGGGTGGAGTGTAAGGGTTCGTGGCTCCTGGAAAAGAACTCGATGGGAAAGATTGATGGTACAGGGGTGGCGCGGATGGGTGTTGTGGCGGAGGAGCAGCCTGAGTTAGCGGTGGGTATGGACCAACATAAGTGGCACCCAATATATCAGCTACTGCAGGGGGGTAATAACCATTTGGTCCTGCTTGGAATGCGTGATGCTCAATTCCAGCACCCACATTAGGCGAAGGTGCGACGGGAGCGTATGAGGGGGCGTCACCATGTGGTGCATCAGGCTCCACATCATCAGGATTGTAGAAGCCTGGATGAGGAATGTACGCGGGCTGGGGCCAGGGAAATTGACCCATATACATGCCAGTGTTTGGCATGTATTGTACCGCATTGGAAGAATCGGAATCATTCGACGAGGAGGGGTGGGATGTGGATTGGGTCATCTGGAGGTAAAAAGTAAATGTAGTTAGGAAGCGCAGGTGTTGAAGCTGGGTATACACATACCTGGGCCAGCAGATAAATGATTAAAATATTAAGTGGGTGTGTATGCGTTCGCAGTGGCAGTAAGTGCAGTGAGTGAGGGATAGAGGATGAAGGCCACCGAAGCAATATTTATATGCTTGTCCGGAGCCGCTTTGAAGGTGTCCTCGAGTTGTGTTTCCACTGCAGGGACCTTCCTTTCAGAGAACATATCCTGTGGACCACCATTATTCACTAAATGGGACAGTGGTCTGTTGGTACGACATGTTCAGCTTTGCATCCACACTTGAGATGTTCATTCTTGTGGCAAGTCCGCGTTGAAAAGACGAGACGCGTGTTGTGGACGCGCTGTGGATGTTTACGCCTTCCTGAGACTAACAATGCGATCAGAGTAAGCTTATGGCTCCACGAGGGGTTGAATGATCGTAGATCCAAATTCCACTCGCGAGAGTGATGACATCAGATCGAAATTTATATTGGCACTTTGGGAGACACGGCCAACGCGGTGAACTGGTCAACAGTAACAAAGAGCGGACCTACATAAGGTGTTCAAGCGCCAAACGTCATGGGTAAGAATATTCTGATTGCATTTCTTTGCGAGCACTCACACTTTTATTCAGTTTCCTTTAATGTATCGCAACAGCCTGTCCTAGATTCTGGGGGAACTCGACACCTCTATCCAAGATAGAGAATTACCGTAATTTTATTAAAACTACACAAGCAAGTTGAAGGAGATCGCCGTCCTGCAACATTAGTCGGTTGACGCAAAGGTGTCTTTGCCACCCCGCTGAGAGCCTACAACTGATCGCTTTTCAGTGCCTGTATACGCGTGAAGTGTAAAAAGACAGTACAAATGCAAGGAAAACCTGTCTGGCCGGAAGGACGAGTTATACGGTGAAGGTTGGGCGAAAAAAAATCCCTTATCGACCAGATCAACTCCAGGATGCATCGAAGAACTTCTTCATAATTTGACAGTCGTCTCGGGAATTTATTTACACCACTACGGCTCGTGAACACAGCACAGAAGAGATATCCGCATATCTTGTGCCGGCCCGAGTTCAAAAGTCTGAATCAGGTAAAGCGACAGCATGCACAGGAAATAACCACCTGAGTGACACCGTTTATGTTACTACTCAGTAACGTGAGAAGGTACGCTCTCGCGTTACTAGTTAGAGGGAATAATCTATACCACAGTACTCAGCAGTGACTTCGCAGGTACGTTTTTTCCTCTCAGCTTTATCCGACGGTGGCTTAGCTGACTGTGGTGGGCAACGCCCGCCAGCAAAGCATGACACTTATATAAGCTATCCCACGCTATAAACACACAGAAGTGAAACTTGACACTATGTACCAAAGGAAAGACTTTTGTGTTAAGTGTTCATGGGCGAAATGTGATGGATTGATGTTATAAACAAGAGTATCAGGATACATTTTGCAATTTGACATTTGTGAGCATATTTTAGCCTCAGTAATGGTTGGTTTTAGGCCCCAAGAGCACACAACAAAAAATCTATTCTGAAATTATTGTTGGCTGGGGGGAAATGAGAGTATTCCTTGCTGTGCATGAATGCAAACGACAACGGGTGTGGTACATAGAGGTCTCGGATGAAAACAGCCCCTGTAAACAGTAAAAGGTCAGCCACAATTTGTGATTTTCCAAAAACGGGACTTATGGCTTCAGCACAGATATGCGATGTGCTTGCATTCCTTCGAAGTTCTACGTACTACGTGCAGTCAACTCTCGTTTTTTAAAGATGTTATGATATTTTAAGTCTCACTGTAATCTTCAACACCAAATGGTGCATCAAGTACAGCCTGGCTCTTCCAAAAAAGGTGTTCTAAAGCTAAGAATGAGCAACTTCGATGTGCCCATGCAAAAATGCAATGACACTCAAGAATTCATGAATGCCATGTTTACTGATATGAGTGGAGTTGAGAGGCAGCAGCGGGGGGCATTGATTCAGCATAAGCTTGATTCTGCCACTGCTGCCAAGAAGAAGACTACAGAGAAGCAGGCATCTAATTCTGCCAAGGAGACTTATTTCACAGGTGTTGTGCTGGTGCTCAATCAAAACCAACTTGTATGCTTGCTTGATCCAGCTCTCAAGGATCAGATTGAGGTTTATCGCTGTCTAGGAGCAGAGAAGCATATTCCACTCAAATCACACCTCAACAGCAAGTCACAGTGCCTTGAGTTGCTCAAGAAGCTTTCGGCTCATCACTCAGCATGTTTATGAGGTGAATTGGTGACTCATGACAATGATCTCGATGACACAAATGATGACACTTAGGTGGATACTAATATGCTCCCTTGCAAATATTGCATATAACCTATATTTACAAGCTTGATCACATAATTCAGTGCTGCACATAGGATACTTTAGCATAATCTACACTAGTTTCCACCACAATATAATGCACAATAACTGCTTTGCTGTTGAGTATGCACTTGGTTTCAAGAAAATGGACCATTTAGGGGTTTTTGGCTTATATAAGCATCACACTTTGTTGGTGGGCATTGCCCACCACCACTGACTGCAGCATAATCAACTTTCGGCAATGTGTGGGCTGGGTGCTGACTACTCCCGCTGCTGGTGCCAACGTTCCCACAGCCTCTGCCATCAGGAAAACCTTCCCATCCTAAATTTCTCCAAATTATTTGAGTTATCTGAATTGGCTGAATTTCTCATAATGTGCCCAATTATATTAATTACTAGTACAGTTATCAATTGGTCCTTGAGACACTATCGCTCCATGATACAAAATGCATCTCACACATCCACAATTCACTTTATGGCCTCAGTAATACCTCCATAAGCTTCATTGACATTGCCTCTTGCATGGCATTAAATTTTGTCTAAACTTCATTTGCAAATTCTTACTCGAGATGTGTGTTTGTACTGTCTGAAGTCTTAGTTTTAGGTCTTTCAAAATTTAAATTCTATTGTGTTCAATATTCAACAGTGTGATGGCACACAAAACTATACAGTCATCAATGGCTCATTGAGACACTACAGCTCATTGATACAAAACATGGCTCACACAATGACAACACATTTTCTTCTCTCAAAATTGCTCATGCACATTTAGACAACATGTATCTTGCCCCAGGGAAAATATTATATTATGTTGACCAACAAAAATAGTACTGAGACATGTGTCTTTACTAGTCAAAACCCTAAATTTAGACAATTTAAAATTTGTATTCCACATTGCATGATGACAGCAAATTAGAGAGACATGAAACTGTTCAGGATGTATAGCTAACTGTTAAGGTCACGTGCTCAAGGGGGTCGGATCACAAGGGCTTAGCCTCAGCTCGTACACTGTGCCCCTTTCCTGAGTATGTGCCCTTAATTTCTGGGGGCTAGAACAGTTGTCCGGAGTTTCCGGGATTTGACTAGGGCAGATAATGGACATCCGGATCTGAAATGTGAGATAAATCCGACAGACATCTGGATATTACCTGGGCAAGCGGATAAGACTAATCTGGACAAAGTCCAGACTAGAAACTAACAGAGGATGGACTACCCTTAAGGTAGAGTTGGAAATGTAGTCTAGGATGCAATCCTAAGACTCAGAATATGACAAGAGACTTATCTCAAGTCCAGAGGACACAGGAATGAGCAGGAACTAAGATGATATTTGAACTGGAGTATTTCCGAGAGTTACAGGAGGTTTATACAGTGGCTCAAAAAACTGTCTGCATGTTTTGACATTTTTCACTATCTATGATATTGTGTGAGAACGAACAAATGCGTCAAGGACATGGTTATACCACATTGTAGTATGGCTTCAGGGCTTTCATTTGAGCCCTACACCGTGGGAATCGGTGGAGATATGGTGGAGATACAAGGCTCACAAAATGGTGACTCATGCGGACAGTTTTTTGAGCACATATTAAAACTATATAAATCATCATTTATGACACCATAACAATCATGCCACCATTAAATAAATTATAAAGTGGTGTCATTATGTCATTTTAAAACCATATCTAACTATACAAACTAAAATTTTCCATATTTCATGGTTATATTCACCATGAAAGCCACCCCCCCTGCTCAAAGGGATAATATCCTCTCTCTTTCCTATTTTGGCCTCTCTGCTTGTCAAATTTCCTCTAGAACTGGAGTATCCAAGTCCACTGTGGCCAAGTTCATCAAAGAAAGTCACACAGACAAGGAAAACTTCTGTGAAGGGTGTCCATCCAAGCTCACCTCTACTGATAGGAGGGCTATTATTCAACATATCACTATAGGAAAGGCTGATAATGCTGTCCAGGTCACCTATTACATCAATTCCACCATCACATTCCCTGTCTCTTCACACACTGTGAGAAACATTCTCAAGACAGCTCATCTCAGGTCAGTAACAAGGAAGAAAAGGCTTTCCTCTCTATCACACATATGCAGAGAGGACTAGCACCCTTCTTTTTCACATATATACCTTGCCATCTGACCCAATCCTATTTATTGTGGTCTTATATGATCATATAACATGCTTCCAGTCCATGTAATCCAATTCTGATGGGCTAAGGCAAAGGTGAGTCATCTCTGCATATGTGTGATAGAGAGGAAAGCCTTTTCTTCCTTGTTACTGACCTGAGATGAGCTGTCTTGAGAATGTTTCTCACAGTGTGTGAAGAGACAGGGAATGTGATGGTGGAATTGATGTAATAGGTGACCTGGACAGCATTATCAGCCTTTCCTATAGTGATATGTTGAATAATAGCCCTCCTATCAGTAGAGGTGAGCTTGGATGGACACCCTTCACAGAAGTTTTCCTTGTCTGTGTGACTTTCTTTGATGAACTTGGCCACAGTGGACTTGGATACTCCAGTTCTAGAGGAAATTTGACAAGCAGAGAGGCCAAAATAGGAAAGAGAGAGGATATTATCCCTTTGAGCAGGGGGGGTGGCTTTCATGGTGAATATAACCATGAAATATGGAAAATTTTAGTTTGTATAGTTAGATATGGTTTTAAAATGACATAATGACACCACTTTATAATTTATTTAATGGTGGCATGATTGTTATGGTGTCATAAATGATGATTTATATAGTTTTAATATGTGCTCAAAAAACTGTCCGCATGAGTCACCATTTTGTGAGCCTTGTATCTCCACCATATCTCCACCGATTCCCACGGTGTAGGGCTCAAATGAAAGCCCTGAAGCCATACTACAATGTGGTATAACCATGTCCTTGACGCATTTGTTCGTTCTCACACAATATCATAGATAGTGAAAAATGTCAAAACATGCAGACAGTTTTTTGAGCCACTGTATGCCTGGCCATCCTAAATCTGCTACAAAAAAATGGCAAGAAGTTCATCAAGCTCATGATTATCTCATGGCTAAAGCTGTGTCTGCATATTGCACTGAGCTCACAAAAAAGCAGGGTTTAAAATGTTGCAGCTCACAAACTATCTATAGAGACTTTGAACAAATTCCAAGGCCAAAGTTGAACATATGCGAAGACAAGGATGGACAGTCAGCCAGTGGGGAGGAATTTGACCTTAATGATGTGTCAGATGACAGTGGTGAAGAATGATAACAAAGTTTGATAGTGCTCAATAATGAAATCTATTGTTTGTTTGCGCAAAACTACCTAATCAGTAAGCTGTCTCAATGAGTGACATTCGCCGAAAAACAGGTCCCCTCATGGTTTCAGATGTTGAGCTTGAATGGTTACATATTTTTCTTTGAAAATTTAGGTGTATTCTAGAGATAGGCTACTTGGTTGGAAAAATAAAGTCAAGCCACTAGAAAGAACCATGACCCAATGACAGTGAAAAAATCAATTTCCTGTCTCAAAGAGCCATTGGTAACTGTAATAACTGTATTGGCAAGTATTTAAGCTGTCCATAACATGTAGTCAAGCTGTTCAACATCGAGAATTAAGTGCATGGTGAAGAAAAGTGTGTTGGCAAGTGTGGCTGCTGTTTAGCCAAAGTTGGGTTGGGTTTCACAGCACAATCTCACTCAAGCCCTAACTTGTTTGACATAATTATGCTTGCCTTGGAACATTGAAGGCCTACTGTATACACATTCACAAGTATTATTGACATATATCCACAGCAGGTTCCCAGTGCTGTAGATCTTAGGTGGTGTAAGCTACTTCAAATTCTGCCACTGTTTGGAGTGCCAAGACACAGTTCATGTGTGTCTTCTGCTTGACAGTAACTACATAGTCTGCAAAACCTCTTGCCACTCTACTACAATGCCAGGTTGAGTGAAATCAGCCACAAAAAAATGGCAAAATGCTTGTGAGGCTCATGATGATCTCATGTCCAAAGCAGTCTCTGCATACTGTGCTGAGTTGGCAAAAATGCCAGGTATAAAACATTGTGGATTATGGACTATTGCCAAAGACTTCAAATGAATGAATTTCAAGGCAACAGGCAACTACATCAAGCTGTCTCATACCACACTTGCACACCTTGCAGCTGGCAAGAGGTCACTAGCAGAGATGAATGCTGTGAAGTCATGGCTCTCTAAAGAAGAGACCAAGCAAGTACTTGCATACATAAAAGAGATAGGTAATTGAGGATTTCCACTTAGTCACTGATGACTTCAAGAACATGTTGATGAAATATGCTGTGCTTGCCTCAGTAATGACTTCCCCAGGGTTGGAAAGTGTTGGACACACCGCTTCACTGAAAAGCACTCCAAACACTTGAAAACATCATGGTCAGCTCTGCTTGACTCAAAACATGGTTGCACAGTCAATGAGAACACAAACAAGGCATGGTTTGATCTCTTGGAGGGTGTTCTGGACCAATATGACATTGCTGAGGATTGCATACATGCAGTTGATAAGATTGGGATCTCACCACAATCAGGCAAGGGTGAATGAGTCATCGGGAGCCATAAACCTGGGCCACAGTATCAGCAAAGAACTGGAAGCAAGGAAAATGTGACTGTTATCATCACAATATGTACCAATGGAACATCAAGCTCTCCTGCAGTCATCTTCAAAGGCAATGCATACCAAGTCAAGTGGAAGCAAGATAATCCTGCACATGCATCGTGAGTAGTCCTTGTCAGCATGAATGAGTAAGCCTTACCTGATGATGATGATGGCCTTGGATATTCAAAGAAAGGCTGGACTGATGGTGAGATTGGTGTAGCATGGATCCAAGACTTCGATAAATGCACCAAGGACAAGGTAGATGGTTGTGATTGTCTCCTCATCATCGACAGACACAATTCACACTATACCAGAGGATTCCTCCAATATGCACATGCCCATTACATCCATGTGATATGCTATCCTGCACATGCAACACATGTCTATCAGGGTTTAGATGTGGTTGTTTTCACAGTCTTGAAGAGATACTGGAGCAAGGAAAGAGATACATGGGAGTGGAAAAAGGAGAAGGTGTTACAAAAAGTAACTTCTTGTCAATTTATGGATGGGCTCACCTTTGTGCACTCACACCAGACCTTATTCACACTGCATTTTGGAAGACTGGTATCTCACCATTCAACTGAGATGTCATCACTAATAAGATGATGGCCCCTAGTAAGGAAACATCATGTGAGGGTCAGCTTCCTATCATGCCATCAACACCTGTGAGAATCATTGCAGACCTTCTTGGAAGCTGTCAACGAAACACAACAACCATGGAGATAATGACAACAACACCGAAGCTGCAGCAACACGTATTCAACAACCTGTGACAACCATGCAATCTGAGATCGAGTCCTTGATTGGAAAACTACAAGAGACCTCATTGTCAGGGCTCATCTCATCAGTCCCCTTGACTTTGGAGACATGACTGGAACATAATACTACCCACCTTATCTCCCCTATCAAAAAAACACACCCTTTTGCCATCAAACCAAAGACCTTGAATGAGATTTTACTGCTTGCATTGCTCCATGAAACAGAAGCCACCAATATCACACTAAAGTACCATGTCCTCAAGCTTCAGGCCATGAATATCCTGAATGAGAGGTATTGTAAGGTCCTTCTTGGACAGCTTGCAAATCAGGAAGCAAAAAAGCAAAAAGGGAAGGAGAAAGAAAAGTTGATGGGTGATGGTTTGCTGTGTTTCCTTTCTGGTGATGAGTTCTACAAGAAAGTTGTTGAATTTGAACACAAGCAGAAAAAGTGTGTTGCTGAGAAGAAGATGAGGAAAGAAGAACATGAGAAGAGGGCCAAAGGACTGGCAGTGTGGAAACATCTCAAAGATGAACACAAGACAGAGAACAAGGACTGAAGAGCACAGTACCACACTGCTTTGGAGAAGTGGAATGAGGATAAGTTGAGGGCAAAGGCAGAGGGGCGGAAATTCAGTGAGGCAAAACCAGTCTTGGGAAAGTTGCATGGCCCTATTCCAAGGCCAGCACTGAATGTGGCATGCAAGAAGGATGCAGCATCTAGTGGTGGGGAAAGCTTTGATCTTGATGGCATTTCAGATGCCAGTGATGAAGACTAGTTAATGGACACTTACTCTCATAAACCCAACATGTTGAGGCAGCCAGCAGGTCCATGACAACAGTCAAGAATCTTTGTACATGCACTGTATCAGTATTAGTGTCAATTGAAGAATATTGAGATACATTACCATTCGAAACTTGTCATTTAGCATGATAATGTTGTGGGGAATGAGCTTGGTGTAGACTGGACCATTAACACTATCAATGGACTCGATATTGATGTGAGGAGACCACTGGTAAGATGGAGTGAGCAACTGATAACAATTTTGCTAATGAGTCACATGTATCATGGAGCGATAATGGGCAAAAAAGAGGTCCCCTGACTGTTTTGAATGGCATACACAAACAGTTGTATATTTTTTGCTGAAACTTCAGATATGTAATTTTGACATATACTACTTGCTAGGAAAAATATAACAGGGCTTTTATAAAGTGTTGTAAAAGTACAGTACTTTATTTTTTGATTTCACATCTCAAGTACTGATTGATAACTGTAAGTCTGTTGAAATATCCTTGATGCTCAAAGGACCTACAATCAAATCATAACTGAGAACTGATAGCAACTTTTAAATGCATGGTAATACACATTAAGGCAGTAAATATCTAACTATGTAGTCAGTACTAAGGAAGCCTGAGTATTTCTCAGCCACATGCAATGATGAAGTTGCATAACCACATGAGCCTCTCCTTTTTCGTGTTGTTGCATTGTATAAGTTTTATCATTGTGACAATTCTGCTGTACAGGTCACAGAATTGTTCTGTGGAAGCATCAATGTTCTTGTAGATACCTTTTTTGAAACAACTGAGTGCATTGAATGCCACAGCCCCAGTGAGACTGAACACAGTGTCAAAGTTCTCTGTGTTAACATGTTGGTGAAGGCCATTGAGGTATATGACATTGATGATCATATCCATGAACCAGTCTGCCTCAAACACATAACAAACTAGTGTGCCTCTGTTGTCCTGTATGTTTAAATAAGTATGAGTATGAAGCCTAAAGAAAAAACATACATATTTAAATTTGTGTAAGGGTTGAGGCTTTCAAGTAGTGTCAGCACTAGCATTTTCTTATGCTGCACCTTGGCACCTTGCTGCTCAATTGGAAGATGCAAACCCAAATCTTTCTGAATATTATGTATGGCATAGTCCTTGAATAAATGGTGAGTGTTGGACATCCACGAAACCATTTCTTCCTTGACTTTCCTTGTTTTGAATGGTTTATATTTGACTATAGTAAATAATTGTCAGTGACATGCACATGGGCCAACAGAAGTATGTACCATGTCCAACTACTGCAATCCTACCAACCCTCAGGGCCTTCTTGACAGTCCTGGCACATTTCTTGTGTGTTGGAGCAACACCCTCCTTCTGCAACATGACACACTGTAATTTGTACTTGGCCCTCTCCTTGATGGACAATACCTCAGCTCTAGTGAGCTCTACAGGGTTTCCATTATTGTTCTGAAAGTCCTCTGAGTCGGAGGACTCTTTGACATCATTTGGAGCCTGGGTCAATGTTGGTGCTAGTGGTGCCTGGTGTTCCTACCATCAAAAGAAGATAAGTAAAGGAATGATTTTAATGGGGCAAACTTGCATTTACAACTGCTTGCAGCTGCAGCTCTGCACTCTCTGCTTGGGGGGGCTCTGCAGTGCCAAGGTCCCATCACATATATTGTGAAATGCCATAGCCAGTGAGTCCAATGTCCTGGTGCACATATGTACCAACTATATCAAGGGAGAAAAAATCCATCAACCAGCTGGTCAGTGAATGTTGGATGCTCATACAAGACAAACTTGGTGAGCACCATCTTTATCATGGAGTTTTCATTGTTGCTGATGTTGATGTAGACTTTATCTTGCACAAAAATAAACCTGCCAACCATGCGAAAATGAACCCTACTAACTATGAGCATGCCATTGTTGAACACCATGGTGTGGAGCTCAATGGTTGGCCCTTCAAACTTTTGCCAGTTCAGAATCCCTCTCATATTGGTGGATGCAAGTCAGGACAATTATTGATCAACACACTCATTGAAGAGACCTATAAATGGATGAAGTTAACTGAGGAAGAGCTTGCAGACAGGATTACCAGCAATCATGCTCAGCAAGCAGCTGGAGAGACCATCTACAAACCATGGAAGATGTTACAGTGCCCCACTCTTTTTCCCATCATCACTGTGGACACCTTATGGCTGTACTTCTGATGCTTTCTTTTCACTGTGCTGTTCCCTCATGGTCTCTCTTATCTCTGACTCATACTCTGTTTTCCCATGAACCTTCCTTTCTGAGTACTTTGACATGCCCAGACCAATCAAAAGAAATATTTGCTCACCACCTGACTTCAATGGAAATTGAGATGGAACTGCAAGATTCCTTCGCCTCATCACACTTTATCTAGATATGAATGAAGAAATTTATGATACTGACATTAGAAAGATTGCCTTTGCTCTTTCATTTATGAAAGCAGGCACAGCTGCAGCATGGATGGAAGACTTTATTGAACATGCTCAGCAACCTGACCCTACATCCACAACTGGAGAACAGAACAGATACAGAACTTGGGATGAATTTGTCTCCCAGTTTGAAGAAACCTTTAATCCAATCAACTCAGCTGGTACTGCACTTCATAAGCTCCATGCCCTTAAACAAGGCAATGACTTGAGCAAGTACATAGCCACATTCCGACAGCTCTGTAACTGAGCTGAGATCTACAGCTTCAATGCTCAGAAAGATTACTTCCTCTGAGGTCTTAAATAGCCACTCATCATGAAACTCTGCAACTCTGGAGAGATCCCTGACACCCTTGACGGAATAGTCAAGAAGGTGATATCCATTGAGAACTCCTATCAGCTTCTCCTTTCCCATATACCCCAGAACAACAACAGAAACACCTGATTCAACAATTGGTGATCTACTCCACATTTCACTCCCAGAAACAATGACCCTAATGCTATGGACAGTCGACCGCCTCTCTGAGGTTGAAAAGAAGGAATACATGAAGCAAGGAAAATGTTTCTCTTGCAGAAAGGTTGGTCACAGATCTAATGACCAAGAATTCCATCCTTGGAACAGAGATGCCAGAAAGAATAACTATAAAGGAAAGCAAATGGTAAGGCATACAGCACCTAAAGAAGAAGACACCAGCAAGATTGAAGATCTTAATGCCAGAAGAATGGATTTTTAAACCAGGAGCCTACCACAATGTTAGCCACTCCTTGTATTGATGTACATATCACACACAATGTAGGAAAAACTAAAGAATTAAGGGTCCTGGCAACCATCTTTTCCTCCATACACCCCAATAAATCATTGCAAACCACCACTGTTGTCGACTGCAGTGCAGCTGCCACATTCATCCATTGGATGTTTGTAAGAAAACACAGAATCAAGATACACCACTTTGAAATGCCCTTCCCTATCTGAACAACTGATGGAAAGATCTCCAAGGACCCCATCACCCACTACTGTCACCTTGCAATCAAAATCGATGACCAACTCACAATTGGAAAATTCAATGTCATGAACATGAGTGACAATGATATGATCCTCCTTGGAAAACCCTGGCTTTCTGCCATGAATCCTGATATCAATTGGGCTAAAGACACCCTCCAACTTCCTTCTACTCCTAGATCACTTTGACTAGAAGAAGTATTCAAGAAGAAATGGGGCTTCATCCCTTCACCTCACGAAAAGGTCACAATCGAAGAAGAAGAAGACCCAGAGCAATTTAAACCTGTCTATGCTCCACTTCCCATAAATGGGAAAAGAACCCTTGAACACCGAAAAGAAAAGAAGAAAGAAGAAGAACCACTTCCATCTCTTTGGCCAGATCCCAATGAAGATCCCCTACCCCAATATGACACCAAAGATGATGTCTGGGATGACATCCCCACTGAACCAACCTTCCTTTGAAAGGTTGATGACCCTGTTACTTATTCCATCAATGATGATAAGGTATTGATAGAATATGCCAAAGATGGCTCTTCTATAACCTTTTTGAAAACCTCTCTTTCAACACACCCCTCACATGTGATGGCACCTCTGCCTCTGAGATCTGACAAGCTGCAGCTCTATCCCCCCCTAAGAAACTCCTGGATTTATGTGCAAAAAACCAAAGAAGACAAAGAATACTTGAAAACTAGCAATAAAGCTCAAGAATTCACTCTGAAAGATGCTCAAGAAAAGAAGAAAACTTTTGAAGAACTCATCCCTGACTACCTCCACAACTTTGCTGATGTTTTCACCAAAGACGGCTTAAACAAACTTCTTCCATCTCAACCAGGTGTTGATCATCAAATTGAAACCAAACCTGGATATATTCCAAAATCCATGAAAACCTACCCTTTATCCCTGAAAGAAACTGATGCTGTAAAAGCCTTCCTTGATGAACACATTGCTAAAGACTTTATCCAACCTTCAAAATCTCTGCAAGCCAGCAGATTCTTCATAGGGAAGAAAGATGGATCTCTACGACCCTGTCAAGACTATTGTTACATCAATGAATGGACAATAAAGAACACTTATCCCCTTCCTTTGATCCCTCCTCTTATCGCCAAGTTAAGAGATGCCAAGTATTTCACCAAGATGGATGTCTGATCTGGATATAATAATATCCTGATCCACCCTGATGATTGCTGGAAAGCAGTGTTCACCACTTCCTTTGGTCTCTTCAAACTGAAAGTCATGTTCTTCAGCTTATGCAACTCCCCTGCAATGTTCCAAGCCTATATGAATCAGACCTTCCAGAAAGAAATTACCAAAGGATGGATGATCATTTATATGGATGACATCCTCATTTTCTCAAAAACCCTAGAAGACCACCAGAAATGAACACACTATATCCTCGATATTATCTGAAAAGAAACCCTCTTCCTGAAACCCAAAAAATGCACCTTTGATGCCCAAGAAGTTGATTACAGTGGCTCAAAAAACTGTCCACATGTTTTGACATTTTTCACTATCTATGATATTGTGTGAGAATGAACAAATGCCTCAAGGACATGCTTATACCACATTGTAGTATGGCTTCAGGGCTTTCATTTGAGCCCTACACCGTGGGAATCGGTGGAGATATGGTGGAGACATAAGGCTTATAAAATGATGACTCATATGGACAGGTTTTTGAGTGTATATTAAAACTATATAAATCACTATTTATGACACCACAAAAATCATGCCACTATTATATAAATTATGAAGTGGTGTCATTATGTTATTTTATGACTATATCTAACTATATAAACCAGAATATCTCATGTATCATAGTCATAATCACCATGAAAGCCATCTCCTCTGCTCAAAGAGATAATATCCTCTCTCTGTCTTATGCTGGCCTCTCTGCTTGCCAAATTTCCTCTAGAACTGGAGTATGCAAGTCCACTGTGGCCAAGTTTATCAAAGAAAGCCACCCAGACAAGGAAAACTCTTGTGGAGGACATCCATCTAAGCTTACCTCTACTGACAAAAGGGCTATTATCCAACATATCACTACAGGAAAGGCTGATAATGCTGTCCAAGCCACCCATTATATCAATTCCACCATCACTACCCCTATCTCTTCACAAACTGTGAGGAATGTTCTCAAGGCAGCTCATCTCGAGGCAGTAACAAAGAAGAAAAAGCCTCTTCTCTTCATCAAACATAGGCAGAGAAGACTAGCCTTTGCCTTAGCTCATCAACACTGGACTGTAGAGGACTGGAAGCATGTTATATGGTCAGATGAGACCAAAATCAATAGGATTGGGTCAGATGGGAAGGTATATGTATGGAAAAAGAAGGGAGACGGCCTAACAGACAGAGAGGTTAATGGGACTGTCAAGTTTGGAGGAGGTTCTTTAATGGTATGGGGCTGTATGGGATGGAATGGTGTGGGAATGCTTGCTAAGGTTGAGGGGAAGATGAATGCTGAGCAGTATATGGACATTTTAAATGACCACTTGCTGCCTAGCTTGGCAGAATCAGGGATTGATGAAGAAGATATCATTTTCCAACAGGATAATGATCCCAAGCACACATCCAGAAGAGCTAAGGAATGGTTTGAAGAACATAACATCAATGTTCTTGACTGGCCAGCACAGTCTCCTGATGTCAATGTCATTGAACATCTCTGGGGAACACTCAAGAAAAAGCTTCAAGCCTATGAAACCCCCCCTAAAGGAGTATGGGAGCTTTGGGAGAGAGTAGCAGTGGAATGGGGGAAGATCACAGCTGAGGATTGCCAGAAATTAATTGAGAGTATGCCTAGAAGGATAGAGGCAGTAATTAAAGCCAAGGGAGGTCATACAAAATACTAGAATACCTGGTTATTATTGTAAAATACTTGAGTCAAAAAACTGTCCGCATGAGTCACCATTTTGTGAGTCTTGTATCTCCACCATATCTCTACCGATTCCCACGGTGTATGGCTCAAATGAAAGCCCTGAAGCCATACTACAATGTGGTATAAGCATGTCCTTGAGGCATTTGTTCATTCTCACACAATATCATAGATAGTGAAAAATGTCAAAACATGCGGACAGTTTTTTGAGCCACTGTATCTTGGAACGATTATTTGCCCTGGACAAGTTGTGATGGATCCAGCCAAATTATCTGGCATTAGTCAATGGACTACTCTGACTTCAGTAAAAGAAGTCCAATCATTCCTTGGATTCTGCAACCTCTATCACCACTTCATCTCCCACTACTCCAATCTTGCACGACCTTTGATAGATTTAACCAAGAAAGATGCCATTGTGCAAACACAACAATGGCTAAACACTTGATAAAGTGCCTAACCAAAAATATTGTTGTAGGTCAATGCTCTGCCTAGCTGCTACACTTGCAAGCAAGAATGTTCGACCCTAAAGGGAATTGCTACTGAGAATGGCCGATAATACTAAAGACCTGAAAGTACACAGAGTGTGGGAACAAGTGCATGGGTATGTAAAGTGCAGGAATGTGGAAGTGTGGTCAATGAACAGTTGATGAGTGGTCAATGTGGAAGTGCAGGATGCTAGGATAAGTGGTAGGGAAGTCTTAAGGAATGGTGCAGGTAACAAGTGAGGGCAAGGGTATTGATTGCACAGGTAAGGAAAGTCAAGACAAGGTGTCCAGGTATAAGGTAACCAATAGGGGCTAAAAGCACACACTAATGGTGACTGCTCCTAAGTAAAACCTAAGGGAAGGAAATACTGCAGAAGGGAAGTAAATATGAAGTAGTCACTCTAGGCACTTTATACTAGCTAAACCCTCTTGGAAACAGAGGGGACAGGACAGACAGGCAGTAAGGATATGTAAAGACATGTAATAAGGCTGCAACACTTGTTACAACACATGAGGCAAGGCAAAATACATACCAATGAGGTAGGATGGACAATGGACTGATGCGGGACATGTGTAAGGTAGTCCAAAGGCACAGGAAATTGATCACAGGTATGCATGCAGCACAGGAGTGAATGTGCAGGTCCACAGAGCGTGGGAATGCGTGTCTGGAGTGGGTTGAGTGCGAGAAAAGTGGTCGATGCAGAGTGGTCATGTATTAATGCACCTTTCCATCACCTATATCAAAAGATGGCCCTTGCAAGCCTAGTGGGAATATGATCATCACACCATTGTCACATGGTTGCAAGCTTGCACTGACTCCTTTGAGAAGTTGAAGCAATGCTTCTTATCAGAACCCATCCTCTGAAACCCTGACCCCTCTCAACAATTTGCCCTTGCAACTGACACTTCACTTGTTGCCACTGGAGCAGTTCTCCTTCAGACCAATGAGAATGGTGCATATCATCCATGTGGCTATCTCTCCCAATCCTTTAACCCTGCTGAATGAAACTACCAGATCTATGATTGTGAACTACTTGCTATTATCTGTGCTTTGAAAGCATGGTGTCACTACCTTGAAGGGAATCCTCACCCTGTCATCATCTTCACTGATCACAAGAATCTCCTTTATTTCTGCTCCGCACAGAACCTCACTTGCTGGCAAGCATGTTGGCAGTTAACCCTGAATGAATTTGATCTTGAACTCTACCATGTTCCAGGAAGCAAACTTGCTGCTCCTGATGCTCTCTCATGCCACCCTAATCATTCTTCTGATCCCTCAGATAATTCCAATGTCACACTTCTCCCTGATACCATGTTTTCTCATCTTATTAACAATGACCTTGCCAACACCCTGAAAGCCATGGACCCTCTCTCTGACCCTGTCATTCTGGCTGCACAACAAGCCCTTGATGGGTTAAACGCACCTCCTATGAAATCCGCCCTCTCCAATTGGAAATTTGATGACAGCACTTTGTTTTATAAGAACTGTGCTTATGTCCCCATCCATCTCCTCACTGCATTCTACACCTTCACCATGATCACCTGGTGGCCAGTCATCCAGGATGCTTTAAAACTGAAGAATTAGTCAAATGTGACTATTGGTGGCCCAGAATGGGCACTTTTATCTGCAAATATGTTGAGGGTTGCACACTATGTCAGCAAATGAAATCTGACACTCATCCCTCCACACCACCCTTGAACCCTATCCCTTCCTCCACACTTCGCCCCTTCTCACAGATCTCTGTCAATCTGATCACTGACTTACCTGAATCAGGTGGTTTTTATTTGGTTATGGTCATGGTAGACCATGGCCTTATGAAGGGGGTAATTCTCTCACCATGCAAGAAAACCATTACGTCAGAAGGAGTCACCCAACTCTTTTTCAAGAAAGTCTTTCTTAGATTTGGACTCTATGACAAGATCATTTCTGACAGAGGACCCCAGTTCACCTCTAAATTTGCCAAAGAACTTGGAAGACTCCTTGACTATGAAGTCACACTTTCCACCGCCTATCACCCGCAAACTGATGGACAGACTGAACATCTGAATCAGGAACTCAAAACCTATCTCCACATCTACTGCTGCTTTACACCTCTCAATTGGGTAAAACATCTGCCCATGGCTGAATTTGTCCACAACCACTGAAAGCATGATGCCCACAATGTCTTCCCTTTTCACCTCATGATGGGTTATGAACCCTGAGGAATCCCTTACATTCTCCTGAACTCTACCATCCCTGCAGCAGAAGATTGAGTCAAATACCTTCAGAAGATCAGAGAAGAAGCCATTTCTTGTCACAATCTTGCCATGCAATGCATGTCTGATCAGACTTTTGGAAAGAAGTTTGAACCCTGGAAGATTGGTGAGAAAGTTTGGTTATCAGCAAAGAACCTTATCACCAGACTACCCTCAAAGAAGCTTGCCCCTAAATGCTACGGCCTTTTCACAGTAGAAGCCATCCTTTCCCCTATCACATTCAAGATCCAACTCCCTGCCTCTTGGAAATCACACCCCATCTTTCACACTTCTGAGTTATCCTCCTATCAGGAAACAGAAGTCCATGGCCTGAACCACACCAAACCTCCCCCTGACATCATCAATGGATGAGAAGAATATGAGATAGAAGCCATTCTCGCCCATAAGGGAAACATAAAAGGAAAATGATGCTTCCTTGTATCATGGAAGGGTTACCCTTCTTCAGATAATTCCTGGCTCTCTGAAAAGGAACTAGACAACACCCAGGAAATCCTGAAAACCTATAAAGACCACCTTCAACTCTCTTGACTCTTTACCTAGAAACCTGATCCCAGAATATGCCTTCTTCACAATCTTCAAACTCTTCTCTTGAACTCCATTGCTCTCAGCTCAAACTTCACCACAAGCAAGCTCTTGTTGAATCAACCCTTTCTTCCCTTCCTTGTGTTTTACCTTTAGATCTTTTCTTTTCTGAAGACATCATTTCTCTTTCTTTGATGACCATCCATTGCAGTGCAGACCTGGTGTCTAGTTACACCCATACCATTGCAGCCCCTGCTGAAGAAACCACCAAGCATTCCATCATTTATCATGTGACCAAGATTAAGTCCCTCACCACTGAGCAACTCTTAGATTGAGGGTTCAAGCAAGCACTCACCCCAGAAATGATCTCTGAGATTGTGAAACTAGAATGCTCCATCTCAGTCAAACCCCTTCACTTCACCACCCAAGAAGTACCCAGATCCCCATTGGAATCTTCTGATGATGACACCCCCATCCCTGCTCCCTCTCAGCTCACAGTACACTCTGCAGGAAACCCACACCATGCTTGTGGTAAGAAAAGAAACACCATCACCTTCGGAATAGGCCTATCTCACCCCATTACACCATCTCCTGCTCTGCCCATCATCATTGATGAAGACAAGCCCATATCCTCCTCCGACTCTCATCCCCCATCTGAGGAAACCTATCATGACCAAAATGGTGTTGACTACTCTACCATCACTTGTCAATACTGCCAGCAGGAAGGACATCATCAGGTCCACTGCCCTCGCTACTTTTGCTGAGAATGCCATCACCATGCCCTGAAGCACCTCACTGCCTATTGTCCTACTCTTAGAGGACGATGCATCATTAATGCCAAGCCTGGCTCTTGGGCCTTCCATCACCAGCTTAAGATCTATGAAGATAGAAAAGATCTTGAACAAGAGGAGCATGAGAAGCAGTTTGTGAGAGATGCTGACTTCAACCCTAACAACTATCAGTCTCTTAGTGATTGAAGTCAGTGACTTCAGACATTGACTGGGGGGTAATGTTACAGTGCCCCACTCTTTTTCCCATCATCACTGCAGACACCTTATGGCTGTACTTCTGATGCTTCCTTTTCACTGTGCTGTTCCCTCATGGTCTCTCTTATCTCTGACTCATACTCTTTTTTCCCATGAACCTTCCTTTCTGAGTACTTACTACCCTTCACCCAGCTTGGTCTGTGCACAATTCCTTTATGTATATAAACCCTAGTTACTGCTTGTATTTTCTCTAACTTGAATCTACTTGGTTCTCCTTGATACTCGAACTCTAGCTCCTTGGGAAGGAGGCTAGCCACTGTCCCATTTGAACTCTAGATCCTGTGGGAGGTGTTAACTCGATAAGGCACAGTCCTTGATTGACTTTGATTTTGATTCCTTTATTGGAATGACACTCTATCCGAGTTCATAACAGAAGAAGCACACCAAGACAGTAGAAAAGAGTGCTACCATTGTTGAGAGTAGCAGTGAGAGTGACAAGAATGAAGGGGATGATTGGGGTAATGAGTAGTCATTAGCATTATTAGTACAGAGCACATGTAATTGCTATGGAATACAGCGTAAGGGCTGAAGAAAGGGAAGTCCATGCTGCTACACCATCCATATCACCATCACTGCTGTCTGAATGCTGCATCAACACTTCACCATCATAAAACTGGTTCATTGCATTGAAAGTCGACCCAGCTTCCAGCAAAGCCTCCACAGCAAGGACAGCCTGCTGTGTGCAACATTGATCTGCTCATACATTGCTGTAAGAATGAAAAAAGAGTGATTTGTACACTCACCTTGAGCTTGAAGTTGGAGCTCTCTCTCAGCTTGCAGGTGGTCTGCTCGTATATGAGTCAGGCTTGCAGACATGGTCTGTGTTATGAACTCAGATAGAGTCATTCCAATAAAGGAATCAAAGATCAGAGTTGACTAAGGATAGAACCTTATTGAGTCAATGCCTCCCTCAGGAATGATCATCTAGACTCCCACAGGATCTAGAGTTCAAATGGGACACAGACTAGCCTCCTTCCCAAGGAGCTAGAGTTCGAGTATCAGAGAGAACTGAGTAGATTCAAGTTAGAGAAAAGTACAAGTGGTAACTAGGGTTTATATATGTAAAGGAATCATGCATAGGCCAAGCTGGGCAAAGGGTAATCTGAGGATCTGGAAGGTGAGGTGGATACAGGACTGGGATATGATGAGGTGGATATAGTCCTGAATCTGAGACAAGGTGAAGTTCAGATGTCTTGCTGGATGGAGTGTGCATAGGGTGGACAGGATAGGGTGGTATGGATCAGGCTAGTAGTGAGGATCTGGAGGTCTGGAGCTCAGGGGTAAATCTGGAATGGAGTTGATCCTACTGAGGTGTGGAGCACACAGTGGAAGGGGATCTGGCAATGAGTCGGATATGGGGTCTGGACATAGGCTTGGAAGGTGTGGGAATATTATGAAATGTGAGTCTGGATTGTGGGATATGACAAATACTCACCAAATATATAGCTAAAATGAGACAGATGCACTTAAAAAAACATCACAAGAGTAGGACCATAAGAAAAAGGGTGCACAAAAAACACACTCAAATTTGAGTGAGGTTGAGTGATATAGTGTTGTGATGATCATACTGGTACTAGGCATGTATAATTACTAGCATGGTTCTTCTCACTCCCAGGAAAGGAGATAAAGTGCTGATTATTAAATCCATATATATTGACTCATCCACTTTTAGTATGCTCCTTTGACAATAGGTGCACACTCCTCCTGCGACCCGTGCTCCCATGTCCTATCCATGTCCACCTATCTCCACTGGTGTGTTATTTTCCCCAAATATCATTGCTAAATGAGCTGCAGGTCTTATTACATGTTACTCACATCCTGCAGCACATGATGTCTTATTACCTATAGACTTGTTGCACGCTCACTTACTATGCTACAATTCTTGCCTATGCATTCTGGACCTTCACATGCTATGATAAAATGACTGCAGTACATACAATTGAGTTAGTTCCCTTTCCCCTGGACCCAGCTCTATAGGAGAGTTGCTCTTGCATTATTTTTGTAAACCTTGTGCAATCCATTCTGTTTGCTCATACTAAACAATCTTGCGCAATTTGACCGCTCTGAAGTTCTGTACTGCTAGGACCTTATACTTAGGCTCTTGAACACCTGACCCACGACTGGTAACATAGCATGGTCCTTCTCTCATGCTATCTCTCTTGTGTCCAGCCACTCTATCGAGCACAGTTGATTTTGTGCATGTTATACAGTGACTTGCAAAACCATTACAATGTTTGGTACTTTTTCAGTGTACACAATATAGCGCCTATGCACATGGGAATCATGTTTAGTGTTGGTGGGGGTGTGTAAACTACAAACCTGTGGCTACAGGCTGACACTTAGATCACGTGATTTGGCCAAGGGGATGTGAAGATATGCCTATTTTAAGACAGAGATACCATTGTAATGGTTTTGCAGCTGTTGATATAGATGGTGGGATCTCAGTCAAATCAGAGGATGGTTACTGTTATTTGCTTATACAAATAAAAATATACATAAAAATATTATGTCTGAGTTTGAAATTTCTCCCACACTTCTTTATTCTTAATCATTACCACCATGGGATCTCTCTCTACTACTCAAAAGAATACCATTCTCTTTCAGCTTAATGCTAGTCATTCTATTCACTCTATTGCCTCCACAACTGGTGTCAGCACTACTACTAGTGGGAATCAGAGTAGAGTTCTAAACTCGCTAGAGCACTCAGTAAAACACTGGCTAAGTGCTCTAGCAATGATGGAGTCGGCTGGCATGAAGTTGGAGTCTGAATCACCATGCCTGCTGTCCACCAACATGTTTGCTGTTCTGCAAGGCTTCAAGCAAATGCTCAAACTCACCAAAAGGCAATGGAGCTGCCCCCAAATCCATCCGCATCCTGTGGAAGAGGGAAATCTTGAGGATGTGGGTCTAATCCCACTCATAATCAGCCTCCTAAGCCTGCCAGACTGAAGAGAATTGTCCATTGGACCAGGGCCCAAGATCTCCACTGCACAGACACTCTCGTGACCCACCTCACCACTAATCCTTCCAATGCATGCACTCTTTTCTACAAGGGGAAAAAGACCACCAGTTCTAGCACTGAGGAGCATCCCTCTGGCAGGGACAAAGGGGACATCCATCAGATCTTGTCAAAGCTGATCTTCAAGAATGACTCCAAATATTCAGCATTATATGCTGAGGACCCGAAAAAATTTGATGTATCAGTGGCAACCACTGCACCACATAAGTGACCTCCTTTATTCAGATTTGTTGCCACTAATTTAAATATTTCAAGTCTTAGGAAGTTGTTTAGGGATCAGCACAATAAGTTCAACAAGACCGGCGCTGGCATCACCCCACTTGATGAACATGCAGCCACCAATCTTCACAGTGAGTTTTTCATCATTGTTTTGATATTTTTTAACATTTTTTTTTTTGATTTAAAGAACAAGTACTACTCAAGTCCCCTTGGTATGACCAGCTCCACCCATTCCTCTTCTCAAATCCAACAATCGGTGTGAAGATCTTCACCTCCCAGCCAGAAGTTGACCACACCACAAATTACTACTCACTCGTTTGTCCACATGGGGGGGCTGGTCCCTCTACAAACCCACCCAGTCCTCAGCTCCCTCAGCTCCATCCTCAAAACCCTCAGCCCCATCCCCCAGACCCCCAGCCACTTCCCCCAGACCCTCAGCTCCCTCTCTGGAGCCCACCTGACACTAGCACTCAGTGTGTTCCTCTAAGCATTCAGCCCTGTCCCATGGGCGCTCAGCACACCCCTCCAAGTACTCTGCATCCCCCCCCTCCTCATTTTTCCAGCACTGGGGGCAGTCCAATTGACAATCCAGATGGTGACCTTGATGATGACCCCCACACCAATGAAAACAATCCTTTTTTTGCCCCCCTTGGCAACACACTGGGTATGTTGGGCAGGGGGGACGTTGACATGGACAATGACAATGGGATGGAGCTTGATTCCTCCCATCATCGTGTCATTAGCCTTGACAGTCCCCCAAGCGGCAGTATGTGGCTTCCCCCTCTCCCCCTCCAGTGGAAAAACCCATGTTCCTTCTCCTGCAGAAGCCCCAGACACCAACACACCACAGTTGCAAGGTATTTGGCTCAGCTCCCTTCCCCTCTCCTCATGACATTTGTTCACTTGTGCAATTGTGGGATGGGTTGGTGCTCATTCATTGTTTGGAAGCTGACGGACTAATTACTTCAACATATCTATGTATATCTACGTTCTCTATCATGTGCACTACCCCCAATATCCCCCCAAGTTCACTGGTGGTCATTCAACCAAGCTTTCCTCAGTCAATATTTGTCATCCTATTTGTTTCATCTTCACTCAGCAGGCAGAAACTGCTATCCAAGTGATCAAATCTTTTTCAAATATTGTCAATTAGCCCCCCAGCCCAAGTACCACTTGCTGCTACCTGAAAAAGCTGGGATGAGGGCTGTAGTCAAGTCCAAACACTCTCTACTGTCTGCCAAATATTGCACAACACACTTGGACTTTGCCTATACTCACAAAAATTGGACTTTGGAGGACTGGAAGTTGGTCATATGGTCTGATGAAACCAAAATTAATTACCTAGGGTCAGATGGTTGCAAATGGGCTTGTAAAAAGTCAGGAGAGGGGCATAGTGACAGATTGGTATAAGGAACTATCAAGTTTAATGGAATGTCTGTGATGATATGGGGCTGTATGACCTGTGAAGAAGTTGGCTATGCTGCTAAGATTGATGGTAGAATGGATGGAGATCTTTACCTTAAAATTTTGAAGGATAAACTTCAGAATTTCCTGAAGTTTCATGATCTTAATGCTTCTGATGTCATCTTTCAGCAAGACAATGACCCTAATCATACCTGCAAAAAGGTCCTGAAGTGACTAGATGAGCAGGAATTTAGGACTATGGTGTGGTCTGCACAATCTCCTGACCTTAACCCATCAGAATATCTCTGGGACCTTGTCAAAAGGAGACTTGCAGAGTATGAGCATCCCCCTAAGGAAATAGTAGCAATTGTTGGGAATAAAGATGCATGGGAGCAATTTCAAACTCAGACATGATATTTTTATGTATATTTTTATTTGTATAAGCAAATAACAGTAACCATCCTCTGATTTGACTGAGATCCCACCATCTACATATATCAACAGCTGCAAAACCATTACAATGGTATCTCTGTCTTAAAATAGGCATATCTTCACATTCCCTTAGCCAAATCATGTGATCTAAGTGTCAGCCTGTAGCCGCGGGTTTGTAGTTCACACGCCCCCACCAACACTAAGCATGATTCCCACGTGCATAGGCGCTATATTGTGTACACTGAAAAAGTACCAAACATTGTAACGGTTTTGCAAGTCACTGTATCTACCACACCAGTATCCAGCATTCGCTGCACTTGCACATATCCTCTAGTATTCATCTTGTGCTTGCGATACTAACACCAGTCAATTCTTTGACATAGGAATTCGAAGGTATACATACAGCCAGTGCTCTAGTTTCTTAGGCCACTATAGGTTTTAACTCCTTCACTCACTTGTTTCCCTTGCATATATTTGAAGGAAGTGCTTCAATAGCAGTCCTCTCGGGCCAATCTACTGACTCATGCCTCTTAGGATAAGTAGTGCTAGTTGCTAACAGCCTAGTACCTATTTCTTCTTCACAGTGTGCTCATCATTGTAGACAATGAGCAGAGGCTGTGGGAATGTTGGCACTAGTGGTGGGAGTAGTTGGCACCCAGCCTGCACATTGCCAAAAGTTGATTATGTTGCAGTCAGCTAAGCCACCATTGGATAAAGCTGAGAGGAAAAAAACATACCTGCAAAGTCACTGCTGAGTACTAAAGTAAGTGGTGCAGTACTGTAGTATAGATTATTCCCTCTAACTAGTAATGCAAGAGCATACCTTCTCATGTTACTAAGTAGTAACATAAACAGTGTCACTCAGGTGGTGTGAGAACAATTGAAATTGTGAAGATTTCCAAAAGGGGCAATGTTTTAGGTGTTGTGGGGTAATTCCCACAGTAGGTGGCCAAAAATGCGGAGTCATATTTGGTGTGCTGGGTTTCAAAGTTCCACAAAAGGCTCAGTGTGATGCAGGTACCATTATGCATAAAACTATGAGCATGGTGGATTAGCAACAACCATGCATAACCATGATGTCTGTAATTAGCCATAATTATGCATAAATATGACAGTATAGCCTGGAATGCCTTGATAATCAACACCTGATGTAAGACATATGATGACCTTTTTCCCAACTGCGCCTTTCGAGAAATTAGTCGGTGTTCCTGTTGGTGCCAATGAAAGGTTGGTATGTGTCGAAATCTGGAGGGTCCAAGTCAAGTCAGGAATTTGGACTTGTTTGATTTTCGTGCTGGCAGTCGTGGGAACAACTTGGAGGGAAGCATTCAACCAATTGAGGCTTGTTCAACGGGCAGACACGAGTTGACACTGGGCTGGCCAGGTATTCTCGAGACTTGGTAGTAGTAATTCGTCCATTAGCTGACTCTCGTTTAGTACTGTCACTCTCATACCATTCACATCCATGAATCCGACTCTCATGTTCTCTCCTGCTGTTTCTACAACATTGTTACGCTCAATCCTCCACCATGTCACTGTCAGCTCAATTGAACAAGTCATATAGAATCGTTCGGCTTTTCTGTGCGCTCCGTTTTCAGCAGTTTGTATTTTCTTTTGTCCATTACCTTACAAAATACACTCGATTCTACATTTTACTTTCGAAGTGTGCTAAATGAGTGGTACGACTTTACGATTCATGTCCAGGACCTGCAACCATCACCAGACACTCTGAGACTCGCATATCCCCTTCAACTTTTGCGGGCCACTTTCGCTGAAGACTAATCATGACTTTGTCTACACTTTTTTCAGCGTAGATTCTTCCGCTAATCCAACTGAGTAGATCTCCATTTCCAGCGCTTAATGCATTCGTATCAGTGTCTATCGTGCCGAACTGCGATCGACAACATGGAAATACACATGTAGCATAGCCTGAACCCTCAACCTCTTCTCCTCTCCCTCAGCCGAACTTCATCCATCCACAGTCTTATATCCCTACCCCTGTCTTTCCCTCTCACCCATTCCGTTAACCACTCAGTCCATCCTTGTCCTTTTACTTCATCACACTACCATGCCTAGTAGCTTGGAAAGCCGACATATCAGACTTGAAGGTGGGTCGCTCTATATCACATTTGCATCCATTTCGCGATCCTCACACTCTTTTCACAGTCATCAGCGGAAAAAATCTTCAAGTCCCCTCCGAGCGCATTCCCGCAGGCATTTACATATCCGTCAATGTTGATTCCCATAGACGCTGGAAATCGGCCATCAGTGTCTTATCATCTGAGGAATCTGCAGCGTGGGGCGACACTGTGACTCTGTACAGTCCATGGAGACTTTCCGATGCGATGCGAGAGCTGATTTTCTGTTTCTAGATCATCCCATACCTCGCCTGCATTATCAATAGAGATCAGGGCGTCCTATGAGGCCGGTCGAATCCTAGGCAGTGGAGAGGTCATTGGGAAACTTCAAATGTCATGGGATGAGCTACTTGATCATGGAGATGAACCTTTCGGTGAGTCATTTTCTTCTCATTCATGCACATATACTAACATCTCGTAGCTTTGGCTTTCCCACCCGTCTGCGATGTCTACCCTTCCCTCACGCTGAAGGCTACCATTGTACATGCTTGCAACAATCAGGAAGGCGCGCTGTCTGATGTAAGTGACGCTGGTCTCTACTGTTAGCTGTTGCTGACGGATCGCCAATCGTAGTCCCTTGTAGACTGCAAGATCGCTCGAGACACAGATACGGGCCACGCACAATTTGCCGCATACGTGACGAGCAAGACGGTATCTCACCTGAACGATGCAGTGCAGCATTTTCAGTTGGTTCTAGACCAGTGTCTCATCAGCCATCCCGACCATGCAACAGCCCTCACCAACCTTGCGTACGCGCGCCTTCGGGGGTATATTTGCAACGATCTTGAAGATATTGATACCCCCACTTCGCTGTTCCGTGAAGTCCTTGCATTGCGTCCGCAGTGCCATCCCGATCATCCATTATCTCTATATAATCTCACCGAAGCGCTGACTTGGCGCCACAACAAGAAAAGTACTGCTGCCGACATCTGCGAATCTGCCAAACTCTATCATGAGCTACTGCCTCTCTGTCCAGAGGACACCTACCTTCATAGCATCGCAAGCAGGGGCAAATGGTGTTGATTATGTGATCAACGGATGCAACAATCTTCCGATAGACGAATCTGATGAAGGCATCCACCTTCGACGAGTTGTCCTCGAGCTCTGTCCTCTGGACCATCAACACCGTCCCGGAGCCCTCGACAAGCTTGCACAAGCAGTCGAAGCACGCTTTGATCAGCATGGCACCGTCGATGATCTTGAAATGGGCATACAACTTGGTCGTGAAGCCATGTCTTTGTGCCCCGAGGGACATACTGACCGTGCTTACTACCTGAACAACTTGGCCTTCTCGCTTAGATACCGCTTCGATCACCAAGGCAAACCTAATGACCTCGATGAGGCCATCTCTTTGTATGAAGAAGCGCTGCGCCTGCGCCCTGTTGGGCACCAATATCGTGACAACTCCTTGGACAACCTAGGGGGCGCCCTCATCATCCGTTTCAACAAATGCAACGACATTGATGACATCACCCGAGCTATCAGCCTCCATCGCGAGGCACTGACATTGCGTCCACCTGGGCATCCATGTCGTGATACCACGCTTCACGGCCTTGCCCTCACGCTCGACACCAGATACGACGAATTGCATGTCATTGAGGATCTTAATGAGGCCATTGATCGGTATCGGGAATCCCTTCGGTTAAAGCGGCATGACCATCCCGAGCGCCATTTAAGTCTTTCCAATTTGAGCGCGTCGCTCTGCTCTCGTTTTACGCAAACTCGGAAGAATGAAGATATTGAGGAGGCCATTCATCTCTGCCGAGAGTCATTGGTGGCTCTGTCTTCACTGCACCCAGACAGATGGTTCAGCTACACACGGCTGCAGGAAGCCTATTTAGCTCGTTACCGGATTCTACACGACCCTGCTGATTTGTCGCTCGCTGTAGAGAACTTCAGACTGGCATCGGGACATCCTACTCAAGGATTTCCTCGGCGTATCACAGAGGCTATTGATTGGGCTCATCAAGCAGAAGTCTATCAACATGAATCTGCCCTGGAAGCATACCAAATGTGCTTTGAACTTTTCGACAGCCACGTGATGACGCGATCATCGATCGTCACACGGCGGGAAGCTGCAACTGCTTTTCGTGGTGCACAATCACTCCCTGTAGATGCGGCCTCATGTGCCATACGTCGTCACAATCTACGACAGGCAGTTGAACTTGTGGAGCAGGGCCGTGGCCAGCAGTGGTCGTTGGCCTCTCGACTCAGGACTCCACTGGAAGACCTTAAGTCTGCGTGTCCGCAACTAGCTCAAAAGCTCTTGGGGCTCAACAAGCGCCTATCTCATGCTCAGGATTCGGCAGGCGGTGCTGACCCAGCTGCAGCTGATCGAGCTGCAACAGAATATAGAATACTTACAGGGCAATGGGACGCTGCAGTGGCTGAAATCCGTGATCTTCAAGCGTTCTCGCGATTCCTGCTCCCGCCTTCGTACGAAGACTTGCAAGCGGCAGCACGCCAAGGCCCCGTCATCATCCTTATTGCCAGTCAATATTCATGCAGCGCCATCATTATTCCAACCTCAGGAGAACCCCGTCATATTCCCTTACCATCTGTCACTCTCACAGATCTGAATAATCTGAAGGATCGCTTCGCCAGGGCCATACGACACGCATCCATTATGGGCCCAAAGGTGCCTCGGAACGATCTAATAGTCCTCTTGCGGACAGTATGGGAAGAGATCATGCTACCCATCGTCAACGTACTCGAGCATGTCTTGAAGCTAAAGCATGGCTCTCGAATCTGGTTGTGTCCAACTGCAGCTTTCACATTTATTCCTCTCCATGCAGCTCACCCCTTTCAAACGAGGGCAGATCGCTCTAAAGAGCCATGCCTAGAGGACCTCTACATCTGCTCTTACACGCCAACACTTTCGGCTCTGGTCAGATCTAGACAGATGATGAAGAAGCGCGTCACTCCATCTTTCGTGACAATCGGACAGGGTCAACCGGGTACGGGGAAAGGCAAGGCGCTCTTGGCTGTCGACAGCGAGCTCGAGCTTGTCCATAAGCTCGTCCCTGCGACGGCCAACCGTACCACTATTTCTGGTGACGCAGCCACACGAGCAGGCGCACTCAAAGCTTTGGAGGAGAATACCTGGGTGCACCTCGCTTGCCATGGAAAGCAGGACCCTACGCAGCCTTACAATTCCCACTTCGTCATGAGAGACGAACATCTGACGCTGCTCGATATCATGGAGAAACATATTCCACACGCCGAGTTCGCATTCTTATCCGCTTGTCATACCGCCGTCGGCGATAAGGAGACTCCCGACGAAGTGATTCACCTCGCAGCTGGTCTCCAGTTTTCGGGGTTCAAGAGCGTCATTGGCACGCTGTGGGAGGTCGACGATTCTGTCGCAAAGCACGTTGTCAAAGCGTTCTACGAGAATTTGTTCGATGGTTTAAAGGAGGGTGTCATGGACTGTACGAAGGCGGCCTGGGCACTCAACCGTGCTACGCACGCTGTGAAGACGAAAGTGCCGCTTGAGCAGAGGATGGTTTTCATTCATATCGGTGTATAGTTCCTGCTGTATTGGTATGGTTTCACGTGTTCTTTGTATCGCTTTCTTTTTCGTCCCCAATGTACTTCAAGTTGTTGCAATTACTGAATTAGCCTGTTACATACGTCTGTCATGTACTTACTATATGCTACCTTGTTTTACTGATAATGCGTCATTTATTATTAGTGGCAAACAAGTGATTCACGGCGGAGTAGCATGAATTGATATGTAGAAAGAAGGCTGGTATCATGTTTGTCAAACACGCGTGCAACGGCAGAAACTCACGCAATACCCGTTTGCTCAGAAAAGCATCAATTTTGGCGAGCACAGAATTTAGAAATAGGAATGATACTTCGACGTTCAACGCTGGTTGTTTTCTGAGTTGCTCCATGTTTGCGAAACGTCGGAATGTTACATTTTCAATGAGTCTGTGTTGGGACTGACTTGCTGACTTAGACATAGGACAGTAGGGTCTGGATAGTATCGATTATCGGAGACTGTTGATATATCTCAAGCGTCTTAGTTGGTATAGGGAGCATGAATTCGACATAAGTGCACAGAGGACGATGCACGTAAGGGGCAACGATTACAGTTACGAGACATCAGGGAACAAGCTTGAGATCAGTTAGAAACAGAAACAAAACCGGCCATTTCCGTGTTGTCCGGCGTTAACCATCTGTGCGCGAGAGCCGGGATTTAAGGAAGGAGAAGGGGAAACATAGTCTTCGTCGCGTATCAGGTCATCATCATCACCGGGAGCACCCACTGTAGCGTACCGCTATACATGGATGCGTGAGGTTTGGAATACGACGAGAAAAATGAGATGTGCATACCAGTTTACCTGGCGCGAGAGGAACATCGACGATAGCCGGGGATGCATGATCTATCTGAGGGGTAAGCCACGTTGACATTCGATGTAAGCTGGATTTGAGGGTTGCGGAAGTATTGGTAGCGGAAAATTGGCTGGTGGGTGGTACCGGCGTGGGTCGAGACTAGAAGAATGTAAACCAAATACGCAATGATGGAAGCCCCCACTCACGTTCTCGTTGGGTTGTATAAGTGGTCGAGGTAGGGGGGATGTAGCAGGGAACTGCAAGAGAACCGTCAAGTCAACTGGGAAGCAAACTGAAAAGAAACATACATCTAGGAGATTATGAGGCTCATCGGTGAGTCGCATCCATACGAGAAGGGGAGGGAAGGAGCTTGCGTCGAAAACGAAGGAAAGTATTTGGGTCCCTTGTAGGCAAAGGTCGAGGGATTGGAGACATGACAGGTGTTATCACCGGTTTATGGCACATGGGACGATGTGTTGCATCGGACTATGGTAGAGAATGGTGTAGACGTAGATGAATGAGATAATAGGATCATGTACATTGAGTAGATTAGCATGGTGTGAACGTTTAGATTTACTGGTCTGTAAGAATATTAGCACATAAATGATGGATCTATGCGTGCGGGGAATACATACACTTGGCTGCGATTCTTCTGAAAGCCCAACGCTAGCAAGAATGTCGGCTGGAATGTCGCATATATGGATATTGCTATCAAAAAAAGTCGTGTAAGCCAGTTGGCGTGAATCGGGTGAGAGGAGGGTTAAGGGAGACTCGACGTCGAATGAAGCGAGGAGCTGGCGGGACTCGAAAGCCCAGAGCTTAATGGTGCTGTCACAGGAAGAGCTGGCGAGAAGAGTACAATCAGATGAGAGTGCTAGACCGGTGATGATATCAGTGTGCCCTTTGAAAGGGGCTCCGATAGTCTCGAGCGTGGACGCGTCAAACTCATAGATTGTTGTGGTGGTGTTACTGTTAGTGAGGCTAGTTGAATGCGGCTACGATGGATGTGTCTTTTGTTGTCCAGAATACCGGTACCGGTAAGATTGATACTGACTAGACCCCACCGTTGAAAGTGGCAGATTTTTGTACATCCAAGTTCTGCGTTTGGATATCCCACACTTGAAGGAACCGCCCCGCCGCTGACAGCAGCGCCAACTTGCGACAGTCTTCCGAGAATCGAAGTGCTGATTGGCGAATACCATCATCTCCACATTCGAATGGACCTGCCACGAGTTCGCCTGTGTCCAAGTGCCATATCCGCACAGAATCGACCAACACACCCGCCAGCAGCGTGCTATCCGGGGAGACATCGATGCACTCGATCAGATTGTCTTCAAGAAATGTTCTCACGATCCCCGTCTCAACCTCAGACTTTCAGAACCCGACCAGCTGCAGCGATAACCCGTCGACCATCCCTTGATACCCCCACTACTTCTATACGATTCTTGCAAACCTCGCGAGCCTCTTTAATATCCTTGCCCTCCCGCAGGTTCCATCGCCGAGCGGTCTTATTGCCTGATCCACTGATCATTTGGTTGCCGTCGAGAAAATAGGACATGGACGAAATATGTTTGCTCCCCATGATGGAATAATCGTCATCCGGCGAAAAATTCCATCCATGTCCCTCTAAGGTCTTGACTGGTGTCAGAATCAATTTTTTGTCGCGATACCAGGCTGGGTTGAGCTGGACGCCATCACAGCCGTGGGTGCCAGACAGGTTGGCAAGTATATCGGTTGGTGTTCGGTGAGTTCTTCTCGTGCTCTGTTAAGGCTAGGCTTGATTTTCAACTCAACTCATTCGAGTGCCCACTGCCTGCTTAAGCCAGTCGTCAGTTCATCCATGCGTGATGCTCATATGGGTTTTCATCTTACCAGGATGCTATCAAGGAGGAAAAGCGATGATGGACATATAGGCGCGCATCCCACCTCTATGTATTTCTATCTTGCAGACAGCTGTGCATCATACAGCATGTCCTTTTTTACTTATTTCTACGTAAAGCCCAGTACTCCGACCTACTTCCAAATTAACCTGATGCGCGTTCGAATTTCCCTACGGCACGGTGCAATCATGTGTCAACGTTAACCCCCGCTGCTATAAGTGACTCCCCGGCACTCCTTGAGTCATCTTATATTCCAACTACTTGTCATGGTTGGCATATAGCAGGAGCGTCAGTACTAAGAATGTAGTGGAGGGGAAACGGTTAGTGAAGGGGGAATCACCCTTCAGTACGTACGGTAGAGATGCCAGGAGACTGGAATCGAACCCGAATTTCGTGAGCGCCTCCACTGTCCCTGTCAACTATCACACGCAAGACTACTATAGGATAAAATAAAGGTCACAGCTCGATCGACAGGTCTGTTCTACGACCTTCAGTGGTCGTAAAGACATAAAAGGTCTTGGATGGTCTAGTGGTGCCGATCGAGTATGCTAAAAGCATTGAGCAAGACCACCCGGTTCCACAGTTCCACCGGCGCCCACACCGACCACCTTTGGAACAATGCCAGGTCTCTACTTGTGGATGGCGGGTGTTTTACCTAAAGACCGGCTATGGGAAACTACAATAGCAATGTGGGTCTGTTGTGGAACTGTGGTTTGCGAGGTGTTCATTTAAATAGGGACCTGACGGTTGGCGAACGGTAGACTTGTTTCTTCCTTCAAATCTCCATCTCCAACATCTCAAACTCATTCGTGTTAACATGCAGACATTCAACTCAAACGTTGATTCATCATTGGTCTCAGCTACCACTGATGGGTCACAGGAATCCTGTAAGTGCTTGGTATTGGAGGTATTGGCGTCTGAATATAATAAATATCTACTTCAACAGTTGGATTTGATTACAGGCAAGGACTTGGGCCTTCAAACCGTCAGGAACGGTGTTAGCTATTGTCCGCCGCAACTCGGCGAAGAGAATGCCGTCATCATTCAGTCCAACACTTCTTGCAGAAGCCTTTCATCGCCTATTTCGCGCTTGCCGACTGAAATTCTTTCCGAAATCTTCCTTTACTGTTTGCCCGAAGACGAGCACTTGGTCTATGCATCGAGACAGGCTCCCATGCTATTGACCAGGATATGTCGCCGATGGAGGGAGGTTGCTGTGGGCTTTCCTAAGTTATGGTGCAGGCTCCAAGTGGAGTTCTGGTACGAAGGCTGGCAGGAGAGAACTATCCGTGACTGGGAGACAAGAGCTTTCGGCTACGACTCCTGGCTCAAGCGATCAGGAGGACGTCCAGTCTCGTTAAGACTTGAGTGCGGCACTGACTGGAGCAAGCTACAAAGCCTGCTCCAGCCATACGCTCAGCAAGTCTCGTCTCTCTTACTTGGCTTTATATCCTGCGACGGTCCCTTCATGATGGAAGACTTTCACGCGCTCAAGGAGCTCACTATACGCCAATACATTTGTAATGATCCTGCGCGAGCTGTTAATTGCTCTCTCTCAAAATTGCCGCTTAATCTGCGCAGGATTAACGTGGAGAATGTGTGGTTCAACCGCAACCGATTAAATGCCTTCGCTGATTCCGCGTTGGCCCGTCTCACACATCTGGAGATCAACGTAGATGGACGACACGCATGCACCCACATACTCCGTCTATGCCCTAATCTCTCTTCGCTGAAGATGACCGGATTATTCCACCCGAGTCAGACTGCAGAACCAGTCACTCACACCAACCTTCAATCCTTACACCTGTCTTGGACCGTACTTCGGAACTTTGGCGGGGATCCTGGCCTATTCAATGTTATCACACTCCCGAACCTGCGCGTGCTTGAAGTTAGCGTTAGGGGGGTGTGGCCACATGAATCGTTCATGGAATTCTTGACGCGGTCAAAATGTCCCCTGGAGAGGCTGGTTTTCCACAGTACAGTGTGGGCAACAGAAGAGCAACAAGCAGAATACGCTACCCTTATTCCTTCTTTCGAGATTCTTGCAGAAGATTCGACAGGCGTTTTTTCGTATGTTTAAATAGATGTTGGCTACCTATTTCGTAAAATGATGACAGTTGATGTACTATGTAGTTTACCAGCTCTTTATAATGAGTACCGTGAATTGATACGCAGAAAGAAGGATCGTCGAATACACATGTGACGGCAAGAACTCACGCAATACATGCTCGTTTCAAAAGCATCAGTTTCAGCGAATTTAGAAATAAGAATGGTAGTTCAATGTTCAACGTTGGATGTTTCCCGATGCTCCCTGCTTACAAACGATCAGAATGTCACATTTTTCAACGAATCTGCGTTGGGACTGGTACTGACCTTCTGATTGCACCAGTTTGGATACAGAACCGTATGCGAGGTCCTCGCACCAATTTTTTTAGTGTGGTTCCAAACACTTTCGCGACCTGCGATACCTCGGACCGCTGTTGACACCAGAGTCTGGACAGCATCGACCATCAGGGACTGTTAATATATCTCAAGCGCTTTAGGGGGAATAGTGAAATAGTGACTATGACTTTAACATAAGTGTAGGGAGGACAGCGCATGCAACGAGTAATTACAGTTACGAGATACCAGGGAAGAAATTCGAGACCAGTTAGAAGCAGAAACAAGAGCGACCGCTTCCATGCTGTCCGGTGTTGACAATCCTCAGGCGTGAGCCAGGATTGGGGGAAGGAGGAAGAGAAACATAGTCTTCATCACGTATGAGGTCATCCTCATCGCCAGGAGCACCCGCTGTAGCGTACCGCTATACATGAATGTATGAGATTTGGAACACAACGAGAAGTATGAGAGGGGCATACCAGTTTACCCGGTGCGAGAGGAACATCAACAACATTAATAGTCGGCGATGCATGATCTGTCTGAGAGGGCCACCAGGTTGACAGTCGATGTAAGTGGGATTTGAGGGTTGCGGGAGGATTGGCGACGGAGAATTGGGTGGTTGGTAGTGCTGGTGTGGGTTGAGACTAAAAGAACGTGAATCAAATACGCAATGACGAAAGTCCGCACTAACATTCTCGTTTGGCTTTATAAATGGACGGGGTAGGGGGAATATGGCAGGGAACTGAAAGGGAATCGTCAACCAGGAAGCAAACAGATATAAGAAACATACGTGTAGGGGATTATGAGGCCCGTCGGTGCGAACTGAGACCGTACGAGAAGAGGAGGAAAGGAGCTTGCGTAGAAATCGGAGGTAAGCATATGTGTCCCTTGTATACGGCAAAGGTCGAGGGATGGGAGACATGGCAGGTGTTATCACAGGTTTACGTCGCACGGGACGACGTGTTGCATCGAACTATAACAAATAATGGTGAGGTGTAGATAATGAAAGGGTAGGACCACGTACGTCGAGTAGATCAGCACAGCGCGAACGTTTGGACCCACTGGTCTGTAAGAATATTAGCACATAAATGATGGATATATGGGGGAAAAATACACTCGGCTGTGGTTCTGCAAGCCCAATGCTAGCAAGGATATTGGCCGGAATATTGCATATGTAGATTTTGGTGTCAACCCAGGTGGTGTAAGCCAGTTGGCGTGAATCAGGTGAGAAGATAATGGAGAGAGTGAAGTTGATATTGAATGAAGCGAGGAGCTGGCGGGACTCAAAGGCCCATAGGTTGATGGTGTCATCGTGGGAAGAGCTAGCGAGAAGAACACAATCAGATGAGAGTGCTAGACCCTCGATAGTATTAATGTGCCCTTTGAAAGGAGCTCCGATAATCTCGAGCGTCGACGAGTCAAACTCGTAGATCGCCATGGGGTACTCATCTACAGTGAACTTGAATTGGGCCACGATGGATTTGTCTTTTGCTGTCCAGAAGACTGGACCCATTGGCCCCGGAACAGGGATGGATTTCTGTACGTCCAATTTCTGTGCTTGGACATCCCACACCTGAAGGCAGTGCGACATCACCGCCAACTTCCTTGAGTCTTTCGAGAGTCGAAGTGTACCAACATCACTAAATGTGAATGGACCAGCCACGACTTTGCCTGTGTCCAAGCTCCATATCCGCACTCCGACACTCCATATTTGCGTCTTGATGTCAGTCGACCCAACCGCTAGCAACGTGCCGTCCTCGGAGATATCGATGTTGGTGATCCAATTATCTTCATGAAATGTTCTCACGATCCCTGTCTCAACCTCCCTGACTTTGAGTTCCTCCCAACCAGTGGTGACAACCCATCGACCATCTCTTGATACCCCCACTCCCCGCTCACCATTCTCACAAACCCGCCGAGCCTCTTCGATCTCCTTACCCTCCCGCAGGTCCCATTGCCGAATGGTCTTGTCGCCTGATCCACTGACCATTTGCTTGCCGTCGGGAAAATAGGAAATGGATGAAATCTGTCTGCACTCGTGATGTTCACCACCCGACAAAGAAATAATATATGGTTCGTGTCCATCCAAGGTCATGACCGGTGACAGGATTAAGCTAGAAGCCATCACAGCTGTATTCGGTAGACGGGTTGCAAGTATGTCGGTTAACAGTGGATCTGTTCGGTGGGTTCTCCTCGTGCTCTCTAAGGCTAGGCTTGATATCGAGTGGTTTTCAACTCTAACACATGTGAGTGCAGCACTTTGCCTGCTTAAGCCAGCCGTTAGTTCATCTATGCATAATGCTCGTATGGGTTTTCATCTTACCAGGATACTAGCAGGAACGAAGAGCAATGATGGGCATATGGGAGCGCGTCCCACCCCTATATTGATACCTCCAGACGGCTGTGCATTGTACGACATGTCCTTTTTACTCCCTTTTACATAATGCCTAGTACTTCAATCTATAGGCTCCCCAATCTACGTGACGCGCGCTCGATGCAACCACACGTCAACGTTAATTCCCTGCTGCTATAAACTCCCCTACACACATTAAGTCATCTTATTCCAGCTACGTCCCACGATTGGGATGACCAGGAGCGTCAGTACTCAGAATGTAGTGGGGGAGAAACAGTTGACGAAAAGGGAATCGACCCTTCAGTACGTACGGTAGAGATGCCAAGGAGACTGGAATCGAACCAGATTTTCGTGAGCGCCTCCACTGTCCCTGTCAACTATCACACGCAAGACTACTATAGGGTGAAATAAAGGTCACAGCTCGATTGCCAAATCTGTTCAACGACCTTCAATTGTCGTGAAGACAACAAAAGGTCTTGAATGGCCTAGTGGTGCCGATCGAGTATGCCGAAGCCATTGAGTGAGATCACCTTTCCACAGTTCTACACTTGCCCACACCGACCACCTTTGTAACAATGCAAGGTCTCTAGCTGTGGATGGGGGGTGTTTTACCTAAAGGTCGACTATAAGAAACTACAATGGCAAGGTGTGTTTGTTGTGGACCTGTGGTTTACGAGGTGTCCATTTAAATAGGGATGCGACGGTTGGCGGAACGTTAGACTTATTTCCTCCTTCAAATCTCCATCTCTAACATCTCAACCTCCTTCACATTGACATGCGGACATTCAAATCAGCTACCACTTGTGAGCCACAGAAACCTGTAAGTGCTTGATTTTGGAGGCATTGGCGTCTGAATATAACAATAAACATCTGCTTCAACAGCCGCATGTTATTATAAGCGAAAACTTGGACCTTGAAACAGTCACATCAAACGTCGATTCAGCGTTGGTCTCAGCTACCAGTGATGGGCCACAGAATCCTGTAAGTGCTTGGTTTTGGAGGTATTTGCGTCTGAATATAGTAATGAATATCTACTTCAACAGTCGGATACGATTATAGGCGAGGACTCGGACCTTCAAATTGTCAGGAACGGTGTTATCTGTCGTCAGCGGCAGCTCATCGAAGGGACGGCCGATGTCGTTCAGTCCAACACCTTGCGCGGAAGCTTTTCATCGCCTATTTGGCGCTTGCCAACTGAAATTCTTTCGGAAATCTTCCTTTACTGTTTGCCCGAAGACGAACATTGGGTATATTCATCAAAACTGGCTCCTTTGCTGTTGACTAGAATATGTCGCCGATGGAGAGATGTCGCTGTGGGCTTGCCCAGATTATGGTGCAGGCTGCAGTTGGAAGTCTGGCACAACACCTGGCAGGAGAGAGCTTACCCCCGCGATGACTGGCAGACAAGAGCTTTTGGCTACGACTCCTGGCTCAAGCGATCAGGAGCATGTCCACTTTCGCTGAGACTCAAGTGTCGCACTGACTGGAGCAAGCTACAAAGTCTGCTCCAGCCATATATTCAGCAAATCTCATCTCTCTCGCTTGACTTTCTATCCTCCATCGGCCCCTTTGTGATGGAAGACTTCCACGCACTCAAGGAGCTCACTATACGCCAATACATTCGTGATCGTCCTGCGCGAGGGATCAATCGCTCTCTCTTAAAATTGCCGGTCAATCTGCGCAGGATCAACATGAAGGATCTATGGTTCGACCTGCAGGCAATTAAATTTCTTCACTGCTTCCGCATGGGCCCGTCTCACACATATCGAGATCGGCATAGATGGACTAGATGCATTCACCCGCATACTCCGTCTATGTCCCGATCTCTGTTACCTGAAGATGATTGGAGTATTCTACACTATTCAGACTCCAGAATCAGTCGTGCACACCAACCTTCAATCCTTATCCATGTCTTGGAGCGTACTCTCGAACACAGACGAGGATCTTGGCCTATTCGAGGCTATCACACTCCCTAACCTTCGCGTACTTGAAGCTCGTCATACGGGGCGGTGGCCACGTGAATCATTTGTGGAATTTTTGGCGCGGTCAGAATATCCCCTAAAGAGGCTGATTTTCGACAATTCAGTGTGGACAACAGCACGGGAACGAGCAGAATACGCTACCCTTGTTCCTTCGTTCGAAGTAATTGCAGATCCTGAAAGCAACTTTAATGTAGATGAAGAATAGAAGCACCAATATCTCCAAGCGACTTTTTTTGTTTAAACAGATATCGTTAGCTATTGTAACCTATTTCATGAAATGAATGAATCATGATGATATTGGTTATACTCAAGTACAGAGGGCGCCTTCCTTCTGTAAACATGTGTCTCCTTCTCTCCTTTCGATGACGAACTTTAAATTCGTCATAGCCGGGCAGCCAGGTTAGTCAGATAATCACATATGTTCTACAATCCAAATCACACCCACTCGCTGTATTCGTCGTATTCAACACTAGTGTACTGCCATCTCATTCAAAGGCTAATATTTTGTCCTCCTTCGCTATGGGACATAATTATCTAGCACGACGAATTTGACATGTTACTGACCTTGTCTACTACTGCAGCCAGAGTGACCATAAATGTTCTCACGATCCCCGTCTCAATCTCACCGACTTTGAGCACCCTATAATATTATATGGGCAGTGACAATCAATCGACCTTCCCTTGATACCCCCACTGCTCGTATGTAATTCTCGCAAATCTCCCGAGCCTCCTCAATCTCCTTACCCTCCCGTAGGTCCCATTGTCGAAATGTCTCATCGAGTGATCCGCTGATGATTTACTTGCCATTGGGAAAATAGGAAATGCATGAAACACGTTTGTGCTCTTGATTTTTACCATCCGGCAAGGAAGTAATAGATGGCTTATGTCTCTCCAAGGTCATGACCGGTATCAGAATTGATTTGTTTGCTGTTGCATCAGGACTGCGTCGAGCTGGAAGCCATCAAGGTGATATTCGCCAGACAAGGTTGGAAAGTATGTCGTTTACTGGATGGATGTTTTCGGTGGGATTTCCTCGTGATCTGTAAGGCTAGGCTTGAGTTGGCAGCCAAATTTTTGTTGCGTTAGAAATGACAGGTTCCGTTCTGTTGCCTTTCCGCTATCAGGTTATCGAACTCAGGAAAGGTCAACGATCCGTGAGTCAGAAAATGCAACGTAGCATTCCGGGGCGATCTTCTGCACAATCTGCATTTTCTTCGTTTAGCATTCCGCACATCTTGTTATCAACACATATCATGTGCTAACTTCATCCTTAGACCCGTGTACTGCACAGTGGAGCTCGCCGATGGGTGGTCTGGGTCAGTGATTGCGACCGAGGCCTTCTTTAGTACGATGCGACACTGTCTTCGCATGTTGACCATCGGCTGTCGATAGACTGACTCAATGGGGGATCCACCACTGTTGCTACACTCTCAATATTATTCACCCAGGTAACTGTTTGTTGGATGCTACTGTTCAAACGTCACTACCAGACGAGGGGAACACCCCCACAGTAATAGCACACACTCAATACTGCTCCATTATTTGCTTCCGCTGAAGGAACTTCATCGTGTTGAGTGAATTGTAGGTCGGCTCCGTGTTGAAATGGTTTACCTCGCGTTGTAGTGTCGCCATATAAATTTCCTTTAGGCTCGTGCCTATCAATGATTTGCGCGTCTGGGTCTCCATTTGAACCTCGAACAAATGCTCTCTGAGTCTCTCAAGATTTAACGGCGCGTATGAGTCGATATTTCTGGTATTAATATCGATACTTGTCGAGTTCATCTTTGGAATCGTTTCCACCTGCCCGCTCGTTCCTTAGATCTTCCAGCGCGTACATGCAAGGAGTGTGTGTATTACAATCAATGAAATACCAAATCACCTTGGTGATGCATAAGAATAGCAATAACGATAATAGCGATCGTGATAGTATGAATGAATGAACGAAGAGTAGCGTGTTATGCCATAGAAAATAGAAAGAATGTGTGTAGGTGGAAAGAATGTGTGTAGGCAGAAAGAATGTGTGTAGGCGGAAAGAATGTGTGTAGATGGAAAGAATATGTGAATAAACAACAGCAGATGATAAAACAGAGAAAATAATTGGTAGCAGAAGGAAAATATAGCTACATCTCATCCGTGTCCCGTATCTCATTAGCCTCCCAAAAATCAGCGTCGTCTTCGTCGTCTTCGTCTTCGTCTTCGGTGGGCTCTGTGACCATGTTATTCTCTGGTGACTGAGAGAGGCAAAGTACGGGATCCGCGACAGTGGGCGTTCCATACGACGGCGCAACCCAAGCTGCTGGGAACGCGATCGGCCCGTTTCCGGACATCGACGTGACGGGCATGGGGTACGGGTAAGAATATGTGAATGCCGTGGTAGGTGCTGTCACGGGCGCGGTAGGCATTGTCACAGGCGCGGCAGAAGCGAGAACTCGTAGAATTTCTGCAAGCGTCTGCGTATGATTGCCGAGCGCCCTCAGGTGCTAGCTTTCCACAACCGTCGTCCCAGTGCCTCTTGCAGGCATCACGTCGGGCATAACTAATCACAACAATATTAACTACGAGTTGCGCATATTTTGAGAGTTAGGATACGCACGTTTTGATACAACCGGGGCATTTGTATCTCTCTAGTTTGAAGCCTAGGTGATTTTTCGTCTTGAGGTGCTTAAGATAGCTTTCAGGATTGAGTATTATGCCGTCTTTGGAACACACGAATGTCCCGTTGGGTTGACCATGTTGATCTAACACGGGTTTCTGTCCCAAGGATTAAGAATGAGATCTCACAAGATGAAAAGAAAACTCACAAATAACGGGTCGTTCTTGATCCTGCTGGAGACTATTTTAGTTCGCTTGACGCCGCGTTCTTCGAGGCCTTCAGCGACGCGCTTTTTACCGACTGACAAACTTGGTGCTCGAGGGACAAACAAGGGAGCAAAGGGCGCTGAAAGCCAAGGCGCGTGATTCTGGTGGATATATTCTTGGTACGGTTCGGGTGGAGTGTAAGGGTTCGCGGCTCCTGGAAAAGAACTCGATGGGAAAGATTGACGGCACAGGGGGGGCGCGGATGGGTGTTGTGGTGGAGGAGCAGTCTGAGTTAGCGGTGGGTATGGACCAACATAAGTGGCACCCGATACATCAGCTACTGCAGGGGGGTAATAACCATTTGGTCCCGCTTGGAATGCGTGATGCTCAACTCCAGCACCTGCATCAGGCGAAGGTGCGACGGGGGCGTATGAGGGGGCGTCACCATGCGGTGCATTAGGCTCCACATTGTCAGGGTTGTAGAAGCCTAGATGAGGAATGTATGCGGGCTGGGGCCAGGGAAGTTGACCCATATACATGCCAGTGTTTGGCATGTATTGTGCCGCATTGGAAGAATCGGAATCATTCGACGAGGAGGGGTGGGATGTGGATTGAGTCATCTGGAGGTAAGAAGTAAATATAGTTAGGAAGCGTAGGTGTTGAAGCTGGGTATACACGTACCTGGACCAGCAGGTAATTGATTGAAATGTTAAGTGGATGTGTATGCGTTCGCAGTGGCAGTAAGTGCAGTGGGTAAGGGATAGAGGATGAAGGCCACCGAAGCAATATTTATATGTTTGTCCGGAGCCGCTTTGAAGGTGTCCTCGAGTTGTGTTTTCACTGCAGGGACCTTCCTTTCAGAGAACATATCCTGTGGACCACCATTATTCACTAAATGGGACGGTGGTCTTTTGGTACGATGCGTTCGGCTTTGCATCCACAGTTGAGATGTTCATTCTTGTGGCAAGTCCGCGTTGAAAAGACGAGACGCGTGTTGTGGACGCGCTGTGGATGTTTGTGCCTTCCGGAGGCTAACAATGCGATCAGAGTAAGCTTATGGCTCCACGAGGGGTTGAATAATCGTAGATCCAAATTCCACTCGCGAGAGTGATGACATCAGATCGCAATTTATATTGGCACTTTGGGAGACACGGCCAACGCGGTGAACTGTTCAACAGTAACAAAGAACGGACCTACATGAGGTGTTCAAGCGCCAAACGTCATGGATAAGAATATTCTGATTACATTTCTTTGCGAGCACTCACGCTTTTATTTAGTTTCCTTTAATGTATCGCAACAGCCTGTCCTAGACTCTGGGGGAACTTGACACCTCTATCCAAGATAGAGAATTACCGTAATTTTATTAAAACTACACAAGCAAGTTGAAGGAGATCGCCGTCCTGCAACATTAGTCGGTTGACGCAAAGGTGTCTTTGCCACCCCGCTGAGAGCCTACAACTGATAGCTTTGCAGTTCCTGTATACGCGTGAAGAGTAAAAAGACAGTACAAATGCAAGGAAAACCTGTCTGGCCGAGGATAGGTTGAACGAAAAAAATCCCTTATCGATGACATCAACTCCAGGGTGCATCGAAGAACTCCTTCATAATTCGACAGTTGTCTCGGGCATTTATCTGCACCACTACGGCTCGTGAACACAGCACAGAAGCGATATCCGTATATCTTGTGCCGGCCCGAGTTCAAAAGTCTGGATCGGATAAAGCGACAGCATGCACAGGAAATAACAGACTATAAAATTCGTGTTATTGGTGAGCAGAAAGTGGTACCCAATGACACGGAAGTATATTTACAATGTATACCAAGCTCTCCGGCCATGATCATTCACGATTCAAAGGCTTTCAATGCTGTAACTGATGTTTCAACCATGGATAAAGATCAGTTTTCATTTAGTTGTCGTATGACCTTCCTATTCTTCTCCTGTCAGTGTGCCTCACAGCTTGGGGTGCGTAGTGCGTATCAAAAATCCCCTGGTGCGTCGTTTTGATGAGATCTCTCTGGGGCCATACTCGCATGAACTTGGCAATGATTTTGGATATGACGACGCAGAGGCGTAGATACGCATTCGAATAAATTTTAGACGGTCATCAACGTGGGTGCGTGCAGCAAAATTTGGTGTGCGTGCGCCGTGCATGGAGAAGGAAGGAAAACCGTTTTAGGTTTGTTGATCTCGGATATGTAATTTCGGCATCCGAATCCCGATCATCGCTCTTGTTCGGTTGTTCAAACGTTCACCTGGCACCTCACGTTTACACATTACTTGGCCAGGTCTACACAGAGCTGCTCCAGAACACGAAGCTGTCTAGTTTAGTGAGCTTTAAAATCAGGTCAAACCAGTTCTTCGTCATTTCAGGACCACAACCTTCGACCCTCAGCTCATGGATTAAGTAGTGTGATTTTCACCGTGGACTCGAGTTTCATGCTCTGAATTTCCTCCCGGCTGGCAATCCGTGACCGTCTCATATAGGTTGTGAAGTTGAAAATTTGGCGCCAGTGTTATCATTGTTATCCTTACACCGTGCTTCCTATCCATCTCTCATTCGCTTTCATTCGATTATACTAATTTGCGACAGCGTGCGTGGCATACTTAAGGTGGCATATCTGTCAGTGTTGCCAATGCATCACTACGGCATGCCTATGCATCACCTACACGTTTTCCTCTAACCACTCTTACACGTATAAAGGAGCAGCGTAGGCGCAACGAACTCATATCGGCCCCTCTGCCTTGCTTGGTCTGCTGAAGTCCATTCTTGGCTCACTTAGTCAATAAGCACAGTCCCCGGTTAGCCATCTACAGAATTAGACCACCTGCTTGCCTTCCAGCTAGTTAGCGGCTTGGTATTGGTGTCCGTGTCTCTCGTCATCGCCATCCCGTTCATAGTCACATCTACGGCCTCTGGTGTGACTGAATGCACGAGGACTCTCAAGGACGCAATAATGCTGCTTCCACATTGCTGCATAACTGGTCTCTGCTGAAAGAGCTTCACCGCGTTGAATGTATTGTAGGCGTTGTCGTAGTGCCGCTGTATGTTATTTTGGTTGAGCCTCGTGCGTATTTGGAATGAAAGTTATTTGCACTTCTGTCTATATTCAAGTCTTGAAAACTTCAAGCCATGCAGGTAAACGCAGCTCCAATGTCATAAGATTGTATGTAATGAAGGCGTAATTCCCTATGGAACAACACTCTCATCCATCACTATATACAGGCCGGCCCTTTTAGTTGACGTCTCGAGGCGAGTTGTCGGTGGGTCACGTGTCAATGTAGGCAAATCGTGTTAGGAAAGCGTTGTAGTTCGCATAATTTTTACCGTGACCTATTTCTTCATGATCTATTTGCACTTTTGCAGGCAGTCTGGTCCTTGTATTTTTCATCAAGCCGTCGCCATGGCCGTATTTTTTAATACAACGGTTAACCTCTTCGTTGACAGTGTTGCGAGCATGAGAACAAGGCTAATAGACTAGTAAATATCACTCTGCCTCAAGACATCTGTTCTGTTTCTTTCCCAATCATGTATGGCCGGTTTTCTCTGATTTCTCGCCTCATCTCTCCCGCCCTCTCTTGCTCTTACCCTGGCGCCGATGAACGAAACAGAATAGGAACAGGAACGTGGGGTGTACGAGTTCACCAAGATTTCAATGGTCTTCCAAGTTTGAGTATGCTTTCTGATGACATATTGGTCGATCATATATTCGACTACCTGATGGTGGAAGATATCCTATGCTTGCGAATGGTAATGTCTACTTTGCATCTACCTGCTGTCACTAAGTTCTTCGTTTTAGGTCAACAAACTGTTCTACAACCTTACGCACCATGGTATAATATGGAAACGGTTTCTACAGAGGATCGGACCCAACGTGCCTGCGCTACCGCCTTCTCTGCAGTATTCTCCTCATTTCTTGACCTCGTTCGAGGCCGAACGATTAGTTATTCGCGCTATTACAGTCCACAAGAACTGGATCCTGCCAAATCCGCCTGCCGCCTCTTACCTTCCTGTGCAAGCACATAGACATATATTATCAATGGTCGTACTTCCCGGCGGAAAATACCTTGTCGCTTCTACATGCAATCTTGCCAAAACTCACTACAGTTTGGTCGTATATGTTCTTGATCACCGTATCCGTGGCATCGTCCCTCTGGCAGAAACGCCCGTCCGAGGGAAAGCGTACAATGTATGCGCCAAGTACGTGAATGTGGAAGGCACGCCAAGCATTCTTATCGGGTATATTCGCCGGAAGACATTGAAAAGTCATCAAAGTACTAACAGGTGAAAGCTGATTGTATCTCCGAGTGTATCTTCCAACACTGACTGTCGACTCAGTATTGATCCCTCCATATACAATCCGTACTTGAACAACCCACGATGCCAAATCGATGCTCCAATGCCGCTGGAGTATGTCGCGACGTGTTTACAGATTTCCCTGGATGCACTAGATGCGTTAGGAAATCCTGCCCTCGTACCTGGTTCCCAAGAGTTTTTTCGACTTTGCTGCATCACAACCCCCGCCATTTCGCCTTCTCGGATACCTTCGCAGCGATTCAGAACTTCGAAATATTGATGTTGGTGAAGTCGATGACGTTCCGAACATGGTAGTTGCCAAGATGCCCGAAACGATTGTGATGAAGGAACTGACTTTTGAAGGTCGCATATCTACTTTTCAATGCGCGCGCGAGGTCACGCTTTCACAACAGGTATGGTCCTTTTTCTTGCTGTGAAGATTGCTCTAAACTTCTCGAAGGAGCAACCTATTTGTAACCTCCGGCTATTACCATTGCAAGGGCAAATTCTCGTCGTACGCTCCACGAACCGTCCGCAGTTAGCACCGACCAATCCCTCGCCTGGAGGTCCACCTATCATTCCCGATGTCATGTTTACTGTCGCCATGTTTCCCACGCCTGAGCCTGGGGATGGAGAAGCGGGAGAGTTTAACCCGCTTTCAATTGCCTCCTTTTACGGGAAAGACATTGAAGACTTCCAAATAAGTGATCCGCACGCGCTCAATGACCATGGTAGCGATTTTTTGCCACCTCCTATCAATATCTTCTACAGGAATGAAAGCGGGGGTCGTATCTGTCACATGATTATCTCGCCAACCCCACGAGAGAGTGCGCCCGAGGCGTTTAGATCTACAGGGAAGCCACATTATGCTATCACGAACCTGAAGTCCAACATGATGCACCGCTTATCCTTCAAAAATGACGAATCCAGAACAGTATGCAGAACATTCGTCATCCCAGGATGTTTGCGCTCTTTATTCTACTCTATTCCACGCGATAATCGATCAGACACGCTTTCTATCCGCAACTTCTCCGGCCATCTTCTATCGAAACGAGGTGACGATGCCTATAGTATTATGCGGCGCGAAATGCTGCAAAATATTCTCCGAAATGTTCCCAAGCACCGCGAAAATATGCTCGGACAGTTTAATCTGCCTTCATATATCCTTGATCATATTCGCAGTGGTGTGACAGCGATAGCCTGGGACGAAGGCACTGGGCGTATCTTTTATTCTAAGCCACACGAGACGATGCTGCATATACTTGATATGGCAGAAACACCCGTGGAAAGTGAGTTGAAGTTCGTATTCAATTGGCCATACACTCAAAGTTATGTTGTAGCGATACATGGGCAGCGTTATCCGATCCCTCTGGAGGATGAGCGCATGCTTGATTTGTGAATTATATCAATGGACTTGCTCGCGTGAAGGACTTGACAGCCAAAGCACTAAGCGCTAATTACTTGTTATATTGTAAAATTCACTGATTGTATACTAGTATACCCAGTTCGCGATGACTTTATTGTTGTTTCTCTCTGGTCATTATTCTAACATACACATGAAATTGATACAGACGCAACGACGTAGGTTAGATATGAACGAGTCATGATGATGATGGAGCGGTAGGATACGCGCGACAGAAGAACTCTCCACTTTGCACGAATAAAAACAGCGTATGCGATTGTAGTTAAATAGACTTCATGAGGCAGCTGCTTATGCAAGAAAATGGGAACGAAGATCATTAGACAAGATATAGGTAAACACATCTTTACCATAGGATACATGTTCAACGCGCGTCAGGCTCTGGACGAGTGAGAGGCGAGGGGTGGGTGATCAAATAACCAGCCCGGGACACTTATTCCAGCTCTCTCCCCTTCTCGCGCTGCTTATCCTTGCGGCCGAACGGGAATGATGCGGTGAAGCTCATCTTCCGACTTGCCCGCTTCATAGCACTAGTAGTCGGGGCGGAAGCGCTAGATTGTGGAACTGCCTCCAGGGCGGTGGACGCATGTGCTGACTTTGGCCGTCCAGACAAGCCTGTCGCGCCTTCCTCGTACAAATTACTTTTCGCCTGCGTCTTGCCGTTGTCTGAACGAGGCAGTGTCATGGGCGTGTTACTATACGTCCCATTGTATGGATCACTCATAGCACCTGGCAATGGAGGAAGATCATAATCATGAGGTATAGTTGCAGAGGAGCGTGAACCAAGCGTAGCACCTGCAGTCGTCGGCCGAGCTGGGACTTTAGGTGATCTTGGTGGTTCAAAGGCATGAGGTGACACCGCTGGCCGTTTGTGTGGTCGTGGATGGTCAGATGAGTGTCCTCGAGTATAAGCTGAAGGAGGGGATTGCACTATCCTCGAGTTTTGCGGAGAGGCAGGTATTGTTGGCAAGGGGCGAATGGTGTGTGAGTGAAGATCAGGAGATGCCGATGACGAGGAGCTTGTAGTATGTGAAGAATATGACGTAGTGCCTGAGATGGAAGGCGAAGTATCTCGTCGACTGTTCATACTATGCGATGATGCCCGGACAAGACCAGAAGCGGACGAAGGACGACGATTGACCATGAAGGGCGCTACAGGACGATCAAGACCTGCCGGCTCCGAAGGATGTCCAAAACTGTCATCCTTATAATGCTTCGGTGTCGACCCAGTATTGTGGAACCTCGACGGTGATGATGAGGCACCCGAGGGAGCGACAGGAGGCAACGGAATCTTCTTTGTCTCGGCTTCCGAACTTGGACGTGACTTCCCTCCCGATTTAAGACTTTTCCTTCGGAACCAGTAGGTGCTCTTCTTCTCTGTTTCCTTTTCCTTGCCGTTCGGGCTCAGTGGAGTAGGGACAGGTAGCACAGGTGAAAGCGGATCTAATGGCTCGGCCTTAGGGAAGGGAGCAGTAGATTTTGCAGCCATGTCACGCTTGTCTGCACCGACCTTCAGTGAGGGGACATGTTTGAGTATGCCATTGCGAGCTGGCGAGGGCGGCTTCAGTGACGAGCTACGACCAAATGTTGCATGATGTGGAGGTACTGAGGGAGGACTAGGTTTCATAAAGTCTGAGGGGATTTTACGTGGTGGTGTCTCAGCAGGAGAAACGGGAATATTTATGGGTAAAGACGGCGGGGGCAGTAGAGGGAAAGTCTCAACATTTTCTGCCTCTGCAGGTTCTGCAGACAACCCGGGTGGCAATGGTATAGGTTGTGAGAGCGATGCGGGAGAATCTGCAGGGAGCCCTTGATGTGAATGCTCCTCAGGAGCACTTGGACTTGTCGGACACAGATCAAGGGCGACAAGGTCTAGATCCACAGCTTGGTAGTATAGTACATAGGCGGAGCCCGAATTAGATTCGCCGAAGTACTTGGGTATGTCGGATTCTTTGATCGACTCCACTGTTTCATCGTCGAATACGAGCCAGGTACCCAACGTCTTGATGATGCTGACATAGTGACCATGGTTTGGCCCGCTATATTTACAAAGACGAACGAGGGAAGAAAGGCGTGTCAGCAGCAATTACAGATAACGAGCGTCACACGCAACAGGGGACGTACTTTCCGATGTGAACCACTATGGCGAAGAGTTCGTACAGTCGATCAGGGTTCTCAGCATCGTCTATAGTGTTGAACAAGCGGAGCTCGAAGGGAAATGCAACGCGATAAGCCAGCTTGATGTACTTTTGTACATCTTCTTGATACTTGAAGCGCTTGAGATGTAGAGCGAGAACATTGGGCAGTCGCTTTATCTTCATCCTGACGTGACCGTCAGTATCAAATCTGGATGAAGTAGATATTAAATACCTCTTTTCCGCTTCCTGGAGGTCACAACATCCGTCACAGAAAAACTTGTTTCTCTGGCAGAGCATTTCACTAGCGCTGAACTGTCGAAGACATGCTGTCACGCTCGAGTTCTGTTCGATATCTATGGAGAGGTCCAAAAATGATTCGTCACGTGAAGATACCTGTGCGCAATCAGCAAGCGCAGCAGTAAGAATCATGACAACGCACATTCTCGCATGTCAGACATCGAGTTTCACTAGTCAGTATACCTCGAATATCTGGTGTATAAATGTAGCTCCCGTCGGCGGATTGCCTGTAGCTCGACGTGCTTGCTGTCATTACCAACGGTTGGGAGGTTGTAGATGACGATTTGACTGAATGAGCCGCTGACAATTTGGGGCGTCAGTAGAAACAACGGGTGTTCTGAAATCTGGTTTTTCCACATACAATCGTCGATAGGAACCTGCAGGAACTTCTTTTCTTCTTCTATTTCCTCAACAATCTTGTTAAGAAGGTAGTTTAAAAATTCGTGGGCATCCTGGTGCATGGTATTTCTAAATGCCTCATTTAATTCTTTGAGTTTGTCTATGAATGCTCGGGGGGCAACGGTGCCTTTATCAGCTGGATTCTGGGAGATGTGGATGTACAAGGAGCGAAGTGCAGACATCAAGGTCCGTGGTGATGAAGGGATCGGTGGTGTCGGAGGTTTCACAATACCGGTTTTTTGGGGAGATTCCTGTACAGGCTGGGGCTCTGTTGGCTTCCGACGGGCAGCAACAGTTGGGGAGGCGGGAGCGGCACTGGGAGTGAACTGAGAGGAAAGAGCTTCCTGGATAACGGCGCACGGATCTGCATGCTGAATTATGAGCTCTCGAAAGGGACTACAAAAATATAGAGCTTGTAGGACAGAGTTGGCATAACTTTTGGGTCATCAGCGAGCGGTTGGGGTGTGGGAATGAAGGGATCGTACCATGTGTTGCCAAACTAAAGGAATGATGGTAATGAAGATCATTGGTGGAAATTGAGAAGTTAGAGGACATACATTCTCTAGACCAAACTGTTTTCCATCGGGACAAGGGATTGGCAACGGTTGCGGGACGGGATGGTCGGTGGTGGTTTGTAGTACAGGTTGACCAAAAGGGTTCCATTTCCCTATAGCCATGGTTCAGTGCTCGGTTAACGAGCTCTGCGGGAGAAGATGATGGCGGTTCAGACTCGGAATTGGGGGAAGATTGCTACGGCAGAGAAACCTCGTTATGAGTACATCAAACAAGTTACTGACATGGATTCCGAGTCCACTCAACCGACAGCCGGGCCCCTTGCTCCGTTCTAAAAAAGGTAACTTCTCGCGTGGCAGACCAAGGCACTGCAGAGGCGCAAGCTCACATGTGCTGCAGCATATTGCAACCAGCACTGGCGCTCACTAGATACTCCATTGGTGACTGCATATCAGACATGCGCAGATTTCATGTTATCTAATGTTGGGTCTACGAGCGTGGCATGCCGACGGCCCCCATCTTTATTTGGCTTGTGTTTCCAAAATGAGCTAACAGTACCCCTGGCTCTCGTACCCAATTGCAATCCATGACATGTCCATGCATCCGTACCTTGCCGGGCTTTGTTCATTTGACCCCCTTGGAGTTTGTGCTACTCATGTCAATGAAATCTTGGCCTGAAACTCGTAGCGCCGATCACTCTCGCATTGGTGTGTTCCTGCAGTTTGTTGCCGTCTTGAACTGGTCCCCACCTTGAAATACTCCCACTATCTCACGCCTGCTCATCAGACCCTTTGATTTGTCAACATTTTGGGTCGAATAGGTAACCTTGGTGCATCATGCGGAGCTACCAGGTTCACCGTGTCAACACTGCCAAGAGTACCGCATCAGATAATCCGTGGCAGCACGCAGGTATTTCATAATGCCTAGCATAAATCAAATCAAATCTCTACTTGGCGTTGAAGCCGATAAGACTATGGGGTACGCAATAGATACATCAAAATGACAACACCTTCAAAAGATGACTGAAGTCATACGAATCCCATCTTATGCACGTGGATCCAATCGCCGACCTTCACCACGCCATTCGCGGTGGGAACCCCATTGCACCCCATACACGATTGGCTGGGCTGCACAGGATCCAGGCCTCTTCTATGCTTCATTAAAACCTTGAATGGCACTGCTTTGTCACGTATACCAGTCTCGGGATGTACATTTGGCAGCTGCGAAAGCGAAATAATCAGCACCTATTTTTAAAAGAAAAATCGGTCTCAAATTCGCACCATGCAACGAGTACACTTAGACACAAGCCGAATGATTGGTGACGCCTTGTCTACACTCTCGCGATGAGAATCGGCAGTGAATTCAGTGAGTATATCCTCGAAGAAAGGTGCGCCGGCTCCTTTAATGATTATGTTAGGGCGGAACCTGCAAGCAAAAATTATTTAAGCAAGCAATACGAGCAACAATCCGAAGTCGCACGAGCCCCCAGCATTCGGACCGAAAATAGATGAGTTTACCTTTCTATCTGTAGATTCTCGCTGGACCACCTTTCTTCTATGCCCTGCATGCCCACCATTCCTCTGACCAGCCCCTGCACGGCCGCAACACTTTCCTCGGACATCAACATCAAAGGATACCCATCCTGAAAGTATGAGGGTGCATCTAGGTCGGGAAACCGTTCAGTAGGCGAACAGATCCGCGGACGCGAGCCCTTCATAGCCAAGTGTACGGGCAACCCCATATATTCCGAAAGTATCTCCGAGGGCGACCTTCCTATGTTGGTCTGACATACGTACCCCTCGATGTCATTCTTACCCCACAACGATATATCGAGGCTAGAAGACACATGGTTGAAGATAAGAGACATCGGGCCGCAGTGACATATAGCTGTACTCACTTCTGCCAATCCTGAAGTGCTTCCTCAGTGGGATTTAACGGTACGGAGAAGGCCTCACAGCCCGACTCCGTTGGGAAAGATACCTCGAGCCGGCCACCTTCTGAACATGAGGAATCCGGGATGATACGAGGATTTATAAGAATCATCTATACAAAATTGTGCCAATGACCACTGGACTTCGGGTGTTATTGACAGCATAGGACGTACCTTAGCCACATCTCGGGCAGTCACGACTACATTATTATCTGCCCTTATTACGCACCATTTCCGATCATTCTATGACGCAGTCAATTTTTATTATCAGAAACATATTTAATGCACTGACATCCAATCCTTCAAGAGTGTACTTTGCCTCTGGAACAGAAGTGCCCTTACAGCTCTACGAAATCAATACTGATAACAGCGGAAATCAGCGTAATTACACACCTTGATGGGGTGGATGAGGATTTTTGCTACACGTATATTTGACGTATCAAACTTTGAGTGATCTGGAGCATGAGATCCGGCGGCTTTTCCCTTGTCTGATCGACCACCCAATCCTAGAAGACAGTTCAGATATTAATTCAAGCGACTGAAGGCACCAAGTTGAAATAAGAAAAACTCCAATGACCTTCCCAAAATATACTGAAGCACTCGGGAATATGGCGTACCTACTGATTTTGATATCTGTGATAGAGCCAGATAGGCAAAGGGCACAAGGATGATTGGAATCCACGAGGTTTGCAACGTGGCAAGACTTTGTTCCAAAATTGCTGGCATGTCCGTCATCGTGGTGTTGACCATTTATGGTCGTTTATAGTGCTGGCTGGCTTTTGAAGGCTGTCGTCCTCGTTACGCCGCAACTGCTGGCCCTGCAATGTTCGATTGGCCAAAAATTCGGGTGTAAGTTGTATATGACAAGAGATGGGAAACAACGTCGGTAAATTAAATGGCAAACTTGACCAAAGATGATTTTGCTGTGTAGGCAATGAAAATGATGTTGGGGATGAGTACTTGAAAAAATTCTCGGAGGGCCGCAGGGGTCCATAATAAGGGAAGAATATCAGTCTTCCATTAAGTCTAGCCCTGCCACCATTCAGATACATTGTCTCATACAAGTTTCCAAGGAGCCGAGGAAATAACCGAATATCATAAATCCTACTCGATAATAACAGTTTATTTCGCCAGTTTTTTTGAGCGTGTAGGACGAAATAAACTGCGATTAAACTGCCAAATAAGGTTTGTGCCACGAAGGAAAACCCAGTATATTCATGGCCCGATAGCTCAGTGTATCAACAATATCAGCGCCAATGTTGAGCTCGAGTCGGAGCAGCAGAGGGGATTCACAATTTAAAACCTCTTAACGAGCGAGAGCTTCTGCTGTTTCACTCATATATGCATACTCCATATTTTTCGTGGTTTACTCCGACATCTTGCCGACAACTTCGCATATATGTAAGGCGAGACCGATACCCAATTTGGATGTTTTTGAGCCAGTTTTTTTTTCGGTTGTTGCCATCTCTCACTACATTTCCACGTCTATGTAGTGCTAGCCCCGGAACATACCGTCATGACAATGTACCGAGTATGCACGATTTAAGTGTATAAATAGTTTGAAACTCACTGTGTTATATACTTCCGTAAATTATCTCGAAAGTGGTGCGCACCGCACACTCCCGGTCATCCTCCGAACATTATTATATTGCGACTTGAAGCATTAGTGATATGGCACAATCCATGAAAAAGATGATGAGGCAACAGTTGTTCAATTCATCTCCACACACAATCCATGCTCTACCGCTCTCGCACAATTTAATGGAGCCGATATGAATCTTCACCAAAAATAAAACTTGCATTCGGTTCCAAAAATATACTGCTCAGCCTATGTGGCAAGGACCATACTAGAATCTTGCGCTTGGGTAGCAGTGTTTTCATTACGGACAGCAAAATCTATAGGATTATCAGAGACGCAAATATGATTAATCTGTGCACATACTGTACACCCAAATTCTGAAGGCAAGGGTGAAAGTCGGGAGTACGCCAAATCAACCCAATCGCGTCCTTTGAAAATACCATACAGGAGTGAGCTAATTGGTCCGCGCCACAAGAACGGAAAAATCGGTCGACCGACGACATAATAGCCGTCAAGCGCACGATGTTACACCGCACCGTAGTGACAGAATGCAAATGGAAGATGAACGAAATGGAGGATTTATTGTCCCAAGAGTTAAGACGTAATAACTGTCGCTCCGTCAATACCAAAAGACACGGCTGCTGCTCGAGGCAAAAAAGTAGTATCAAAATACCACAATCAATGTGCACCCGAGCACGACCTCAGGACCCAAGCTACCATAAATGGTAGCGAGAATGAAATAAATTGGCGAAATAAACTGTTAATGAGATCACCTGGAGGCGGCCTAGTCACGGAAAGACTCGGGACGATACCATGACTTCAAGTTGATCAGGGTAAGATGACACGGTGATGAACGAAGTAGTGCACTTCGGCCAACTTGCTTCCATGCCACCGTGTCATGCGGCGCCAACGTTCAGAATCTCATTGAGCTTCATATTAAAATGAAATTGCGGACGTGTCTTCCTGAAAATGATGTGGTAGCAGACTGGTGTGCTGGCGCCATGGCATATATATTTGATCCCTTTCAGGCTTTCAGCTCAACCCTGGACCTGAAGCTTCAAAAATCAGAGTCGGCAACACAGTCGCATAGACTTCAAACGTAATATCATGCTCAATGCTACAATCTAATGGACGTACAACACCTTCGTCTGCATAAAATTCCCCACTGCTCATTCAATCGTGCTATGCCGTTCTCAAAATGATGTGCACACCGCTCTCTGTGCTGATGATATCGCTGAACTCTCCGACCTGGAGAGCAAACGCGGCGTCTTCAAACGGCTTTTGCATCTGACCCTTCGAGAATGGTCCGAGGTTTCCCCTCTGGGAATGCGACGAACAATCGGAATGGACACTCGCCAGTTCTTCAAACTTCTCGCGCGAGTTGCCAACCTGGGCCTGATATTCTCGGAGAATGTCAGTAGCCTCTTCCTTAGTGCGTGTGATATTTGTCTAGGAGCATACAACATCAACATATGTCCCATTCCGAAAGGCAGAGGCATGCACACCTCCTTCCAACTAGATGGTCGCCGACTGTCTTTGTGTTTCACCAACAAATGACTAGCCGTGATCGTCCCAGCACCTCCGCTACTGCCGCCACTCAGGTGTTGTGAGCCGGGAAGAGACTTGATCTGATCCTCCGATAGCTCTGAGGGGGCATCCCAGCTTGATTGCTTGCTGACAGCATTGAAGTAGTACGGTATGCCCTTCGAATTGGACATGCGAATTTCCCAGCCCGACGACTGGGTGGGGAGCGATGTGAGGCAAAATTGTGGTTGAACGTAGTAACCTGCAGTTACTTACCATCGCGAGATTTATCTGGTGTGAGGAGAATGTGGCTTTCGTTGTGCTCGTGGTTCGTTGTGACGCTTAGCTGAGGTCATTTTAGTATTACGTAATATACCATTTTAGGATAAGTAATAACAAAAGTAGTAAGACCCGGTGCCCTATGCGCTGGACGAATATAGGGACACCTGCCTGCATAGGTATGGTACGAATAGCCGTGGAGTCTACGTGAACCATTCAATGAGTCAGTCTGGCGTCCAAAGCGGTATAATATTAATATGGTACACTGCTTCCTCCGCCCATTTTTTTCTCTTCTATCCTCTCTTCCTCCCCTCCTCTTTCCTCAGAGTCCCGTTCTCATCCAAGTATGGTGACCTTATTGAAAGCATCCGAATTAATTTTATTGTACCTCTATCCCCCTTCTCTGTACCCAGGATCTCGTTGAGTATGACATTGTGAGATACTTCGCGCAAGACCTGAGATGGTGACCGGTGATGATGTGAACTGTTGCCACTCTGAAATTGTTCGGTTCCTACAGCAACGTACGAGCATGACCTCAGTTACAGGAGAGGTGGAGACTTCATTCACCACCCGGCAAGCAAGAAAGAACCTTGCACAACGATAAGTCTGTTGATATTTCCACTTTTTTTCTGATAGGCACAAAGTATTATTGCTAGTATGCACTCCCTCTGATGCATTTTTACCACATATTGCGGTCCAGTATGTTCTATTGTATTCTAGCTATTAATGATATATGCCACTACACAGAGAGGAGCAGGCTGATATTATGGAACCACCAAATTAGGATATGTTTTGGGCGGTAGTACTTGTTACCGCTTTTGGGCAGTGAAAACAATACATGGCCTGTTTGCCTGCAACTTGCAATGTCTCAGCCAATTGAAACAATTATCTTTATGAAATACTAGTGTACTCAAAGGATATTTGGGGCGTATTTAATGCTGGTGTTGGTTATTTTCCAGACTCTGGTGCTACTCATCAACTATCAGAGCCAACGAGGTTTCCGAGGTCTTTTCATTACATTCTTACGTTACACTGCTGGTACCTAGTTCATCGCCACAGCCTTGGCAGTTGGATAGTGGCGGCAACAAGGCACCTGAGAGGCTGTACTAACATTATGACCTTGGTCTGTCCCGGCCGCAGTCATCGAATGACCGGAGGGACTAAGTATGATTGTGAGCCTTTTGGGCCTCATCCTTTTATCAATGACGCACGGATTCTGCAGGGAGTCGGAGTCAGCGATCCCGCCAGAACGGTAAGCAGATTTAACTCATTCTCACACAATAGATCCTCAGTCGCACACAAGTGGTAGACTTGGCTATGTCGGAGCTATCTAGATGTATACAACGTCGAGATGACTGGTGGCATTTATTTAAATGTCCAGAAACCCGCGCTCAGTTGGCCGCCGAAGCTCTTGTCGAGCCATGGTTGTACAAGCAGAGTCAGGCTACAACCTCAGAGTCTTGCTGACTCCTAATCAGGTTGGTAGACTTGCTTGAATTTTGTAGAGAGTTAATAATGCAGTCTCGCCCGCGACAGGCTGAATATGTTCTAGAGGAATTACAGGGCTATGCAAGTCCCCGCGACGTTGAGAATAATTGGCAGGCCCTCTTTTCTGGATATTGACAATAGGCATTCTAACATACTAGCAGTCAGGTTTCTTGCTTTGAACGCATCTGGGAGTCTCAAGCTATACTTGATAGCTCAGCGTGCGCAAGCCTCAATTATCAGCTCTCTCGCTTTCTAGAAACACTTCCACACAAACTGGCACATCGCGAGGGAGACGAGCTAACGCGCCACATTATAGATCCATACCTGCATCCTCTCATTTACGGTCGAACGCTTGCTTACAACTTAGCTAGGGAAGGGTTTCTTCGTCCTGAGCTAGTGCCCGACACTACAGACTCGACCAGTCCAGATTTTCTCTCGCAAAAATTCGCATGTTTGCCTTGCGACTTTCTTATCTCTCAGGATGGCACAGCAAAGGCTCTCTCGTACATAAATAACCTCCACCCTTGCTACTCTACGCTCTATCACCACTTCGAGGAGTTGCTCTCAAAATGTGTTCCCATGTTCGAGCACGTCCTCACGGACTTGCATGCGGACAACCCAAACAAAGAGCGAATCCAGGGACCTTCTTCGTCAGCAGAGTGGGAAGAAGCCGGAGCCTCCAGATTTTTCGTGCGACTCCGTGGATTACTCTGCGTTTGAGAACAAGAAGCGGCGGCGGATCATGCATCGGTCGATTGTGCCTGATGTTTCGATCACCGGTTACCCAGGTGGGCTTGAAAAACACCGAAATATTGTGCAACTCAGGGGGAGGACTCTTCAAGTCATACATGATGTGTACGATATTTGCATCGTAAGATTGGCTTCTCGCACTGCTACCACTCCCTAAAATTGAGTTCATGTAGAAACCAGGCGGCCCTGCCTTTCAGGGCTCTCAATGGCGCGTAGAGGGCATGAAGAACGAACACGTCGTTGCCTGTGCCCTTTATAATTCGTCGAGTGTATGGCATCTTTTGACTTGTTATCCAAAACTTCAACTATTTTTAGGAGAATATTTCTCCCAACTCAGTCGAATTTCGCATGGTCGTTGAGACACCGCCCTGCATTTCCCAAGAACGACTACCAGGACATAACAATCAGGACTAGGGGTTTACAGACAAGAAAACCTTGTCACCAGTATATTGGTGCTATCCCAATTCACCAAGGACTATGCATCGCATATCCTAATATGTATCAATATCACATCACACCGTTCTCATTGGTCGATCCGTCAAAGGAGGGGCACCAACGTATCATTGGGTTGTACTTGGTTGATCCAACTATTGCACCGCTGGCGTCCACGCAGAGAGTCCCACCCCAACAGAAGGCATGGACGAGGTTAGGTCTCGAGAAGGGGACTCATGTGAATCTTCGCAGTGGAGCTCGTTGATAAAGTGCTTGATGAGGTGGACGGACTCATGGATATGATGAAGCGGTGAAGTATAGGGGAAGGATGGTGAAGGAACGAACCAGATTGTCGGTGCTGAATGATGTTCAGCGCTTCAATATCCACGCAACAGCTGATCATCAGGTAAGCCACAACTACAGGTATGCTAATAAGTTCGCTCTTGATCTTCTATATATCCGTGATTAAAAGTGTGTAGATAGACTCCTGTACCACTAAATTACTGTTGGGTATAGCCTTGAGGGTTCATCGACTGCCAGTTCCATAAATCTCGGCACATAACCTCGAGAGGCTGCGGTGCCTTGAAGCCCAGCTCCCTTTCAGCTAGCGCAGGATCTGCAGTGAGATCAGGGACATCGCCGCGGCTGTTAAGAATCGGTAAACAAGGGATAATTACTATGGGCGAGAAATAAACTTGCCGTCTTCCAATGACCTCATATTTGAAATCGAATCCTGTAGCCTTGCGCATTGCCTCAACAATTTGAAGGACACTCATACCCTTTCCTTTCCCTAAATTGTATGCCTTGTAGCGCGCATCATCGGGGCAGTTATCGAAGATAGTAGATTCAGGCGAAAGTGCGTCGAGAGCGAGCAAGTGTCCGGAGGCCAAATCAAGCACGTGGAGGTAGTCTCGGACGCAGGTACCATCCCTACAATCCTACATGAACTCTGAACATCAGCGAGCGGTATTGAATAAACTCACGGAGTAGGGTAATCATTTCCGAACACTTTCAGAGTGGCATCGTCTACACGCCCAATGGCCATATGTGCTAGCAAAGGTAATAAGTTCCCTGGGCGACCGCGGGGGTCCTCGCCTATCAACCCTGAGGGATGCGCGCCTGCAGGACTGTAGGCAAGTCAGCGTTAGTACTTCTCAATGGACAGGAAGAAGGTATTCACTTGAAGTAGCGAAGCGAGATGGCACGCCATCTATTCGGTTCAGCTGAAGGGATGTTGGTGAAATCTCAGGTACAGCAAGGGGCGCATACCGTGGCACAAATCATCAATAATCATCTCAGACATGACTTTTGTCTTGCCGTAAGGGCTGTCGGCTTTGAGACGCGTCGTTTCGGGAATTGGGATCACAGGGGGTGTTCCGTAGACAGTAGCAGAAGATGAATAGACAATGCGAGTGCAGTCAAAGTCGGACATGGTTTGCAACAGCGACACCGTAGCAGCAACGTTGTTCGCGTAGTATGTCAAAGGGAATCTCAACAGACTCGCCGACCGCTTTATACGCCTGAAAAATTTCATTCGGAACAATCCAACCTGCACTAAAAAACCAGTACTGACAGCAATGTGAACGACACCCCATATTCCACCCTTGTCATAGCGTTCAAATATGCCCTTTATTTGCTCTGGGCTGGTCAAGTCGCACTGAAATGCATCAATTTCTGTGCTCTCCTTGTCTGCCTCTGACGAGTTTTCTGGAAGTGTGTCTCGCGCAATTTGGGCTACACGAGTGAGCGACTCAGGGAATGAGTTGTGGTAGTTGTCGACAGAGATGACTTTGTATCTTCTTGTCTGTTGTAGAGCATAGATTACATGTGAGCCTGGATAATCGATAAAACTTCGGTTAAAACGCAAGCTGAACAGGTCGTCCCCCGAGGTAATTACCGATGTAGCCAGCTCCACCAGTCACCAGGACACGCTGTGACGACAAAATATGAGCCTATCCAAAGTATGAGGCACGCAATTTGAGTACGCACTCGCAAACCGGTGGATGTGGACATCGTCGAAGGTTGAAGAAAGCAGAATTTACGGAATGTTGGCAACCGACTTGTAATGTGAATTCATCCCGAAGTTTGGCGGACACGGCCGCGATCACGGGTGTGTACTGCGCCTCGGCAAGCACTGGATAGACTTTTGCGAGTGCATTATGAACTAAGTACGACATGGAAAAGTAGTAGGATACTGAGAAAGCCCTTAACAATTAAATAGCACAATCGAGCCTTGTATGCACCCTCCCAATTTGAACTGCGAAGCGAATTCCGAAATTTCGAATTGTCTTCGGGACATCACCGATCTTCCATCTTCACATCCCCTTCAGCATCCAATGGAATCCCTATAGCCACTGTGGCATCACCTGCCTTGCTGATTTTGCGGTCCTCGTGTCCTTGCGTGGACTGACAGGGTAGGTATCATATCCTCTGTCTTCTGCGTCTTTTGATTCTTATCACGTTCCTTCTCTACCTCTATCTCATTGGCAAGTAATACAACGTCTCCCGTACCGATCTTGCCGAAATGCTGCAGATATTGATCTCGTGCTGTACGCAATGCAAGCCATGACCAGCGTTGTCTGTTCTGTTCAAACATATCAGTGAGATCATGGAAGAATGACTGTATTTTGTACCTCTTCATATCGAGCTATTTGGTCATCAGTAAGAGAAGGGGCGGGTGGTGGAACAGTGACAGAGGAAGTTTCTGAGGCCGGGGCTGCAGCTGGAGTCGGAGTCGGTGTGGATGCTGCTACCGTTAAGGACGGTGGTGCAAGAGCGATTGGAAGGCGAGCAGGACTTGATGCGCCTGCTTCTAGGAACGACTTTACTGGGGATGAACAAGGTTTGGGGGGTAGGGATGGATGCAAGGGCGAGCTGGAGACACTGGGTGCAGATAACGAAGCAGATAACGAAGCTGTTGGCGGCTCCACTTTGGGTGGCTCTGCTGGTGTTGATGCGGGAGCTGGTGTCTCTTGCCGTGCAGTGGACTCTTGCAAGGCAACTGCCTTGGCTCGCGCTTGAGCTAAGCGTTCAGCATTCTTCATAAGCTGCTTTCTGCGCATTTCAATGCGAGCATCTTCTTGCTTGACTTTCTTCACAAAATCCTTAACATCACCAGGTCTGCCCAGTCAGTCAGCATGAAGTCATTGAATAGATGTGAAATCCTTAACTGGAAGGGACTTTGCAGGTCGGACAAATCCCTGTACCCCATCTCCCATATCTCAGTCAGCGACTCAGATCCTAGGTTCCACTTCCACGGCTCAGAACCCTCCTTTCTCTTCAACCGAGCTTCCCTCGTGGCCTCCTCCATCCCTACCTTTCTGCCACCCTACTTCAGCTGACCATGGCTCCCTATCAAAAGGTGCGCAAAGGTCATTCTTCCACTTCACCCAGTTCTTTTCCCGGTCAAGAATAACATTTACGGTGTCGGCGAATGTGGGACCGTTTGGAGCGGTGGACCGCAGCTCCGCGGACACCTTTGTGATGGTGTCATGGACCCACTGCGCATCTGCAGATTCAAGCGTAAAGTCCATTTGGAGAGATCTGTTCCTGGGCGTGGACCACACGGTCTTTGTGACTTTCGTGAATGATAACAGATGGTGAAGGAGGATGAGGAGTTGGAACAGGACCTGTCGACGAAAATGGGTATCTGCAATCTACGAAACTTCAGTGACTTGCATGTTTAACAAAGCGGATAAATACCTCTAGATTGAGAAGGTCTGGACTTGTCAAGAACTTTGCGAAGAAGTATTCGCTATTATTGCTTGCTTCACCCAACTCTGGTTCTCGTTTGCGTTTTAGGTTGCTGCTTGCACCACCGGCGCCTCTATTGCCCATCATGGCGCGCTCCTTCGTGGTCGCCTCCTTGATGACGGGTAGAACTTTGTCCACAGCATCCTTGAATTCTCCGAATGTATTGGGGAAGGCAAACAATGGGGGTCGGGAGAAAGGCAGTTGCAGCGACCAGAACGTAGTGTAGAAACCTGAAAATGACATGAGCCACACAACATCACGACAGAGCTCTGACCTACCGTCCTTGTCTTTGGAATCTGCAGATTCCTTCTTTCCACCGTCTACCTCCATTTTTTGGTTGTCTTCAGGGCCCTTGACTGTCTCCACATATTCCTTTTTCTCAATGTCTTTGACACCCTCCCACATAGGCCCATACTCTCCTCGTAAATTGACACCACTTCTTTCACCCAGTGGGAAAACACCACTCAGGAAGGTCAATATACGACCGCAAAATATCGTCGTAGAGCCCATTTTTGAGAGGCGACGCAGAAGATCATTGAGAGTGCGCAGTAGTATGAGCGCCTTGCCCTTCTGTGGGACCATGTCCTTGGTGAGTCGAGAAGCACTTGACTCGATCCAAGAGAATATTTGTGAGCAAGACGTGATAGTCTGTGTCTCAAGAAGATCCTGAAGGACAGTAAAAGGGAAGGTTGTCTCGCATACATCTATTATGAAGTGAGCATCTCGTATACAAACTGCAGTCAGAGACCACAAACCGTGTTCGGTGAATGTCAGTACCAAGTCGAGTCTGTCGCGGAGACCATCATAATACAAAGTGCTGTCGCACTGCAGTGCACTACCTTCAGTTACCTGCAAAAATCATTGATCACGAGCGATGAAAGCCAAGAAAGCGAGCACGTACTGCTAAGGTAAATACCTCATTCTTAAGGAGGAACTCCCATTGACATTTGACATTGTCTGCGGAAGACTCGCCTTGGAACTTCTTGACCTCTTTTCCTACCAGTTCATGCAATAATTTCTGATCGAATGGACGTTGGGGGAAAGAATTGAGCAACAATTGAACACTCTGCGTTTGTGAGCTCATCGAGGTCGTTACAATCAAAGTTCGTGCCGAGATGCCGTTCGTCACCGTGTCAGCAGTCTTTAACTTAGATTATGTCACACTTCAAAGATTGTTCCGCATCATTATGTCCAACAACAACAACGCCGACACTGGAACCAACGGTCCTTTAAACAATAGACTAGACAGCAATCTTGAAGCAGACATCGCTCATTTGAACACTCTTCTGTTAAACGGCTCATTGGACGGTAGTCATGAAACAGAAGACTTGATGGAAATCCTGGCACGTCTGGAGAGTGCTGATGGTATGGCCAAGGGCATTGAAGAGAAATTGGACGGGATATTGGGAACCTTGGATAATCTCTTGACATCCCTTGAGACCCGTGATGAGGCGAGCATTACAGAGAAGACGATATCAGAAGAGGCAGAACGAGTCACCACCTCATCAACAGAGAGCAAGACAACTACCGACGAGCCTACCCTCTCGCGCTAGCAAGATGGTCCCTGCAGTGAGTGATCACACAGTTTGTTGATCATATACCTGTCTTTAATACTGTTCTGTACCGCTTGTCGCAGTCATTCACAACGTGCCCGGAATAATCACAACCGACCTTCAGCAAGTTCTTCAAACATATCCATCATCAGTCATAACGCATGACAAAGCCATCAATGTTAGTCATGTCTCCGAATCACTCTTCAGATACCTACTTAATCTCGAGAAAGATGTTGTTTGACCCATGCGAGGATAAGCACGGGGTCGCAGTCCTCAGAGTAGTACTCATGTCTGGCCCTGTTACAACTGTTGTAGGGTGCCCCTGACATGAGTACCGTCAGACTTTTCAAATCTCTATAACGCATAGTGTGTCTGTAGGAGATCCACGCTGTAGGTCATAGAAGAGTCCACAAATGGCAATTGAAAGTTTGAAATTGCACTATCGCGGCATGTGTTCAAATCCTCCGGGATTAGAGGGACACAGCTAGTGCATGAAAGGAATCATAGGATATCAGCATTACAGATCATGTATCAATATCCTCTAAAGCCATCGGATCAAATCGATTTACGGTACGAACAATGTCCCGGTCCTTCTTTGCGAAAACAAGCTAGAAAGCAGTCAGTTAATCGCATCAATAATGGCATTATGCGCATACTAACCAAGTACGGATTTGCAGTGGACCCTGTGGTATCAGCCAAGACCTCGGTTTTCAGCACCTCTGTAACCTGATGGTCATTGTACTTGAACCAGTTATCAGGTCGTTCCGGTACATGTCGGGAATAGAAGAAGTAGTGTCCAAATGACGGTGATGAGCCACGATGTATGAAGACGGAGGTCAGCTCGTATGCGACCGAGGTATCATCCTTCCAAATATCCTCTAGCTCCTCCTTCAGCTTCGATATCGTGTTCTTGAGTTCGATAATCTCAGCCTCGATCATATCTTGTTCGCCACTGATGTTCGCGACGAGCTCTTCATCGACATCCGGGAGAATAAGCGTTTCTTGCTTTGACAAGAAATCAAGCGTGTTTTTGAGTGATGCAGGGAAAGGTGCGTGCTGAAGTACTCTATGTGGTTAATTTACAGGAAATATGCACGGAGGCTTTACCTTGTCCTGTGTCAGCAAGCGCAGGCGTTCACGTTGCGTGTTCAATTCCGCCTGTACTTCCTTTGACCTAGCCCTCTTGCCTGGATCTGCGGTATCAAGGAACCGGTCCATATATCGTCTCGCCAAATTTGACATAGGCTTGCGATTTGTACGGTTGGAGGGTCTCTCTGTTGAATTGCGCGCGCTGTTGACTTGTTTAATACATCGCCGAGCTATCCGGGTAGGCACTTACCTGAAGTTGAATCTGCAATAATGGCGGTAGATCAACCAGTGTCACCTCCATTCTAGCTTTCTCGCCTTCGTAATCAACGATATCGTCAAAGTATCCGCTCAAGCCATCATAGATATCAAAGCCGTTATCGGCCACATTCACGGGAAGATGCGAGAAGAGGTCTTCTTTCTCGTGTGTTGAAGTTCTGGGATGCCGCTGGGCAGGGACTTGTGTAAGCCTTTGCCGCAATTTCCCGTAGAATAGCCTAGTAAATCACAGTTCATGTATGTGCTTGATGGAATTCAAATTACTTGCCTCTTCACAACGCTATTCTGATTGTCCGAGTCGCCCAGTCCATCGAATTTCAGAAGCGCGATCTCGATCTGGAACATGCAATTGTCCATGCATTCAGAAACATCATGCTGCTTTCCTAAAGTCAAGTATTTAGATATGACATCATTCAGAGTACAGTGTAACTTACCGAACATCATAACCGAGTCTGACTGAGTAGGCTTGCGTGTAGGTAAGGGAGGAGCCTTTCTTCTGCTCCTCAACCTGCGAGTTCTCGTGGTTCGCCATTTCCACATCTGGAACCGGGGATGGCAGCGGCATCGTGCTTGACGAGCTTTCCCCATGCAAGCGAGGAGACTTGGACCCACGAGGCGGAGACGGCTGGGATATCATGACGTACCCATTCTTCTCTTCCGTAATAGGGGACATGGGTGTGTCAACATCCATGTCCATGCGTTGCTCGTCGCGTGGCCGCTTGCCGAGCACCGAGCCATTTGAGTCAGGTGACCGCACGGGCCCGTCCTCAACAAGCGTCGCATCTGTGTCATTTGAGGAATCAGTACCACCTCTGTCAGCTTCCTCCTCCTCTTCGTCTCTTGATGTTACGAGTGCTAACTTGGCAAGATCGATGGTCGGTGTGACAGCCTGGTTTTCACAGAATTGGAGCTGCCAAAATAAATCGGCCAAATGACTGACAACTACATCGATGATAATTTTAGCTTGGAGGATAAGGACTGGATGACAAACGTACATTTTTTCGATCGCAGTATCTCGCGCCGCGTAATTAGCCGTCCGCCAACTCGATGCCGTTTAAGGTCGTCCTCCGTGTACTTCTCGTCTTCAAGGGCCTTCACGTCAATGTTGGCCATAGAAGCGACAGCCTCACGAAGCTCCTTAATTGTGTAGAAGTATTGGAGCAACGAGTTCAAATAACAGGTGTTTCCAAGTTGATTCAGGCCTCTTGGAAGATCAGCACGAGTTGAAGCCACGATATCTCCAGCTAAAGAGCCTCGGTTAAATAGCATATCAAAATGAACCTGGGCAGGTACTTACGATCTTTGCCTTCTTCTAGGAAATGACGCAACCGGCTGCTATCCCTCACTTCTGCAATTGTTCTCAACGCTTCGCGCCACTTATCAGATTGATGGGGCTGCTCCTCGACCTATTGATATTCATCAGAACCGCAATTGAAGCCACGCAGCCTCGCATACCCGCATCATGAACACCGTCAACACAAGCTCAGTCATCTACATCCGCGGAAACCTCTAATACCGAGTATGCACGTGAAGGGTCCATCTGGTTCTTCGATGACTCAGAAAATAGCTTTATAAGCTTCTTACTACCCCTTGATTGTGCAATGATTCTGAACGCCTCGTTCGCGTCGCGTTGGAGCTGTGTGCAGTCCTTCGCGTCACGCCAGGCATTTTTGATGGCCGTCCGCCATGCTTCCGCAAGGAAGTCGTCCTCAATGTCATCTTCAAGCTCCAAGCGTAGCGCGCCGTCCTTGCCAAATCCAAGAACTGCGGCAGCGTTTTGCAGGTCCTCTTCCGTGAATCGCCCACGAGAGCGCTCTTCAAAAACTAGGGTCTGCAATTCCTGAGACGGAACACCACCGAGAGATTGGATTGCGGCGATGATTGCGTAGAAGTGGGTGAAGTAGAGTATCGTATTGGCAGGGTCACAACGGCATTGGGCCAAATAGGCGAATATGAGAATATCTGAGCACCGTTAACACCGAGCAGATCTAAACGAGTGGACTGTTTTAACTGCTTACCCGGAGAAAATGTTGTGGGGGTTATTCCTAACGTCTTCCACGTCTGCAGTAGAGGTGCATACTCCGCCAATGAACCTAACGGATACGACGAGGACGATCTCGGGACTGTATATACAGCTCAGGTCTGCCTTCTGACACAGCAAAATTTGGTCTTACTCTGATCAGGGTGTGCACCGATAGCCTGTTGGTACATCTCTCGGGCACCGTCGATTTTGACGTACAAAGGGTGCGGCGTATAGTGCTTGAGTGCAGATGCTGCGTTCCATGAGTGAGTAATACAGGAAATCAGCAGTATTTTCTTACCGAAGCGACGTTGGTAGTCTACGAGATACGCATTCGTCTCGACCCAGAAACGCAGAAGCTTCATACGTGCCTCCTGACCTTCTGGACTGTTGGGCTCAGTATTTGGGGGTGACAAAAATTCGTCTGTCCTCTCCTCAGGCGTGCCTGGAGCTTCGGTGCGTGTAATGAGCTCGAACCCAAGTTGCTTGAAGATATAGCTCCTGCAAATGAATTCGTCAGTTGCATTGAATAACAGCAAAATGAAAGCTCCTGACGTAGTTGGGGACCACCCGATCTTGCTCTGGAACGTCTTCCCAGAAACAGGGAGCTGGCCGTTCTTGCCTTTCCATAATTTGTTTTCGATGATTCTGTAAAGAGATGAAAATACCATCACGGAGTGAATTGATGGGCGTACGTGATCAGTGTCTCCCAACCACTGACAACAGATTCGTCAGGCTGCCTCCCGATGGCAGGGTGTTCATGTCTATATCTTGTGAAATCCTCCACGTATTTAAGAGCAATAACACCGGGCATAGCTTCTGACGCAATGCAATAGACGGAGCACTGACAGCAGACATAAAGATCAAGCAGTTCGCCCTCTACATGTCCCTCGGGCAGGTCTTCGTTCATCTTGACATCTGATTCTTTGAACGCATAGTCATCGAGATTGACAGAAGTGATTTTCCGACGCCTCTGTTTCCTCTGCGCAGCGACTTCCCAGGGGGCCCGATGGAATGCTGGATTGAGCTGGCCCGAATCAACGGCCTTCGGATAGAAATGAAAGTGATGTGTTTTCTTGGACTTATCGAAAGAGTTGTCAGCGCAAGTGACGGTGCGTTTACGACGGTCTTGGTCAGGGAGGGGTGGATGCTGTTTGGGGTCGAATGATTTTGCAAAGGGAGGGACAATAGCAGATGTTTTCCACTGAAGGAACACCCAACCATGGTGTCGTCTGCAGTAGTATGTATTGGCATGAGGGACAGCGCGAAGTATTTCATCATGGCTCGGGGGAATGAAAGGGGATGCATCCCCAGTCGGCCTTATGTCAGGCGCGGTAACGCTTACCGAGAACAATGAATGTTCAGGGTTGTGCAACAATTCAGCAACCAAAGGCGGTAGTATTCCAGGCCCTGGGCGGTTTCTTGTTCCCCGCAGTTCCGCATCCCACCAGTTCGTCTCCTCCTCCTGGTCCCGCGCATCAAGATCCATGACCTTTTGCGACGTTCCACCGGCCCATGAACTGTCCCACGGTATCGGTTCATTCCAAGCATCGTTTCTTCCCCAGTCATCTTCGGCCCACCTGTGCTCGACAGTCGGCCAGTTATGATGGTCGTCGGCTGGAATGAGCGCAGGGACTTGATCGGTACCGATTGTATCCTCTGAGACGAGCTGGGGCTCGCGGAATACAGTGTCATAGGTTGGCGGAGGTTCGATGTTGACCTTTGTGTGGGCCGATCCTGCAGAGCTCTTCGGGCGCAGTGGCAATGGTGGAGGCGTGAGCCCTGCGCTCGATTTTGAAGCTGACGCGTAAAAGGTTTCTGGAGAAACTGTCCCGGGGGCTTTGGGAGCTTCTGTGACCGGGGAAGCCGGTTGGCGGCGCACGGACTTGTTATTGTTGCTGCTGCTGCTGCTACCGCTGTTATTGTCCATCATGCTGCGCGCCGAATATGACGGATAAGCTGTCGAGATTCAACTTGTCAAGGAGTAGCCGTGCAGCACGAATAACACGATGAGATAAGCTTTGTCGTTGTGCAGGCTAACCGAGACTCGCACTGGTTGCTCGGATCTGAATCATGCAAATTCAGACGCCCAATTACTCAGTGACGGGAGATGAAATCGAGTAGACTAAGTACGCGTATGCTTATGTAATACAAGTCCCCATCATAGTAGTGTTCAGTAGTTCCCTTTGTAATGTGGTTCAGTGCAGAGATATAAGATAAAAGGGAGCAATCGCTCCATTGATATTACTTGATGTAGATGGGGGAGCACGGATGTAGAGCTTTCACACTCAGTTTCACGCTGACTTGCCAGCTGGGAATCATCTATGGAGCATTAGCGAAGCGATATAGGGCGCCGCAGATGATTGTGCATAGAGAATCCATTCTGTCAGCGCGCACGCGATTTGAAGTTGATGGGTGAAAGGTGGAACAGTGTAAATTCAATAAGGTTTCGATACCTCTAAGTTCATATTCGATTGCAAGAACAGGTTTTTGATTGTCGTAGGACTTCTATATGGTATCTACTTGGTACCTGCTGCTCAGAATTTGTAAACCTGACAAAGAAATATTTCAAGGGAATGATAGGTTGGGTAGCATGGTCACTTACCTGGTCTCCGGTGTAACCCAGTTCCTTAAGGATACCATTCAGTTCACCCTGCTCCCTGCCGTTCTTTTTGCCTGCAATTGAGGCAACCTGTCCAGGAGGACCTATGGAGCATTTAGTGATTGCCAGCGGATTCCAAATGTGTTGTGCATACCGCAGATGAAGACCTTCACTTTCTCGCCCAGTGATGGCGGAGCAATGTGCTGCTTAATGAGGTCAGCGCCAATGAATCCAGTGGGACCCTTCCAGCTAGCATCGCCCTTGTCGAGGACATATACGATATCGAAAGTGTCGGGGTACTTTTTCTTCATGGCGTCGAACTCCTCGCGAAGTATAATATCTTGCTCAGTAACATTGGCGTACAAAAGCTTGAACTTCGTCTTGTTCGTCTTGTCCGCAAGAGCATGTTGGAGGACCTGGTAGAGCGGAGCACTGTGATTACGCATTCAAAGTCAGTAATGTAAGTATAACGGAGACCGACATCCTTACATTCCACTTCCACCACCAATGAGGCCGACTTCTTCCAGCTCATTCACTGAAAGAGGATGAGAATCCAACCATTCCAAAATATCGAAAAACCATATTCACTCTTCCAAGGCCATTTTGCCAGAGGACCTTTAATTTTGAGAGAGTCTCCAGCTTTGAGAGAGTGAATGTGTTTGGAGACTTTGCCTGTCTCATATTTTTTGATGATAAAAATGAGCTCTCCCTCCAAATCAGACGCTGAAATGGGGGTGTACGGGCGATACATAGGTTGACCCTTGTCATCCTTAAAGTCGGGAGTTTCTATGTAAACACAGGAAGCAACTGGAAGAAGCGAAGCCTCGCCCTTCCCAAGCTCAAGCACAAATCTGAGGGACAGATATGAGCGTGGGGTTGTATATAAAAAGTAGTCCAAGGTCTCACTTAGAGGTGTTGTGATTGCAAGGCTCCACCCTCTTCAGTTTGAGGTCAATAAATTTTGACGGGTCAAGAGGACTCTTCAGGTCCTTCTTGGCAGTTACTGCCTCCCCCTTGCTAAAGCCCATGTACACATACGTGCCGAGACCTACGAGACCAGCACCACCAAGGTAAAGTCCGAGGTTGGATGATTTCTTGGCACCAGCTTCGGTCGAATAACGTCTACAACTGCTCGTTGCCTACACACATGAGACTGAGACTAACAAATTTTCATAATTGCTCACCACGGAACGGGCCAGCGTCGCTGCTCGAATGAAGGACATTGTAGTGGATGAGATGCTCGTGTTTCGGGCAAATTCGGTCGCAGCCTGAGAATCAAATGATTGTCAGACAAGCCCACGAGTTACGACGGACGCCGTTTCGTAAAGCCAACACAGCTCGCGTTCAAGCTGTGTGACTTATTTCTGGCAACAAGCGACCGAATTCTTTCCGTTTTGCACCTCGTGTTTGCTTCGGATCGATCTCAAGAACCTGATCGCTACTTGTGTTTCTGGGAGCCCCCGGTCACTGGCACTTGCAGCAGTCACTATCCACGATATTTGCAACATTAATTCCCTTGACTTTTGACTCCAAACATTTCTAAGATCAGAAGAGTCCAACGAGGTCGTTCTCCGCAGTGCGGAATCGGGACTCTGGAGAGCTCTAGAGGCCTAGGGCGTCACGAGACCCCTGGCAGTAGCGTTTCATATCCAATCTTAGATTCAGGTTCGGTGGTCATCACTATCTAGCATCTTTCTCTCCTCGCCATCATCAAGTCAATAAACGCACTTGTGTAAACCTTTCTACTGACTGCCGAATCTCTTTTTATCTTTTCATCTACCTCGTGTTAACTCTACGCCAGTCTGTCCATGTCTTTTGTCAAGCTGAGCATATTTGGCACCTCTTTCGAGGTGTGTTGCCTGTGTATGTCCTTGAAAACGATTGGTTCACGATTTGCTGATTTCATAGGTAACTACTCGTTATGTCGATCTGCAGCCCGTTGGAATGGGTGAGCATTAACCATCATTTCGATCTACTTGATGTCTAGACTAACTGAGATGTCTGTAGGGGCATTCGGTCTTGTCTGGTATGTTGCAAGTTTGAGACAGACAGTATACGACGTTCATGGGTGGCGTAGCTCTTCTAAGGATCAACTCACTGGGTCTTCTGTTGCCATCAAGAAGATTATGAAGCCCTTCAGTACCCCAGTTTTGAGCAAACGAACATACCGTGAGCTCAAGCTCCTCAAGCACATACAACACGAGAATGTACGTCTCAGATGCGCCACGCACAATTTGCTGCTCACACTTGTACTATCTACACGTGTAGATAATCAGCCTTAGCGATGTATTCATCTCGCCACTTGAAGATTTGTATGTTCCTACTCCAAACCCCGAACCCTCAAAGTAGTTGATCAATGTTACAGGTATTTCGTTACCGAACTCCTTGGAACCGACCTCCATCGACTGCTGACATCGCGACCTCTGGAGAAACAGTTTGTCCAATACTTCCTGTATCAGATTCTGGTACGTGATGATGATGTAACTCGCCGTCTTTCCGTCTGATCTGGTCCAGCGTGGACTAAAATATGTTCACTCTGCGGGCGTCGTGCACCGAGACCTCGTGCGTCTTTTGTTCTGTATCTATCATGATCATTTTCGAGACAAGCGCACAGAAACCTAGTAATATTCTTGTCAACGAGAACTGCGACTTGAAGGTTTGTCGGTTCGTCACAGCAACATGGGATATCTTATGATGTCATTGCTTCTATAGATATGTGATTTCGGATTAGCCCGGATCCAGGACCCCCAAATGACAGGCTATGTCTCAACACGATATTACCGCGCCCCTGAAATTATGTTAACCTGGCAAAAGTACGATGTTGCGGTCGACATTTGGAGTACAGGCTGCATATTCGCAGAGATGCTCGAAGGCAAACCCTTGTTCCCTGGGAAAGACCGTGAGCATTCACGCACCTGCATTCTCACTTTCTAACATTGTGCCTTCGTTTCAAGATGTCAATCAGTTTTCCATAATCACTGAACTATTGGGTACTCCTCCAGATGATGTCATTGAAACTATCGCGAGCGAAAACGTGGGTAGTACCTCTAGGTTATCGGCTAGGTATTCCCATTCTCACGTTAATCGATCGCGCTGTAGACTCTCCGCTTTGTGCAAAGTCTGCCCAAACGCGAGCGCGTGCCTTTCAGCCAGAAACTCCGAACTACCGATACGGATGGTGAGGCACCATTCTGGCTCTGAGTGGCGTGCATGTACTAATGCTCCATCACAGCCTTGGATCTTCTAGAAAAGATGCTGGTCTTCGACCCTCGGAAACGCATAGATGCTGCGGAGTCACTCGCTCATGAATATGTGGCGCCGTATCATGATCCGACCGATGAACCTGTAGCTTCTGAGAAATTTGATTGGAGTTTCAATGATGCCGACCTCCCCGTTGACACGTGGAAGGTCATGATGTACAGCGAGATTCTGGGTTAGGGTTCTTTTCACATTCAGCTGCCACGATGCTCACGGTGTCTTTGGTGCGTTTCAAGATTTCCATCAGGTTGGGGACACGTCCACATCAGCGAGCGGTATACCCGAAGGTGCACTAGCAGGACCAGACGCACCAGCAGGAACTACACCAGCAAAGTGAATTTTCACATAGTCCCATCTTATTTTCAGCTGGATGTTTGTTTTGACGTGATCCCTATAAGCAAGATCTTTTCCTCTACTGCTGCATTGCAGGAGTACAAGTCTTTAAAGCGTCCTTGCTTTTGTGGACACAAATCATTCACTACCACTATCTCTTTCAGAACCGATCACTTGTAATGTCTTCAATTTTACATAATAAGCAAGCAGGATTGTACGTACCAATATCTTTTCGAATACATGCAAGGTGGAACCAGGGGTCCCAAGGGCAGGAAGGGCCTATCGTCCCTTTCAACAGCTTAGTCAGCACGTAGACTAGGTTTCACCATATCATCATAGTAGCGTGTCTGCCTTGCTCTGGGCTTAGGCCGCTGGTCCTGCTCCAACTGGTAGAACTACTCAGAAGTGCTCCGGATTCGCGTAGAATTTTCGGCAGTCATTCGCGTGATTGTTGAACACAGCCTTGGTTTAGACTAGCGCCGCTTTCGTAAGTTTACAAGATAAACTGAAATAGGACTTCGCTACATCCTATCAGTGCGTAGCACTATACGCGTGCTCGATCCTTCATATAAGTATACCAACTTTATTGTGTGGCGTAGTAAGTACCGCAATGTGTGCTTATCGTGATCAAGCGTATCAACTCTCACTCAGACATACTAGGAGTTCCCGGGACCTTTTTAGGTTTGTTACGAACTCTGCCCGCTTCTTTGAGCAACACCAGCACGACTCGAGAAAGCGCGATAAGGATGCCACCTCGTCGTAGACCGACCGCGTTTGAGGTAACATATCCAAGTGAAGTGCGAGATGAATCCGGCAGTGGTACAGATGGGGGGAATAATCGCCGGCGTCAGCGTGATGACGCGGAGCGCTATCATGACTCAGTGCGTGCCATTGAAATCGCGAGAGTGTATGTTTGATAGTAACTATCCTCTCCCTTTCACAGCGTGCAAAACGTCGGAAGACGAATGAACGTCCTCGAGCACGTGTGTTGGCATGTTTTTCCGCCGAAATCCGATTAACTTACAATGCACCGTCCCAGCGAAATATTATCAACCGGAAAACAACGAACTACTGGAGACTGAAGACCTTGTCGTTATCGGCGAAGATCCAGGCGTGCTAAACGATGGGCAGAAACCTACCCGGATCCTACATGACTTTGCGTTTTTCGACCCTACTCGTCACCTGGTTATGGTCTCCCTTTCTTACCTTAATGAGCAGCGCGGGAACAATGATCATATGCTTGAGGGTGCAGGTAAGGTTACTTCAGTGCCAGAAAACGACGAAGATGAGGGCCAGGAAGAAGACCTCGAAGATTACGATCCCCAGTTTATTCGCATCAAAAATATTCTTGGCTATTCTATCGACTACACTGAAGATGAAGAGTAGGTGATGTTCTTTTTTAGATTTACTTAATAATCCACGGCTATTGTGCGCAGTTCAATGTACATTGAATCCAACCACGCTCGGTATCGTCTGGATACTCCATCGAAGGATTACCGACACGAGTTCAGAGCATTTTTTCTACCGCACCGTGTCGTTCAAGCGATTGTATCGTCCGCCATACGGGAACCGGATCTGCAATATCGTGACTTTCTGGCCAACTTTTCAACCATAGAGATTGGCAGTAGTCGACTTGACGAGCAATATCTTTGGGACAGTGTGAGATTTTTTCGATTGTGATCAAACTTCACTGCAACGTATCGTAGGTTGCTGAACTAAGATATGCGCTCGAGGGTCTAGAAAATTCTCAACAATTGCGTACCACTAATATCATCCGACACCTTTTGACAGAGCCTGCGCCCCCGATATTGAGATCCATCAAACCACGTCCCCGGCCACAAGTTCCGCCAGTAGCAGTAATTACTAGCAAAGGAAGCAAAGATCTTGCCGTCCTTCGTCCGGAAAATCAGAATGCGACGCATGTAACGTCGCGAATTGCAAATTTGGCGACCGGATGGTTTAAAGAACAGCTGGTGGTTGCCGGTCCACAACCTCGTGTTGAACCTGGGATTCCGTATGATGACCTTCGGAAGAGGGTGAAGCAATTTGTCCAGCGAGTATCTATACGGAGGGAAATTCAATTCCGTTCCGCGGAACAACGCCTTCGTCGAGGTTCACGCTGGCTCAAGTACATCACAATAGATGGCAATGATTATGCAGTATGGTATTGTTAATTCCTATTGTGTCTAGCTTCACTTTGCTTGTAGGTTGGAGATACCATCATTGTTGCCATTGGGAACGATGACCAGAGGAGGCCTCCCGAATTGCCGGACCCAGAAGACATACCTAAATATGCAACTCTAGCAGACTACTTTTGGTATACTATTCGTGCTGATACGTTTCACTGACTAACTCCCTTTCCTCAGGTTTGGAAAAATTCTATACATCAGTGACGAGTTTGAAAATGTTCATGTTGAATGGTTCGAGCATAGTACAAAAACGGCTATGGAGCAGCTTGGACACCCCCAAGAATTATTTCTGACCAACATATGTAGCACTGTCGATTTCGACCTTATCGTCCAAAAAGTTTCGGTTCAGTTCGTCGATCCTTCAAAAGAAATGCCTGTCGTTGGGCCTTATAATTTTTTCTACAAGTCATACATCTTCCGCAACTTTCGAGAACCTTGCTGATATTTCTGCCTGCAGGTTCATTTATGATAGTCTTGATGGTTCATTCACTGAAATACCGCAAGAACGACTGCAGCGCGGACAAGACGAGCTCCCGTACAACCACTGCCCTGTGTGCTCAGTGGCTGAGGAGCAGGAAGCACTCATCCTCCACAAAATTCACCATGGCGTTGCATGGAAGGGCGCTAGGTATCATCTCCGCGACGTTGTTATGATCAAGGCTCAGGAAGGACCGTGTCATATCGGTCAAATTACCCGTATTCACATTCAGCATTCAGATGACGATGGTTGGATTCGAGTAAGAATGTTTGGAAGGATTAACAAGTTGGGCCTCCGACCCGCGGAAGAGCTCAAGGATGAGGTGAGGGTACACCGCCCACGTACAATCTTCACTTTTACCCAGGTCCCCAGCGCCATCTCTTTGTCACGCAAGATAAAATGAACTTCCCGATTTCCAGTATTATTGGAATGTGTCATGTCTATGTGCGAGCGGCTGTGCCAGAGCTCAAAGAATGGCTCGAGATGTCGCCCTATCACTTCTATGCTTGCTACTCCTTCCCTAGCCTCGATGTAACCTCCTGGGATCACAAACACACACTTCTGCCTAAAGATCTCCTGGTGTGCATATACTGTACTGCAGAGAACCTAGCTGAGTGGAAGCAATACCAAGAATTTTTGAAGAAGCAAAAACCCCTTCGTGCTTTGGACCCGTTCGCCGGAGCCGGAGCTTTCGGGATGGGGTTGGAGGAGTCTGGCTGCATCGAAGTTACCCATGCGGTCGAAATTTCTCCAAGTGCCGCAAAGACCTTGAAGTGCGCGTCTTGCTCCTCATTTCAGCAATACTAACAAGAACTTGACAGAGCCAACTCTCCTAAAACGGTCGTGTATAACCAATGCAGCAACCTAGTACTCGCAGCAGCGATTAGATCACACACCAATCTCGAGGTTAGGCGGTTGGAGAAAATAGAATCGGATATCACAGAGGACCCATACATACCCGCCCTTCCAAAACCTGAGGAGATTGATTGTATCATTGCTGGGTTTCCCTGGTCAGTGATGGCATATTTTCGCACTCTTTTTGATTGTAGTGAAACTGCACCTTAGCCAGCCCCATTCACGTCTGAACATGTTCGTCAAAGCAAATGACCGCAAGAGCAACCTTATCCTCAACGTCTTATCGTGGGTTGACTTTATGCAGCCAAAATACTGCTTCTTTGAGAACGTGCGCGGGTTCCTGTCGTTCGGTCTAAAGGTACGGCAAGCCGGGCCGTATAGAGTAAAAGGGGGTATTCCCATGGGCGGATTGAAATTCTTGATCCGGGCGATGACTGACATGAAGTAAGTCGCGCTCAAGCATCAAGTATCTGTCCAACATCATACTTCTCAGCTACCAAGTGCGCTATGGGATCCTACAAGCTGGTCACTACGGCACTCCTCAAACTCGTGTGCGGTTTTTCATGGTCGCGGCAAAGTACGGTCAACCCCTTCCTCAGCTCCCTCAACCTACGCACGCCTTCCCTACAGTGGACGCGCTGGGAATTAATTTTCCAATTGGACACCATATCAACCCTATTTGGACAGAGACTGGATACGCGCCTCACCAGTTTGTCACTATTGACGATGCTATCAGTGACCTTCCTCGATTCGATTGGTACAGTTACATTACCCTGAAATGGGCCACGTTCACTAAGTTATTGGTTACAGGGCAAACCCAAGACCACCCAGGGATCCAGCCAGACGACGAGAAGAACGGGAGCGCGCCCAAATGATCCCCGTTAAGAAATGCAAGAAAGACCGCCCCTGGTGCGGGTACTCTGGAGAGGATGTAGAGTACGAGCATGAGCCAACAACAGCGTTCCAAAAATGGTGTCGTGAAGAACCTTCGAAAGATCTGCAACAATATACGCGGACCTACGAGGCCATCAAAGTCGAGAGGTGAGTGATGACCTCGCATAGTAGATGTTTTTAACCTGCGCAGAGTTGTAAGTATCCCGATGAGGGCGGGTGCAGACTATAGGGGTAAGTTTCTTTTTTTTTTGCAAGACTTTGCAGCATTGACGATGATGTCAGAACTTGGGGGCATCTCTGGGAGTGGCACTTCGCAAATCCATCCTCAGCCGCTGCACGCAGGGGTTTCAAACCAGGTACTCTGACTTAATGAAGAGTCATGCGTAACGTTTAACTCACGGTGCATAGGTCTTTATGGACGAGTTGACAGGAACAGTTATTTTCAAGCTACTGTCACCAACGTTGACCCAAGTGCAAAGCAATCTCGCGTGCTTAACCCTTATGTGCGTCATTGATTCCACTACAGTGCACCTAACTAAATGAGTACAAATCGTGCAGTGTAAACGCATTGTCACGGTGCGCGAACTCGCTCGCTCACAAGGCTTTCCCGACAAGTTTGTGTTCCACGCGGAAAATGATCGTGTCATGACGGTGTGTGCTAAAACAATCCCCCCTCCCACTACACATTGATCAAATAACATAGATGCACAGGCAGATTGGGAATGCCGTGCCATGGCCAGTCGCAATGGCAATCGGCCGCGAGTTAAGGAAAGTGCTAGTGAAGAAGTGGTTGAAAGAGCGTGATGATGCCATAGTGGTCGATTGAGCTCGTGTAACGCTGGAAACATAATATATGTATCATTAGCAAGTAAATGTAAGATGTCCAGGTTCCATACCGCACAATTTCAGCCTGTACAGCATTAATATTGGCGATTTGATTAGCCGTTGGTAGCGTGATGCTCGTCATTGACAAGCTCATATCCTACCCACACAACTTCGGAACAACTCTCACAGCCGACAAGGTGTCTTCCCGCATCCATATCTTCTTCAATGATCCTGTATGTCCCACCACATCTACAAGCATGTGTCCATACACCTTCCTCTGCCTCCTCAAAATCTTCTAGTGAGATGACCTGCGCAGGACGCGGTCCAGTGGAGGTTTTTACTCGAGTATTTCGAAGAATATTATCATAGGCTACGCGAGAGGACACGTTTGACAAGGTGGTGTACGCTTCTTTGAGGAGTGCGATAGTCGACATCTACGGGTGGTATACCGGATGAGAATGATCGTTTGTCTGGATGGGAAGCAAGAAGAGCCTTATGGTACGCTGATTTTATTGTACTCAGCGGGGCATCGTATGTTATGCCAAGGAGCTGGTAGAAATCGACGTCGGGAGAGGTATCCAGCTTGCTTGAAGGTGATGGTTTGTTGCTACCCAATGGTGATTACCACACCCTTCAAATTCGTAAGGGTTAAGCTCTATGGGTATCGATCTACGTACGCAAGTCGAGCAAATGGGTCTCAAAATGAACGCAGGGACATGGTCAATGAGAGTAGGGTAAAATGACGTAGTGGTAGATCAAGATGGAATGAAACTAAGTAGAAAAATGGGCAATGGCAGCATGAACTTATGTAACTAACAGTACTGTCCAGTATTATTCCAAGTCCATCGTCCGTGTACACATCGACATTAAGCAGATTCCCTGCGAAATAAACAAGCTGTAAGCAGATGAGGCAAGTCTACATGATTATGCAGTCCTTGTTGGCGGCTGCATTCTTGGCATCGGAGTCTCGCATGACTCCGCCTTGTTGTCCGATGGGTGGGCCTTTGAGTCGCTGTTGGGCTCGCTTATCACCCAGTTCTGCGGCTTTCTTGAAATACGTCATCGCTCTGCACATATACATCAGTATCGAATTCAGTACTGAGAAAAAATCACTCACTCTGGGAGTTCCGGCGGGGTACCAATCCCCACTTCCAAGAAGTATCCAACGGCGTACATCGCCTTTGCAAGACCGGCATCTGCGGCTTTGCGTGCCCACAGATACGCTTCTGTGTCGGATTGGGGTAGCACACCGGGTGAGCCGACTAAGTACCAGGCTGTGAGGGCGAAACATGCATCACGATGATTCTGCTGCGCTGCGATGTTCTGCGCAGATACAATTAACTTTAGCGCGCTAATCGGTGGGGATACTCACATAGTAATGAATTGATAAGGCTGGATCCTGGGGACAACCCAATTTCCCATACTCATAACATTCCCCTAACCGGTAAGCACTGGGTGCATACCCAAGTTCCGCCGCCTGTGCGAGTAGTTCCACGGTATACTCCACGTCAACAAATACGACGTTGTCTATCCCACGTTCGTGCAACAAGGCAAGCTCGTGCAGGGCGTGCGGGAATTCAGCTGTTGCGTGCTCCGCAGAGCGTTTTAGCCATTTGACACCCTCGCGTGGCCGTTTTGAGAGTCCGAGCTCGCCATTAAGTTCAGCAATACCAAGACGGTACATAGCACCAGGATGAAGCGCTGCTCCGGCTTTGCGGAAGAATTGGAGAGCCTTGGCAGATTCACGCCTGCAACCCCATCCATTCTCGCAGCAAGTTCCTGCACGATATGCGGCATCTGGATGCCCGTGCTTTGCTGCAAGCACAAATAGTGGGTACGCCCGGTCGAAGTCCTGCCTGTTCTTGTAAGTCCCTAGACCATTGGCGTAGCAGTCTGCAAGGAAATATTGCGATGCTGGGTGTCCCCGGTCTGCTTGGCGTTTGAGGAGACCTGTGGCTTCATGCACGAGATTGTCACGCTTGTCAATTGCCTTTTCAATTTCCATGACATTTCCGGGGGTGGGGGACGGGATGGGGAAAGATTTCGAAGCATCAATCATGAATACTGCGAACTCGAATTGGATGTCTGGATCCTGTGTTTTCTTTGCATTTGCACGATATAGCTCGAGGGTACGCTCATAAGAAAGTAGCGAGGCTTGGTTGCCCGGGCGGAGGTGAGAGTGATCTAGAAGGGGACCCTGGGACAATGGTGATTGAGAATGAGATTGTTGAGTTGGGAAGGATGTGCTGCCATTCTGTTGGGCGCCATAAAACTCATCCGCAGCATCAGGTAATTGACCCGCGAGTCCCAAGGGTTGTTCGTCGTCATCATAGTCCGGATCTACTGGCTGTTGTGGAGGCTGGTAATGATTCGGGGAGCCTTGAGTACGGGACTGGCGATGACGGCGTGGCGGCTCTGGGAGATAATCTGGTTGGCCTGCCGCATCATCCGCAGCATAGAACGAGTTTGGCCGTGACTGAGCGTGGGCGTACATTACTTAGTACGATGTGAAGAGTTGAGCTGATACTTGAGTCAAGCTATTTGATTGTCAGAAATGATGTTAGGCTAGGCCAGCGAAGCCTCAAAGGATAGATTTGAACCCACTATTACCTGCTGAAAAGAAGTTATATGATCGTTACAAGGGCTGTACTGGTAACACGCTGGTTAATTATGGTACAATATATAGACACGGATTCGCCTACGGAAGTGGCTGACAGTGTTTGACCAGTAACACCGCACACGGTTGTCGCTGCAGTCGGTGATGAAGAGACTATGACTATATCGTTCACGATGTGGTCTCTGACGTCGACGGGGTCGATCGCCAGTAAGGAGTGGCCTCAAGTCAGCTGCAAGGCTTGCAGTGGATAATTAAGAGGAGCGATTGATGAAGTGAACTATGTATTACCCAAGTATTACCGGTATGAACCGGGCACGGTTCACATGATGTCGGATGCAATGTCAGGTCTGCTCAAGATCAGCTGTGGTTGTCCTCAGCGTCTAGGATGACCAGCACAAACTTTTATTGAGATTTTTTCTATATCATGCAGTCTTTGCGTACACGCAGGCCATCTGAGACGCGTACCGTCAAACGTCAGGCCTCTAAACTCGAGAAGAAGCCGATCAATAAGAATATCCGCAAGTCCACCGTCGATGACAAGATAAAGAAGCGCATGTCACTGCGCTATGCAGAGATATCTGCACCCACCGAAGCTTCTGTCCCAGACGTGCCAAGCGTTCCCATTGGGCTGCGGCCAGGCGCAGTGAGGGACCCAGATGAACTTGTCTTGGAACGTGCCAGTATCAGAGAGGACCCGAAGGCTATAGATCAAAGGTTGCTGGACAAGGAAGATTTTGATCCTGACACTTGTAGGTACTGCGCATTTGCATTCTGGATGTTCTTACGCGTTCGACGTACTATACAGACTTGAAGGCCAAACTGGCTAACTCAACCGAGGCGGAGCTCAGGTCTCTCCAGTCTTCACTCAGATCATCCAAGGATGATACCGCTGTCGAACTACAGCGGAATGTGTTTAAAAAGTATCTCCTAACGTTCTTCCCCGTCGACTTCGCTAACCTTACTACAGCTATGCTGAGTTCGTACATATTTCCAAAGAAATTTCTTTCCTCGAGAATGAAGTGCTCGAGCTCAAAGAAAGCCTTTCTGAATGGAAGTCTATGCCGAGCCTTTTGCACATTGATGAATCCGCCTCTGCTTCGGAGCGGCGGCGCAACGTCCGTTCATCCATTGCGGACCTTCGCGTGCTCTATGCGAATCAGATGCAGACGCTGCATACCCAAATCGAGGGCTCCGCAAAATTTGCTCCAACAACGCCAGGCAGACATGTAATTTATGAGATGGACGGGATATATGCTCTCAATGCGGCAACCTACAGGATCAGTAACACTGTCAAGTTCGTCGTGCTAGATGATTCTGTGCTCGTCGCGAAGAGGAGGAGGAGGAACAACGGAGAAGGGGGACGGCTGGTGGCAGAGAGATGTTGGCCTTTGAATGAAATGTTGGTGTTAGATACGAAAGATACAGCAAGTGAGTGTGATCTGTATTGTAGAGCGCATACGATTATCTGATCAACCTGGCAAGCTATGACGAATGTCTTTAAAGTTCGCCATCAAAAGGAGACATATGTTTACAGAACGGAGGCACCCTCTGATAAGAAGATTCTTCTTGGACAGTTTCGCCAGGTTGCCGAAGAACTTGCGATCCGCAAACGCAGGGAGCGTGAAGGCGAGCACGAGCGACGTAAGAGCATGTGGACCAGCGGAGATGTCAGCCTCTATGCCTTGGTCAATTCATATTCGTTCATTTGACATGTTATTCTTAAGCAGCGCGCTTCCATGACATTGCATCCTGACAAGATGCCGCCCCTTCCTGACTGGATGGCTGAGCTTGCCCGCAAAGCGGGCATTGATGGGGACACCAGCGCACGGGACAAATCCGAGAGCGATGCACGTTTCATCAGTGATTTTTCGGACGACCTTACAGTCGCTATCGCTTTACGATCCTGGGAACGGGCCGTTGAGCTAGTGGTGGAAGGTCGAGCTAAAGTTTCTTCCGTACCGTCATTGAGCGCCAAGCTCACTCCTCTCACGGCGAGCCTCACCTCAGCATTACTCGATGCACTCAGTTCGCCCGGGAACCGCAAGAATACTGCAGTAAACCTCATTGGCCATTTGTTAAAGCTTGGACAAGGTCCAGCTGCGAGGTCAACATTCTTGAATGCACGAGCGGAGGCGGTGGACCGGTATGTCAGGGCTATCAGATTCGAAGGCCATGTCGGGATGTATGTGCACGATTTAGCTTTAGTCGTGTTTACCGGGATCAAGCATACAGCGGATTGGTTCCTCGCGGGCTTTGTAGAGCATGATATGACTAGCAGTCAGTATTTCTTCGCATTTTCCATGCGATCCTCTTTACTGATCGGCACCAAGCTTTAATTGACTGGGCTAAGAAACAAATTGAGATATATGCTGAGAGGTTCAGGAAGCAGGTCTATAGTTCCGATGCTGAACAACAGACTGTCAAAGAAGCACTCAAAATCACACACAGTCAGAGTCGCAAGGTTCGTCTATGATCTTTCCGCCACCAATTCATGCCAATCTTGACCCCTGTCTTTCATTCTCACCGTTTGTGTAAACCATCCACTTACATACTATTCAGCTCCTACAAGAATTTGGGCTTGACTTCCGCTATCTCCTTGACGAGCTTCTGGTTCAGGACCCCCAGAGAAACGACACCTGCGTTGTTTCCGCTACCTTCCATGCCCCTTCCCTAGGGCCCTCCATCTCGGGCTCGCACACACCACAATCCATATCATCCTTCGTGTCTTCCTCAACGCCTCTCATACCTTCAATTCCATCTGCCCCTGACTCGCCCGCCCGCCCTACTACACGCTCTCTAATGCCTGTGCGCCCTGTCGTGCAGATCCATGACTCTGATCACTCATCGAGATCTGCGCGGGATAGCCCAGCTCCTCCACCACGTTCGTCAGATCGTCCTGGGAGCACCAACAGACCACCAGTCGCCATTCCACAAAGGGAAGGGATGTTTTGACCGGATATCCTATATTACTGGTTTGTGTTCAATTTCATTGGCTGTTCTCAAAGATTTGTGGCATGCATTCTACGCCCGAGATGACAAGTACCAAGGTATGCAATTTTTCACCCTCCAACCCTCTGCCACGGGTTAGTACCGGGAATGGATACGACCCGAACTCGAACGTCAATCTAGTGATCGCCTACGCCTTCCTCCCTCAGATACCGCTTGTCTCCTACTCTAGAGTCTGCATATCTGTCCTTGAAATATTTTGATAGCGTGTACTCGTTCAGACTTGCCCCTGCGTTCCCCATTCATTATGAGCATTTACTATCCAGACTGCGGAGCCTTTGAACCTCTGTAGCATGCCCTCCATACTGCTGCATAGCTGGCCTCCGCTGAGGGGACTTCATCGCGTTGAGTGGATTGTGAGTCAGCGACGTGTAGAAACAATTTTTTTTGTTGATTCCAACTCGTGTCCATTGGGGAGAGTACCCTATGTAGGACAATACTTTCTAATTAAGCGCGTTCTCTCAAGATTTAATGGTGGAAATGCATGGAAGGAGTATATTATAACTAACGAATTAAATCACTATGATGATAATGATAACGATAAAGATAATAACGATCGTAATAGTTTGAATGAATGAAGAGTAGTGTACTATGCCATAGAGAATAAAAAGAATGCGTGTAGTCGGTGGAAAGACCATATGTGAATGAATGACAGCAGATAATAATAAAGAGAGCGGTCGGCAGCGGGAGTGGGGTGTAACTACATCTCATCCGCGTCTCGTATCTCATTAGCCTCCCAAAAATCAGGGTCGTCCTCGTCGTCCTCGTCTTCGGCGGGCACTGCGACCGTGTTATTCTCTGGTGATTGGGAGAGGCAAAGTACAGGATTCGCAAAACTTGGCGTTCCATACCACTGTGTAACATAAGCGACTGGGGGTGGGAACTGCACGTTCTTGGACATCGACGTGGCGGGCATGGGGTACGGACAAGAATACGTGAACGCCGTAGTAGGTGCTGTCACAGGCGCGGCAGAAGTGGAACTCATGGAACTTTTGCAAGCGTCTGAGTATGATTGCCCAGCACCATCAGCTGCTAGCTTTCCACAACTGTCGTCCCAATGCCTCTTGCAGGCATCACGTCGGGCATAACTAATGACAACAATATTAGTTATCAGACGCGCTTATTTCGAGAGTTAGGATACGCACGTTTTGATAAAACCAGGGCATTTGTATTTCTCTAGTTTGAAGCCTAGATGCTTTTTTGTCTTGAGGTGCTTGAGATAGCCTTCAGGACGGAGTACCATGCCGTCCTTAGAACACACGAATGTCCCGTTGGGTTGGCCATGTTGATCTAACACGGGTTTCTGTCCCAAGGTTTGAGAATGTGACCTCACAAAATTAAAAGAAAACTCACAAATAACGGGTCATTCTTCATCCCGCCAGGGTATATTTTGGTTCGCTTGACGTCACGAACTTGGAGGTTCTCTGCAACGCGCCTTTGACCGACCGAAAAACTTGATACTTGAGGGAGAGATAAGGAAGCAGAGTCCGTTGCAAGCCCAGGCCCGTGATGTTGGTGGGGGTAACCTTGGTGCGGTATGGGTGGAGCGTAAAGGTTCGCGGCTCTTGGAAAAGAGCTCAATGGGAAAGGTTGATAGTAGAGGGGGGACGCGGATGGGCGTTGTGGGGGAGGAACAACCACAGTGAGTGATGAGTATGGACCAGGATCAGTGGCATGTGAGACATGGGCTGCTGCAGGGGGGCAATAACCATTCTGTCCCGCTTGGAATGCGTGATGATCAACTCCAGTGCCCACATCAGGCGAAGGTGCGACGGGGGCGTACGAGGGAGCATCAGGTGGCACATCATATGGGTAGGGGTGTGGGGGGGCATAGCCTGGATAAGGAATATATGCGGGCTGGGGCCAGGGAAATTGACCAATATACATGCCAGTGTTCGGTATGTATTGTGCTGCATTGGAAGAATCGGAGCCGTGCGACGAGGAAGTATGGGGGGTAGATTGGGTCATCTAGATGCGAGAAGTTGATATCGTCAGAATGCGTAGGTGTTGAAGCTGGGGACAAACGTACCTGGGCCAGCAGATAATTGATTGAAATGTTAAAGGGGTGTATACGCGTTCGCAATGATAATAAGTACAGCGGGTAAGGGATAGAAGATGAGGGCCACTGAAACAATATTTATATGGTTGTCCAGTAGGTGTCCTCGAGTTGTGTGGAATCTTCCTTTCAGAGAACATTTCCTGTGGACCACCATTATTCATCAAATGGGACAGTGGTCATTTTGCTCCATGCGTTCAACTTTGCATCCACTCTCGAGTGGTTCATTCTTGTGGTAAGTCCGCGATGCAAAAACGAGAAGTGCGTTGTGGATGCGCTGTGAATGTTTGTGCCCTCCTGAGACTTGAGCGCCAGACGACATGGATAATAATGTTCTCGCTGCACTTCCTTGTAAGTACTCACTTTTATTTCATTTCCTGGTTAACACATCGTAACATCCTGTCATAGATTCTGGCGGAACGTGACTCCTCTGACCAAGACGCTGAACTGACCGCAATTTTACTTTCTTGTTTTCAAAACTACACAAGTTGAAGGAAATTGCAGTCTAGCAACATTGGTCGATTGACGCAAAGGTATGTCGTTGTCTTGTTACTCTTCACAACCGCATATACAGGCACTAAAGAGCGATCAGTTGTAGGTTCTCAGTAGGGTGGAAAGACAAATGCGAGGAATAACTAGTCTGGCCCGGAAGGATAGGTGATACGATGAACGGTGAGGGGGCGAAAAATTCACTTACCGATGTCATAAACTCCAGGACCATCAAAGACCTACTTCATCATTGAAAAGTCATCTTGGGCATTGCTTTGCGGCTCGTAAACACAGCACAGAAGCGACACCCGCATGTCCCGGGGAGGCTTGAGTTCAGAAGTCTGGATCGTGGACCGACAGCATGCGCAGGAAATGACTGGCTATCAAGATGAAATTGCGTTATTGGTGGGCAGAAAGTGGTACCTGGGGACACGGGGGTATTTTTGATATCTGCAATGTACACCAAGCGCATTGGTATAGGCTTTCGAAGTGCGGCCAAACATCGACCAGGTGATATTTCCGGTCATGATCATTCGCGCCTCAAAGGCTTTCAATATTGATGTTTCAACCATGGGTGAAGTATCATTTAGTTGTCATATGACCTTCATATTCTTTCTGGTCAATGCACCTTACAGCTTGTGATGCGTATCAAAAATCCCGTGTCGTTTTTGATGAGGTCTCACTGAGGCTATACTCGGATGAACTTGGCAATGGTTTCAGGTATGACGACAGACGTGTAGACACGCATTTGAACAAATTTTTTAGAAGGTCGTCGACACGGGTTTAGCAAAATTTGGTGTGCATGCATAGACAGAAGAAAAATTGCTTTGGGTTTGTTGATCTCGGACAAGTATGAACATCCGAATCCCGACAGGTGCTTGTTCAGTTGTTCATCTCATGTTTGCACACCACTTGGCCTATTCAGAACTGTTCAAGAATGCGACCCAATGCGAAGCTGGTTGAATCTGGTGAGGTTTTGGATGTGGTCAAACCAGCTCTTCGTCATTTCAGAGCAAGATCGTGACTTTCAATTTGAAACTCATTTACGACGCAGGTGGGCGCTGCTCCAAGGTCATCAAAAGATAAGATTATGCGTTGTGGATTGAATGGGAAAAAGGACATGCTGTACAATGCACAGCCGTCTGGAAGATATCAATATCTAAGAGGTGGGACGCTCGCCCATATGCCCATAATCTCTCTTCGTCCTTGCTAGCATCCTGGTAAGATGAAAGCCCATATGAGTATCACGCATGGATGAACTGACGGCTGGCTTAAGCAGGCAAAGTGCGGCACTCGAACGAGTTAGAGTTGCAAATCACACAATATTAAGCCTGGCCTTATAGGGCACGAGGAGAGCTCACCGAACACGTTCACTAACCGACATACTTGCCAACCTGTCTGGCGAATACAACCATTATAGCTTCCAGCTCGACACAGCCCATTGCAATGGCCAAAAAAAAAATCGATTTTGACGCCAGTCATGACCTTGGAGGGACATGAACCATGTGTTCTTTCCTCTCCAGATGGTGGTGATCACGAGTACAAATTTATTTCATGCATTTCCTATTTCCCCGACGGTCAGCGAATGATCAGCGGATCGGGCGATAAGACCACTCGGCGATGGGACTTGCGGGAGGGTAAGGAGATCGAGGAGGCTTGCGAGGCTTGCGAGAAATAGATGCAGTGGTGGTGTCAAGGGATGGTCGATGGATTATGACTGCTGGCGGTAGGAGACTCAAAGTCAGTGAGGTCATGACAAGGATTGTGAGAACATTTCATGAAGACTTCCAATGGATCACCGGTATCGATATCTCTATGGACAACATGCTGCTAGCGGGTGCGTCGGCCGATAGGACAGTGCGGATATGGAGCTTGAACACAGGAAAACTCGTGGCTGGTCCATTCAAATGTAGTGACGATGTTTCATCTGGCGACCTACTAGCACTTCGATTCTCGAAAAATTCTCGGAAGCTGGCGGTGTCTGGAAGTGTGGGATATCCAGACGCAGAAATCGGGTGTGCAAAAATCTACTCCCGTTTCGGAGTCAATTGTTCCGGTCTTCTGGACAGCAAAAGACAAATCCATCATGACCCAATTCAGATTCACTATAGATGAGTACCCCAGGACGATCTATGAGTTTGACGCGTCGACGCTCAAGACTGTCAGAGCTCCTTTCAAAGGGCACACCGGTACCATCATGTAGTCTAGCACTCCCATCTGATTGTGTTCTTTCCAGCTCTTTCTACGACACTATCAAGCTATGGACCTTCGAATCCCGCCAGCTCCTTGGCTCATTTGATGTCCAAAATACTCCCTTCACCCTCGCCCTCTCGCCCGATTCACGCCAATTGGTTTACACGTTTATGGATGACACCGAGATCTACACATACAACATCCTAGCCAACATCCTTGCTAGCATTGGGCTTGCAGAAGAACCGCAGCCTAGTGTATGTATTCCCCGCATAGATCCTTCATTTATATGCTAATATTCTTACAGAGCAGCAAACCTGAATGTTCACGCTATGTTGGTCTACCCAACGTATGTGGTCCTGCTCTTTCATTCATCTACTCCATACCGTTTTTCATCACGGTCGGGTGCGGCGCTCCGTACCGTGCACCGTAAACCAGTGATAATACCTGTCATGTCTCCCATCCCTCACCCACCGAGACCTTTGCCTACGAGGGACCCACATGCTTTTCTTCACTTCCTACGGAAAATCATTCCCTCCCACAGACACAATTCGTCCTATTTGCACTGATGAGTCTTGTGATTCACTAGATGTATGTTTCTTTGACGCGTTTGCTTCCTAATTGACTCGACGGTTCTCTTGCAGTTCCCCGCTACATCCCCCCTACCTTGTCCACCTAAAAAACCAGACAAAAACGTGAGTGCTGACTTTCATCATTATATATCCGTCTTATATTCTTTTAGTCTCGATCCACCCCGGCACCACCCACCACCCAATCCTCCGTCATCAGTGCTTCTGAGACCCTCGAATTTAGCTTACGTCGACTATCAACCTGGTGGCCCCCTCATAAGGATCCTGCATCGCTGGCTATCGTCGATGTTCCTCTCGCGCCGGGTAAAGTGGTATGCGCGTCTCATTTTTCTCATCGTATTGTAAATCTCATGCATCTATGTATAGCGGTACGCTACATCAGGCGCTCCCGGTGATGATGATGACCTGATACACGACAAAGACTATGTTTCCCCTCCTCCTTCCCCAAATCCCCGCTCACGCCAGCTACCTGCATCAGATATTATCAATGCCGGAAAGCATAGAAGTGGCCGATTCTGTTTCTGCTTCTAACTGATTTCGAACTTATTCTTTGGTGTTTCGTAACTGGGCTCGTTGCTCGTTGTATGCGTTGTCTTAGCGTGAGCTTGTATGCTTACTATATTTAAGCACGAACCACAATGTTTCTTAAAGCATCTAAGCATGCATTTCCAGTGGCTCGGTGTCAATTGTGTTTACTTCATCAGCCTGTGCTCAGTAAGTTAGCACTTATTCCTCCAAGCATTGGCTCCATCGATACTAGCTTATTCGGTGATTTTTTGTGAGCTGCTCTTTACAGCAACTATGATTTTTTGCTCACAGCTTCATTCATTTAGACGAACTACGATCAATTCTACTAAGAACTGGTGCTTCTCCTGCAATCAGACTGTCCTGCACGGATGCTGTCTTTGACTACAGTAACAATACTTTCTTGTCTGGCTACGGTACTGGTTATACACACTAGACCACGGGTATCTTTGATTTTCCTGATGCAAATTATCTAATTCTATCGAATATCCACCATTCTCCGGAACTTGACTTCAGGGAGGACGACTTCGCTTGGAAAGCACTGCGAGTTCCCTCGCCCTCCCCTGGACCATATCGATGACGAATAACTCTCTTTTGAAAAGAATGTCTAGATGTTATAAGTAAGCGCAAACCGATGTCATCATTTCGTGAAATAGGTAGCCAACGACCATCTATTGAAAAAATACAAAAGTCGCTTAGATATATTGGACGTCCTGTTGGTTCATCTCCATCAAAAACTGATTCGAAGGAATAAGGGCAGCATATTCTTCTCGCTGTTGAGATGTTACCCTGCACTCCGCTGTCGAAAACCAGCCTCTCCAGGGGACATTTTGACCGCGTCAAAAATTTCATGAACGATTCATGTGGCCACGGCCCCCTATGGATAACTTCAAGCATGCGAAGGTTCGGGAGTGTGATAACCTTGAATAAGCCAAGACCCTCGCCAGAGTTCCGAAGCACGCTCCACGACATGGATAGGGATTGAAGGTTGGTGTGCGTGACTGATTTGCAGAGTTTGAATCGTGTGCAGAATATTCCAGTCATCTTCAGGGAAGATAGATCGGGACATAGATGGAGTATGCGAGTGAATGCACATAGTCCATCTAAGTTGATCTCGATATGTGTGAGGCGGGCCCACGCGGAATGTGTGAAGAAATTTAATCGCTTGCGGTTGAACCACACATTCTCCATGTTAATCCTGCGCAGATTAACTGGCAGTTTCGAGAGAGAGCGGTTGATAGCTCGCGCAGGATCATCAAAAATGTATTTGCAAATAGTGAGCTCCTTCAGTGCGTGGAAGTCTTCCATCATGAATGGGCCATCGCAGGATAGAAAGCCAAGCGAGAGAGATGAGATTTGCTGAACGTATGGCTGGAGAAGACTTTGTAGCTCGCTCCAGTCAGTGCCACACTCAAGTCTTAACGAGAGCGGATATCCTCTTGATCGCTTGAGCCAGGAGTCGTAACCGAAAGCTCTCGTCTGCCAATCATCATGTCGGAAAGCTCTCTCCTGCCAGTCTTCGTACCAGAATTCCAACTGCAGCCTGCACCATAACACGGGCAAGTCCACAGCAATCTCCCTCCATCGGCGACATATTCTTGTCAATAGCATAGGAGCCTGTGTTGCTGCATACACCAAATATTCGTCTTCGGGCAGACAGTAAAGGAAGATTTCGGAGAGAATTTCGGTCGGCAAACGCCAAATGGGCGAGGAAAAATTTGTGCGCGAAGTGTTGGACTGAACGATATCAGCCTTTTCTTCGGCGAGTTGCGGCTGACGATAGCCAGCACTGTTCCTGACGAGTTGAAGGCACAAGTCCTCGCTTATAATCGCATCCGACTGTGGAAGTAGATATTGATTATATTCAGACGCAAAGACCTCCAAAACTAAGCACTTACAGGTCGCCGTGGCCCATCAGTGGTGGCTGAGACCGATGGTAAATCGACGTTTGAGTTGAATGTTCGCATATTAACGCGAAGGAGGTTGAGAATTTGGAGGTGGAGGTTGAAGGAGGACATAAGTCTAACGTTCCGTCAACCGTCGCGTCCCTATTTAAATGAATACATCGCAAACCACAGATCACCACAAACATACCTTGCTATTGTTGTTTCTCATAGCGAGCCTTTAGGTAAAACACCCGCCATCCACAACTAGAGACCTTGCATTGTTGTAAAGGTAGTAGGTGTGGGCGCGATTAGAACTGTGGACGCTCAATGGTTTCGGCATACTCGATCGGCACCACGGTGCCACCAGGTCATTCAAGACCTTATGTATACGATAACAAAAGGTTGTCAAGCACACTTGTCGATCGAGCTATGACCCTTACTTTTCCCTATAATAGTCATGGAATTTTAGTTTGATATTTAACAGGCGTGAAGGTACTCAAGAAAATCTGGTTCAACTCGAGCCTACTTGGCACCTCTCCACACCCCTACCGTACGTACCGAAGGGCTGATTCCCTTTTCGTCAGCCGTTTCTCCACCACTATGTTCTCAGTACTGACGCTCCATCTCATGTCAATCATAAGAAGTAATTGAAATAAGATGGCTCGATGAGTGTCAGGGAGTTTATAGTGGCAGGGGGTTCACGTTGATACATGGTTGCACCGTGCTGTAGGGAGCTTCGAGCACGCATCATGTAGATTGGGGGGAAGGCTGGAGTATTAGGCGTCATGTGAAAAGGAGTAAAAAGGACATGCTGTACAATGCACAACTATCTGGAAAATATATAGAGGTGGGACGCACGCCTATATGCCCATCATCGCTCTTCATCCTTGCTAGCATCCTGGTAAGATGAAAGCCCATATGAGCATCACGCATGGACTGACGGCTGGCTTAAGTAGGCATGGTGCAGCACTCGAATGAGTTGGACTTGAAAATTGCTTAATGTCAAGCTTAGCCTTACAGAGCACGAGAAGAACCCACCAAACATTAACCGACATACTTGCCAACTTGTCTGGCGAATACAGCTGTGATGTCTTCCAGCCCGACGCAGCCCCGTGCAGCAGAAAACAAATCGGTTCTGACACCGATCATGACCTCGGATGGACATAAACCATCAATTCATTCCTTGCCGGTGATGGTAGACATCTCGAGTTCAGAAATGTTTCATGTATTTCCTATTTTCCCGACGGCAAGCAAATGACCGGCAGATTCGGCGATGGGACCTGTGGGAGGGTAAGGAGATTGAGAGGTCTGTGAGCACATACAAACAATGGGGGTATCAAGGGATGGTCGATGGGTCGTCACTGCAAATGATCTGGAGCTGAAAGTTTGTGAAGTCGAGACAGGGACCGTGAGAACATTTCGTGATGGCAGATTCGCCCGCATCGATATTTCTGGGGACAGCACGTTGCTAGCGGGTGGGTCAGACGATGGGACAGCGCGGATATGGAACTTGGACACAGGCGAACTCGTGACTGGTCCATGATATCGATCATTTTGTGGCACTTCAATTCTCGGAAGACTCTCGGTGGTGATATCAACCTTGGGTGTCAACGCCGCTGGTCTTCTGGACAACAAAAAACAAATGCATCGTAGCCGCATTCAACTTTATTGCAGATGATGAACCCAGGATGATCTATGAGTTCGACGCGTTGACGCTCAAGACTGTCGGAGCTCCTTTCAAAGGGCACACTCGTATGTATCGGTTGTCTAGCACTCTCATCTGATTGTGTTCCTCTTGCCAGTTCTTCCTGAGACGACACCATCAAGCTCCAGGCCTTCGAGTCCCGCCAGCCTCTCGCTTCATTCGACGTCAAATATCCTTTCTACCTCATCCTCTTGCCCGTTTCACGCCAACTAGCCTACACGAGTTGGAATGATTGCAATATCTACATTTGTAACATTCCAGCCGACATCCTCGCTAGCATTGGGCTTGCTGAAGAACCGCAGCCTAGTGTATGTATTCTCCGCATAGATCCTTCATTTATATGCTAATATTCTTATAGACCAATACATCTGAACGTTCACGCCGCGTTGGTTTACTCAACGTATGTGGTCCTGCTCTCTCATTCAACTATACTATACCATTCTATATTACAGTCCGATGCAACACATCGTCCCATGAGCCGTAAAACAGTGATAATACATATCATGTCTCCCATCCCTCGACCTTTGTCAACAAGGGACCCACATACTTTCCTTTCCTTTTTGCGCAAACACCTTCCCTCCGATACGGACGCAGTCCGTCCTGTTGGCGCTGATGAGCTCCATAATCCCCTGGATACATATGTCTTTTACCTGTTCGCTTTGCAGTTGACTTGGCGGTTTCCTTGTAGTTTCCTGCTACTTCCCCCCTCCCTCGTCCACTTATAAAACCAGAGGAGAACGTAAGTGCCGGTTTTCGTCATTACACTATTCGACTCGCGTTCTTCTAGTCTCAACCCACACCAGCACCACCTACCACTCAATTTTCCGTCGTGAATACTCCTGCAACCCTCAAATTCAGCTTATATCGAATGTCAACCTGGCGGCCCTTTCAGACAGATCATGCCGCCGATGCTCCTCTCGCGCCAGGTAAACTGGTATGTGTCTCTCATTTTTCTCATTTTTCAAATCTCATACATCTATGTATAGCGGTATGCTACGGCGAGTGCTCCCGGTGACGATGGTGACCTGATACGTGACGAGGATTGTCAACACCAGATAGCATGCAAGCGGCTGGTTCTGTCTCTGCTTCTAACTGCATTCAAACTTATTCCCGGTGTCCCGTAACTGTATTCATTCTTTCCATGCATTGTCCTCCGTAAACTTATGTTGAATTCATGGTCACTTTACCCCCTAACGCGCTTGAGATATATCAACAATCCCTTATGCTCGATCCTGTTCAAACTCCACAGGGGTCCGAGTCACGAAACTGTTCCGTTTTACAGTGAACCACGCTAAAAAAGCAATGCGAGGACCTCCTGCACTGTCCTGCGTCCAAACTGGTGCCATTAGAAGGTCAGCCCATTGAAAAATGTGACATTCTGATCTTTCGTGCTTCGAGAACAGCTTTAAATTTGTGAGAGGCTTGGTCTGCTCCTCGATACCGCCTTCAACGATCTACATTATGGAAGGTACGAGGGAGATGTAACCCGAAACGAACACGCCTTGTTGGCTTGCGAATAGGCTCCCACGGCTGAGGGCACGTTGGACGTCGAAACAAATGTGATCGTAGACATCTGTCGTTTTATTCTGACAGCGAGCGTAAAAGCGGGGTATTGCGAGAGGCGAATGAAGAGCGGTTGTCCTACAACAGGAGGTAGACATGTAATTTACGAGATGGACAGAATGTATGCTCTCGATGCGCCTGCGTCAATGACACTGTCAAGTTCGTCATGTTAGACAATTATGTGCCATGGAGCGAGAGGACAAGATATTGGCCTTTGAACTTCATGAGATGGCACTGGTGTTAGATACGAAGGATACAGCGAGTGTAATTTTGATTGCACTTGTAGAACACGATTATCTGATGAACCTTGCAGGCTATGACAAATTCAAATGTCTTTAAAGTTCGTCATCGAAAGGAGACATGTTTGCAGAAGGGAGGCATCTCCTGATACATAGTGTACACCAAAGCTAGTCATTATTTCATGAAATAGGTAGCTAATTACATCTGTCTACACAAAAAAGTCGCTTAGAGATATTGATTCTTCTGTTCTTTTATCCAATTTCTGTCCATCGGGGTAATGTACCCTATGTCGGACAATACTAACTAGTCTATAAGGCCCCTGCCTATACTACATCTCTGGATTCGCGAATGCCCTGGTGTGAGGAGTCCTCCACCAGTCCGCCGTTCCTGCCGGCCGTTTTAGACGCTCCATCCAATCGAAGATGAGGTGACTGCTCTTCTCGTATCGTATGGTGTAACTATCGCTATGTAAGGTAAGGTGTACTAAAGCGCGTACTTTCTTCTATTCTTCATCGACATCAAAGTTGCTTTCAGTATCTGCAATGAATTCGAACGAAGGAACAAGGGTAGCGTATTCTGCTCGTTCCCGTGTTGTTGTCCACACTGCACTGTCGAAAACCAGCCTCTCCAGGGAATATTCTGACCGCGTCAAAAATTTCATGAACGATTCATGTGGCCACCGCCCCGTATAGCGAGCTTCAAGCACGCGAAGGTTCGGGAGTGTGATAACATCGAATAGACCAATATCCTCGCTTGTGTTCCGAAATACGCTCCAAGACATGGATAAGGATTGAAGGTTGGTGTGCGCGACTGATTCCAGAGTCTGAATGGGGCAGAATATTCCAATCACTGTCAGGGAACAGAGATCGGGACATAGATGGAGTATGCGGGTGAAAGCATTTATTCCATGTAAGCTGATCTCCATATGTGTGAGGTGGGCCCATGGGGAAGCAGTGAAGGAATCTAATCGCTTGCGGTTGAACCACACATTCTCCATGTTAATCCTGCGCAGATTAACTGGCAATGTCGAGAGAGTACCGTTGATAGCTCGCGCAGGATCATCCAAAATGTATTTGCAGATAGTGAGCTCCTTCAGTGCGTGGAAGTCTTCCATCATGAATGGGCCATCGCAGGATAGAAAGTCAAGCGAGAGAGACGAGATTTGCTGAACGTATGGCTGGAGAAGACTTTGTAACTCGCTCCAGTCAGTGCCACACTCGAGTCTTAACGAGAGCGGATATCCTCTTGATCGCTTGAGCCAGGAGTCGTAACCGAAAGCTCTCGTCTGCCAATCATCGTGTCGGAAAGCTCTCTCCTGCCAGTCTTCGTACCAGAATTCCAACTGTAGCCTGCACCATAACATGGGCAAGCCCACAGCAACCTCCCTCCATCGGCGACATACTCTTGTCAATAGCATAGGAGCCTGTGTTGCTGCATACGCCAAATACTCGTCTTCGGGCAGACAGTAAAGGAAGATTTCGGAAAGAATTTCAGTTGGCAAGCGCCAAATGAGCGAGGAAAAATTTGTGCGTGAAGTGTTGGACTGAACGATATCAGCCTTTTCTTCGACGAGTTGCGGCTGATAATGGCCAGCGCTGTTCCTGACGAGTTGAAGGCACAAGTCTTCGCCTACAATCACATCTGACTGTTGAAGTAGATATTTATTATATTCAGATGCAGACCTCCAAAACCAAGCACTTACAGGTTTCCGTGGCCCATCAGTGGTAGCTGAGACCAATGGTGAATCGACGTTTAAGGTGACTATTTCAAAGCCCAAGTCATCGCCTGTAATGACATCCAGCTATTGAAGGAGATGGTTATCGTTATATTCAGACGCCAATACTTCCAAAACCAAGCACTTACAGATTTCTGCGGCTCACTAGTGGTAGCTGAGACTGATGGTGAATCGACGTTTGAGCTGAATGTCTGCATGTTAACGCGAAGGAGGTCGAGAAATTGGAGATGGAGATTCGGAGGAGTAAAATCTAATGTTCCACTAACCATTGCGTCCCTATTTCAACGAACACCTCGCAAACCACAAGTCCACACCTTGCTACCGGCCTTTGGTCAAAACACCCGCCATCCACAACTAGAGACTTTGCATTGTTGTAAAGGCGGTAGGTGTGGGCGCGTTAGAACGGTGGAAGGGTGATTTCGCTCAATGGCTTCAACATGCTCGATCGGCACCATTAGGCCATTCAAGCCCTTATGTACACGATAACAAAAGGTGGTCAAACAGACTTGTCGATCGAGCTATGACCGTTACTTTTCCCTGTAGTGGTCATGTATTTTTAAATTGATAGTTAACAGGCGTAAAGGTACTCAAGAAAATCTGGTTTAATTTGAGTCTGTTTGGCATCTCTCTACACCCCTACCATACGTACTGAAGGGCCGATTCCTTTTTGGTCGACCATTTTTCTACCACAATGTTCTCAGCACTGACGCTCCTGCTCATGCCAAACATAAGTAATTTGACTTGATGAGCGTCGGGGAATGTATGGCAGCAGGGGGTTAACATCGACACATGGTTGCACCATGCCATAGGGAGCTTCGAGCGCGTGTCATGTAGATTGGGGAGTAGGTTGGAGTACTAGGCATTACGCAAAAAGGAATAAAAAAGACATACTGTACAATGCACAGCCGTTTGGCAGATATCAATATAGAGGTGGGATGTGTGCCCATATACCCATCATTACCCTTCGTCCTCGCTAGCATCCTGGTAAGATGAAAGCCCATGCGAGCATCACGCATGGATGAACTGGTGGCTGGCTTAAGCAGGCAAAGTGCGACACTTAGACTTGAAAATCACTCAATATCAAGCGTAGCCTTACAGGGTACAAGAAGAACCCACCAAACATTAACCGATATACTTGCCAACCTGTCTGGCGAATATAGCTGTGATGACTTCCACCTCAATGCAGCTGTAGCAGAAAACAAATTGATTCTGACACCAGTCATGACCCAATTGGAGGGACATAAACCATATGTTCTTTCCTCTCCGGATGGTGGGCATCACGAGTACAAATATATTTGGACCGTGTCCTATTTCCCCTACGGCAACCAAATGATCGGTGGACCAGGCGATAGGACCATTCGGCGATGGGACATTCGGGAGGGCAAGGAAATTGAGGAGGCTTGGGAGGTTTTCGAAAATGGAATACAGTGAGGGTATCAAAGGAGGAGCTCAGAGTCAGGGAGGTTGAGAGTCGAGACGGGGATCGTGAGAACATTTAATGAACCAAGCCGTTGCCTTTGGATCACCTCCCCGGACAGCACACTGCTAGCGGGTGAATCGATCTATTCTACAGTGCGGATATGGAGCTTTGACACAGGCAAACTCGTGGTTGGTCCATTCAAAATTAGTGATCATTATACAATTGCAAGCGCAACGGATGCTCGGGAGACTCTCGGAAGCTGGCGGTGTCATCATGGTCAATTCGGACTCGGGCCCCTTCCTTCAAGTGTGGGATGTCCAAGCACAGACATCGGATGTACAAATATCTACTCCTAAGGGCAGGGGTTTTTCTTCCTCAGTCTTCTGGACTAAAACCATCATAGCCGCATTCGCCTTTATTGTAGGTGACTCACCCAGCACGATCTATGAGTTTGACGCGTCGACCCTCAAGACTGTCGGAGCCCCTTTCGAACACACTTTTTCCATCAGTGGTATAGCACTCTCATCTGATTGTATTCTTCTCGCTAGCTCTTCCTACGACACTATCAAGCTATGGGCCTTCGAGTCTCGCCAGCTCCTTGTCTCATTTCTCCCTGCACCCTTGCCCTCTCACCTGATTCACACCAACTGGCTTATATGTCTAGCGATGATACGAAGATCCACATATGCAACATTCCAGCCAACATCCTTGCTAGCGTCGGGCTTGCAGGGAACCGCAGCCTAGTGTATGTACTCCCCGCATACATCCATCATTTTTATGCTTATATTCTTACAAACTGGCAACCTGAATGTTCACGCCACACTGGTTTACTCAACGTTTGTGGTCCCGCTCTCTCATTCATCTACTTCACACTGTTCTCTATCACAGCCCGATGCAACACGCCATCCCGTCTCCCTTCATCCAATGATAATACCTGTCATGCCTTCTATCCCTCGACCTTTGCCTACAAGGGACCCACATGCTTTCTTTCACTTTCTACGCAAATTCTTTCCCTTCTCCTATACGAACACACTCCGTCCTATTCGCACTGATGAACCTCGTAATCCCCTAGACGTGTGCTCCTTATACCTGTTTGCCTCCCAGCTGACTCGACGGTTCCCTTGCAGTTCCCAGCTACATCCCCCCTACCTCGTCCACTTATCCAGCCAGACAAGAATGCGAGTAGGGCCTTTCACCATCACATATTAAGCTTACATTCTTCTAGGCTCAACCCACACCGGCACCACCCACTACCCAAGCCTCTGCCATCAATACTTCTGCAACCCTCACATCGCGATCACATCAACTATCAACCTGGTGGCCCTTTCAGAGGGGTCGTGCACCGCTGGCTATCGTAGATGTTCCTCTCGCGCCAGGTCAACTGGTATACGCATCTCATTTTTCTCGTCGTATTCCAAATCTCATGCATCTATGTATAGCGGTATGCTGCAACGGGTGCTCCTTGCGATGATGATAGCCTGATACGTGATGACTCGGAAGACTATGTTTCCCCTGCTCATTCCCCCAATCACGGCTCACGTCGAGGATCGTGAATGCTGGACGACATGGAAACGGCCGATTTCGTTTCTGTTTCTAACTAATTTAAAATTTGTTCCCTGGTATCTCGTTACTATTGTCATCCTTCGTTGCATGCGTTGTCCTCGTACACTTATGTTGATCTCATGGTCACTATACTCCAAAAGCGCTTCAGATATATCAACAATCCCCGATGGTCGATCCTGCCCAGACTCTCAGAGTGTTTACAGTGGCCCGAGGCATCGCATGTCACAAACGTGTTCTACTTTACAGCGAACTACGGTAAAAAAAGTGCAAGGATCTCCCATACTGTCCTGCGTCCAAATTAGCGCAATCAGAAGGTCAGTCCCACCCCAGATTCATTGAAAGATATGACATTCTGATCTTTTGTAAGTAGGTAGCATCTCAGAACACATCCAACATTGAAGTATCATTCCTATTTCTAAATCTTCCGAAACTGATGCTCTTCGAAGTGAAGGTGTATCGCGTGAGTTTCTGCCGCCGCACGTGTGCCGACAATCACGATGTTATAATGATCCCAGCCTTCTTTCTACATATCAATTCACGCTACTCGTCATAAAGAGCCGTGAGTCACTTATTTGCTACTAGTATTGAAGATAAATGGTGCCTTTTAGTAAACTAGAAAGTGTTCATAGCATGAGAGACCACCCTGCTATGCACTCGATCTCAAACAAAACATCTTTCGGAAGTCAAGCAACTTCAACGGCTGAACGTGCTGGCTTGTGTTCCGAACCGCTAGAGAACTCTTCATAATTTTGTTGACGTTGGAAAGTCCTCCATGTGTTTGTTTGGCAGGGGCACCTTAGTATGAAATGCATCACCGACTCGGAGATGGCTGTCTCGGTGAAAAAGCAACACACCATAGTCTTAATGACCTTGCCAGCTGAACTAGAGCTGGCTTCAAGAACAGCTTTGAGATAAACCTTAATGGCTTTGGAATGGGATGTTGAAATTGGCAAGTCGTTTGGCTGCCATCTCTCCATTATATGTTTCACTTGTATTTGCTTCAACTCTGATTACTTTGATACATTCTTCAAATTCTAGTGCCTGCCTGTCAGCTGTCTAGATATGCGCACAGTGTGACATTGACTTACCCAATTCCCCCTGTCATTGTATATAATCTCCTATGATACATGTCCTGTACCTCAGGCGTTGTTTCTCTCTTGAGTGCATGACTGAGGTTAGTTTACCCTTTTGTTATTTATGCTGGTACTTATGCTGATTACCTACAGTATACTATCTTTCATATAGGTAATGATCAGGTGTTGTTTCTCTCTTGAGTGTGTGACTGAGTATACTATCTTTGATATACATCAGCAAAACCCACACAGCGTGTCACAGGTCACATAGATTTTGTTGTAAAGGCTCTGCAGCACCACACAAGTATTGATTCTATGTAAAAATGAGTGTAATGTAGTCACAAACATGTATATAACAAGATGGTGTGCTAATAATTATGTTTTATAGAGAAATTGTGTAGTGTGCAGCACTGTACAGCACTGTACATGGGGGGACCTTGCTGTGACACTGTGATTGCTGTGCAGCATTGTGCAGCGCTGCACATAGGGTTAGGGTTTTGCTGATGTAGTCACACAAACAACTAGGTTATATTCTCATTATGGGACTCAATGGCTGAGGGCACATTGGGCATTGAAATGAATGTGATCGTAAACAGTTGGCATTTTGTTCTGATAACCTGAGTGATGGAAAAGCAGAAAACTCAGACAGAGAGCACTTGTCCTATGACAGGAAGGCTGACATTGTTAAGGTCGCGTGCTCAAGGGGGTCAGATTACAAGGGCTTGGCCTCAGCTCATATGCTGTGCCCCTTTCCTGAGTATGTGCCCTTAATTTCCGGCGGCTAGAACAGCCATCTTGAGTTTCCAGGATTTGACTAGGGTGGACAATGGACGTCCAGATCTGAAATGTGAGATAAATCCGATGGACGTCCGGATGTTACCTGGGCAAGCAGATAAGACTAATCTGGATGAAGTCCAGACTAGAAACTAATGGAGGATGGACTACCTTAAGGTAGAGTTGGAAATGTAGTCTAGGATGCAATCCTAAGACTCAGAATATGACAAGAGAATTATCTTGAGTCTGGAGGACACAGGAATGAGCAGGAACTAAGATGATATTTGAACTGCAGTATTTCTGAGAGTTACAGGAGGTTTATATACTGTAGGTATCATATAGGAATCAGTCAGCAAACATAAAGGCTATGTATGAAGCATATGCAAAGTCTATTAGTAAGTAGGATGGATCACAAATAATGAACACTGGAAATGAAATGTATGTAACAGATCAATAATCAAAAGGGAAACATGGTTAACCAGAGTCTGGAGACAGGGGCAGTCTAAATGGGGTTGGGTGCTGATATAGGGTTTGGATTCCAGAAGGGAGATAAAGATAGATCAGATCATTTGAGATCTGGATCTCAGATCCGGATATCCAGAGAAGCGGATTTAGAGTTGAGAGTCTGGAATGGCATATGACAGACATGGAATTTACAAGACAGATGGGATATATGCTCTCGAGGCAGTGACCTACAGGGTCAGTAACACTGTCAAGTTGTTGTGGTGAATGATTATATGCCATGGTGAAAGAGCTTAGAGGATGGGATGTTGGCCTTTGAATGAGATGGTTTGATACTTAAAGTTTGTCATTAAAAGGAGACATATTTACAGAAGGGAGGCACCCTCTCATCTACCATACAGTGGCTCAAAAAACTGTCCACATGTTTTGACATTTTTCACTATCTATGATATTGTGTGAGAACGAACAAATGCCTCAAGGACATGCTTATAGCACATTGTAGTATGGCTTCAGGGCTTTCATTTGAGCCCTACACCGTGGGAATCGGTGGAGATATGGTGGAGACATAAGGCTTATAAAATGATGACTCATGTGGACAGTTTTTTGAGTGTATATTAAAACTATATAAATCATTATTTATGATACCACAAAAATCATGCCACTATTATATAAATTATGAAGTGGTGTCATTATGTTATTTTATGACTATATCTAACTATATAAACCAGAATATCTCATGTATCATAGTCATAATCACCATGAAAGCCATCTCCTCAGCTCAAAGAGATAATATCCTCTCTGTCTTATGCTGGCCTCTCTGCTTGCCAAATTTCCTCTAGAACTGGAGTATGCAAGTCCACTGTGGCCAAGTTTATCAAAGAAAGCCACCCAGACAAGGAAAACTCTTGTGGAGGACGTCCATCCAAGCTTACCTCTACTGACAAAAGGGCTATTATCCAACATATCACTACAGGAAAGGCTGATAATGCTGTCCAAGCCACCCATTATATCAATTCCACCATCACTACCCCTGTCTCTTTACAAACTGTGAGGAATGTTCTCAAGGCAGCTCATCTCAAGGCAGTAACAAAGAAGAAAAAGCCCCTTCTCTCCATCAAACATAGGCAGAGAAGACTAGCCTTTGCCTTAGCTCATCAACACTGGACTGTAGAGGACTGGAAGCATGTTATATGGTCAGATGAGACCAAAATCAATAGGATTGGGTCAGATGGGAAGGTATATGTATGGAAAAAGAAGGGAGATGGCCTAACAGACAGAGAGGTTAATGGGACTGTCAAGTTTGGAGGAGGTTCTTTAATGGTATGGGGCTGTATGGGATGGAATGGTGTGGGAACACTTGCTGAGGTTGAGGGGAAGATGAATGCTGAGCAGTATGTGGACATTTTAAATGACCACTTGCTGCCTAGCTTGGCAGAATCAGGGATTGATGAAGAAGATATCATTTTCCAACAGGATAATGATCCAAAGCACACATCCAGAAGAGCTAAGGAATGGTTTGAAGAACATAACATCAATGTTCTTGACTGGCCAGCACAGTCTCCTGATGTCAATGTCATTGAACATCTCTGGGGAACACTCAAGAAAAAGCTTCAAGCCTATGAAAACCCCCCTAAAGGAGTATGGGAGCTTTGGGAGAGAGTAGCAGTGGAATGGGGGAAGATCACAGCTGAGGATTGCCAGAAATTAATTGAGAGTATGCCTAGAAGGATAGAGGCAGTAATTAAAGCCAAGGGAGGTCATACAAAATACTAGAATACCTGGTTATTATTGTAAAATACTTGAGTCAAAAAACTGTCCACATGAGTCACCATTTTGTGAGCCTTGTATCTCCACCATATCTCCACCGATTCCCATGGTGTAAGGCTCAAATGAAAGCCCTGAAGCCATACTACAATGTGCTATAAGCATGTCCTTGAGGCATTTGTTCATTCTCACACAATATCATAGATAGTGAAAAATGTCAAAACATGCGGACAGTTTTTTGAGCCACTGTATATACCTGCGATATTGTTAAGGTCATACTCAAGGGCTAATGGATCCTAAGGGCTTCAGCCTCAACTCATGCACTGTGCCCCTTACCCAAGTATTGCCCCTTATTTTAGAAGGGCAAGACTAATGCATCCGGAGGGTCAGACGAGTAGCATAGTGGATCCAGATGACTTCTGGATGCAAGATAAGTATTGTAGGGCTAATCCAGACAAGTCCAGACTAGAAACTAATGGTAGTGGACTGTTGTAGACAGAGGCAGATACAGATAGACTATAGGAATCAATCCTAAGTCTCAGAGGGTATCAAGAGTAGAGATACTCAGGTCTGGAGGACAGGAATGAGCAGAACTAAGTTGATATTCAAACTGAGGTGTTACAGAGATTTACAGGAGGTTATATACTATAGGTATCTAATGGAATGATCAATCAGCAGGGTCCAAGGCTATGTATGAGGCATATGGATAGTCTATTGGTAAGTAGAAATGGATCACAAATAATGAAATGGAAATGAAGCATAGGTAATGGATCAGTGAGCAGGACAGATATATCAATAACTGAAATACTGGAGTTAGGGGATTACTGAAAGGAGATGAGTGCTGATTGTGGGTTCAGATGAATTGTGGACCAGACTGGATGAGTGGACAGATTGGATGATGAGATGTTGGAGGGGGATAAGATGTGGATTGGATCTGAGATGAGATAAGGATTGGATCTGAGATCCAGATATGCAGATATGACAAGTCTCCTACACCCAACTCTGACCAGTCTAAGTCATCATCTAGTAGATCCAACTCTGAGCCAGAGTCAGATGAGGCTTTGAATGATGATGGTGCCAACACTATGCACTCAGGCCCACCTTCCCCACTTCCTCTACTTCCCTCACTTTCATCCCTCAGTTCAGAGGAGGCTTGGCCTGATGCCAGGACCACTCCTGCCCAACTTCCCATAAAAGACCCACTGCCTGCCACTGCAAGCACCACCACCCTTCTTGTGGAGCCTTATCATCCCCTGAGTCAAGAGCCACTTGGAAAGATCCAGGTCAACAACAACAAGTATGATATTTTGAAGGTCATGTTCTCAAGTACTAGTCTCGTTGGTCGAGGCACTGTCTGCTACCAAGCTAGGAGGACTTCGGATGGCCAGGGATTTGTCATCAAGGACCACTGGGTCCTTTGGGATGTAGATGATGTAGATGTCCTGAATGAGATCATGATGATGAAGGCAATGGATGATATTCCTGGTGTCCCAAAGCTTGAAGAGGGACGATAAATTACAACATTCTTGGATATCATCCTGCCTGACATGACTGACCTGACTGATTAGGCCTGTTGTTGTAATGAAGATTGGAAAACACACCTATTAAACTCAAAATATTGTATAGAACTCACACACTCTGATCTCAAACCCCTATTGTCCTCTGATCACAAGAAGATTCCCAATGCATATGAATCCACACAACTTGATCTACCTTACTATTAAGTATTGTGCTACATCTGATAATGTCATCAAATATGTCTGTACAAATTGTCTTATGTGCAAATTTGAGTCAGTGTGTTAATCTGACTGACTGACTTACAGAGAGACCAACAATCTAAGTCCACATTATATAATATGTGGCCATCCTACACTAACACTTAAATTGGTGCTACCCCACTAACTTGAACTGCACCACTTGTACCTTTGAGCAACCATATCTCAACTCAGTAATTCTGTGTTGACATAGACATACAATGCCATGTCAAGCTAAGCATCCCAAATTATTTCAACTCTCCCCAAAGGCTAAGGATGCCATGTACAAATGAAAATGGCATGAGGAGAAGAAGTCTGACCCCACTGAAAATGAGCATCTCAGGCAACTGCAAAATGAGTACAAGCGATGTTCATGCGTGAAGCTGAAGCTTGAACAGTCCATCGCAGAGCCTCCTGCAAAGTGCCACTGTGTTGCAGCACCTGAAGCAGGTCCTTCAGACTCCCATGTGCCAGTGTCCAATTCTCCAAGTGTCATGGAAGGTCCATCTGATGACACACCCAACACTGCTGGTCCCTCAAACACACAAAATTCTACAGCTGTTCCAGGTCCATCTGACATCACTCTTGGTCACACACCAGTCCAGGCTGTACTGTCACACCAGTTTAGCAACATCTCTGTGACCACAGAACCTCCCCCTGTGACCTGCAATGTCGAGGTCATGACAGAATGTTCATGCATCAATCCCACTACCTCTTCAAACAATGCTCCAGCACCCTCCACCTGTTTCACACCACCCAGAGACTTACCTGATGACTCCAAAGACCTTGTGACCAATGTCATAGGGGTTCACATGTCTTCATTTTTGGATACTGTCAAATGGTCCAGTGGGTTCACCACTATACTACCATGTATCTGGAAGGATGGCAAAAACATTTGCCAGGGAGACACTGATACAGTCTGGTGTTTATCCCAGCTTCCAGAATCTGACCCTCAGTCATCGTTGCACATCATTCATATACATCATCACAATTGGTCCTCTAGACCAGACAAGCTACACAATCTCATTGTGAAAACTCTGCATGAAGGAAAATGCATGGTGATTCGGGGAGTTGAAAAATCTCAGGTGGCAAAGCTTGATGTAGACTACCTTGAAAATTGCGGTTTCTCGTGGTTTATGCATGTCACTATACATGGTCAGTCTTTTTAGGCACATCTCCCCCCATCAATCTTACACAGTCCAACAGACGTCAAAGTGTGCACTAGGGATTTTACATACCCCCAAGTTGAGGGAATGATCAAAGAGTTCATCCTCAACTTAGATGACCCAAATAAGATACAGTTCATCCTTGACCTTCCATATACAGGAATGGGTATCCCAGAACACTCGCAGTGAGTAAATGTCCAGTGTCCTAAACCATTCCTTTAACCCTTGATTTCATTAGACTACTCAATCATGGCATTGTTCATGGGTGGAATCAAACCACAGCCAAGTATCCCATCGTCAATCCAGTCCATCCCAATAATTTTCTCATCAATGGGTGGGCTTTGGCCCATCACCTTGCCATCCTGATGAATTTTCACCATGACTCAGACAGAGGTGTGACTTTTGTTCAGTCAGTACTGGGGAAAAAAATGTGGATTCTGGCTTTTCCAAAAAATCCAAAACTTTTGTGGACCAAATTCTTAGAACATTCTCTAGAGTTGATGAACATCCCCATAAAACCCAACAAGATCAAGGCCAACTGGAATATAGAGGTAGTTACTCTTGAGGAGGGTGATATGTTGTGAGTCAATCACTGATACATTTATCAGTGTTGACTTACCTCTATGAGGATACAACCACCAGGACAATACCATGCAGTTTTTACACCACATGCTGCATTTTGCAAAGGAGCTCACTGTTTCAACTATGAATTCTTGCATGAGATAGAGTTATCCTACCATCTCGATACAAGGAATGGAAAATACCTCACAAACCAATTGCATGAACACTCTCTTGACACACTTCATCAAATGGTCCTTCATCTACCATGAGCATCTTCTCACACCAGTAAGTAAACATATCGTCAGTGTCAATCCTTTTAACTCTATTTCAAGGGCTATTCACAAGGCCTCTCATCACGCTCTGCATGATGGTCATAGACTCTTATAAATATGTTGCTGCTGGCAGCAACAAGAAGAAATCCCTCCAATGGTCAACCACTGCACCTGCAATCACAATTTGTAATGTGATTGTCAAGCATTTTTGGACAGACATCAAAACCACAGTTTCAGTATATGTCAAGGGGCCTGATAAGACTCAAGGCTGTCAGAGTCTAACACACCCAGGAGAGCTTATAGACAGATCAGAGCTTGCAATTTGCTTAAAACCATTTAGAAAGCTATTATGAGATACAAAAAAGACAAAGGATCACCTTGTGTGGTTGCCACATTTGTTCCCTACAGACTTTCATGACTTGACTGACATAAGTCATCAAATTCCATGACATTGATTTGCATCTCATCCAAAAAGGAAATAATGACTGTCATTCAATACTGTGACAGCCTAGTGTACTCATGTTGTAGTACTGACTACATAGTATGCTATATATACAAGGACTGCACCACCATAGTCACTTCTTGGTGAGAGGCCAAATCGTGATAGTCAGTGAACAAGTACCAATGAGGAATGTGTGTGTTTTCATGGCATCCATTATGTAGCAACTTACATGCTCTTCCTGTGCTTGGTTACACTGTCATACAGCATCATAGAGCCTCCATCCATCATCCAACCAGTTCCCTGGTGTGTCCCTTTTCATTTATTCTTGATATTAGACTATTTCTGGTATCATATGATATTTTATTTCATCATGGACCCTTACTTTACCTCACTTGCATACATAGAGCACTCCCTGTTTGCTTCCAAGCCCTGGGAGTGCGCCTAGGCACAGCTTACCTGTTGCCTAGGAAGTTTTTTTGGTTAGTAACCACTACCACTAGCTACCACCACAACCATCATCTACCATCATGTCAGTTAGTATCTAGAGTCAGAATCTATCATCTTCAGTCAGTATGCATCAATCACTGCCCTAGTCCTCAGCAGCAGTCTATTACCATCAGTCACCATTCAGCAGCCTCAGTCCACATCTTCACACCTTCTACCAGTTTCTTATATGTTTGCACACTGCTTGTGCCTTATTCCCATGCTTTGCACTCCTATGCACTCTATATTCCTGTGGACACTTTCATTGCACTTTGCCAGAGTTGACCTGGTGTCACCCCATGGATCTTTGCTTTCCTTGCTTCCCCTAAGGGTCAAATGTATCACTTGGCACACTTTGACCAACACTTAGAGAGTTAGAGGCTTTCTCTTACCCCAGAGTGAGAGCCCTCTTTCTTTCTGCTGCTCTGCAAGCCAGCAGAGTAGTTGAACCTTCAATGGTGTCACCTCACTTCATCAAGAGCCTTGTGGTGGATTGAAGACTAATGCTTGGAAGTGGAGTTTTCAACAAGTCACACCAGGGTCTATCACATGGGTGGCAGTAATTATATGTTATTTATATTATATCAAACATCTCTAATGATATGTTTTAATGCAGGCAATCTTTCTACTCTCACCTGACACAGAGTTTCTGGGTTCAGGAGTGGGGAAATCATTGACTATCAACTACAAAGACATATTCCTTCAGTACAAGAAGATGCTCATCATCAAGTGGTACACAAAACACATTGAGAGTATTGTAGCCAGTATCAACAGCTACATTTTTGGTGCTGCAAAGTTGTCCACCCTTAATCCGACTGGTAGTGAAGACTTTTAGAGGAAATCAATAGAGTTATACTTGCACTTGACATGTTATTAGACAGCAAAGCAGATGAGGCTCAACTAGCCTTATCAGCACTAGTCCCATTGTCAGCACTGGTCTCATTGTCAGTACCAGTCTCATCATCAGCACTATTAGTCTCGTCAGCAGCACCTGAAGATCCAGGTTCTATCATCTAGCCTGTGGAACAAGGATCAACATCTCAAGCTGCTGCTTGATGTACTAGTGTCAAAGCAGTCACCAGCAATATATTAGATGAAGCTGATGATGATATAATAGGCAGGGGCTGAGGGAAGGCAAAGAGAGGGAAGATTCAGTCAATAGCTACACCTCAGGATGTTCATCACAGACATTCCAATAAGGCATAGATACTAGTTACATTGACAATTAGTGATCCTTACTTTAAATTGGTGCTGTTTGGTGTTGTTCATCTATTGAGCTTGTTAAAATCTTATTATGAGAGCTGCAGCAGCACTAAGGTGCAAGATTTGGATTCAGATGCTTACATAACAATGAGGTTGCAACATTTCACAATCACATACAGTTACAGTTGCAACTATGTGACAGTTCAGAAATTTGACTGTCAAATCAATCATCCTCTGGAATTGATGGACTCCTCACACAAACTCTCTTCCTGAATTATCTTTCTTTGCTGACAGGTACTAATAGTCTTTATCTTGACCAATCTTGAATATCTAGTGAAGATTCAGAATCAGAATCAATTAAACACTAGGACTGTCCAGGGCAAGTCTTATTATTTTTCTACCTTGAAGGGCTATGGTTTTGTTCATTATGAGACTGCTGATTCAGATTCAGATACTACCATCAATTAAAAGCTTAGGCTTAATATTAGTTCAGCAGTATGCTGTTGAACAACAACAAGAAGGTGTATGGAATTGGTCACCCCATCTCTCTGTCAATGAATTGAAGGTTTATTGCATTAATTGTCAGAACATGTGGTCTCATACTTAATCCCCTCCTGTTCCTATGAAAATAGGAACATTGATCCAAGATTGACAAAAAGAAGGCCCAATTCACCAATTTGTATATTAAGGATCTTGACCTCTGAATCAGGGTCACCCAGGAGTCAAAGTTCAAGGAGCTCTTCAACCAATATGGTAGCATGACTTTAATTCTGCAATCATCCAGGTCAATGATGAAGGCAATCAATAATCAGCAAGGGTTTCAGCTTTGTCAATATCATCAGCCACATGATGTGGCCCAGAGGGCTGTTGGTGACCTTCACAAGAATATCCAGGTATGTCTCATTTATTGTATTGTTTTCATGCTTGCTTAATACTGTCTCTTAATTAATAAATGCCCCCCAACTCCCTCTTAATTCAAATGCCTGCTTGCACCCTCCAGCACATGACCACATCAAACTGCATCCTCCAGAACCCTTCCTTCATCCAACCACAGCCTCTAGCACTAATACAACTTGAACCATGTCCTCCCAGCAAACTCTGATTCAGAATTCTTCTGCTTCCATCATCTTAGCCCAATGACACCTGAACCTTGGACTGATGACAACAATAACCACAATGACAACCAAGACCATGACAAGGATGGCGACCACAATGATGATAACAATGACAATGACGACAAGGACAAGGACAAGGACAAGGACAACAGTGACAACAACTACCATTAGCCATGCCAATGACCCCTAGAGCCAAGTGCATGGCCAGTGCACATCAGCAAATGCTGACATGGTGCAAATGTGTGCATGCTGCAACCAAGACAGGGAGAAGGTGGGGAAGGGGTCAGATGACTGATATGGATGCTTGGGGATGCAGAGGAGCAGGAGTAGGAGTATATACTATGGATGTATTCAAATGCATACCACTACCATTTGTATTAATATTAGTACTAGAATATCAAAATTACAAATAAAACATTGCAATTATCATTACAATTCAATTGCAACTCTGCTATTATAAGCACTTTCAATTTATGTTTGGTCTTTGAATGTTGAAATACCTTAAAAGGCACTGGAACCCAAATTAGGAATTTGTGACATAAATGGATGGTTATGATATGATAACAATATCACATTATTGTGCTGGAGTCAGTGGCCATTGGTACCAGACATACCCATAGTTCTGAGATCAAGCTCTGTGGATCCAAGGTGGACAGGAGATATCCTTTTGCATTGTGTTGTGTTTAAGACACATATATTTGATCTTAATCTCCACCCAGTGCTTCCCATAATGCTGCTTTTCATGCAGATGGAATATTATGTTGTATACTGGGGCCCTGCACTCCATATTGAAGCATCAGAAGATGTTGAGGCCCCAGGGCCTCCTGTCTTGAAGGTTCAAGTACACAAATACCCTGGTATTGATGACATGCTGTTGCTTGTTATGTACATCCATTTGTATATCTGCAAATGACAGCAGCACCAGTGAGTGGTTGAGTGCATGTCTGTCCTCCCCAAATGACTCCTCCAGTGCATCCCATATCTTCATGTCATATACATAGATGTTTTCCACAAATCAATTTAAAGCAGGGACAACAACCACATCCAAAGTGGATATGCCAGCAAAGGTGAGAAAAAAGTCAAATATGTCTCTGAGAAATAGTATTACTGAATGTGGTTAGACTGGTGCAATGACCAAACTCACTCTTTAATCATGTGTCTTAACAACTGAGTGCTTTTGTCAATCCTCCCAGTTGAACCACAGGAACATATGACAAGCCCATAAATACATGGACCAGCTCCCTGGTTCATATTGATTACAGAAATTGCTAAGTTGCTGGCCACAGATTCTCATCTCTGATGTAATTATGAAGAAGCTTTGCAATAAGTTTGAGCTATTGACAATAACTTGGACATATACCACAGTGACTGACCTTGTGAATAGACAGTGATTATGGATTCTTGTTATTCCCAGCTATGACAAGATTTCCAGTCTCAGTATCTGAATGTGTATTAACACATATCAAAATGTTTCTCTTGTAGTTAATTTGACTCAGCTATTCAAAGTGGCATGTCATGGCATTCAGATGATTGTTCCCAGCTTTCAGTGCCCATGTTGCAATGTGAAGCTGTGGATATTAAGTTACCAGATATCATATCCTATCTGCCGGACCTAGATCCCATAATATTTCTATGCCTGCCAAGCCTGTATCCAGACCCCAGATCTAACTCATTCCCAGATCCTCTTTCACTGTGTGCTCCACACCTCAGTGGGATTAGCTCTGCTATGGAATTACCCCTGAGCTCCGGACCTCTGGATCCTCACTACTAGCCTGATCCATATACCACTATCCTGTTCACCCTATGCACATTCCATTCAGCAAGACATCTAGACTTTATCTCCTCTTGGATTCTAGACTACATCTACTCCCTCACATATCTCAGTCCTGTTTCTACCTTGTCTTCCAGATCTCCAGGTCTCTGGACCTCTGGATAATAACTGTTACTATCTCTGGACTTATTCCCACCCTTTATCCAAGATCCTGCACCTATCCCCATTTAGGCATCTCTGCCTTTCTGGTTCTCAGTTATCAAGAATGGATTCCCCAGGTCAGAAATCCAGACCTTTGGATTTGTCCCCTATATCTCTGTCCTAAGTTGAGGGATTGCTTTCCTAGGCTGGAGTCTTGCCTTTCCAGCACTTACCTCTCTCTGGACTTTGGTCCACTTCCTGTCTCTCCAACTCTACCTAAGGATAGTTCACCTCTGTTTGTTTCTACATCAGACTTTGTCCAATGTAGCCCCTATTCCTTCCAGACCTCCAGACTTCCTGTCCTTCATACCTCTGGACCTTCAGTCCTCCTGACCTCTGGACCTTCTGACCTCCTATCCTCTCATCCCATTTCCTCTAAAGATATTGCCTTGGGGTCTCTCTATTTCCTATGCAGTGGAAAATCCTCCAAGCTTTTTCTGAACTCCTCTGGAACTCTCCTGCACTCCTCCAGATGCTTCCCACATATCTCCAGAAGTCCTTATGCACTCCATTAGAGTAACCAGCCTCTGGAAGTCCTTTGGATTTCAATGGACCATCATCAAACTTCATCTGAAATGAAGGGCACATACTTGGGTAAGAGTCACAGCATATGAGCTGAGGCCAAGCCTCTTTGAATCAGTCCCTCTCCCTTGAAACACATTGATGATGTATTCTAGTTGGGTTGATATGAAATCACTCCTTGAGCATTGATTAGATCATGTTTAACACATATGTAAGGGCTCCTGAATCCACTCCACACCAAAAACACTGCAAGATATGGGAAGTAATTTTAATACAAATAGTCTTGTCTGACTGAATATCCTTGAACTTTGTACTGCTGTAATGGTAGCATACTATGGTATCCATTATGCATCCAAGCTGATGCACTCACTGGAATTGCTTCACAAGCTATACAATGATATCAAGGGCATTTGAACATGGTCTCTATGACCTTCACATCCCCTGTATATTGATCTGGAGAGCAGTCAATACACCCATTATCCCCCAGATCCTTGCTGATGCACACTGGGATCCTACAACTTTCCTGCTTGCACCTTCAGATGAATGATCCCACATCATGACAGTATGTACAATACTCCAACCTATGTCAGTAATGTTCAGCTATTGAGAGAAGGCTTGGCCACATACTATTGTTGGATTCTTCATCACTGTGTCTGCTGCCTTGCTTGGCACTACTGGCTTCCTATCTACTTCATTGATATTCATGGTGTTTAAATCATTGCTAATCATTGGAGTTAATTTAACATATGGCACAAACAATGAACTCCTCATTAGATTGCATCATAAAGTGGGTTTTTCCTATTCTAGGACAGCTGAAGGTTGGGTCTGTGTCCTGCAGGGACAGATTGATGCAACCTTCCTGTGTCCAAATACTGTACTGCTCCCTACACCAGGATCCACTGTGGTGGTGGTAGGCATTGACATTAGAGTCAATGCAACTTTGCCAGGTGCCAGCACTGTATTTTTCCCTACAACAGGACCCACTAGAGGCATTACAAATTGTCCTATCATAACAATCATGATGAATACAATCATCTTGTCTGTGTGAAACTTTGAATATTACAATAAAGACAATGTTTGCAAGGCTCAAACTCGTAAGATGAACATTTTATATCATGTGAGAAGCACATGCATACATACCCAACTAGAATGTCACATCAGAAAATTTGTTAAACATTCATTAAGCACAACTCCAAGCTGACTTGATATTTGAGCATGCTATTCCCAATGCCAGACCCAGTCACACTATTGATCAAACAGCACTCACAGCCTGATATAAATGGCATTCTATCTACCATGGTAATAATAATTGTTGATATGAATCACAGCATGATCTTGAGAATGGGACTTGGCAATGAACAAGTAAGTTCATGTTAAAGATTGTGTGGCACATCTAACTTCATGTGTCTCAGATTACAGTTCCTGAAAAGTGTGTTGATGCACTACAGGTTGTCACTTATCAGCTTGACCTATATCAGACTATCACCAATATATTGATCCAGCTTCCAGAGTCAGCTGACATTGACCAACAGATCACATTCTATCTGTCTCTTGCCACATATATGGCTGATATTGTTACAGTACCCTATTCTTTTTCTCACCATCACTACGGACACCTTATGGCTGTACTTCTAACACTTCCCTTTCACCTTGCTGTTTCCTCATGGTCTCTCTTATCTTTGACTCATACTTTGTTTTCTCATGAACTTTGCTTTCTCAGTACTTGTTACCATTTGCCCAGCTTGGTCTGTGCACAATTCCCTTATGTATATAAACCCTAGTTACTGCTTGTATTTTCTCTAACTTGAATCTACTCAGTTCTCCTTGATATTTGAACTCTAGCTCCTTGGAAAGGAGGCTAGCCATTGTTCATTTAAACTCTAGACCCTGTGAGAGTCTAGACAATTGCTCCTGAGAGAGGCATTGACTTGACAAGGTCTTATCCTTGGTCGACCCTGATCCTGATTCCTTTATTAGAATGATGCTCCATCTGAGTTTGTAACAGATATCATCATTTGCATTCTAAGGTAAAACAAGATGGGATGAAGAGTATAACATCTAAGTGGCAGTCTGCACATCTTGACTTTCACATTACCATGGCCTTGCACAACAGTGCATTTACTTTGGAACATCAGAACATGGTGCTGAAGAGGATCAGCTGGACATGGGCTCAGTTCAAACAAAAGAGAGCTTACAGGAAGGTCCAAGCATATTAGTTTCTCAATTAACATGGATTTCATGAATAGATGCTCACTGTGGATGAACTATAGTTACATTTGAAGGGTTACACAAGGAACTCTGTGCAGATAGGGATGACTTGTGTGGTGGTCCCTTTGACCATATGAAGTTGATGAATGTTTTGATTGCTGAGCTGGTGAAAAGCCTTAGGTGTCACAGCCCCTTTATAACAAATTAAGGGAAGGGCAGAGACTAAGACTCAAAGAAAGGATATCATGATAAAAAGAAGATAATATTAAGCAGTGATGTTTGGGCTGATACACAATGTATAGACAGAAGGTTTAAACTAAAGAACTACTGACTATAACTAGCTGACTATATACAGTGGCTCAAAAAACTGTCCGCATGTTTTGACATTTTTCACTATCTATGATATTGTGTGAGAATGAACAAATGCCTCAAGGACATGCTTATAGCACATTGTAGTATGGCTTCAGGGCTTTCATTTGAGCCCTACACCGTGGGAATCGGTAAAGATATGGTGGAGATACAAGGCTTACAAAATCATGACTCATGCGGACAGTTTTTTGAGCACATATTAAAACTATATAAATCATCATTTATGACACCATAACAATCATGCCACCATTAAATAAATTACAAAGTGGTGTCATTATGTCATTTTAAAACCATATCTAACTATACAAACCAAAAATTTCCACATGTCATGGTTATATTCACCATGAAAGCCACCCCCCTGCTCAAAGGGATAATATTCTCTCTCTTTCCTATTCTGGCCTCTCTGCTTGTCAAATTTCCTCTAGAACTGGAGTATCCAAGTCCACTGTGGCCAAGTTCATCAAAGAAAGTCACACAGACAAGGAAAACTTCTGTGAAGGGTGTCCATCCAAGCTCACCTCTACTGATAGGAGGGCTATTATTCAACATATCACTACAGGAAAGGCTGATAATGCTGTCCAGGTCACCTATTACATCAATTCCACCATCACATTCCCTGTCTCTTCACACACTGTGAGAAACATTCTCAAGACAGCTCATCTCAGGTCAGTAACAAGGAAGAAAAGGCTCTTCTCTCTATCACACATAAACAGAGATGACTAACCTTTGCCTTAGCCCATCAGAATTGGATTACATGGACTGGAAGCATGTTATATGATCATATAAGACCACAATAGATAGGATTAGGTCAGATGGCAAGGTATATATGTGAAAAAAGAAGGGTGCTAGTCCTCTCTGCATATGTGTGATAGAGAGGAGAGCCTTTTCTTCCTTGTTACTGACCTGAGATGAGCTGTCTTGAGAATGTTTCTCACAGTGTGTGAAGAGACAGGGAATGTGATGGTGGAATTGATGTAATAGGTGACCTGGACAGCATTATCAGCCTTTCCTGTAGTGATATGTTGAATAATAGCCCTCCTATCAGTAGAGGTGAGCTTGGATGGACACCCTTCACAGAAGTTTTTCTTGTCTGTGTGACTTTCTTTGATGAACTTGGCCACAGTGGACTTGGATACTCCAGTTCTAGAGGAAATTTGACAAGCAGAGAGGCCAGAATAGGAAAGAGAGAGAATATTATCCCTTTGAGCAGGGGGGGTGGCTTTCATGGTGAATATAACCATGACATATGGAAATTTTTGGTTTGTATAGTTAGATATGGTTTTAAAATGACATAATGACACCACTTTGTAATTTATTTAATGGTGGCATGATTGTTATGGTGTCATAAATGATGATTTATATAGTTTTAATATGTGCTCAAAAAACTGTCCGCATGAGTCATGATTTTGTAAGCCTTGTATCTCCACCATATCTTTACCGATTCCCACGGTGTAGGGCTCAAATGAAAGCCCTGAAGCCATACTACAATGTGCTATAAGCATGTCCTTGAGGCATTTGTTCATTCTCACACAATATCATAGATAGTGAAAAATGTCAAAACATGCGGACAGTTTTTTGAGCCACTGTATACTAAACTACTACTTAGATGCAAGGGGGGACCTATTGTGGTGCAGTGGTAAAGCTACAGTGAGGTGGGAAGGGTGTGGGAATAATTCATATTGTGGAGAGTCCCAAAATGGGTAATGTTTTGGGTGTTGTGGGGCAATTCCCACACTGTGTGGCCAAAAATGCAGTGTGGCAATATTGTGGGAAGTCCTGACATGAGGAATTGAGCCAGATGGGAAATTGGAAGACAAAATTGCTGTCATGTATTATTTGTAAGCTGTAAATGATTCTCCAGAGCAGTGAGAGTAAGGTTACGTATAAAGGATAATGAAGGATATCGTCAGGGATCCCTGACAAGGAAGCATAACCAGTGGTCTCTAACTAGAGTTGGTTATCCATAACACTGCCAGCAACAGGTGAATACTGTTGGTGCACGAGTGCATGTGACGATGCGATGCGTGAGTGACCAGAATCCAAACCATGGACCAGTATATATAGTTGTTTCTCTTTGTATCGTCTCTTCCCTCAGTCCATTCCACCAAGACTGAGGGTATGTTTGTTTGTTTATCTCACTACGATAATTAGACACTAACACACATTTGTACTAGTGTTAACTGTGTCTAGGTACTTAATTCAGTCCGTTCCACCAAGACTGAGGTGTTAACTGTGTCTAGAATTATAGTGGTTTTCAAAACAGTTGGCACAGCTGCTGAAACACCACTTTTTCAGCTCTTTCGAATACATAGAATCAAACAATTGTTTCTCAACAACCACTGCTCCAAATGCTATGATTCTTTAATGAAAGATGATCTATTTTATGGTGCCCAGGGCATGCCAACAAAATTTGAATGATTTGGCCACTACTTCGATATCTTGTTTTCATGGTGTTACTTTACATTGAACTACCATTCCTATTTCTAAATTCGCTGAAACTGATGCTCTTTGAGGCGAGCATGTATTGCATGAGTTATTGCCGTCACATGTGTTCGACGATCCTGCTTTCTGCATATCAATTCACGGTACTCGTCATAAAGAGCCGGTAAACTAATACATCAATCCATCATTTCACGAAATACGTAGCCAACATCTATTTAAATAAACGGAAAAACGCCTTTCTTCGGAACTTCTGCCAGAATCTCGAAGGAAGGAATAAGGGTAGCATATTCTGCTTGTTGCTCTTCTGTTGCACACACTGTACTGTCGAAAACCAGCCTCTCCAGGGGACATTTTGACCGCGTCAAGAATTCCATGAACGATTTATGTGGCCACACCCCCCTAACGCTAACTTCAAGTATGCGAAGGTTCGGGAGTGTGATAACCTTGAATAGGCCAGGGTCCCCGCCCAAGTTCTCAAGTACGCTCCAAAACAGGTTTAAGGATTGGAGGTTGGTGTGAGTGACTGGTTCTGCAGTCTCACTCGGGTGGAATAATCCGGTCATCTTCAGCGAAGAGAGATTAGGACATAGACGGAGTATGTGGGTGCATGTGTGTCGTCCATTTACGTTGATCTCGAGGTGTGTGAGACGGGCCAATGCGGAATCAGCGAAGACATCTAATCGCTTGCGGTTGAACCACCCATTCACCATGTTAATCCTGCGCAGATTAACCGGCAAATTTGAGAGAGAGCCGTTAACAGCTCGCTCAGGATCACAACAAATGTATTGGCGTATAGTGAGCTCCTTGAGTGCGTGGAAGTCTTCCATCATGAAGGGACCGTCGCAGGATATAAAGCCAAGCGAGAGAGACGAGACTTGCTTAGCGTATGGCTGGAGCAGGCTTTGTAGCTCGCTCCAGTCGGGGCCACACTCGAGTCTTAACGAGACCAGACGTCCTCCTGATCGCTTGAGCCAGGAGTCGTAGCCGAAAGCTCTCGTCGGCCAGTCACGGATAGTTCCCCCCCGCCAGCCTCCGTACCAGAATACCACTTTGAGCCTGCACCATAACCTAGGAAAGCCCACAGCAACCTCCCTCCATCGGCGACATATTCTGGTCAATAGCATAGGAGCCTGTCTTGATGCATAGACCAAATGCTCGTCTTCGGGCAAACAGTAAAGGAAGATTTCGGAAAGAATTTCAGTGGGCAAGCGCCAAATAGGCGATGAAAGGCTTCTGCAAGCAGTGTTGGACTGAATGATGACGGCCTTCTCTTCGCCGAGTTGCCGCCGACGATAGCTAACACCGTTCCTGACGGTTTGAAGGCCCAAGTCCTCGCCTGTAATCACATCCAACTGTTGAAGTAGATATTTATTATATTCAGACGCCAATACCTCCAAAACCAAGCACTTACAGGTTTCCGTGGCTCATCAGTGGTAGCTGAGACCGATGATGAATCGACATTTGAGTTAAATGTCTGCATGTCAATGCGAATGAGTTTGAGATGTTGGAGATGGAGGTTTGAAGGAGGAAATAAGTCTACCGTTCGCCAACCGTCAGGTCCCTATTTAAATGAACACCTCGCAAACCACAGTTCCACAATAAACCCACCTTGTTATTGTAGTTTCTCATAGCCGGTCTTTAGGTAAAACACCCGCCATCCACAACTAGAGACCCAGCATTGTTCCACAGGTGGTCGGTGTGGGCGCCTGTAGAACTGTGGGACCGGGTGATCGAGCTCAATGCCTTTAGCATACTCGATCGGCACCACTAGACCATCCAAGACCTTTTATGTCTTCACGACAACCGAAGGTCATAGAACAGACTTGTCGATCGAGCTGTGACCTTTATTTTTCCAATAGTAGCCTTCTGTTTCTGGTGTGATATTTGACAGGCATGAAGGTAATCACGAAAATCTAGTTCAATTTTGAGTATCCTTGGTACCTCTCCATACCCATACCGTACGTACTGAAGGGCGACTCCCTTTTCACCAACCGTTTCCCCTCCACTACATTCTTAGTACTGACACTCCTGTTCATGCCAACAATAACAAGTAGTTGGAATATAAGATGACTCGAGGAGTGCCGGGGAGTCACTTATAACAGCGGGGGTTAACGTTGACACATGATTGCACCGTGCCATAGCGAAATTCGAGCGTGCATCGCCTTGATTTGGAAGTAGATCGGAGTACTGGGCTTTATGTAAAAAGGAGGAAAAAAGGACATGCTGTATGATGCACAGCTGTCTGCAAGATATAAGTACATAGAGGTGAGACGCGCGCCTATATGCCCATCATCGCTCTTCCTCCTTGGTAGCATCCTGGTAAGATGAAAACCCATATGAGCATCACGCATGGATGAACTGACGGCTAGCTTAAGCAGGCAAAGTGTGGCAGTGGACACTCGAATGAGTTGAATTGAAAATCACTCAATATCAAGCCTAGCCTTAACAGAGCAAGAGAAGAACTCGAACATTGACCGATATATTTGCCAACCTGTCTGGCACATACACCTGTGATGGCCTCCGGCTCAACCCAGCCTGGTATGGCAGCAAAAAAATCGATTCTGACACCAGTCACGACCTTAGATGTCACTTCGCCAGGTTATGAACCCCCCCAATATATTTCGTCCATGTCCTATTTTCCCGACGGCGAGCAAATGATCAGCGGATCGAGCAATGGGACCATTCGGCGGTGGGACCTGCAGGAGGGCAAGGAGATTGAAGAGACTCGGGAGGTTTGCGAAACAGGTATATCTGCAATGGGGGTATCAAGGGATGGTCGATGGGTTGTCACTGCAGCTGGTGGGGCTCTCAAAGTCTGCGAGGTTGAGACGGGGATCGTGAGAACATTTGATGAAGGTCATTGGACCAAGTGCATCAATGTCTCCACAAATAGCATGCTGCTAGCGGGTGCGTCGCTCAATTCTGTGTGGGTATGGCACTTGGACACAGGCGAACTCGTGGCCAGTCTATTCGAATATGGAAATCATTCTGGGTCACCACTTCGATTCTCGGAAGAGTTGGTATTATCAAATTTACCGGTACCGGAGACACATCCATCGTAGCCGCAGGCCTCACTAATAGTAACACCACCACAACGATCTATGAGTTTGACGCGCCCACGCTCGAGACGTCGAGCCCCCCTCAAAGGGCACACTATTGTCATCAGTGGTCTAGCACTCTCATCTGATTGTGCTCTTCTCGCTAGCTCTTCCTATGACAGAACCATTAAGCTCTGGGCTTTCAAGTCCCGCCAGCTCCTCGCTTCATTCGACGTCGAGTCTCCCCACGCCCTTGTCCTCTCACCCGATTCGCGCCAGCTGGCTTACACGCTTATGAATAACGGCAATATCTATATATGCAACATTCCAGCCGGCATCCTTGCTAGCATTGGGCTTGCAGAAGAATCGCAGTCTAGTGTATGTATTCCCCGCATAGATCCATCATTTATATGCTAATATTCTTACAGACCAGTAAATCTAAACGTTCACGCCATCCTGATCTACTCAATGTATGTGGTCCTACACTCTCATTCATCTACATCTACATCATCATTCTCTATTATAGTCCGATGCAACACGTCGTCCCATGCGCCGTAAACCGGTGATAACATCTGTCGTGTCACCCATCCCCCGACCTTTGCCCACAAGGGACCCACATACTTTCCTTCCTTTTCTACGCAAGCTCCTTCCCTCCTCTTCTCGTATGGACGCGACTCACACCGATAAGCCTCGTAATCTCCTAGACGTATGTTTCTCTTCAGTTTGCTTCCTAGCTGACTCGACGGCTCTCTTGCAGTTCCCTGCTACATCCCCCCTACCTCGTCCACCTATACAACCAGACGAGAACGTGAGTGGGGACTTCCATCATTGCGTATTCGATTTACATTATTCTAGTCTCAACCCATACCGGCACCACCCACCAGCCAATCTTCCGCTATCAATACTTCCGCAACCCTCAAATCCAGCCTACATCGACTACCAACGTGGCGCCCCCTTCAGACAGATCATGCATCGCCGGCTATCGTCGATGTTCCTCTCGCGCCGGGTAAACTGGTATGCACATCTCATTTTTCTCGTCGTATTCAAATCTCACGCATCCATGTATAGCGGTACGCCACAGCAGGTGCTCCCGGCGATGATGATGACCTGATACGCGACGAAGACTATGTTTCCCCCCCTCCTTCCCCCAATCTCGGCTCTCGCGCACGGATTGTCAACGCTGGGCAACATGGAAGTGGCCGGTTTTGTTTCTGTTTCTAACTGATCTCAAGCTTTTCCCCTGATGTCTCATAACTGTAATCGTTGCCCCTTACATGCGTCGTCCTCTGTACACTTATGTCGAATTCAGAAAACAACCAGCGTTGAACGTTGAAGTATCATTTCTATTTCTAAAGTCTCGCCAAAACTGATGCTTTTCGAAGCAAACGTGTATTGCGCGAGTTTCTGCCGTTGCACGTGTGTTTGACAAACATGATACCAGCCTTCTTTCTACGTAGTACTCCTCGTCATAAAGAGCCTGAGTTACTTTGCCACTGATATTGAAGACAAATGACGCATTATTGGTGAACTAGAAAGAGTCCATATTACGAGACTAACCTGCTATGCACTCAATCTCAAACAAAACATCTTTCGGAAGTCGAGCAACTTCAACAGCTGAACGTGCCGGCTTGTGTTCCGAACCGCTAAAGAACTCCTCGTAAATTTTGTTGACCGTGGCAAAGTCCTCCATGTTTTTAAGGAATACCTATGTAATGTATCATCGACTCGAAGACGACTGCCTCAATGGAAAAGTAACACACCGTAGTCTTGACGACCTTGCCAACTGAACTAGAGCTAGCTTCAAGAACAGCTTTGAGATTTGTGAGGGCCTGCTTGGTCTGCTCTTCAATACCACCTTCGACTATCTGCATCGTGGAAGGTACGAGGGGGATACAACCCGAGACAAAGACGAATTCGCCAGCTTTGATAGCTTGGGAATAGGGCCCAATGGCTGAGGGCGCGTTTGGCGTCGACACGGATGTGACTTGTAGACATTTGTCGTTTTGTTCTGACAGCGAGTGCAAAAGCGGGATATTGCGGGAGACGAAGAGCGGTTGTTCTGCAACAGGAAGGCCCACCACGGAAAACAAAAGATCTTGACAGGCGAATTGCACCCAACATCAATCGATTCGATTTTGATATAACCGCACAAGTGACGATAAACCCGAAAATGACTAGGTGCTACATATCATGAGAACTTGTGATAAGATAAGATTGCGTCAATTAGCCTAGTACTACAATCAAGAGTTACATAGATGCTACTTTCACAACAACTTTTTCTCCGCTCACTTGTCCGTTCCGTACTACATCAAGAGCCTCCTGGCAGCGATCTTGCAGTGATCCTTGATCAAATAGACGAACTCGATTAGGTTGAATAATGGCTTCCTCCAACAGTCGAGGGAGAATCTTCGGCATCAGGTTGTCACGAAGGTACTCGTTCTGCGCCAACTTACTTATATGCTCGATCGAAACCAGTCTCAATATACTCACCTGTTGATACAGCAGCGTCCTCACGCCTACAAGTTTCACCTGAATCTGGGAAGGGATTTCTGTCGACCGGTAATTCCATCCACATTTGCGTGTCTTTCCCTGCAACACGCCTGCTGCCTTCCGTCACTGGCAATAGCATAGCTACCACACCGTCGGAGCTAACGACACTAGATATGCTCTTGAGCGTGCCCTCGGCGCTGATGCAGTCCAAAACAAATTGGACGTTTTTGCCTGCGGCAAGTAGGATCTTCTCGGCCATGTCATCATCGCTGTAGTCTACGACATGGGCGGCGCCAAGAGACTTGAGGTAGGAATGGTGACGAGGAGATGCGGTTGCAATGACCTGCTTGTACCCAGCAAGGGCCAACAGCTGAACAGCATATTGACCAGACGTAGCTCCCGCACCATAAATGAGGATCGGAGTCTCTGCATGGGGAGGTGATACGGAGATTGGGAACGTTGGCGGAGCAAGTCCCCAAACAATCGAACAGCGTGTAAAATGCAGTTATGAAGTTGTCAGGAATTGTTGCAGCTGCTTCGAGCGAGTAATCATCGGGGAGCTGCGAGTCTAGTCATCACTTGCAATAAAAGTGTGATTTATTTCAAACCTTGGCGCAGGTGGACCTTTGTATAACTGCACGTTCTTGTAAACCCTTCTCCTTCGATCCTGCCAATGCAACTGCGCAAACCTAGAAAAGAAGATGAGCATCAGACTGGGTCGTTCACCTTGCACAGATATTTATGCTCGCCTTGTCTCCCGCCTGCAAGTCGTCCACACCGGAGCCGACAGCTTCTACAACTCCACTAAGATTGAAGCCTAAAACGACTGGGTATTGGCCGTTTATGATTCGACCATAATCGGACATGTATGTGTCAAGGGGTATGACTGCGCTGAATGCGACTTTTACCATCACCTCACCGGCTCCAGGAGAGAGAGTTGGGACCTGAATAACAGATGTTATGCCAACGGCTGTACTCGCGAATGCAAGATGAGTTTGCGATGACATGGCAGCAAATGGGAAGCCGATGAGTCGAAGGTAGTGTATTTGATGGTAGATAGTGTCACTCACGCGCGTGCTTCTATAGTTCATAAAGGTAACACAGCGATCTCTATTTGAGCTCTGTCGAGTTCTGACACACTCATGTCAGTGATGAGTCACGAGTCCAACAGTTTGAATCACATTGATCATAAATCTGCGCCATATCATCGATAGACCCTTAAGCAGCTAGCGAGTGATCCGTTACTGACACAGTCAGTATTAGTACATAGCACTGCGGAAATTAGTCATGTACGATGTGGTTGTGATCGATTTGGGAGGGCTTACGAAGACTATAATCACTCGCCGTGAATAAACGGATGTTACGGATCATCCTGTACTGTCATGAGAGATTCGGGCCTCAAGAACGATTCTAAAGAATTTCTTACATAAAGAAGTTTGAACAACCGAATATTATCGACAGCTGATAGTTTGGACCTGTTTATTTCAGAAGGTGTTGCCAAACATTTGCACATAGCCTCCTTCGCATTGTTTGCACAATCCAGCATTTATTTCCTCTTCTAGTACTGTCTCCATAGATTCCGCCTCTCGGAATCGATTGCCTGTAGATTGTTGTGGGTCCATGTATATTCCGCAATCCAATTTTCCTAAAAAGGGTAATTTGCTTGAAGACGGTTGACACTCAATTCTTGATTTCCAGACACTCCGTCGTCAAAGTACCCAGCACCCAGATACTTAAGCAGCGCGATGTCCGTCACTTGACTCATCCGAGTCATCAGCACTAGCAACCTCAGTCTGCGAACTAAATATCTGAATCGCACACTCGTCTCTAAACAAATACTCCGAGATGTCTTACACCACTCTTAACATCAGCACTCACTTCTCCCTCTTCGCCCCCTCGCCCTCGCCCGCGTCCTCAAACTTGTTCACTGTCTTTACTCAGGCACAGTCTCCACGTGAAACGCATGCGATGTACGCAGAGTTTCGCCAGGTGCTTGGCGCTTCCAGCGGGCAAAGGAAGCAGGGCAAGAGCGCGCTGAAGAAGATCTTTGGTGTCAATTAACAAGTGTCTACAACACGCGCCTTCAAGCGCATTATCCCATCCGAGATCAAGCTCTCTCGCTCGACGTGACAAGGTCATCCTCGTCTTCCGAGCAACTCCCCCAGAACGCGGCCATTGCTGCCCTCTCAAACAACTGTATCGGCCAAGCGCAGGTACAACCACCATAAGCCGTGCTCACCCCTTGATGCGCGTTCGCATTTAAAAACTATATGACGTGTGGATCGCGTCGTAGAGCGGGCAATTCGGGAATAATCTGGAGGAAGATAGAAGTGCTGCATACTTATTAGAATCCAAAATACGCATCGGATGCAGTCTTCTGGCCTTACTTCGATAGCACTTCATATCCAGGACCTGTTTCAAAGCATCAAAGAATTGATTCAATGCTAATAAAAATATGTGATATGTGAATGACATGAAGTGAAGGAGACCTCAACGCATGCCACCAGGAGTGGGTGTAGGCGAGACCGTATGGCTGCATGTCAAGATTGCAGGCATAGGCATTCTAAGCCCCATTTTTGGTGCGCCAGATGTTGGCGGTTCGGGGTTCGGGCGGTCGGGGGGTGTTGCGCACGGTGGATGTATATCATCTTCCTCTGCTACCTCTTCCTGCTCTGCTTCTACGGATATCCGCGGTGGACGTGCTTCCACAATCCTCGAAATCTCCTTAAATTCCTCCTCGCCCGTCCTGCTCCCAATAACGTCCTCGAGGCCTTCATACCCCTTGGCTTTAGCTATCCTCGACTTCAGCTCGTGTGCATCCGTCTTTGACACCTCTGAGCGTGTACCCTTGAATTGAGTGACACAAAACTTCGTAGAGGCCCAGTGGTTATGCAAGTATTTGCAGAGGCGCATATATGAAGGTGAAAGTGTTGATTCAACATCTCGGAGTGGTGTTGCGGAGAAACACGATGGATTTGACTCTGCCGCAGTTGCAATCATGACCGAGTCTGCGCCTAAACGGTGTATAAGAATATATGTAATAGGATAATCTCCACAATTTGACTCACCGGTAAGGTCCCTAATGCGCTTTGCATCTTCCATTCCTGTACAATCTCCATTTTGAATTATTGCCACGTCCAAACCCAACCCCTGCACAAATTCGACGATCTCTTTCAGTCTCTCCACCAATGCTCGCTCTCTCGGCCTCATGTTTCTTGTCCGACAGTGTACCGTGATCGCATTCACACCCGTCCTTGCAATCCTTTCTACCAACTTCTTCGTCTCTTCCTGAGTTGACAGTAGTCTGATCTTCGCCGATACACTGATTTCCCTCGGCAATTCCCTCCTCAGAGCCTCCAATATTCCACAAAGAAGGTCAGGATTCGTCAAGAGAGCCGCGCCCATCCCAGCGTGCGTGCTGAAGGGTTTCGGACACCCACAGTTGAGGTCAACGCCTGAAACATCCTGCATGACGGTTTTTGCTGCCTGCACCGCGAGCTCGGGGTCAGCGGAACCGATTTGGTATATTAGGTATGGTTTTTCGAGAGGATGAGTCGTGAACATTGCGCGAGTCTTGCCATTGTACGAGATGACACCGGTAACAGCTGAACAAAATCAATTAATCAGTGAAAATGAGACGTAGGTCATACATACGGTCAACCTCGCGCTCCGCATGTAATATAGCCTTGTCTACCATTTCAGGGCCCCAAACAAGCGTCGCACCATACTTAAGAGCCATTAATCGCGTCGGTACTGTAATTAAAAGCTGCATCAACTCGGATCGGACTGCAAATACAGAACCGGCACGTACGAGCACCAGATCTAACCATTGGTGCGAGAAATATCCCATTTCTAAAGGAATCTGGCGTAAGATGGTCGATTCGCGGACGTTTAGGTGGTCGTTCCGAATCGACCTGAGGCCCAGGGGTTGGTGATGTTGAGATTGGGCGACGAGACATCGCGCAGGTCAAGAACACAGAACTCGGTAATATGTGCAAAAGTTTCGGATGTGCTCTGGATGAACAAACGAGTCGAGCGAGCATGAAAAATTATGATACAGTCGGCTTTTCCGGTAAGACTTGACTCACTTGGCAAAGTTACACTGTAGAAGTACTCAGATGATGAGATGGAGCCGAGACGTACACTTTCCACGTGACTGGTTCGCGGAAGGACCTTCAATTGAAGTTCTAGGTCCGAGATTAGTACTTATTGACCTCTCTTATTGATTGGAGTTGCATTCAAGATCCAAGAGCTGATTTGAGCAACGTGCGGAATGATACCCACAAATCGAGCAGCAGCCTCCTCTCTCCTACGCTCTTCCACTCATGTTCATTCCATTCCACGGACCTTGTTGGCCGCAGACGTGAGCAGTAGCACGAAATATGCACGGACATTGCAAACGAAGGCTTCTGTGATCGGAGCTATGGTGTCCCAACCTAGAATGTTGGTACAGCCTGCTGTTTCACGGAGAAGATTTGCAACTGCCGTTCAGAGTACGTGGTCTTCTCCCTCTGTGTGAAATGCGCTTAGTATCATCTAGATACCTTGTCACCTGAAAGAAAGCCTCACTTTGACAAGATACTGATCGCAAACCGGTGGCGTCCCAGTCCTTCTTCTCGCCTAACTCGCCTGACCTGTCCTCAGGGGGGAAATTGCGTGCCGCGTGATCCGCACCGCAAAGAAGCTGGGAATAAAGACTGTTGCAGTATACAGCGAAGTTGACGCTAACTCGCTACATGTACTGGAAGCAGATGAAGCCTACTGTATCGGCCCTGCGCCTTCGGCTGAGAGCTATGTCCGTTCATACTTCCAGTGATCTAGTGATCTTCTGTTGACGCTGGCTCACTTAGTTACGCATGGACAAGATTATCGACGTGTGTCATCGAAGCGGAGCTCAGGTTGGTTCAGTCTCAAGGTCTGTCATGTGAGACGGAGCTTGACTTTGAACTTGCATTGTACCAACTACAGGCTGTCCATCCGGGGTGCATAGAGTATTTCCCTCGTTCGTGTATGGCAAGCTGATGTCCTTGTTAGCTATGGCTTCTTGAGCGAGAATGCAAAGTTTGCTGAGCGGCTAGCGGAAGAGGGCATCGTTTTCATTGGTCCTCCTTCCAGCGCTATAGTCAGTATGGGTTCGAAAAGGTCAGTTCAAGCATCCTTGATGCCAATATGGAGCTAAACTTTCTTCAGTGAATCTAAGAATATTATGTCTGGTATGATGCATATTACAAAGTGCTACTGAAAACGTGATATTCAACTCTTTTGTGCAGCTGCCGGCGTTCCGTGTGTGCCAGGTTACCACGGCACGAACCAAGACGCCGACCTCTTATTCGCAGAAGCCGAGAAGATCGGTATGCACCTTCATCCAGCCGTTCCCGAAATCTCTCGCTAAGCGTGTTATGTTACACAGGTTACCCAGTCTTGATTAAAGCCATTCATGGTGGCGGTGGCAAGGGCATGCGTGTCGTCTCATCTGCATCTCAGTTCAAGGATGCTCTCGCTAGCGCGCAGCGTGAATCCTTGAAAAGCTTCGGTGACGCAGATGTACTTGTAGAGAAGTACATTGAGCGTCCCAGACATATTGAAGTGCAGGTATTTGCAGATATGCTTGGGAATGCTGTGAGTCTTTGGGAGAGAGACTGTTCCGTGCAAAGGAGAAACCAGAAGATTATCGAGGAGGTAGGTTTGAAAGTTGTACCAAAAGTGTATAGAAAGACGATCCTTGATAGGCCCCGGCACCTGGCTTGAGCCCTGAACTTCGTGCAGACTTATCAGCGAAAGCGGTTGCTGCTGCAAAGGCCGTGAATTACGTAGGTGCTGGAACTGTGGAATTCATTTTCGACAACGATACGGAAAAGTTCTACTTCATGGAAATGTGTGTACTTCTCAGTTGTACGGCACACTACTCATAAAATCTCAGGAACACACGCTTGCAAGTTGAGCACCCGGTCACAGAGATGATCACTGGCCTTGACCTTGTCGAGTGGCAACTAGAAGTCGCGGCCGGTAATCCTCTTCCACTTTCGCAAGGACAAATCCCTCTCGTTGGGCATGCATTTGAGGCGCGGATATACGCCGAGAACCCTCGGAATGATTTCCTACCGGACTCTGGACCATTATTGTACCTCAACACCCCGAAACCAACTCATGTCTTTGCCCCTCCTATCCCATCACTCCCTCACAACGATTCGTGCTCAGAATTTGACTTGGTGAAGCGGTCACCTGATACCTCAACGCATGTGGCACCATCGATGCGCTTAGAGCAAGGGTTCACGCAGGGCGCACAGATTGGTGTATTTTATGACCCGATGATTGCCAAGCTGGTGGTACACGGACGCGATAGGACCTCTGCGCTTCGCGCTCTTTGCCGTGCGCTTGAAGAGTATAAAGTAGTCGGTGTCTCGACAAATGTTGAATTTTTGAGAATGCTTGCTGGAAATGGCGCATTTATTAACGGAGAGGTTGAAACGGGCTTCATCAAGGTGCGCCTATTCACCTCGCCCTCTTGTTCAAGTTTATGGTGTCCTATGAATAGAAACACTACGAAGACCTTTTCCCAGCTGTCGAAAGTCCCTCAGCCGAGTTACTGGCACAAGCAGCGCTGTTCGTCGCACTACGAGAACATCCGATTCGGACTACAGGCCTTTCCACACCATGGACAACACTGACTTCAAGACGCTTTGGCGGAGATGTTTACCAGCGCACCATCTCCATCCAACCCGATGATGCCTCCGCAGATCCCACTCGAGTTTCCCTGAAGTCCATATCTCCAGGCCGCTTCGACATAACTGTTCACTCTGCCATACCAAAGACATTCACAGGTGTCTCGGCTCGCCTGGTTTCGCCTACAACATTGAGCACGATGCTCAACGGAGCTTCGACAGAAATTACGATTGTATCGCAGCGCCCGCCTCCTTCCCACCCTGCGTCACGGGCGACAAACACCATGGAACGGCTACACGTGTTCTCTGCGTCGGGAACCAAGACTACGTTAGCCATCCCACCTCCTGCGTACCTCCTCTCCCTCGGCCAGGATGTTCTAACCACATCCAAGGGTGCTTTGCGTGCGCCGATGCCGAGCTTAGTAGTAGAAGTGAAAGTCAGCGTCGGCGATCGCGTTGAGAAGGGTCAGCCAGTGGTGGTGTTGGAGAGTATGAAGACGGAGACTGTGTTGCGTGCTGAGGTAGCGGGTGTTGTGCATGCGGTGGGGTGTGCGAAGGGGGAGATGGTGGAGGAGGGGCGGGAGTTAGTTGACATCAAGGAAGATGAGTAGGAGGTGTGATTTGAGTGCTATCTGTATTTTAGTCGATGGATTTTGGGAAGTAAATCGTCTTCACATGCTCTGGACTTGAAACTTCAAGTCAATACTGACCGAGCCTTGGGGACTAGTTATGAGTCTGATGAAACAACGTGTATGAAGCAAGCTTGTAGTTAGTTATGATTGAGACACAGCTAGACCCTCCCATACGGAGTCGGACTCTCTTCAATTCTCCCTGCTTTTGCCAGCTGACTTCCAATACCAATCGTATCTTGCAAAAGATCTTCCCCTAGAAGCCTGAGCTCGCCGGGACCTCTCCCGTACTTGCGCTGCGCAGGGGGGATACCAAATACAGTCTCTTCCTGGACTCTCAAGCCATCGCCATCGCCATCGCCATCACCGTTGCCATCAACAGAATCAAAACTATCGTCGAATCCATCCCCATCGTCTTCTACGGCGCGCGCAAATGGATGCACAGCACCGCCTTCGTCGCCAAAACCCCCTCCGATCGAGTCACTGGAGTGGTTTGAATTCGACGAGCCGAATGAATCGTCCGGGTCTTGATTGCGTGCGGAGGCCATTAGGAACGCAGTCGATGGCTGTCCTGGGTGTGCAGGCTCGCCGAGAGAGTCTGAATCAGAGTCTGAGTCTGAGTCTGGACTATGACCAACTGGTTGCAATGTACTGGGCTCTTCTTGTTGAAAATGGAAAAGCTCAGGGTATGGATCGGGAGTGTGGAGGGCTTGTGGTTGAGAAGTAGGGGCAAACCGTGCTGTTTCGAGACTTTGGTGAGATGTGACTGAATGTGATTTTGATGTAGAGGCGGATTCAGGTATGCTGAGTCCTGCCCTGCGCATTATGACTGCATAATTTGAGCTCGCATCCTTGCTGTTGTGCTCAGAGAGATAAGCATGGCGGGTATATCGTGTTATGGATGGTGGGGTGGGGATCGTAGACATGGTATCGTCGGTGCCTTCTGGAATGGAGTAACCAAATTTCTTGAAGCCACCAAACCGGTCTACAGTGGCACTACTTCGGACGGAACTGTGATCAGATTGAACATCTCCAAGAAGATCGCGACGTATACGCTCTGCAGCTTCCTTCTTGGGTGTCCTTCCCAATGCATGGTGTAAATCCTTGCCTGGTGTCCGACCAAGTGGAGGTAGCAGGCCCAGTCCCACGCTAGACCTCGGTCCGCGCGGAAATGCCACCGTCCGCGGTGGCGAAAGACCACGCATGAGTTCTGCCGAGTCATCGAAAGAGTCGTTGAACTGATCAAATGGTCTATTTGAATCATCGGATGGTCTCGTTAGAGATGGTATATCTAGCATGGATGACGAATTAGAGGTGGATGACAGCGGGGGGTATGGTTTGTGCGGAGAGCGCTCATATCGTTGCCTCCTAGGTGATGGCAGTGGGGGGTTTGGATGATTGCGTGGAGGAAGATACGCGTGTAGATGTTGTGGGATTGCTACGGGTGTCTTGGGCTTAACTTTCAGTGGAGATATTCTTGCGCTAGCTGGGATACTACGAGGGGTGGGGAGCGCACTGGGCGGAAGCCGCAAGGATGAAAAATTGGGGCGTGATGTACCCTGCGAAACAGAATGTCCAGGTGAATAATCCCTTGACTTTCCCTTGTCCAAAAACTGCTGGACAGTGTTTTCTTCTTCATAAGCAAAGCTGTTGTAGGTAGAATTATGGCCCGCTGAGGCTTTGCTATCCTCCCCGAGAGTAAAGTCCTGGAGCTCGCGATCAAGCCGAACGAGTGGAGATTCTAGTGATGCACTCCAAGAAGGTTGATCATCCACAATATCATTGCCAGACAACCCAGTACGAGCCGGGGTAGATGATACTGCATTCGATGGCATGAAAGAGGATTCAGATGCAGTAGAATTTGGACCGTAAGTGCGATTGCGATGATGAGAAGGCGTTGTATCATCTTCGGTACTGAACAAAGAAGACTCCTCTGCGTCGGGTCGGGTGGAGGAACTTTCGGCCTGGGATAGTGCTTCTGACTGTTGATCATGCAAAGAGGAATAATCCTCATATGTAGGAATATGTACTTGTGCGGCTTTCTCGTAAAACGATGTCCAGAACTGAGATAGCATAGTAGGTTCATCGACGAGAAAACAGGATAAATCAAACTTACCTTTGCAGCTTCACGAACGGGTTCGGTGCTCACCGCATATCGCTTCACGGCTGGTAGCAACTTTGTGGCCATGATATTCTGAATCTTTGAGAAATTCGTGTCGATGTTCTAACGACTTCATCAGTGTTGGGCAGTAATAAGCACATAATTAACACCACCTGAAGTTTAATAGTTATCAGCTGTTCGATCTGGTCGATCTGGTCATTGACAGATGCATTAGTGTCGAGACCTGGAACATCTATGGATGTAGGATCAGCGTTAGCTTGCCAGCGCGGAGGATTCGGGATGATGCTCATCGTCGCGGATATCTAAGACGCGTCCTGTCACATGTGACATATACGTGCTTCATGTCACGCTCACCTCCATCTTGCAAATTTGACTCAATCTCTACTAGCACTTGTAAGTATGTGATGTTACATCACCATCACATCAAGTGCACCGTGCATCGAATATAGTGTCCTCTACATCGAATTCGCTCTATGCTTCCCTTTTTATGTGAATCCTTCCGATATGATAGCCGAGGTGCACGAAGAAGCAGATACTGAGGACGAAAAGGAGCAGGATTAGGCAACGAGGAGTGTGGTTTAAAGATGTTGCAAGGGAGTGAGTGTTATCAGTCAGGGACAGGTTAGTTGCATTTAAGCCACTGCGGCCCGCCATTTCTCGTCCGACTTCTCTGGTGCCATGTCGACAGAATGAGACCTTGTTGAGAGCTATTGGAGGAGCTGTTGCCCCCTTGGGTCCTGACCAACGAGACTGAAAGGGCACAAATGTATACTCCAACATGGGGACGTGCGACGCGTTCTACTACTAGTACGTATTTGAAAATAACTTCACTTGTTCGCAAACGTCGAAGTTCAAACATCACATGCAGATTATTACAGGTAATTCAACGGCGGAGGCTCCATATTGAATTATATCTATGCTCACTCCCAATCATTACGCGGCCAGAGATTGTCCCACCGCCGTGGCTTTCTATCAAGAAGATTCGACAATTAATCTCTGCTGAGATACACGAAAGAGCCCTCAAGGCAGTCGACCGCTCCCGTGCGCTGTTAATCAGTTCGTCCGTTTTTTCTACCGGATATTTTGCCCCGAGCGCGCCTCACCCGGTCACTGTGAGGCCGTCAACTCAAATCTGTGGAAGTGAGGTTCGTCAGCCCTCTCAAGGACCCAGAGCACGGGCTGTTTCGTACGGGGCCTTTCATTACAATGCGGCGGCGATTTTCCCATCAGTATACTCACAGTAATCATCTCTTAATGACAACGATCTCAGCTGGCAATGCGGAACAGAGATTTTCCGTGGTGTTGTGTATGGACTCGTACTCTTGAAAAGCACGCATTCCACAGCACTATTGGGGAATCTCGAACCGCAGCACGTTCTGGTTCCCTCCTTTGATCCTTATCCGCCTGACTCACAGCCTTTCGTGATGGATCGCGATATGAGTTCATGGACTCCTTCAAGACGCATTCAGCCCGCCATTAAGAAATCCCCAACTTTGCTCGGATCCTTCGTCGTATACGCCTGCCACTTTCGGTGTCGCCTGTTATCGAACGTGAGAGGGTAGTTTTTTGCTGGGGTCAGGCCAAAGAGGTTTCAGGAAGCCACGCAATTTCAACTCGACTCTGTGAACACGCAGATTTCGCGTCAGGCATGCTATGCATCTTCTGTAGACTCAGGTCTCAGGCCCCTCGGGCTTAAGCGGGAACTGCGCAATCTTCACGTCCATGAGAATCGACGACTATCATGATAGTCGTGTAAAATATGTCAATAAAGAAATCAGCTGCACCGAGCGCCGCTACAATATAGAATCCTTCACTGAAGAAATTGTCTGTATGTCTGAATACGATAGTCCGCGATGATTAAAAGAGTGCGAGCTAACGCGTGGGCTAACAATAATTTAAAAATATTGTTCTCTGCTTAGATTGCAAGACCACACTGCGACTGAACAGATCGTTCATCAGTGATACGATTCGATAAAACCATTCCAGGACTTACTGGATTCTCGGGGAACACAAGACCAGAACTGGCATTCGATAATCTGTTATTCTTGGGGTCATCCTTCAAGTCAGCGGACAGGTACTCTTTCCCCTTGCCCTTGCCCCTGGACTCGAACGGATATGGGTACATGATAGAGACAGTCTCGTGGCTATCACTGTCCCCAGAATCACCACTGAACCCTTCCTGGGACGTTTCACGTAAAAGTGGGTTGATGAAGTACGAATCATTAAATGGCGCAACTGGGGGACGGGATTGCGTTGGCGTTTGGAGGTCCTTACTTGATGGATCGTCGTCGTTTTCATCCTCCATAAGCGCATTGAGGCTCTGAGTTGCTATTGACGTAGGCGCATCACGATCTACAGGGCTTGCAGCTGCTACAGCCGCCGCCCAAGACTCTTGTTGCTCTGAGAATCTGCGAATTTTCACTGGAGGTGGCGTGGCGTCTTCAGATAAAGCTGAGACTACTTGGCGGCTTTGTGATGCGCGAGAGGCCACGAAATCAGAAAGATCGACGACTCGGACGCCATCGAGGAACGGGTTCACGGGGGGAATGGGGAATGCCGAAGGGCTTGGTCCAGGGCTATCATCATTGTCCACAATAGCGTGAGCCCCTGCGACAAGTGTGGTAGCAGCGGTGTGATATGAGTGGAGATCCATGCTTGAATGAGAGCCGATCGCGATACCTATACCGCCGCTCAGGCTAGACTGTCCATCATTAGACGCATAAAAACTCTGTGCGCTTGCGAAATTTCTCTCCGTGCCCTCTGATTCATTGTCCGAAGAGATATCACCATCGTTAGACTCTGTATCAATCTTGTGCAATGCTGAGCCAGACAAACTACGAGAAAAGTTATGCGGGGAACTGGAAACTGAGGGGTGAGGGAAAGCCGATGAGCTAAAGGAGTTTGCGGTGTGATACAGGTCGCCACGACTCTCACTTGCACCTTGCCCTCCTGCGACAGAGCTGTACGTAAGACTGTAAGGGTGATTCTCACGCATTGTCGTTGCTTCTGCTGGAGGGCGTGTCGCGGTAGGGTCACTATCGTAAAGCTGTTGGTGGGTCCGCGAACGCTGCCTGCGGCGGATGAAATAACATGCTGCAATACAGAGAAGCAGTAGAGCTAGGACTCCGCCTACAATCCCTCCAATGATTGGAGCTTCGTTTGACCTTTATTCCGGTGGGTTGTATGCAATGTGAAACGGTTGAAATAACGTACCTGGCTCCCGAAGTTGGCACTGGAGTTGTGGTACGAATCACGGACGTTGAGGTCGATGTCAGGGTCACGAGTACTGAGGTTGACCCAGAAGGGGAGTATGCTATAATAGTAGAGGTGCCAATCGAAGTATAGATGATCGAAGAGAACGTATCCCCACTGGGTGGGATGGGCGACGTCGTACTCATAACATTTTTTGCAACTCCGGTGAGGCTTAGAATCAGATAATTAGGTCAGCGCATTCCGGTAATAGCTCTAATAACTTACAGCGAGTTAAGATAAGTGGAAGACGGGTTGCCTACAGGACTGCGAGAGGGCGTAGTCAAACCATTCCCAGTCGGGATTGGAGTGTTCACAGAACTTCCGCTGGGAGATTGTAGTGCATGGGAAGATTGTGCACCCGGCACCGTCTTTGGCGAGGTAGCAGGACCTTGTATCGATGAGCTAGATGATGACGTCCCCCCTCTATTAGTACTTGATGTGGTGCCAGATGTGGGAGATGCATTGCCTGAAGTTGGCAGGGTCGAAAGTGAAGTTGACTGTTGGCTGGATGCCCGCTGCCCCGGAGTTGTAGTGTATGAAGTTGTGGAGGTCGTCGGCAAAGTTGTCCGTTGGCTGGATGTCCGTTGCCCCGGAGTTGTAGTTTGTGAAGTTGTGGGAGTTGTTGGCAAAGTCGACTGTTGGCTGGATGTCCGTTGCCCTGGGGTTGTAATGTGTGAAGTTGTGAAGGTCGTCGACGAAGTTGACTGCTGGCTGGAGGTCTGTTCACTCGGTAAAGGAGTGGAGAGATTCGTGTCCGACGTTGTAGATAGCTTATCTGTGGAGGAGCTAGATGTAGAATAAGTTGTAGTGGGGTTGCCTACAATTGCTGAGGTCGTGGATGAAGATGCCCGGGAGCTTGTCTCATTATCTACGGAGGAGCTAGATGTAGAAGAAGTTGTAGTGGGGTTGCCTACAATTGCTGAGGTCGTGGATGAAGATACTCGGGAGCTTGTCTCCTTATCTGCGGAGGAGCTAGATGTAGAGGAAGTTGTAGTGTGGTTGCCTACAATTGCTGAGGTCGTGGATGAAGATGCCTGGGAGCTTGTCTCCTTATCTGCGGAGGAGCTAGATGTAGAAGAAGTTGTAGTGGGGTTGCCTACAATTGCTGAGGTCGTGGATGAAGATGCCTGGGAGCTTGTCTCATTATCTGCGAAGGAGCTAGATGTAGAATAAGTTGTAGTGGGATTGCCTACAATTGGCGAGGTCATGGATGAAGATGTCTGGGAGCTTGTCTCCTGTCCCGGTAGAGAACTGGACTGGCTCGTGGTCGATGGCACAGATGGTTTCTGCGTGGGTGGTGGAGGTAGCGAGGTTGGTATATTTGAAGGTAGCGAGGTGAGTATGGATGAAGGTGGCGAGGTCGGTGTGGTTAAAGGCGGCAAGGTGAGTGTAGATGAAGGTGGCGAAGTCGGTGGTATTGTTGAGGGAAGATCTCCTGAACCAGACCCAGATTCCTTACTAGGAGGTGAGGGACTAGAGGCATCTGACGAGACACTCGCAGGAGGACCGCTGTTTGGGGGACCAACAATAGTAGGACTGTTTTGAGGAGTTGTCCCTCCCGTGCTTACAGGTGGCGATAAGCCTGTAGTGATTCCGCCTGACAGTGGGCCATTTGTCGGTGCTCCTCTACCAGTGCTCATCGATGAGTATGAAGAAGGCGAAATGGATGTTAACGTATCCGTGTTCGGCTCTGACCCCTTATTATTAGTTAACGTGTCATCTGACTGTAGCCTTATGACGCCCATGTGAGAAATTCGCCGGATTTCTATGGACGACGACAACGGAACGTACAATGGTGAGAATGGCGTACCAATCGAGGCGCTGGGGATTTGTCCGGATATCTGTGATGAAATAAGTCTATATGTTCCGCAAGACGAAAGAGTGCTCCGTACCGTCAGCGAGGATGACAGACTTGTCAGCGATTGTGTATTCTGCTGATGTGTGATCTGGGTCCCATCCGATGGGTAGCTAGAGAACGAAGTTGGGGTTGATGGGTTAAGCGGTCCTGTAGGCGCAGGTGGAGTTCCGGTGGGGAGAGGAACGGAAGCGTCACCTCCAAGAAATGCGGAACGAACAAAGGGTCCTCGAATGAGCATACGAGAGAATGGGAACGAGGATGCGAAATCCACTTTCATATCAATTCATCCGCGGGATGATATCTACCTTTGCATGCTACATAGCGAGGGCGATGTAGGCTATTTGTTGCGTTACCCCTTGATGGCGGGTGTCTCAGTTGGCGTCTGAGAAGTGATTCTCCGAGTCAACGTTTCGGAAGATCGATGGGCTAGCCCATGGGTAGAACCAGTTTCGGCTCGTTCGTATAACGGGATACCGGAGCCGCCAAGATGTCTGACGGTCAACGTTTTCGTCCACAAAGAGAAGCCTGAGGCGTGAATTACTGACTTAAACACTCGAGAATTGCACGCGAGTGGAGTTGTGGCAGTGATTTTAAGATCAACATCATGATGCGCAAATCACAACAGGACAGCAACACATCGCCGTCCAGGGACAATCCACGGAGCAAACACCACGGGGAGTGTCAGGCAAGAGGTCATCCCTTTATTCCTGCATGTCAATAGATCTGAAAGGCTCATGTGCCACTTGTCTTCGAAACGCTAAAGTAGAGTAAGAAGTCTGTTATCAATGTTAACGATGCTTATCAAAAGTTACCGTCGTTCCTTTTGTACGAAAATTGTCAGCTGAGGTTGACGAAATGAGATCTTCAGATGGGCCTCACAGAGAGAAGCAGCGACGCCCACATGAAGGAAAGAATGAACTAAAAATAAGAGTGCAACCAAAGATCGCATAAGTGCCGTCTAGTACTAATGAAGCTCTACGCCGGTGCTAGTGGCTGATCTTCGCGAAGAACAGGTCTTCTATGCAAACCCGACGAAACTGCAACCCGATTGAGCCCCGAGGAGAGTCTTTGCAGTGTTTTTGAATGGGCCAGTCATCATCGATACATATTGATTGATCACAGCCTATGGGAGCGTTGGAGTTGCGGTGCCGTACGTGAAGCAGTTCTGCTGTGAGAAAACTGATGAGCATGCCAGCGGGCAGGCACACGCGCATTCTCGTGCTTGTTTGTTGACGGTCCACACAATACATTTAGGTTGGGTTCAGTGTCAGAAGCCAGGAGAGAAGATACGGCTCTAGCAGCTCCCTTGGACCACGGAATTGAGAAGTACGGATGAAATGAAGTCCTTCGTTCGGCAGGAGGCTTTTCCCATGAATAGTAGACGATGATCTTGCTCGCATGGAAAGCGTTTAAATTGCATGCCGGGGATTTTTGAAGAAACCGCCGTGACATCGGCGGTCGTGTATAAGTGAAACCTAGATATGCTCTCTCCGCGTGACACGATGTACCTAACTTCGTCTAGTATAACACCGTCCGCGGCGTAGGTGTTGACCTGGACGCTGTTTTGATACCTCATATCGCCCAGGAAGTAGAGGTAGCCCTAGCGGCGTGACAGCCAAAATAAGAGAAATTTAGAAAAAATAGCCACGTGCCAAGTGGAACCTTCTTTTGGAAGCGCTTGTCGCGACTAGCCTCTTGTTAGCCTGTTGCACTTATAAAAACCATTTCTCAAGCACGATTAGGCCTTCGGTTTTCTCTCTAGACCATCCTTGTCTCTGTGCCCGTCTTGTGGTTGTCCACGACAATGGCTCGGCCTCTGGAGCCAAACCGGCGCCGATCCCTTTCCGACCCACTGGCTGCTGCGCTCATGCCCCCTCCAAACGAGAGTGCTGCAGATCGTGAAAGGAGATTGGAAGCAGAGTCAGAGGCTAAGCGGGTCAGTGATGGAATTGATGAAATGCTCCGTGCAGAGAAGAAAGAGAAGAAGACAAAACCTGAAATTAAGGTCTTGATTCTGGGACAGAGTGAGAGCGGCAAGAGTACGACTCTGAAACGTGAGTCATCATCACATAGACTTTCTGCTTCGTCTCTTCATTTTTTTGTGCGAAAACGAGCTGCAGACATAATAACTTCATGCATTGGACATGTCTGGGCTACACTAACCCATTTCATCCAGAATTTCAATTGATGCATGCGACTGCTGCCTTCCATGCTGACCGAATTGCATGGAGAGCTGTAATATATCTTAATCTCGTACGATCCGTTCGCCGGTGAGTCCTATTACCACTTCAAACCCAGTAGCATGTGTGATAACGACGCCTAATTCCAGAATCCTTGATGCTGTCTCCCCTGAATCAGACGAAGCAGAAGATCAGGAGTTGACTAGCCTGTCCTCCGCGACTAGGGTCGTCAAGTATCCCCAATATCGTCATGCATTGGAACCTCTGAGAGAGCTGGAGGAACGTTTGATCCGAATGTTATCATCCCCGAATGGAGACGAGCCTACCCACACTGCCCCTTCAAAGCCTGATTGGAGTATCTATGCAAACGGTAACTCTAATGCCCATGTTACTGTTGGCAAGAACGGCCGACCCGCACCATTCATCACCATACCACCATCATGGACATCCTCCCCGCTTTCTCCCTCGACGAGCCTCCCTTCCCCTGGTGGGTCAAGCAACAGCTCGTCTAAATCAAAGAATGTAGAAGTTAGCGTTCATCATACCTCGAACTGGAAAAAGGCCTTTTCCCTTGGCAATAGGATCAAGAGTCCTAAGAGTGCACACACTAATGAAATTGAGGGCTGGTGGGACGATCCAAGTGACCCTGTTCATGTGCTCAATTCTTGCGCTCAGCCGATGCTGGCATTGTGGAAAGACCCCAGTGTCAAACAGCGCCTACGGGAGAAGCGGATCAGAGTGGAAGAGGGCAGTGGCTTGTGGGTGTTTCGTATCCGATATTGTATTTTTCTTGACGACAAACAGCTTTTTGGACGAAATATCCCGTATCACCGCTCTACGGTATTTTCCGAGCGATCGTAGGTTAATTGGCTGTCTAAAAACATGCCATCTCTCACAATATTTGTTTAGAGGATGTCTTGAAAGCTCGGCTCAAGACCACGGGCGTCGTTGAGCACTCTTTCTCAATTGCTGATTCCCAGCGCCGGTTCACCACATGGAAGATTTATGACGTAGGAGGTTCCCGAAATCAACGGCACGCTTGGGCACCTTACTTCGAAGATGGTAATTATATAACTCGTTCTTTTGATGAGAATCATTCGTTGATATTTCCATGTAGTGAATGCGATTATTTTTCTGGCACCTATCTCTGCTTTCGATCAGTTATTAGCAGAGGTCAGTAAATGATTGCTCATCTCTACGTGACGTACTGATAATTGTATAGGATCCGGAGGTGAACAGACTAGAAGACTCCTTGCTGTTATGGAAATCCGTCATATCAAACAAACTACTTGCACACGTCAGCATCATTCTTTTCCTAAACAAGGTCGATCTTTTGCAGGTCTGTTGTTATTCCTTCGGAAAGCAAGGCGATGATCCTGACGATACTTTAGGCAAAGCTCAAGAGCGGTGTACGGCTCAGCCACCATATCCCGCGCTATGGCGACAGACCAAATGATTACGAAAATGTATCTACATGTAGGTGGTAATGGTCCTTGCCATCAGGAGTACCTCTCAAGTAGTTTTGTGCAGACTTTTATAACAAGTTCGGTAGCATTCATCAAGCATTCTCGTCGAATAAGGAGAGGGAGTTCAAGAGTAGGCAAACCTTAGCATCGGAGGACTCGTTTCTTACGCTGCACGATAGTTCATTTCACGTCAGTTACTGACACCAGGCGGACTGCCACGATCATACAGAATGGTTCGTGATATTTTGTCCTTAAGGGCTGATTGCTCACTATTTTGTTACAGTACGAGATATCATCATTACCGTAAACTTGAAGAACATTCATTTGATGTAACGCCTTTTACCGCTCTTTACCCGAGGCGCCTAAAATCATTCCTTTGACGGATTTCTACATTATCCGCGTACTATTATGCCCTTTCTTTATTCATCTGTTATTGCAATTGTTCGTTCCAAGCATCCCCCATGAGTTCAAATACTGTTCTTCTATCTCATATTCAGACCTTTCAGATTGTATACCATGCGTCCAGCATTACGATTGTTGACTTAGTAGTAGTACAGATTTACCATACCCTTCCGCTAATTAGATTTTTCATACCAGTATTAACGTTCGACTACTCTTACCCTTCACTCGAATGCGACGAGATGCCAGGAAAGGCGTTATAATATTATCATCTTCCTCATTATATGGTGTCAGTTTTCCCATTCAGACACTAGATCTAAGCCATCAGCCTGTGCGCATGCATCCCAAATCGCCGGCGGCCGGGCCTGGCGGTCCCGCCCAACCGGTGCGCATTGCCTACATATATCAATCTCGCTCCAGTCACTTCCTCGTTATCGTCCGTTTCGAGACCAGTCATAGCGTCCCAAACAGCCCTGTTTCGCTGCCCTCCATCGCACATTGCCGTCGGGTTCATCGATGAGCAAGTCCAGTTTTTTGAACTTTGTTCGCGTCATGAGTATTCCGCAGCACGCTCGAATTCATTTACCAGGCACCAGGTCCATAAGCATGACATTGCGTGAATATGATCACAAAAATATACAAAGACAGGTACCATAAGCAGAGCTACAAATGGGGCACGATACTCGTCCATGACACCGCCAGGTATGCGCCAGGAGGAAAATCGCGTATGGTGGTAAACATAAGCACCAAGAGTATGACACGTCCTGAGACGTATGACAGGACACAAAATACAATGAATGGGCCCATCAGGTATCCGAATAAGGCTCCAGCAATGGGTGTGCCAGTTATAGCAATAGCACTTATGCGCCATAGCGCCCGATCCGTCGATGTGGGGAAGGTAAAATACCAAGCGATACAATGGACGCCGCCGAAGATCGTTGCCATAAGGAATGCGGCAACGAAAGGAACATACTCGTACCAGCCCTCCAGTCGGATGTGGCCACCAAATGTTCGAACTCGTAGCATTCGGGATGATGGGGAGCCGTTAATATCGGGGGCACCCAGCATCTCCACAGGTGAAAGTAAGAATGTTAAAATGATTTGCAAAATCATAGGGAAGGACTCTTCAAATTCTTCATACCTGAGGGAGACATAATCAGTAGCAGTAAAATTGATCGAGGCAACGACATACTCATTAAAGTAGTCGCTTGGTACTGACGTGGTTGACTTCCAGTACACTGGGTAAGGACATTGTACATCGAGGGGCTTATTCCACCACATAGGATATGTGAGGAAATTGAGAACCGCAAAAGCGAGTGTCGCTATTTCAAACTCGGTGGTGTCGAGGTGATAGACAGCGCGGGTGATGAGCTGCATAACGAACCACCCCACCTGAAGCATGAGAGTTCCTTTTGATATCACGTTGCCTTTGCTCTTGTCGCGAATCTGATTTGCCGTTATGATAGGTGCATCGATACACCCTTCGTCTATGAGCCTGAGAAGTTGGCCAGGCTGTATTGTAGAGTAGGGTTTCCCGTCTACATCATAAAGCATGAAACCGCCCATCAGCACAAAGAAGCTGTGCGTCTGAGTCCACTCATAATCTACGCAATCACATGAGTCAAAGCCGTCATTTGAGATAAGGTGAATCAAGCTTACCTTCAAATTGCTTTGAAAAATAAGCCTTCCATAACGTTTTGAATGGTTTCGCGAGAGCACGAGTTAACCCATATCCTGAAGTGGACACCGGAGTACTATGAACTGCCGAAGCAGCAACTTCAGCATGCGGTTCGAGAAGCCGAGTGCCGTCACGATCTTGAGAAGTGAGGGAGGTATGAGGAATTGTTCACGACGCAAAATCAAATGATCGTTTCACCTTCAAGTTCATATTGCTCTGCAGGTGCTTCAACACCGAAATGTCCCGATTTCTTGAACTTCTTTGTAACCTGGCGAGCGCTGAGCCACTGGCCCATGGCCCATGCGATGATGAGTTCAGGATAGAACAGCACCATTATCATCATACCAAGTCGCCGCCATATGATAGAAACGGGACTGTCCTCAGGACTCGGAATATTGGGGTGAACGGTGCTGTATATGCACGCAAAGAGAGTGAGAACACAACTGGAGATGATATTCCACAAAGTTCTGTTCGTGAATGATAACGACAGAGCTTCATAATCTTCGCTAGTATTGATAGTCTGGGAAGCTCGGATCACTTGAACGAGGTAGAGGATCGTGCAGAAAAATAAGCGCATTACTTGGGGGAAGGTGTTAATGTCGTATATCGAACATCCTGCTCACTTTAATATCTCAGTGGCGGACATGGGTTCCAGGTGCCATCGATGAGCACAGGTTGACCTGATAGCAACCGTCTCGGCAAGGAATGTCAGACACCCGTGACTGCCAGCCTCTGCTGGCCGCCGAAAACCCATTGCACAGCGTTTCGCTAGTGACTTTAGATGGTTAAATTTTGAAAGTAATTAGTGGCGTCAACATATCACGTGATAGCTGAATTTGGTAATTTTGGTCCTAGATGAAGTTACTTCCATAGCAGACACTCCTCCCTATAGCTACAGTAGATACTCCGATGAGTACATTTTTTCACCACTCTCTTGGATCAAACCCAGAGGACTTCACACGAAGAAGAAAGCTGAAGATCTAGCATGCACTCTACCGGGTGCAAAGTTGCTGTTATCGAGAAGCAACCTTGCGATAGGAATAATGCACAGAAGATAAAATACTGCCAGCCTCTGGCTAAGCAAGGCATCAGATCTTGTACAAGACAGCCGCTTGCAGATGACTTATCTCTCTAGCTTTTCAGTCCACTAGTGAGTTGAAGTCACAACCATGCCGTTCCCGTTGGTATAATAGGTACAAGTATTGTACCAGTAGCTCAGTTCTCCCGACATCGACCCAGGTTTGCGATCACGGAATGTTAGCAAAGACACGCCTCGAGACTATCTGACTAATATTGTCATCTACCTCAAACATTACATGGCGTCAATAATTTCCTTCAATTCTACCTCGTCCAATATCGCAAAGCCTCTCTGTGGCGTGACCTATGGGGAAGTTAGTTACGAATATTCGGGAGAGAATGCAGAGAGACACATGCCTGTGCTAACTGGACGTTGTGGTGATCTAGTTTCTCCTCCATGACTTGCTTTAGGACTCGCAGCGTCAGTTTTTGTGCCTCAAGCAACGTCATTTGCTGTCCAACGATGCGTTGAATACGGAAGAACACGTTCAAGATGTGAGTATTATACCTTATGCCACTTGTCCTGCAGCTCGCTTTGTGCTGCTTCTGACCCTGACCCTATGGCTTTTGCATTATACCTCATGAAGGTGCCCGAGGGATCCGTGTGGTATCTACCAATAGTCCGCAGGGGATCAGGTTGAACAAGGCTATCCACTTGGTTGCACTCACAGTTGTGGTCCCAGTTCGTCGACACCAGCAATAAGCAGCGCAACACCAAAAGGCCGACTCATCATCGCCTCTTCGTCGTGCACACTTTCACCAAATCGCAATGCCAGATCACACACAGCCTGAGTGACACTCTCAACTTTAATCCTCTCGTCATAAGTGAAAGCATGATTCTGGGCGGTGACGCGTGCATGGTCGATCATGGTGCGAGCGTCAGCTGTGAGGCCTGACATTGCGCATCCAAGGTGGGTATCGATTTCCATAATCTTTTCTATGGAGCTTGATTCTAGGAGTGGAGATTGGACGCGCTTCTCTACTGCGAGGACTACGCCATCGGGAGTGCGTACGCCAACTGTTGTCGATCCGAGCTGGGGAAGATAAGATATATATTCGTGTGCACGATTTCGTGTGTACCTTAATAGCTTCGATAGCATATTCGACTGTATCCTTTCAGATAACAATTTCAGGATGTCGGGTTGTCTAACGCACCTTGGAACAGTCGACCTTCTGGGGAGAATGTGTTGACACCACGATCTGCAAATACGATGAGCTCTATAGGATGATGATGTTGAGCCGTCAGAATGAACACACCGTACTCGGAACGCGTCAAGAACATGGTTTACAGGGAGTAGAGAAGTGGAAGTATGAGGGGTTCTGCGTTAAGTGCACTTGTCGACGCGCGTCGGTCGGTCAAGCTGGCGTGTGGAAAAGAATTTCCATTTGCAGGACTGATGTGGCACTTTTCGGTCTTCAAGTTTGCTCTCCAATCTCGTCTCGAAAAAATGGTTGACTGATTTTAGAGTACTCCTTGCTATGCTTTGGTGTTCAGTCGAGTAGCGTTGACAACTACTGGGTATCCAAGAGGCTTCATCTCAGCTCGACTGAACATCATCGTAACATCATCGACAGATTCAGGGTAGGCAGGGTATCTCAGCAACTTGTTATCAGATGCGAGTACTTTTGATGGCGACTGCTGCTTTTGGCCCCCATAAATCTCACTTTCCATACAGCGCAATAGCCTTTTCTTTTTCCCTGTCGTTCTTCAGGTTCCATGAGTATATGAGAAGGTGCGCGCACATCTACAAATTGTGTCATTTATTATCTTCTCCCATTTACCCAGATACGTCGATGATAGCACCCTTCTCGTCCATGATCACCCAGTTCAATGATGGCTCCTTCCTCAAATTTCCAGAAGAGTGCTTGGAATTGCAAGTTTGAATGCGTGGTTTGAACTAGACGTCGTTGCTAGCAAAGACCTCGCTTGCATGTTTTTAGTGGTGTGGTCGGTCAACTAGTCTCATTAAACACCAGTCACTACGGAGATGATACATATGCATCTAGATCTGCTAGTGAATTACAAGCTTAATGATATCGATAGATCTCTTAGAGGTAACGTTCTCGCAAATCGGCCGGCCAGTGGGCTTAGCGGCGCTCAGCTCAATTACTCCACTTGCTTTCAACCACTATGTCAGCTGCTACACAAACACCGAAGCCTGTCGACTTGCGCTCTATCTTGACTTTCGCCGTCAAGCTCGCGCGCACTGCCGGTACATTGATTCTCGAGGGCTCACAAGCCATTCAGTCAACCTCGGATGTCAATGAAAAGAAGAATTCTGTCGATTTGGTTACCGAATACGATGTTGCTGTCGAGGAGCTTGTGAAGAGCGAGATTGCCATGGCTTACCCTAGCTTCAAGTTGTGAGTCTATACCGTACGCAGAAACTGAATGATGCTGATCGATTCGTGTCCTGATAGCATCGGAGAGGAATCGTACTCCTCTGGAACACGCAATGAGCTCACGGATGAGCCAACATTCTGTGTTGATCCGATCGGTAGGTTATGATCTCATATCGACTTCGTTGGGATCCGACAGTGACTTTCAGATGGCACCACGAATTTTGTTCACGGCTTCCCATTCGCTTGTATTTCCCTCGGGCTGATCTTCCAGAAGCGGCCCGTTCTAGGTGTCATATACAACCCCTTCCTAGATCACCTTGTATGCAATATAGTGCTGAGTGACATCAAAGGCAGTCGCTAACTCTTATATCAAGTACACCGGGATCGAAGGTCAAGGATCATTCCTCACCCGTGGCAATAGCCAACCTCTAAAATTACCCCTCACCAACCCTAAGCCCCTCCCCTCCTTGCAGAAGGCTCTTCTAGGTACGTCACGCGTCATGCATGAGGATACCCAAACTTACTTTCCCAGCCATCGAATGGGGTTCCGACCGTGGCAAAAAGACCCTAGTACCAAAATCCGACTCATTCTTGCGTCTCGCAGGCGATCCTGCAGATGGCATCGCAGGGGGACGGATGGCTCATTCCATACGTTCCCTAGGCAGTGCAGCGCTTAATATCTCGATGGTCGCTCAAGGTGGTCTAGACTTGTACTGGTGAGCTGTGTTATTGCACGTGTTACACTCTCTGACACAAATGCGTTTCCTTGACGCAACGTGGATAGGGAAATAGGTTGCTGGTGAGTGTACTGTACTTTTATACCGATCATCACGTTGATTCTCGACAAGGCCATGGGATGTTTGCGTAAGTAGACCCGTTGTATGTGCTCGATATCTCCACCTCACCTTGTCTATAAGGCCGGTGTCGTTATTGCCCAAGAAGCTGGTGGTGTAGTAGTCGGATCCCACGCAGCTCTGGCCGCCGCAACATCTGCTGGCTGTAGTATCGATCCTTTCAAGGTCACGCCAGAGGTCTTGACAGGTCGTAAGTATTTGATCATCCGTGCTATCCCGGATACCCCCAATGAAACGGGTAAAGAGGCGCAATTGCGGATTGCTAGAGATTTCTACCAGACTGTGGAAGATGGTGAACCGAAGTAGAGTTTTCCTCGCAGAATCTTTCAAAGTATATAGATTAGGATACGAAAATGATCTGTATATCGACCCGTTGTATGTTAATGGACACTTGACTTACCTTTTCGGAGAAATAACTCGTAAATTCAAAGGGCAGGATGCAATATTGTCAAACGAACAGCGCATGTTGACAGCGTCGTACAAATACATGAGCCAAAGGTGACCGGTGCCGGTGATGTTGGAAGAGATGCCTAACAACCAACACTGTTGAGGCTGTGGGTAGCTTACCAGTGGAAAGACACAGGCAACTGTGAAGACACGAACACTGGCGGACTAGGATAACATGTACACCATCAAACGCCATTTCTCCCTGCAGACTCGATAGGCGTTTGGACGTACCACAGTGACGTGTTCGTCGATATAACCCTTCAATTTCTTAGCCACGAGGTGCATCGCCATATCTTAAAGGAGACCGACTAAGAAGATAAACTCCTGCGTAGATTTGAATGAAGACATCGACAGGCACAAAGACCCGCGCAGAACAATTCATCGGACCAAAAGCCAAAAATAAGAAGAGGGAACCCACTGCAACACAGGTTTCCAATGATGCAGATTGGAGTGTTTCGCGGTTCATCTTGAAAATGCCACCACCAAGTAGCTCGATGTGAAACCCGTGGTTTATCTTGGGTTAGTAATTGCGGGTGAGACCTCGACTGTATTTTTGACCCATGTGAGCTGAACTGAACCATGTCGTGATCTTAAAAAAGTGTAAGTAATTGATGTTGATCCATTCTGCATTTTGGAGCTCGTCTGAAGACGTACTACGTCTCGTACTCCAGAGTGCATCTTGGTTGAATGTTCAATTGTAAGATAATATTATCAGATAGGGCTCGCCGCCCGCCAATCACGACCTTCCTGAATTAGATCGTTTTGTCATCAACATGCGTGGGACTCAATGATCGGAGCTACTTACTGTCGGTTATCCTGACAACCAAGTCACACCAACTGACGAACGCCGTCATGACAGAGCATGACAGCTTTGCGATGCAAATCACAAAGTTTAGTCGTGGTTTTCAAGTTCTGGTTAACTTACCTTCACGAGTTTGGCGTCGACACTCTCCAGAGACTAAGCTCTACTTAAGTCTCTGAAAATGTGGTCGGGGACTCTTTCGCTGACGCTGACGATTCAGTTTGTTCACGGTTTCGACGTGGACCAGTGGTCTCATCGTTTCAGCCCAATCCTATTTTGGGACCAAGTCAGCGCCTTGTTGTAGCAAGGCTGAGGGCTGTGGCTGCAGTGCTTGATATAGCTCTTTCGGGGACACCAGTCACGGCCCGTGGAAAACAACCGCTGCGGCAGGGTCTAAAACAAGTTCCTGGAACTGGGACGCATCCCGTGTGACTCGCAAGTCATGCTCTCTCAAGGTGCACGGTTGCACTACTAGTTGCTCTCTCCATTCCTGCCATCCGTCCTGCCTACCTCACAGACGCTCTTCGTCCTTTGAGCACAATAAACCATGGATCGTCAGCTTGATCTGCAGCGCAGACAACAGAATGGAAACTCTTCAGCTTCAGCCTCAGCTTCTGCGTCTATTTCCGGCTCGGCATCCCTCGTAAACGGGAGTACCCCATTGCCAACAGTCCCAACAGGAGCTCAACCTGGAATAATCACTATAACCATGCCTCCCATCCAATCCAACTCCTACTACAAAATTGCCCCCAGCGAATATGTTACGTTTGGGTGGAACTTTTCGAGCATCATTGTGACACCCACCGCCCTCACTGTTGCAGCAGTAGGCGCAAACGGAAACACATATCCCATAGGCCCCACCGATGGTGTCATTCCCGGGACCGCTCAGAGCGTGGTGTGGTATCCATATGGCTACCAGACTGCAAACCCTAGCCTTCCACTGGCTCAGGAAAGCTACACGCTTCATATTTGGGCCCAGGGTGGCCCTAGCGCATTCCCCTCTCCTGGTTACCTGGAGCCAAACAGCGAGCTTGTGTTCGCTATGTATACGCCACAGGCATACACACCTTTGGCTAGTGGTAAGTCTGCGTTCATTCATGCGCGCCGTCGATCTTATCTTTGAACACACTCAGGGTGGCAATGTGCCGGATGCTCAGGAGCGTTGCCCCAGCTTAAAATAAACTCTGCTCTCCCCGGTGTTGTTGCGATGATTATTATAATGCTGCTCTCTGGGTTCACCACCCTTCGCCGCGTTTGGGACTGATCTTCGTTGATCTATGATTCCCTAGGTCTGGTTTCTGGAGGTTGTAGAGGATGGTGGCATTTGATTGACATTTAATGGATTATTATGGTTTTTAATCGGACTGGATATTTGCATTACATGTAGACTTACTTCGTGCTCATCGTTTGGCACGATATATATGGACAGGTAATGATGTCGTTCTACACAGTACTACTGTCATTGATTGAAGCCTATTATACCTGCGCAACTTGGACACTAATGGCATGGTCGTGTATTGCTTGGCCTGTCGCCCTATTTCCTGAATGAAGCTGGAACTCCATCCTCGTTGCATTCCCGATACACATGGTCCAGCCAGGTGGCGGCCGTGGCCACACATTGCTACTGAGCTTTCAGTGCGATCTGCGCCGGACAGATCTATCGGCATCCAGAGGCGTGCCCGCAGGTGTTTATTCCCTTAAATGTGCTTCGATCGTGCTAGCAATATGATCTGGGAGGGAGCTGTTCATTTCTGGGGACTCCAATCGATGGCTCAATTCACTTATTGGTATGACTGCTGAGGCGTCCAGATAACTATAAGCGCAGTTTTCAATCTTGATTTCTGAAAGCATGGTTCGTGGCCGTCCATCATCACGTTCTCATTTATTCTCTTGATTGATCTCATCTTGCTTGCCATCATTATTAGGACTTCGTTTACAAGGCTATCTTAGCTGCATATGTGCCGGTCCCCACTCTATGGTGTTCTTCACCTGCGACTCAAAGTGCTAGCAGCCAAAACTCTACATACGAGAATGCACTGGCACTCCACCAGGTGTGAAGTTACTTTTCAAAAGCGGCACCTGGACAGAGATGATCCAAAGAAGACATACTATTATAGTTAGCGTCTGGCTAACCTTGGGCTAACCAAGGCTTCAGATCTTTCACAAGGCTGACCCTACCTGTGAAATTTGAACACTAATAATAACATGCATCACTTAATCACATCTGCCGTCCATAGTCTGGTAAGTACATGTGTCGAAGTATCCATCGCGTTCATTTATTGCGGATGTGTATAGGAAGCAAGTCGATTCTGACCTGGGGCGCCGGTATGTAAGTTCTGTTCGAAGTGCTGGATTGGACCAGCAATAATTTCCCCCTCTTTCAACTTTCGCACTTATCATCGGAAACTATATTTTTGAGCGACCTAATATTGTCACTAGCTCTCAATTATAACACGTATTGTCCTTATAGCCCGCCTAGTAGCGCCAACTAATCCCAATACACCAAGAGTTTCGTATTTGACCCCTAGCGATTCACGTGTCACAGAACCTTGATTCCATTCCTGAGAAAATAGAACACCTCCGGATCGGCTGTGAATTGATCATGCTTGTTTTTGGACATCGAAAACGGAGCAGTCACCAATGAAATTGTGAATATCGTGATCAATGTCCTACGCAATCCTCATAAGATACGGCCAGAAGGTGAATGCATCCTTGATGAATCCTGCGACAGTAAGTGCTTCTGAATTATTTGATGACCATCTGAAGTCTAAGGTATTTTGCATAGATTTTGGGCTCGTGCGATCCAATCCGCAAGCCTGTCTTCTCAACGTCACTTGAAACATTTATTGCATACCTTCATGGATTGGCTGTCGAGGTTCTTGACCGTGAACAAGGTCATAGGCGCAGTATCGATGACTACCTGAAGCTCCGGCAGTATACGACTGGTTTAAAACCATGTTTATTCATATATGAAATGAGGATGGACCTTCGTGATGAAGTGTTCTACCATCCCGTCATCGTGGATCTTGCTGAATGCATCACAGTCGGACTTTGTTCTGATCGACAATGTACAGCGGTATTGAGGACGTCTTGATTTGCGGTATGCTTACGATCTTCACAGACATAATCTCGTACAATAAAGAGCAAGCGGCTGGGAACGAAGACCGTAACATGATCAGTATTATCATGTTGGAACTTGGCCTCGACGTAACTGCGGTGCAATGGCTTGGGCAGTGCATTATCACGCCGCAGTTCAGAAACGATTCAATGATGGTCTTGGGAAGGTTCCTTCATGTGGGCCTTCCATCGACGTCCTAGTCAAAGAGTATCTTGACGGGATAGCAATGTGGCCTCGAGCAAACCATTCTTGGAGTTACGAATTTCACAAGTAAAATGAATTTCTCATTGGTAGCCATCATTTAACCCGATTGGAATGGCAGGTACGTTGCCACCAGGGGCCGGGAAATCCAGCAATCTAGGCTTGTCCCGTTGTTTCCAGGACCCGACAGCCTATGAAAACATAACTTATCCTTTAGAATAATACGGTCCACGTAGGTCAGTGTGCAAGTACATCATGATAGGCACTATCATCTCAATACGTAATATTGCAGCACAAACACATATATCTTCAGGAATTCTCCGTAGAGTCCGACGCTCGTTTCTCATGCACTTCGTGATGATAGTGTTTCTCGCTCGGTCGCCAGCCCACTGAACGCCAGGATGGGGTGCCAGAGCGGTACAACTCATCCACCTAGTTGTTCATCAGATAGGCAGAAATTTACAACGTGCAAGAATTATTACCTCTTCTAAAGTTAGACCTTTGGTTTCAGGGATTGCGAAATACACATAGATGTATCCAAAGACGAGCATGCCGAAGAAGACCAACATTATCATTGGGCCAATCCTGGTGAGGCGTTCAGACTCCGAGAAATGTCCTAGAACCTTTGGCTGTAGTTTAGACTCACCGATCGACAATCCTCGGAGAGAAGAACGAAAGCATGAAGTTCCAGAACCAGTCTTGGACAAGCATGAGCAACGAATTCAGATAGTGGAAAGGAAGCAATCATACTTGTCGCGCTGCCGAGAGCAATTGACTTGGGGCGCACTCGAAGAGGGAAAGACTCTCCCAGGTACACCCATGGAGTAGGTCCCCAAGTCGTGCCGAAGATGAACACTTGAAATACTGCGAAGGTAATAACGACGTCGCCCCCAGCTCTATTACGAGCAGTAAGCGCTGAAGTCGGTGTTCCGGTAGGCGCAAGGGTGGTATGCCCAACTAAAGCAACCTAACAGAAATATCAGTCCAGCACTGTTTTCCAACGGATAAGGTGCACGGACAATCAGTGCACAGATAGCTTGCCCAGATGCGCCAAGGAGCAGGGACTGGAAAAAAAACAGTAAATTTCGGCTCTAATGGTCTAGGGGAAGGAGGCATACCTTTCGGCGACCCCAAGTCTCAATGAAGTACAGCGCGGGGAGAGTTCCGATAACTGATACCGCTCCAAGGACCGTCTGGATGACATAAGGTGAAAGTCTGCCATTACATGAGCTAAACTGCATTGCACGGAGAGATTTAAGACTCGCCCTGCACCCGCACTCTGAAAGAAGGTGTCGCCATAGTAGTCTGTCGGCAACAGCCATTAGTGGTCCAAAATCAACCGGCATGAGCGATCCTACAGTAAAAGTTCTGGCCGTTAAGCTGCTGGATAAATTGAAGCATCATGCCATTTATTGTCCGACGCCACAGTGCATTTCTTGTGGAGAAGCATTCTAACCAAGTGGCTTTGCCGCCCATATTCTCTTCTCTGATAGCAAAATCGAGTTCCTCGACAATCTCAATAACAAGAGGGTCGTCTTCAGGAACTCCGTTGAGGTCTGCAACAACCTTGCGCGCTTCGTCACCTCGTCCAGTTCCGAGAAGGTGTCGCCTAATCAAGGTAAAATTCGTCAGTTTGAATGAGGGATTTTCAGAAGTTACACGTACGGAGATTCTGGAAGGAAAAACATGCCAGACAAAAGTATGATACCCCAGACCATTTGCAATCCAATGGGGATACGCCAAGATGCAGAGTTGTTGATTGTATGGCTTCCGAGTTCAAACAGGTAACTGAAAAAGATGCTAGATTCACAAGCGTTAGTGAGTATTCTGATGGAGGATAAAGACTTCATGAACCCTGAAATAACTTGGACTTGATAGATGACCAAGATTGTACCACGAATAGCTTTCGGTGCCGTTTCCCCGTTGTACAGGGGCACAATAGCTGAATAGACGTAGTTATATTTACAAAGTCATATCCTGACATCAGCACTAACCTGACAATGAACCGACACCTAAACCTGCAATATAACGCCCGATGACCAGCTGAATAAGAGAGTATGTCGTGCCAGTTTGGATAGCCACGCCGACAGTAAAGATAGCCGACCAGAACAGAATGGATCCACGACGTCCAAGCCGATCAGATGTGAACGCTTGAGCGAGGGCTCCACTTGAGGCATCATCAGACTACAATAACAATAACAGGAGATAAATTTCCCACCAGAACGTGCTATGATGAGTATGAATGTCAGCAGAGTAGAATCAGATATCGCGGTCTTACCCAGCCGATAGAAGAGAGACAATAATCGATTGTCTCGAACTTGACAGGATGTACTGGCCATCCGTTCCTTCTTGGCCAAATCGGCGGATGAAGTCTGGCATAATCAGACATCCCTATAGTAGATGAAAAGCTCAGATATGCCGAAGATTGAGGAAGTATGAGTACATACGGAAATGACACCCATGTCATACCCAAACAGGAAGCCTATCACCGAATATTAATTAAATGAATCTACTGACGATGTGAGCAAAGAAATAAGGGCCTTGCAGTTGCCAATAAACGACGTACGTCTTCCAGTCTGTACATGACAACTGCGCACCTCCTGCAAAGAAGAGTTCAATGAGGACAGGATGGTGGCGACGAGAGTGAACTCACCAAACGCGATGAAAATAGCGAGCAAGACCGCTCTACGACTCGTTGGAACATCTCTTGCCATGATCTAGTGGAAGAGACTTCTAAGAGAAGGCAGGTGGAGAAAAGGGGGTCGGAGAAGCCCTCCTACTAAGCTGGCATGCTTAAGTATAAGTTCTGAACAAGCGGGGTGAAATCTATTCATCCATCATGACGCATGACAGAGTCATGCGGGCCGGTGATCAAAAGAGAAGGAATTCTTTGATCTCCAAAGACAAAGGCTTGTTACACTCCCACCCGCACACAAGTGAGGTGAGCAAACCTTTCTGTAGGTAAGGAACAGTCGTAGAGTTTTCTAAGGCCCTCGCTGCACGCACAGGCAACCACTCGGTTGGCCAGCCAGTCTGAGCATTACTCAAAAGCAGATTGGCCTACAATACTGGTGCGAAGTTTGTGCGTCGGTCGGACCTCGGTACGTTTGAAGATTGGCTTTTATCGCTGACTCGACGCGTGACCTGAGAACCTAATGTTACACCCCATGAGCGCGGGAAATATGGTCACTGGGCAAGGTCACTGCTGAACAAGCACACCGGTATGTTAAAGCAGTCAAGGCATAAGTGATCAAAAGAGTGCTAGTCCACACGCCCGTGGGGGAACGACAAGGCGCATGTTCTCGCCTCAGAAATAGGCTTGCTCCTGCAGTACTTGCCCCTGCATTAACCACACTTAGCATCGTTAGCTATCGCTGTTAGTCTAGTGTGTCGCTCCTTTGCCTGAGGAGTGATACGTGCGAGGCGGCTGAGCGTCGGAGCGCCGTGGAGCATTCTCGGCAAGACATTCCGGCAAGATGGACACCACAATGTGCTCCCGTTATGATAGAGTCATATTTCAATATGGTGATATCGTTTGCCGAGCAGAATGATCCACATGACAATGTGGGGTCTTGGTTCGTCGGTTCATGGAATTAAAAACACTCACGACCAGAGAACAAATCAAGATCAAGGGCATCGATCATTTTGCCATCGCATCTCTACATTATATTCCTGTGGAGCCTAGCCAGCTCTCCCACTCTCTAACTATGAAGGATAACTCACGTTCACTTCCTTCGCTTGCATCAGGATCTCCAGCTCCATCAGCGGCAAATTGACGGTCCTTGAGTGAGGCGCTGAAAACACCCTCCACAATAGCACGCTGCAGCCAAGGAACAAGAACTCGGGTATATGCCGCCCCAGCTGCTTGTAGAATCTGTATCTCCTTCGCATCCCCGCCTCGCCAGTCTTTGGCATATTGTAGTAGACCATGGCCTGCATTTGCAAGACATTCTTCTGCACCATCCACGATGCCTGATAAAGCATCAACAGGCGCAAGCATGCGTAACCTGTTTAGCGCACGGATATATGCGTTCAACATTTTCGCAAGTGGCGGGAGGGCAGTTAGCACTTGCGGCGGAGAATGCGAAGCATTGGATGGCGAGAGAACGAACGTCTTGAACGCAGGCACACTATTAGGTGTAGCTACCAGCCAAATGGAAGGAGCAGAGGGCGTAGGTCTGCTCGTGACATGCTTAGCGAGCACCCCAGACCACTCATACTCCACACCAAATCGTACGTCTCGTGCAAACCCGCTGATAACTGATCGTGAAATCAGTGGTGATAGTAGCGCACGAAAATCCTGTATGCGCACCAATTTAATACGAATTAGATTAAAAATGTATGACACTTACCATCCCTACGCGTGCTAGAGCAGAACTACAATAGGCAAGCTGTGTCGCAAGAGGTGCGAGGTGGGGATAAGCACGTTCAAGGTACGATCGGAGAGTCGGAAGGAGCAGCTCCAGAAGTGTCGAAGGCAACGTTTGTCGGATGATATAAGAGGATGCCTCGGCATCCTGATCCGCAGGTGGTGCTATCCGTGCTCCAGCATGCGAACGGTCGAGGAATATCGTTGCATATTGCGTGACAAGATCGTACGCGCCTTCCCTCCAAATATCAATGTACTTCTTTAAGAACCGGGCGACGTCATCAGCCTCCCTATCAATCTCCCGCTCTCTTTCCTCTACAGTGCTTCCAGCTGGGAACTTGAACTCCAGACTTCCAACATTCGAAGGTATGCCAGCATCCCTTTCAATGCCATCCAACGCATCACGAAGGCATCCAATTCGAGCGCTTATGAACACGAGCGCTAGTTCGTCCTCGTGCATCGCCTTCATTCGACGAAGAAATTGTACTGCTTTCCAGAACGCTGGTAGCTTGCGAGCGGGTTCATATAATGTGTTCAGGAGGATGAGCTGCATGGAATGCAGCGAGGAAGCTATCTCAGCTTGTAAGGAATCCGCAAGTTGAAACGGCAAACCCTGCGTAGCTTCTTCGTCATTGCTGAGATTCTTCCTAGTTTGAGCGACTAGAGAGGACAATGCAGATGACGCGTGGGCAGCCAGTGAAAGAGCTTCTGCATAGAGCCCGTTGCGGACGCATGTGTCGATGAGAACCGGAATATCAAGCAAGTCACGCAGTTTGTCGTGCTGCTCCAATACAATGCGTGCCTTCTGCCTTCCCTCGATAACCTCTGGACCAGTCTTCTCGCGAAAAACGCGTGCAGCATCATCGAGAGCTGGTAGAGCGGTGTTGATAAGAGAATTTAGTGACGTGTCGAATGAAGAGAGTGATGTCAGAAGCGCTGTTGACGTGTGGTGAAGGGAGAGAAAGGTCGGATAAGATGTATGTGTCAAAGCAGTGAGTGAAGAAGTCAACGTATGAGATTGCGTCGTGAGCGCAGTTGGCGTTGAGAGCAAGTCTGAGAGCGCATTGGTGGGTAGTTCGGCAAGAAAATCAAGATTGGATGGGCTCGACGCGAGCAGCGAGCCAGAGAAGACGTCTGAAAGGCTCGATAGCTCGCTGAACGTTGAGACCGCCGTGGTCATCGTCGACTGCTACTCACTTAGATAGTTCATCACTCAGTTCCAAAACCAACAAAAATGAAGAGCGCACCTTGCAGGGATCGAAGACTCGAGGCTGCGTGTATGAAGCGCAATAACCGTTTTGCCAAGCAAAATGGGTTTATTTTTGCCGTCTATCACAAAAAGAAGTGAACGACCACGGACATGTGGGACTAACCGTGACCGAGAAGGTCAATAATTATTGCAGTGGTTGAGCGCTCGTCGTGTGCAATAAAGTAATAATTCTGTCATATTGATGTATAAGATGATACGTATTCCAACAGCTACAATAGAGAATATTCATGAACGAATGGCTAAGGTGTGTGATTAGAAGGTGATAATGCAAGAGCCGACATAAAATGGGAGGTGGTGCTACAGTATTGACAAATACATTGGTACTCGTAGGTAATAGGATTCAAGTGTCATGATGGAATCGTAATCGTCAGATTATGCCACAAAAACAGGGCGGACAGCAGGTTGCATACTGTCGAGAGTCTGAGTGCGCGGGTACGTCGGCGGCACAACTGGATCCCCGCGCTATTCGGTCGATTAATGACAATTTACAGCAGGAAAGAAGGCTGTTCACTCACTACCAACAAGCGCATTCTTCGCACGTCCCGCGTTAGACGGAGGTCGACACCGCGGTATGCACACGTCATCTGCAGAGATGCGAGCTGTGGATGACGGTGGCCGTCACGCCAAATGTTAACTGTGACAGCTTGCAGGTCGTCTCGAGTCTTGACGAGATCGATGATAGGATTGAGAAGGGTGTCCAGGTCCAGCCCGAATGCTAGGTGCTGTATAGTCTCTGGCATTTGACGGCAAATGACAGGAGAAGACCATGAACTCTCGGTACGAAGCTCACGAAGAGAGCGGCATCGCATCGCCGCATGTGCGTGCTCATGCATAGCAAAAGATGGAACGGCTAGCGAGTGTAACGTTTCGCCGTGCTTCTCGACGAGGAAGTCCAAAAGCTCGGGACTTGGCTGACGCTCCAAGTCAATGACTCGTAAACTTTTTTCTTCCGCGGAGCGATGCAAGAGCCAGCCAAGAAATTCCTTGGCAGGTTCTCTTTGGCAGTTCAAGCGCAGTTCTTCCAGAGCGCAGGGGAAGGGTGGATACGTCACGTCAGGAGATAGAACGGGAGATGTTCCAGTGATGGAGAGTGATTTTAAAGAAGGCCAAACTTCGAGAAGTTGGAGAACAGACTGATTGTTCTCCGACCAGTTGCTGAAGTTCAGAGCCGTGATGCGCGGGCCAGCACTAAGTAATGCCAGAGAATGCTCGTCAAAAGACGGTGCGGGACGCCGCATGCGTTCCTGGGCGGGACTTCCGACGACATCTTTACCAGGAGCCACGCACCCGTACTGGGCAAGGTCTAGCTCATACAAATTGGGGCAATTAGCCACTGCAACAGTGAGTGACGATTGATCGAGGCAACCAGGCTGGTTATAATCAAGGACCGCGTGCATCTGAATAACGGCGTCACCGAGTATTTGCCCACGCGGGGAACTCCGGTTGACAGCGTGAGTAAACGAGGCAAACGCTGAGTGCGAGCGGAGGCGAACTCGTCGAAACAAAAGTTTTTGAGCATGTAGCGACCATGCTTTGCAAACAAGTGTGCACTTGCTTAAGAGGTCGATGTCAGGACCACCTCTATCGTCGAAGTACGCGGCCTCAAAGATGGTCAGCACCATTTCGATGGGGATGCCGCTAGCGGGCACGTGCGGTGTTCGAATGTTGTCGTAAACTTCCGAGTCATTAGGAGAAGGACTGGTCGTGAATTTGAGTGAAATTTCGTGTTCCACGACCTGCAGATGCTGTCAACGTGCGCCCCGACGACTTGCATCGAATTACTCACCATTGGAGGTCCGGAATATGGTAAGTATCCGCAAAAAGTCATAATATTAGATCACTGATCAAGAGACGCAATGTATAGGCCAAGATTGGCAGAGCTGATCAGCTCTTGTTCAGCTCTAGGAGGCTGAAAATTGAATTCAACGTATTGCGTGGACTCATATTTATATGAAGACGGTGAAATGAAATGACCGCAGCTTAGGCTGACATTGCCGCCGGGGCACAATGACGAGACACGAGCCGTTCCGAACTCTCGTGATGGTGGTAAGTAGATGAGCATTGCCTCCGTTTACACGGTCCACACCTTCCATTTTTAGATCTCAACCAATCGAAACGTTAACGCAGCTTATACGTTTACTGAAACGAGACCCTACAAGTTCTCCGATGGTCTGTACAAATCATCGATTGAGAAGTCTTCCTTCAATTAAGGGGGCATAGTAGGGACATCCAGTTTCCTATGCCTTCAGATGATTCGGATTTATCGATGTTCCACTGCCATTGAATTACATCCCACGACACACGGTGTGCATCACCATGACTCATTTTCATTGTCCTGACATTCTGTCATGAACCTTCTTCCACTGCTAGGGGCAACCCACCGTCGGTTGTTGCCGGGCGGACAGCCCTCAAGTTCTGGCGCTCAGACAAAGCAATCTGTTCCAGCCTCCAGCCAATCACAATCGATAGACTAAATCTCTCACAGCCCCGCTCAATGCCCGTGTACCAATCAATCGCAGACGGTCACATTGCTTCAAATCGAGTCGGAGGCGAAACGATGTTCTACTAAAAAGCTTCTGGATTCTGCCTCAGCGAGCCGGAGGCGAAATGGTATTTACTCGGAAAATTTTAGACTTCCCCCTGATTTACCAAGGTACACGCGAGTTTACACAGGTTTGCACACGACGTTCGTGTTCTCACAAGTAATAAACTGTAATGAAGGCTCATGAAAGGCCGCGGTTACACCCGCTCATTGGAGGTAGTTGGGGAACGTTCATTGGTAGCCTGTCGGTACTTACGTTCTTGCCTGGGCTGAGATCGTGATTTCAGCAAGAGGCCGCGCGTTGATGAGGTCATCTCACTTGATCAGAACGGAGAGATGAGAACGGAGGGACCGTGCCACATGCAACAGCTTTCAAAGAGATTACAGATACTGGGGGGCTGATCGTGATACAGCTTGAACTGATAGCAATTGGTCTCCTTCCACCGGTTGGTCCCAGTGTGCATTGGCCGCTGTAACGTTATTGACGTCAGCGATCCGGGGACGTACACTGAGTCTGGGGCATATCGTCGCTTGCTCATGACACCTTGAGATATTATAACATGGCCGTGACCTTCCATTACTGAGTATGAACCTTGCTATTGTATCGGATCCAGGACCGATAAACAAAAAGGCCTTGAAGTTGGAACTATCGTAGAACTCTATACCTTGACAAATCGATCCGCGGAGCTCCCCTAAGCATGATATGCGCCGTCTACGGAGAAACGATCGCGCGAGACTTGCACGAGACCATTCATTCAAAAACCTTCTCGTACTTGGTACCAAGTCTTTTGTTTTCAAGCGAGTCAAGTAATCAGGGTCAACTTAGCAGATCAGGCGGTATGTGATCGAGCCGACGCCTGCGGAGAGTTTGATTTTGGAAGGGACAAATCTCGAAATATTTTATATATCGTCATACTTGGGTCAATTGAAATTCGCTCGCCTGTGAAGATGCATTCGAGAACGAGTTATGATCCGCACCTAGGTAGCCATCAAGGAGGCTGCCGCCGACGGGCCGGGAGCCACAATGAGACAAACAATGTCAAACATAGCTGTGGGATTCAGATAACCGAGCTCTGAAGACTCCGGACGTCGTTAAACATGTCCAAGTCGTCGCTATCCTCCGTCGTTTCAAACCTCGTCCGGGCGTCCATGGGGACAACCGTTTCTCCATCCATCACTGATGACGACCTCGACAGACATGTTGCAGAGCTCATCTTGAGGGAAGCCAAACAGAAGGCCGAAAGCTACGGCGAAGTTGGAATTAGGGCATACCTTCCAACTGCGTGAGTCTACCATCTAAAAAAATCAACCCATCAACTTACCAAAGATTTGTTTAGGCCTGACCCAAATGCCCCTCGTCCGAACAAGCGTTTCCTTAGTTCGATAATCAAGAGCACAGATGATCACAACAAGACTATACTTCGCGCACAGGCGCTTGCTGCACAGGAAATTAAAAGGGAGAAAGATGAGCGAGAGCGTAGAGATAGGAAGGCTCGTGCGGAAGAGGCTGCCGCTGCCGAGCGCATGAGAAGAAGGAGACCTGACCATGACGAACATAGTTGGGATAGTCGAAGGGAACGTGACCGACGGAGAGATAAAGACCAGGACAAGGGGAAAGGAAAGAGTTCTGGGAGGTATCACAAGGATGATAAAGATGATGACAGTTACTACAGAAACAGGCCCACCAGCAGGAGACATCAATCACGTTCAGCATCAAAGGAACGGGATATTGATGTGAAGCACAGGAAAAGCAGCCGGCGATCACTATCTCCCGAGAGAGCTAGTTCTTCTGATAACCGTCAACATAGAAGACATAGACGACACGGTGATGACAATTCTCGAAAGAAAAGACGCCATACGAGTCGTTCTACTTCCCCACGTCGCACCAAGTCACCAGCACAGCCTGTTCCAGAAATCCCAGTTTCCAGGAAAAGGACGCGATCAGTATCTCCATCTAATGATGATCATAGAAAGACGACCAAGCAGGCACGGCATTTGAATCGTCGTAACACTCGGTCTCCTTCCCGGTCATCCCAGACATCCCCAGACGATGAAGCTGTAGAGTTCACAGAGGAGATTCTACCTTCTTTCAAGGGCAAAGCAGGGGCTCCCGACGAACTTCGCAAACCGCCTACTCGTACCCTTTCACCTTCCCCTCCACCACGCCGACCCCAACGCGCAGTCGCTTCGTCAGGTTGTCGGTCACCGTCTTTGTCACCCCCTCCTTTACCGCCCGCGTCGCTTCCCTCGAAGATGGACAAATACTTTCAAGACTCTTATGACCCCCGACTTGACGTCGCCACATTCCCTGTCCCCAACGTACCTGCTACTGGCTTGGTCAGTGATGCAGAGTTCGAGGGTTGGGACGCCATGCTTGAACTCATTCGACAACGACGAGAGGATAAAGCCGAGAAGAAACGTCTTGAACGTCTCGGAATATCAAAAGACAAGGTCAACAAGAAAGGCTCAGACGGTGGGGTTGCTGATCGTTGGGCTAGTGGAGGGGATAATATCATGGACATCGAGTACAAGAAAAGGGGGACTGTTCGAGAATGGGACTTGGGGAAAGAGGGTTTTTAAGAGCTGCTTGTCAGCAATACTAATTTGCATCTATTAAACAGGACATCATCATCACATAACGCTCTTGCTTTCATGTACAATATGTTTTCGTAGTAGGAAACCAACTGACCAAACTCAGTGATCAATAGCGTGGCGCACAACCATGATCTCCTCAGCCGACAATTGGTCGATGTTTGCGGAAAAGTTGTTAACGTTGTGCGATGCACATTCTCTAAAGAATGACACCAGATGCGCCTGAAAGACGTATCAAGCACGTACGAGTTGCCGTTAAACCAGCGAGACCTACCTGCATGTCAATCTGAGAGATGGCATCGTTTCTGAGGTCTTCATCATCCATCTCTTCGAGAATGTCGTCATTGTCAAAGTTGACCCCTCGGGGACCCAGCATCTCGGAGAGGAAAGCAAATTCTTCTTGCTTGAAGCCCTGATTCTGTTGCTCTTCTTCTGTCCACTCTTCATCCTGTCGATCGCTTAGTAGGATGTATAAAGGAGTATACAAACGGTACATACGCCATCGTCCGAGTCCACATCAAACTCAGCTTTTGGGATCGTCGCAGAGTCGCCCCCAGCTCTAAGATCGTGTACAAGCAGTTTAAGTGCCTTCACAGGGAAAGGCACTGACGTAAACTCATGGGGTGCTGCGCCGCCAAAGTCAGTATCAAACCCAGCAAAGAGAATGAGAAATAGGCAAATGATGCATACTCGTCTTCGTTCGCGACCGAGTCATGATCACTATCCCGGAAGCACAAGCAGAAACCGTTGAATATCCAGAAATGAGCGATTCTATATGCAGAAAGAAGACTCACCATTCTTCGTCTCCGGCTTCAAGATAATATCGCCCTTGACCATCAATGATTGCAGGCTTGAACGACCAGAGGCGTATAATTTTGTGAGCGCCAATGTGCTAACACGCGATTGCCAAAAGCCCTGGAACGTTTCTGCATTCTCACACCACGTCTGGATGAGGATATCGAGACTGTTCCTGCCATTCGTCGTAGTCGATTCCAGCAAGTACAATACTGTGTCCTGCTGGTTATATGCGAGGAACGCGAATGGAACGACGAGGCTCTGGATGAAAGTAGCGGTCTTGGCCGATAGCATCCGCAATACCATAGCTTGAAGAAGTTCCGGAAGTACTGGGAGAACAGCTTCGCCTGCACGACGCAGCAAGTGAATGATGAGATCACCAATGACCAAACCACCGGATTCATCGTCGTTTTGCAGGAGCTTCGCAATAACTTTCAGAATATGATCGAGACCGGATTGGCCGGATGGGTCCCGCCATTCTAGGATCTGCCTGCAATCTTTGCGGACTATCAAAGCAAGACACGCCATGCCGTTTTGAAGAACATCACGGTCCTCGGCTTCGCTAAGGCAGCTGAACAAGCTAGGTGCTAGGAGAGCGAAGAAGCCGTCTCCAAGGCCGCCTTCGGGTGCACCGCGAACGAGGCTTGAGATCAAGTCAATGGCAGACCCTGCTATCCAGGCTTCTTGAGGTTTGGAACCCGCGATCGCAGTACAAAGAGTGGGTAGTGCCTGTTTGACAACCGTTTCGTACACTCCTGTGCCAGTCGAGGAGGCCAGCGAGGTGAAGATTTCGGTGAAGATTGATAGGAAAATGGGGTCTATGATCTCCATTTAGTTGTTGACGGGTGGAAGGGAGGTATAAGTTACCTTTGTTGTTCTTTGCCCAGACCTCCAAGACGGCCAACACGAGAGAGTTGGACAAGTCAGTGGTGAGCCATTGACCCCTGTTGACATCTAGAACAACCGACATTGTCTCGAGAACTAAGGATAACGTGTCCTCAGTCGTTACCAGCAAGAATGGTCCCAGATCCTGTGCAATCCGCGACACGAAGGGCGTGATAGCCGAGTCCTCCGCGCCTTCACAAAAGCTGCCGGGGTATTAGATGGGCGTGTTATTCGAAGTACACAACATACTTGTGGATAGCTTTGACAGCAGAAATTTTTACGGGAATCCCAGCAGAATTTGATTCAATGACATGCATAGCGGCTTCCAGATACTGACCAGCCATCTGTAACGGCAATAGCCTGACAAACTGGCTCGCAAATACGAAACCCCTGCCTTGCAAGAATGGAAAGTCTGAAGAAATATCAAATGACATGAACCCCACATAAAGATGCCTGATGCATACCGGACTGGTTTAAGACCGACGGAACGACATTGGCAAGCAAATCCTCCACATCAATAGGTTTTGCTCGGCCAGAATCCTGTTCATTTTCAATGCACTCGAGGACATCTTCGGATTGAGAGCCAATCGCGGCGAAGGATGCTTCAAGTGGTTTCCACCTGCGCTCAACCAATTCATGAAGAGGTTGAACGGAATCGATTTTCGGTTACCTACCAAGCAGTTGACCCATTTTCTCGTGCTCTCTGTGATGTTGCAATGACCTGATGAATCGCAGTCTGGAAGGTAGCACAAATTTGTGCAGGAGAACGGTTGAGAATAGTCTGTGGAGGACATGAGTCTTCTTTTGGAATACATCTAGCCCACAACACACATATAGCAACTCGAAGCCAGCGACTCGGACGCCATATGCCTGTGTGTCATCCTCTTCATGTGCCACGAAAGCATTGGCATTTGTTGCCCACGTCTCTTCCTGCGGTCAATCACTAAACATCCAAAGGCAAAGATGTGGATGGGACGAACGTCATCCGCAGTCATCTGTGAATAATTGAAGATCGCGGAGACCAAACTGTTCAGGTTCTCCACCTGAAGCCACTCCTTCGCTTTCCCCCCTCTGACAACATTTGAAACAAAGTCGAACAAAGGGCAGATGAGGTGGGGTATTTCTACTGTTTCCTCCTCTGATGACCCAGGGGCACTTCCGGATCCCGAGATGTAGAACGTATCATATGCTTCGGACATCACCTGAAGGTGACGCAAGGATGCATCTAGATAACCACGAACGTACGAGGTCATGGCACGGGGAAATGACGTGTGAATGACGTCCAGTGTCTGAGATTGCATGTATCAGGAAGCCCGTCGGAACGTGTAGTTAATCAAATACCTTGAAGACCTGGATCCTGACAGCTAATCCATCCCAGTTGTCCTGATTGGACACATCCTTCAAAGGGTCAAGGTTAAGAAGCACTTTGAATGCCTCCAACCAAACTGGCAAGATGGTTGCAGTAGCTTCCTTCACTGCTTGGGGATGTTGATCTTTGACCATGTAGAGTGCTGTCACGCATTGACGAAAAACGGATACAGTTCGTGCGCGAGTGAGAGGTGTGTGTTGCTATTGTCGCAATTTAGGTCGCAAATCAAATTTCAGAACAGAAGCTGGACCGCACCTCCGTAGATCCAAGAATAGTGAGCAAGACGGGAAGAAGCTGTCGCAATACAGGTAAAATTTGATCTTCGGTGAGATCCGATTTTATAAATTCAGTGAACACCTGCATTGCGCCATGCACAGCATCAGAAGAACTTGAAGAAATCAAGGTAATAAGGGAGTTGAGTAGTTCTGGGTATTCATCTGGCCAATCGCAGTTCCCAATATATGACATTGTATGAGCCTTCGCATAAATATTGAGATCTAAGTGTGCCAATGCGCTCAAGTTGGATTGGGACTCACGCATAAAGACCGGATTTTCCGGTTCGAGTCTGATAAGCCTTGAAGGACAGCGTGGCGTATTCGAGATTTGACCTGTGGAAGATCAATATGATGGACCCGGATAACGTCGAGGAGCATACCTCTACTGAAGGTGCGTTGCCCTTGAACGATTCAAAGTATGGAGACCATCGTTCCTTGACATACTTTCTGAGGATGATGCTTGCTGAGTGCTAGGTAACATCCGAGATAAAGAGGCGAACATTGCTGCAAGACGAGAAAGAACTTATCTGCCGGAGCGAGATATCCACGTCTTGTGCTAAAATAAGCTGGGCGAGAGCTAGACCTGCCTCTGATAAACGCGTGCTAAATATCAGATTTGCAGTCAATGGTCACGATTATGAAAACCAGCCTTGATGGAGCAGAACCTCGGAAAGCTTGAGTTCAGCAGCGATCCTAGTATTTGCGTCTGCGCTTAGAGTGTCTGCCAATATCTGAGAGACATTTGCCGCCGCCATCATCAGCGATGATGATATACCCAGAACAAAGCAGGAATGATAATATGTTAGGGTGCACTTCACGTGCAGACGCGACGCGTTTGAAGAGCGGAAATTGCCGTTTCTTAGAAAACTCAGTGAATTCAGCCCAAGACGATGGAAATTGGGTTCCGACCGAATCCTACCGTCTCTTGTTTCTTGTTCCTTTCCACCGTCATCACAGTAACTTTTCCGTTCTAATTCTTGTGATTGGCAGCATACTAGTAATTCGACGACAATGCGGCCACGAGACTCGGTTGCACAAGCGCCCGTCGATAACGGCAAGAAGCCCCGCAGACCCCCCAAAAAGCGTGCGCGTGCGTCTGACGTCGACCGACATCAGCAAAACGTCGAAGTCGTCAAATCCGGTGCAAGGAGAGCTAAATGGCAGCCCAGGCCGGGAAAACTTGCCGCCCTGATGAATTTACCTCTGGACGTCTTATTCGAGGTTTGCCCCTTTTGCTATGGTCGCTATGTATCTAGTGTCTAAAAATGCTTCAGGTTTTTGGCCACTTGAATCCTTTGGATATACTTCGTCTGGCTCGCACGACGAAAGAATTTAGACGCGTGCTCATGCATCGTTCTTCAATGTCCGTATGGAAGAATGCTAGAGACAACGTGCCAAACATGCCAGATTGCCCCCCTTTCTGGACGGAACCCCACTATGCGAACCTTGCTTTTGATCCGCATTGTCATGTATGCCCCCCATTTAAATCACAATATGCTTTTTTCTTACATTTAGGAAAAGGAATGCGGTGCCCCTGGTGTGCGCAACGTCGACTGGCGCATCGGTAGGCGTATCTGCACAAAGTGCTCCAAGACTTGGTGCGTGTATTGTTTTAAGCGCACAACTTTGCTCTTATCAAGTCAACAGCATGGTAGATGCCTACCACGGTGCGTCCGTAATCAGTGGCCTTGTCCCGAGTAAATATGGCAGTCTGTATCATTTATCCGTTATCTAATGTATAATATTGAGTTGATATCTACAGAACGAGGCCGCCTTCTATTCTATCGCAAAGATGTCGAAGAGGTGCAGAATAATTTGCATGTACTCGCAGGTTCAGACGGGCTTGAAGCCTATCGTGAGGAGCGGAGGGCATTCGTCAAGGAAATGGAAACAGTGAGTAATCTTTTCCCTGTGATATCAGCACCGTAAACATATCTATCCAGCAAGCGAAAGTGTTGGAAGCATGGGCAGCTTCTCAAGCTAAAGACCGATCCGATCAGCTGGAGGATGCTAGACGGGATAGGAAAACTGCGTAAGATATCAAGCTCGTAATTGCCCCAACGCCTAGTCTGACATTTTCCAGTATCATCGAAAGGCTTACTGAAATTGGTTGGGGTGATGAAATCGAACATATTCCATACACAGACGACTTGAGCCACCACAGGTTAGTCAAGCAACCCACCCGCCTAACGGATCGCAGTTGGTTCCTTCCTTTGATGTTTCCGATCCAAATTCTTACCAGTTGTTCAGTCTGGAATAACATCAAGAACGACATGATCAAGTACATGGAGGAGATGAGAACACGACGTCTCGAGCGCGAGCGCAAAGCCCTGCTTATTGCACGAAAGCGCACCGCCATTGGCGTTCTGCGTAGCTATAAGGTCACTCACCTCCCATTTACCGATGTTATGCCTGAGGCAGTGGACTTCTGCTCTTTCCCCGAAGTCAACGAAATTGTTGAATCGCCCACGGAGACAGAAGTTACGGAAACGTCCTTTGCGGACGTTGCTTCCCGGATGGATGACTTGGTGCATTCCTGGCGCACTCGCATCCACTCCCAGCTCAGGGCTAGAGTCAAAGATAATCTGCTTTTTAGCGGAAGGCGGCGTGCGCGTGCGGAGCGAGTGACGCCGGATCCATTATACGAAGAGTATGTGGAAAGCCTTGGTGCCACCTTTGACGCCAAAGGCAAGACAAAGGAGGTATCGCTACCAGTGCCTGATGACGCTGAGATCGATCAGATAATCCCGTTAGCGATAACTGTATTTCGCTGCAAAACATGCACTCCATCCATTGGACTCCCAGGCGATTTGTCCGATACTGAATATGACGATTTCCTTGATATTCTTGGCGGACGTCAGAACAGATCCATTCCCCTCTTCTATCCCAAAGTCATGGGGCATAGTTGCCTTACCAGGTCGAGAACGCTCCCTTGGGACTACTCTGCCATGGACGACCCCAACTTTCGAATTGATTTTCCAATGAGCACCCGTACAAAGTGGAACACCCACCTTTTGCAGGTGGATGAAGAGGCAAGCAAGGCTGCTCGTACCGTTGTGGAGGCATGCGGTGAAGACCCGCTCATCACCACTGCGACCAAAATGGATGAGTTAGATCCCCGCTTGGTCTGCCTGGACTGCGTGAAGTGGTCCAAGCATGAGGTAAATCAAGGCGAGGTACCCGTCTTCGCTTGGCGTTCAGCGGTCCGTGCCTTACCATTCGATGCTTTTGATTTCACGGCTTCTAACTTGTTTGTAGGTTCAGCACAGAATGCGAGAGCATCGCCCTGACCGTCAGCCAGTCAAATGGAAGAAACTCGAGGGTGAGTTACTCGAGGAGTCCAACCGAAATGCTCGCGAGATGCACAAATTTACACAAATTTTCGATTTCCAACCTTTCCGGATATCAACCAACCTGCAAGCATCGTCTGGTTGTGTGTTCACTGCATGGATTTACCGCAGGAGAGGGAATGCTATGAACTTGGAAAAATGAAGAGTCACCTTTCTACAATGCACGTTCTCTTTCCATTGCACTGAAGATAGTGTTGCTTACTTATTCGTAACATTAGTCATGGCATTGAAGAGCCTGCGGAAAATGAAGATTATTACAAGGAATATGAAGCGCCGCAGGGTCGCAGATCAGTCTTCAAACCTTCTGATTCCACAGTCACTTTGCAAATGGAGAGGCCGCCTCATGTTCCTCTACCTGGGCACGGTTTCTTGTTCTATGATGAGGATGATGAGGATGATGATGAGGATTATGGGGACTACGATGAAGATGACTTTTATTTTGGTAACTCGTTCTTCCCTCTGTTCTGATTAGAACAATAACATTCATTCATAATTGTTGCTCCTCCAAATACATACTTAGTCCGAGTCTTAATGTTACTGGACACATTTCTTGATGCAACGAATCTTCACCCATACTTCCTCTTCTAGACAGTTTTCATACAGACGAACGAATTTTAACGATCAATGATATTCAAGCAAGAGTGACTCGCTCTCCAGAATATATTGGAGCTGGATAAGGCTGTAGATGATGATTAAACTACCAGCTCTCCTTCGACGCTTGCAGCATCGAGCCCAAGTCGAGGAAGAATAGCTTCATATCGGTCACGGTCAAGTCTCCTCAGATATTTAAGTATCTTGGCCCGTTTGTGCACAAGCTGACGAAGGCCCCTGCGGTTATCTATGTCCTTGCGGAAAGCCAAAAGGTGCTTCCATAGCCCACGTATTTGGATCGTCAGCAAGGCGGCTACATCCAGAAGACTTCAGTACAAGTCGGCGTTGAGAAAATTCCATGGTAAGCACCTTGTATCTCAGGGCGACCAGTGTCAAATGGATTTCCTGGTGGAGAAAACAGCCTGATGCAACGGCGGCGGTTCTCGAATGCGAGACCTTTCGCATTTGCATTACGCAAATCAATAACCTTTGCGAACATGTTCGCTTTGGCCTTTTCGTTTTCCATCGCTTCCTGCATTTCGCTAACCACATTCTCGCTGAACTTGGTCACGCCCTCCTGAGCTGACAGCGGAGGTAACACTTTGAAAAGCAGCTCCTTGGACCTCTCAGTAATTCCAAAGCTTAGATGCGGCGGGAGCTCGATGTCGCCTTCGGGACTGTGAATGATCTCAGGGACAGAATCCGAGTATAGCGCGTCTTCCGTGACGATAACTTTCGCAAGGGCACAGCTCCGCCATTTGTGATCCTGACCTGGACGATGTCCGAGAACAGCATATTCGCGCTGCGCATCGAATGCGAGCTTGTGATTTATGCGTGCTTGCACTTTGGAGATCTTCTCATGTCGAGCTTGTTTGCTCGACAAGCGGGCATTGAGAACTGCTGAAGTATGGAGTGATGGACGACTGGACGATGCGACGGATTGTGATACTACACTCCATCAGAAATAGTTAGAACTATCATGGGACTGAACACACCGTTGATTAGGCAGGATTTGAACATAGCAAACCCAACGCGCCCCGTCCAAAAACTTAAAGTTGGCAAGGAAGAATGATAAGCCGTGGGAAATTTTGTGTACATTTCTCCAAGGTCAAGTCTTCGAGCGTCACACCGTATAGCACACGATGGCGCCCATAAAAAAGACCAAGGCTTCACCCAAGGTCCGCTCTTCTGGATCCAAGGAACCATCACTCAAAAAAGTGAAAGGCGAGAACTTTTACCGCAATGCGAAACAAGTTGGCCGTCTCAAGATGCTGTCTGGGGGAAAGGCCGTCCGGGACAAGGATGGCAAAATAATCCAAGCTGCTGCTTTTCAGAAAGGAGAAGATGAGACCAAGCCCGGCCGAGTCCAGCCCGATCGTAGATGGTTTGGTGAGCTGCGTCGAGATATGCGTAGGCCATTACTCATGAAAATAATAGGCAATACACGAGTAATCTCACAGACAGCCCTTGACCATTTCAGAACAAGTCTTTCGACGAAGAAGGATGACCCATACTCAGTGCTACTTCGCCGGAATAAATTACCTATGGCACTTTTAGACGATGCGTCTAATCCTAACACTCGAAAGGTAGGCTCTAGCACATTTTATATTGCTTGTGGGCTGATATTATGTAGCGATCCCACATCGTAGAAACGGAACCTTTCAGTGAAACCTTTGGACCAAAGGCTCAGCGCAAGAAGGCCAGGATTGACGTAGGCACTTTCGAGGAACTGAGTAAACTAGGCACAGCTGCGGTGGAAGACGCAGAACAAGCGGCCAATGCTCTAGAATTAGGTGCACCATCGCATGGTAATTCTCTCCAATCAAACATGTTCTGATGTTTTGGTAGCACAATCTTTTGAAGCCCCTGAACTGCAAACCCACGCAGACTATATTGAACCCATTTTCGCCAAAGGAACGTCAAGACGCATCTATGGGGAACTGTACAAGGTTATCGACTCTTCGGACGTTATCCTGCACATCCTCGATGCTCGAGACCCCCTTGGCACCATGTGCGAATCTGTGCTCGAGTACATGAAAAAAGAGAAAGCGCACAAACAAGTGGTCCTTGTCATCAACAAGTGCGACTTAGTACCCAATTGGGTTACCGTAAGCCCCTAGTGACTTTGTGCACGTCCCCCTGCTGAATGTGCCACAGGCAAGGTATATTCAGCATCTAACACCTCGATACCCTACAATTGCCTTTCACGCATCACCGAATCACTCGTTCGGCAAAGGCTCTTTGATTCAACTCCTTCGCCAATTCTCCCAGCTTCATTCAGATAAGAAGCAAATTTCCGTTGGATTTGTTGGATACCCAAACGTGGGCAAGAGCAGCGTTATCAATACGCTGAAGAGCGGTAAGGTCTGCCGCGTTGCCCCTGTACCAGGAGAAACCAAGGTACGCGCCAAGAATGACTGTTAAACTGCCTAACCAAACATGTTTCACTCTGAGCTTAGGTTTGGCAGTATATCACATTGACCCGGCGGATATATCTTATCGACTGTCCTGGGGTAGTCCCCACGTCCGCAAATGATTCTCAGACATCCACTGTGCTGAAAGGTGTTCTACGTGTGGAAGCCCTTCCCGTGCCATCTGAGCACATCCCCGTCCTCATGTCACGCGTAAAGCCTTTGTACCTCTCACGAACATATGGTGTTGCTCTTCCGGACCCCGACGATCCCTCTCGCTCGTGGGATCCGGAACAGTTCTTGGACACTCTTGCACGGATGAAGGGACGACTATTAAAAGGCGGCGAGCCAGATGTAGATGGCGTCGCTAAAATCATAGCTGAGCGACTGGGTAAGAGGCCGAATACCATTTTTCGTGCCTCCCCCTGAGCGATCGGAGGAGCTTAACAAAACCGAAGCCAAACTGAAGGCGAGAAGCAAGGGCAAAGCGAAGGCTGTTGACGGCGGGAACGAGGTTCTGGCAGTTAAGCAGAATTTGAAGACCATCACACAAAAAAATTCGTTCCTTGCCGAGGATGTGCAACCGTTGGATGAAGATGATGGCGAGGATGACGAGATTTCTAGTGCCCCAGAAGATCATGCATTAAGCGAGGAGGATAAAGGTAACGAACTCGGTAGCGACGAAGACAACGAAGATGAGGTCGAAGAATTGTCTTGGAACGATGTCTTCAACGATAGGAAGGAGCCGGCCGGTGAAGCTGTTGAAGATGAATTATCTTCGGCCGAACAAGGTATGGTGTCATTTTGTTTGCGCTCTCTGTAGACTGATCACGTCTCCAGGTGACGCACCCGATGTAGAGGTCACTGCCCTGACAAAGAGACCACGCATGAAGACGAACAAGGTATGGCATTTTTTCATTGCTGTGCGTTTCCTGCGCTAACCAAGTACGTAGAAAAAAGCGGAGAATTTCTACACTAACACCAACGTGAAGAACAAAAATCGAAACAAGGCGGCTGTGATGAAGTCTCTTCCTGTGGGCAAGAAGGGTGAAGGACGTAAACGGCGCTGATACTTGACTAGATTCTATGTTGCTGTGCAGAGGAAATGTTGTGCTGTCATCACTGTTCGCCTATTTTGAGCAATGAATCAGTCGGACTCACGCAGCGAAGCTAAAACAAAGACTGACCTTCCTCCGCGCTTTCTCCGACTCGCTACGCCTATCACCAACGTTCGTAGCATTGACAAGCACACTTATGGTCTAAAGAGACGCTAGCTCTAACGTATAAGCCGGAGCCGTCAAAATGATGGTACGAGGACTGCGTGGGAAAGCACAGAAGCTGATTATCTATAAACCTTCGATTGAGATTTCACCGAACCACCCCATCTTGACTTTTGTCCTCCATGTCTGTTACCAAAGTCCACGCTCGCCAGGTAAGTCAGTCATATCTCCATTGCAAACTTGAGTCGAATGCTTGCAGATCTTCGACTCTCGTGGCAACCCCACCGTTGAGGTCGACCTTTACACAGATAAAGGTACGAGACCGAACGCGATCAAAGATCTTTCCACTCTTACACGTATTTCTTAGGTCGTTTCCGTGCTGCTGTCCCCTCTGGTGCGTCGACCGGTGTCCACGAAGCCGTCGAGCTTCGCGATGGCGACAAAGCCAACTACGTGGGAAAGGGTATATATCCTGCTTCATGAGTCTCAGTCATGTCCACTGAACATCATCCAGGTGTCTCCAAGGCCGTTAATAACGTGAACACTGTTCTTGGCCCAGAGCTGATCAAGTCTGGCCTTAAGGTCACTCAGCAGACGGAGATCGACGACCTCCTGATCAAGCTCGATGGCACTCCTAACAAGGGCAAGCTTGGTGCCAACGCTATTCTTGGCGTTTCTATCGCCTGCGTAGAGGCTGGTGCTGCCGAGAAAGGTGTTCCTGTATACCAGCATCTCGCTGAGTTGGCTGGTGTCAAGCCCCCCTATATCATGCCTTGTCCTGCGTTCAACGTCATCAATGGTGGTTCACACGCAGGCAATAAGCTGGCATTCCAGGAGTTCATGCTCCTTCCTACCGGTGCTACCTCGTTCACTGAAGCGATGAAAATCGGTACCGAGACCTACCACACGCTGAAGAAGGTCATCAGCGCAAAATACGGCATTGATGGTATGTAATGCATGCACTGTTATCCGACTTTTGGCTGAATTATGTGCTCCAGCCGTCAACGTTGGTGATGAAGGTGGATTTGCCCCCAATGTCTCGGGAGCTGACGAGTCTCTGGAGCTTCTCACGGAGGCTATCAGCAAGGCCGGATACGAAGGCAAGATCAAGATTGCTCTTGATGTTGCTTCATCCGAGTTCTACAAGGACGGCAAATATGACCTTGACTTCAAGAACCCCAACTCCGACCCTCAGAAGTGGATCTCAGGCACTGAGCTCGCAGACCTCTACCTTAGCTACGTCAAGAAGTACCCCATTGTCTCCATCGAAGATCCTTTCGACCAAGACGATTGGGAGGCATGGACCCACTTCACCAAGAACAGCTCAGTCCAGATTGTCGGTGATGACTTGACTGTTACCAACCCTCTTCGCATCAAGACGGCCATTGAGAAGAAGGCATGCAATGGTCTCCTCTTGAAGGTTGGTGTTCATCATTTTTCAGGCAGTCATGTTGTTTGACTCACTTGCACTTTTAGATCAACCAGATTGGTACCATCTCGGAATCCATCCAGGCGTACGTGACTGCTACCATGAGTGTGTGTATGGACCTCGGTTGACGATATTTCAGTGCACAACTTGCTCAGTCTGATGGCTGGGGAGTTATGGTGTCACACCGCTCTGGTGAGACAGAGAACACCATCATTGCTGACTTGGTCGTTGCCCTTGGAACCGGTCAGATCAAGACAGGTGCGCCCGCTCGTAGCGAGCGTGTCGCAAAATACAATGCATTGCTGCGCATTGAGTGAGTTACTGTTTTGCACCGAAGGAAAACTTTGTTGATCATTTGTTAGGGGGGAGATCAAAGACGGAGTCTATGCTGGTGACAAAGGTCTTTCTGCTGGTTTGACAGCCCCTGCTCTGCTCAAAAAGTAGATCGAGAGATGCATGGAGTGACGAGAAGCTCAACTGTACGATTCATTATTTAGGTAATTTCCATGCTGACAAGTGTACATTCATGACGATAACCCAGTCATTTTCAAATGCCTGAATGCACGTTCTATATAACTACGTTGCGATACGCTGAGATGAAAGTACCGTAGATATAGTGTTCTTGTCGTCGATTTCTATAATCGATCAGATTACGATTATGGGGATTGAGGACAAGAATACTATTTCCCAGACGCCCAGGGCACCCATCTCCGGCACTCCAATGAAGGTATCGATATGGTCTACCTAGTTCCTGCATCATTCGTTTTATTCCAACAAGCTTGGTAACAGAGACGAGGGGCACGCGCATGAAAGGAACATGTCTTCATCCAGACCTTCGATAAAGGAATAGAGCAGCTTAGGCTGCCATAAACCATAAATAATATCAGCCTGAAGTAGGTTGGGGAATAGCCATTCGTGAGCAAAGTCGAAAAGAAACTATTTGATTATCTCTCGATGGCTCAAGAAGCTAGTCCCGAAACTCGATCTTGACGAAGTTGAGGTAGGCCTTGCCATACTTGAATTTCGAACGATTATAAATATTCAAAGTGATGCTGGAGTGACTTCATGAACCTGGACCCAGTCCTTGCTCCAGAAGATCAAGGACAACATTAGGATTTACTTTACGCATTGAAGAACTTCAGTAGCAGGATTTCCAAAACGGAGGGAACCTACACTCTTTGCATATCCCTTCCTCCAATCGATCCCTTGTATGAACGGAACTTGGCAACGGGCCGGACAGCTGGGCGTCATCGATCATCCATGTCTTCAAAGTGACACACAGAAGACAAATGCACGGTCATTACAGATTGTTGGTTCGCTCTGTAAACGAACATAATGATAGCCAGGTGCATTAAAGGTATGTTTACATTCCAAGGAAGCACACACAGCATCTGGATGCGGACACTGGGATAAAGCTAGCCGAAACTCCACCAAAAAGACAGGGTGATCTTGTTCGGCATCGATCACAATGTCACGATTAGGCGAAGAGGGTAAAACCATAAGATCCTGCAGAGGTTCGAGGATAAACAAACTCGGCAGCCGGTCTTGAAGAAACAGACCGTATGCGGGCCACGTCTGGGAGAGTTTGGAAACCATGTTACGATCACGAATGGGGATATTGTCCTATCAAAGCATCCACCAAATCCCATTGTTTCGGTGGTGTGTATGGAATTTTGAAGGGCGTGTAAGTAGAAGCAACTACTGTTTTGAAACCTGTTTTCGCATGGAAGTCAGACCGCGCGCCACAAAGGAGCCAATCTCTTGAGTGAACATCTTCTGAAAACCCCCTATCATGGGTGGCGGTCTCTGAGTCAGTGAAGCCCCGAGCGTGAATGTCGACAGAATAGTTACAGCTGGTTACATCCCAAAGTGTTTTACAGGACTGGCAAAAACAACTAGTTAGTCCAGGAGGAAACGTGGAACCACAGGAAAAGACTTTCCACGTGAACTCAGCTGTAGGAAGCGATTTGCAAGGAGCCCCAATGATTTGTCACGTAACAATATTTAATTAATGTTTACGATCGGAGTTTCCTATTTCGTGTTATCTTGCTGCAGTAACCTTAGCTTGGTAAAGCTGTGAGCTAATCCCTGGTACTTATCGTCCACTTCAAACCAGTACTTGGCCGTGGTGCTGTGACCCTCAAAGGCAATGCTTCCATCGTCCCCGCCACCGTGGGACATTGCTCCCATCTATCTATATAAGTGAAACACTGTTCTTCAAGCTTCAACCATTCATGTCTACCATATCCTCCGAGAAATCCCCCCAGCATTCGCATGAGACGATGAACGATCGTTTCACTGGACTCGGTGCAAAGGATCAGCGCGCATACGAGCGCGCTAGGCACCAGACAAAGGAGCGGCGGGAGCACGCACAGGTGAAGGAGCGCAAAGAGAGGGCGGCGGCGGGGGTACGAGCACCAGCGTTCAAGGAAGGGCACTTAAGCCGAGCTGCCAGGAGGGTTAGCATGGAGTTCTGGGATGGTGATGAGCCTGACTCTCGTACTCTCACTGGATCTGGGTGCCCCGTTAATATCGCACCGATGCCGAGGAATAAATCTGGTTTCTCCAAGATGGCACTTGGGGATTTCGTGACGTTAAGGACCAAGAAATTATCTAAGACGCAAGGTATGGTGTTGCGAGATTTCGTCCATGACAATACTGACTCGAAGCTGTGTGTAGATGTTGACTTTGAGATTCTCCCACCCGTCCGTTCGGTCATCGCTCTTGACGACCTTGGACACGACATTGAGATTAATGAGCCTTGGGAATTTATCTCTCTTGCCTCCGAATCACCCGTTTGGAAGGGTCTATCGTACGCTCAGGCCGCTGCTTTGACACTTTAGATCATGCCATTGTGATTGACATTTGATAATTTTGATTAGTATCATACCATATCGTACCACACCCATTACGACTTAGTTCATTCCTCAATCCATTAACATTACGAACTCACTTTACACCTTCGAGCTCCGTGTCGTATTGTCTTGGTCCTCGTTATAATTCTACTTACTGAACTGGGTGGTGTATTTGGACTTCGAGGATCAATTATAGCTATGTTATACCCCTGCAGAAACGTGTAGAGCTAGAACCTTTATCGATCTTTGCCAAAAATGTTTAAATTTGCCATCGTACACCGAAGATCGAGTTTCGGACAGACTGATGTGCTTCGATCATTTTGGGGGTACACGAGGACGTACTAGTAGTAGTTAAGAAAGATCTGATTGAGTTGGTAGAATTGAACTGATTACATGATAAATATAAGCGCGTTGCAAAAAGAAGAGACGTTCGTAGATACAACGGGCTTACAGAAAGCAGTGAAAATGAGGAAAATAGTCAGGATCACCATATAACTTGATGATGGCGATGCAAGGGTTGTTCATGAACGTACGTTCTCTAAGTGAGTTTGCATCCAGTGACTTTAACTAGATAATGCGAGGAGTGATTAGCGTTTTCCTCGTGTCGAATAACACGTGCAACATACCAGAACCATCAGGCTGCCCAACAGCGTACAACATCTCCATTGGGTGGAATGCCAAGGACGTATGCCTAGGGATATAAGGTGTCGGTGGTCGAGGGGGATACGCATTCAGACCCGTCGATAGGCTCAGCGTGGAGAGCGGCGATGAATCTGATATAGAGTGTACCGTGAGCCGCTGGTGCCTGAAGTTGGCAGGAGTAAGAGCAGATGTTCTGCAACCTAGTCAGCCGACCGTTCTGCCTACAACAGGATCGCACTTACGTGGCAAACACGCCCGTTTGTGAATGTACATCGAATGCGGACAAGCCCGTATGGTGTAAGTCCCAAGCTTGAGCCGCTGTATCAGAACCTCTTAAATCCCACAGACGGACTTCACCAGCGAGGCTGTATTTATGTGAGCTCCAGTACAAACACTACATGGCTTTAGCTTACCCTGCAGACAAGAACTGACCGTTGACGCGCGGGTGGTATTTAACATTCTGTACCCATGAATGATGGTCATGATACGATCTAACAATAGCGTCCTCTTCCTCTAGTCGACGATCGAAAACTTTGACGAGGCCATCGGCAAAGCCAACAATGAAAGTAGACGACGAGCCCTGATCAGACGTGATAGACGTCACAGGACTCTCACAATTAGTTTCGAGATCCTTTGAAGTCGTGAGTAATCAGTCTTCACTGCGAGGTATTATCTTCTTACCAGGACTTGAGTCTCCGTGTGGGCATCCCACACACGGATGATACGAGAGTCACCCCCGATCAGCAGCGTGCCACCAGATTGTTTCCAATCCAGTACAAGGCCACTACCTCTACGCACCCGGACCAACTCATGGAGTGCACGGAATGAGCTGACCATCTGCAGTGGACCTTGGTTCATCGTGGGGTCGTAATTCCGGTACAGACGCACGATGCCGTCGGCTGCACAACTGGTCGGTATTTAAGATTACGAGGAAGTCAAGTACGAACCTGCACCAGTCATGATGATTCCCCCCACATCCTGGTTGATTATATGCAGCGATGTAATACTCGTGCCTTTAGGATTACCATTGCAGAAGTAATTCAAGCGCTTGCGCTGTGTCCAATCCCAAACACTGCGGTGTGATTGCGTCAATAGGGTCATTCTAGTACCGAATAAATCGCACGCAAACCTGATCATGTCATTGTCATTCGCGATAACTAGGTGGGGGTCGTATGCATGCATTGCCATGCACAACGGATGACTGTTCACGTGCAGGCTGGCCACAGGGCGGTCCCATCTTGAGCTCTCTGCGCAGCATCGGCATCGATTGTCACATAGGGACGTAGCACGCACCAGCAACTATTGCCTGTTTCTGCGTCTCTGTAATGACTTGCTCATTTCGCTGCTGCCTCCACACTTGGTAATTGTACTGCACGCTTCCTGGCTCGTCCGCCTCCGTTTGCTGTAAAAACAAAACAAGAGCACAATCAGTATCAAACGTTGAGACCCCACAGATGTCACGTCGCACGTACCCGCATCTGCGGCTCCGTAAAGTACTCGCAACACCAAGCAAAGAACGAACTTTTCAGGGGTAGTACATCACGCAGTCCGTTACCGGTCCCACAGCCAAGGGGTACATTGCTGACATTCGAGTCCATAGAGAACGTGCTCTCACATGGACTGTTCAGGCCACCACCGGCACTACCACTTGCATGACCGAGACCCGAGCCTGCAGAACGTCGTCCATGCACTCCTTCCCGACGTCGTGCCCGCAAACGTACCATATCTTCCTCAACAAGCGCTTCCATCACATGCGAAGGTAGGAAGGTTGCAGTCCCTGCAGTTGGTGACACCGGGGGCGAAGCCAAGTCTCTTTCTTTATCCCGTGACGGCGTTGGCGGACGGGAGTAGGGTGAAGCATACTGTGCGATGTTGAAGTTGGGTGATGGAGGACGGGATGCAACAAGGATGTCAGAACGGGAGAGCGAGGATGGTACGGGGCTTGGCGGGGCGCGGGCCTCGTCGTTGCTGGGGAAAGGGATACCCCCTGCAAGATGACGCAGTGTATTTGCAAAGGATGACGTGCGCCGTAGTGTATTTGATGGACGGGACAATGACGGTGAGGGCGGGTGTTGTATCAGTGGTGAGCCTTGTGCCGAGCTCACGCGTGAGTGCACACCATTTGCACCAGCGGGCTTGTAATCGACGGGTAGTGGGGGGGCGAGGTTAAGTTTTGCAAAAGGTGATGCGAGGAGCAGCGCAAAAATGTAGTCCATCACTGTCTGCGCGAGTGTCGCAACCTCGTGGTACGGGTCAATTGTCAACTCCATGAGCACCACGAAAATAGTAAAAAAGCTTGAGAGCAACACTCGGTTTTCTTCCCTTGCGCCTTCGTCATCGCCAAATCCGTCCAGCCATTCGGCGAGCGCCTGAGCTGTGACTTCCTCTTCCGCATGGTGATAATGGGTATGTGGTTCACCTGCGCGCCATCGCCGGTCCTCTTCCCAGTACATCCACGCGCAAACGACGAAGTGCCCGCGCCATTCACGCACGAGGCAGCTTATAAGCACGAGTAGCTCCTTGCGCACCATTGGGCTTGCATCATCCCTCACAGCAAGAGTGGCTCCAGTTGCAACAGCCACCTCCATCCTGAAATGAATGCGCTCTTCGAGCTGATACTGAGTCCCAGTCCCAGCGCCACCCTGACCTTTGCCCCCAGCCGCACCCATGAAAGTTGAAAGTGCGTATAGGACTGCGCTTCTGACTTCAGGCGAGTCGTCAGACAGCATGAGGATGAGCTTGTCTTGAATCCCACGATCGACACCATACACTTTGACCTCATCATTGGAGTCCCATATTTGCGCAATGCATAGCGCGCTCCACTGCCTCAGCAAAAAGTCACCCTCTTCCAGACGCTCGGAGCAAGCGTCGAATACCCTTTCGCGCCAGCATGCCATCTGGCCATTATAGAAATCTCTTGCAACGGCACTGAGAATGAATGCGCACATGGCCTTGTGCTCACTGCTGTTGGGCAGCTCGTTGTCTTCCTGCGTCGCCAGCACATTCGCAAAGTACTTGAACCCCCCGGTATTGTATAGGTCAACTTGAACACTGGGATCTACTGCGAGGATGCGTGCCCATATAAAGATCAACACCGGACGCAGGTCCTGACCTGCGGCTTGCAGTAGCTTGGAGATATATGGGAAGATTCCAATGGTGAGTACAAGGTTGACGGCCCATGGTCCGAGGTCCACAAATTGGGAGAGGAGAATCAAGGCCCGAAGTCGATGAGGCTGCGAGAGCAGTACTTGCAGGACAATGGGGAGTTGATCGGGGGGTTTACGTGGAACAAGGTCAGCATCTGGGGAAGTGGTTTCGTTTACAACGTCGGGCGTGTCACAGCGATCCCCACCGTTCTGAAGAGGTAGTGACAAAGGACCCCGCTTTGTTAGTGCAGAACCACCGCGTGAAATCCAAACCTCGAACGCAGTGAGCTGGTCGGTAAAGAAGCGGCTCGGGATATACTGGTAAGGTTTCTCGGTATTTGGAGCACCAGAAGACCCACGCTGACCCGAGCGCGCGCCCGTGCCAATAATGGGACTTGGGGGGCTGCTGGGCGCGCCCGGAGCCTTCGCGAGTAGCTCAGGCAGTTGACGCAGACATGTGTCTAGGGCTAAATCCCATGCTGCCCAGAGTTGGTGAGTGTTTGTAGCTGGAAGTGGAGGGTGTGTCTGTGGGGTGCAGTGGTAGTTTTTCATGATGCGCTCTGCGAGCAAGAAATTTCGGAAGAGACTTGCAATGAGGAGGTCAGAGCGGTACAGCCGCGTGAACGTGTCCCGAGGGAATGTGGTCCACGCGATGGTATCTGTTATAGCGGTGAAAATCCAGTTAAGCTCCCCGAGAGGTGTCCGACGGTCCTTGAGGTCTCCTGGTAGCTGCATGACCATGTCGGGGGTGATGTTATTTGGGAGATGATGGGTCATGATGAAGTACCGCAGCGCGATATCAATAGGGGAAGTCAGACATGACGTGAAAACGTCTGCCGGCAGCTCCGGACATGTTGGAAGTTGCTCATGGGCAGCACACGCGGCGAGTTGAAGGGAGTTAATGTACCGCTGCATTCCGTCTGCGTAGCCCCCACGGGTGGTGAACGCATCCTGATCCCGACGTTCAGCAAAGGTTATGAAGTTGGAGAGCAAGTGCCCAGCAGCACTGCAATCCCAGATATATACACCTGGGCTGCCGAGCCAAGTCTGGACCTCCATAAGCGAGACGGGAATGTATTGGGTGTAGTTCCGGTTAAAGCACCAAAGCTCCCCGCTGGGGGTGGGCTTCGGAACACCGTGACCATTGTAGTAAAAACAAACTGTTTCATCTTTGGCCTGCTTACGAAGAGTGATACAGAAACGGCGGAGGTCCTCGTAGGAGGGATCAAGGATGGGTTTGTAAGGGATCTTGAGACTCAAACCCTCAAACTGGTGCTGAAGGTTAGAGCCGATGGCTTCGAGAGCCTTATGAGATGGGAGGGAGTGGGGATTGACCCAGCACTCGAGCGCTGCGCAGGGATTAGTCTTTATGATATCTGGGGGGTCGACGTCGATGTTCAGACAGAGGACGAGAGCCGCATTTGCAGTCTTGAGCTTTCCAGGTGCACTTCCCCGCCATGGAAAGAGACGTGCCGAAGATGACCGAGGACTAGCATTACCACATGTGAGATGACGCTTTGCAGACCAGTATGGAATGATCGGAGTTGGGTCAGGCAATGTTGCATCTGATGCTGTTCGTAGTCCATGAGCACCGTTCGTAGTGCGCGTCGACGATGGATCGGAAGTTGAAGGAGAGCCCCAAGCGCGCTCTGTGAGGACATCCGAGCCCATGTCTGAACCCTGTCGCTCTCTGAACCCCAGGAGGTCTATACCTGCATCATGTAATGTAAATAAGAATGAGAATTAAAACAAACCTTGAACATTCCGACCGTTTTGCATGAAAGTACAAGAGAGTAATAGTTTGGTGGTAGTGGTACGTATAGCATGCTGTACTATCTTCGTCGAACGCCCGATCACGAATTCGGTAGCTATAGGTTGGTGGACTTGTCCATGGACCTTTTACTCGTGGACCACTCCCCACGTGACATGGACATTTCGGTCATGCAGAAACTTAAAGTAAGAACGCTTTCAGCAGACTTACACAAGACCGTTACTTTCATTCGGTTTATCTTCTAGATGGACCCGCCAGTGGGTGCGCTCGTCGAAGTTTCTGCGGGGCGTGGAATAGTGCGGTTTGCTGGTGCCACGTCTTTCTCGTCGGGCAAATGGATTGGTATTGAGCTTCATGAGCCCAAGGGTAAGAACGATGGAAGTCTCCAAGGCCTAACCTATTTCTCTTGCAAGCCAAACCATGGCGTATTCGTTCGTCCAAGCCAGGTCAAGGTAATTAATGCTGAGCCTGAACCGCAGCAGCCTCCTGTGAGCCCATATAGTTGCTTTGCCAGAGCCACCCTGACCTAGCGTTTGTTCATAGAAAACACAGGTCGCTCGAACAGTCGTGAGTCATCAACGCACGCCTAGTACTGGCGTTTCCCGTGCAGCGTCACTGCGTTCAAACGGCGCATCAGGGTCTTCTTCCCGGTCCTCCAGTCCCGTGAAGGCCACCCCTTCCGCCTCCACTTCCGCCTCTGCCGTAGCTAGCCCACGCACTTCCCGTCTCACAGCTCCCTCATCGCCCGCAAAACGTATTCCCTCTTTAACTCTCAAACCTCGTAAATCCTTCCCCCGTCAACCATCCGCGGAATCCTCCGTTCCTCAGAGCCCCGCATTACAGACCCCTAAGATTGGGTCGTCCTCCTCACAGGAGGCTCTCATCCAGGTTCAAAGGACGTCCTCCCCATTAGCCCTGCCACCACAAAATGCGGCTGTGGAGCCTCCACCACCACCCTCGCCTGTCGCGCACACGTTTCTGCAGCCTCCCGCACCAATCGACCCTAGCCCATCTCTAAACGGTACGAAACTTGCACCGTCACCTTCCATCTCTCGCGTCCCTTCGCATGAGCCTATGTCACCCATAACCGTGAGTTCACGTGCATATACCCTATGTTCACTAATTCCAATCAAAATACTAGCGTACCGAAGATTCTGCCATGCATGCAAAAATACGTGTACTCGAAGCTAAACGCGCTGATGATGCTCGACATATTCGAGAGCTTGAAACTCGCCTCGCAGACGCAGAGTCCTTCGTTGCCCTGCGCCCCAAACTTCAAGCCAAACTACAATCCCTCCAGTCCGAACTTATTGCAACGAAGCGTGCATTAGCAGATGCAGAGCAACTTGCGAGTTTGGGCGAGACCAGAGGCGCGGATTCACAAGAGCAGCTGGAAATGGCGATGTTGGATAAGGAGGTTGCGGAGGAGAAGGCAGAATTAGCAGAACAAGAGTTGGAGGAGGTGAAGGAAAGGCTTGCTCGTGTTGAAGTGGAGCTGGGTGTAATGAAGGACGGTGGTGGTTAGTATAACGTGTTGGGTTTGAAACTTTGCTGATGAACTATTTCTTGTAGCATTGGGTGGAGATGGTGATTCAAACGCTAAAACATCACTCGCATATATCCAGCTTGAGAAGCAGAACGAGCGATTAAAGGAGGCGCTTATACGGTGCGTTATGTTCGTTGTTTTCTTACAATGAATTCTTCATGATTCGTGCGTTGCAATAGTCTTCGCGACATGTCGCAGGAGACGGAACAGGAACAGCGCCGCCGCATAGCAGAGATGGAGAAAGATATCACAAGTATCGATGACCTGCAAGGCATGTCCCTTTAGTACCTATCATTTTGATCGTTATCATCCGCTGCCCCCACTCCTTTTCTCATCCCCGGAACTTAATCTAAACTGATGTCCTGAATAGGCCAATATGAACAAACACTCATCAAGCTTTCCAATGCGGAAACGCAGATCTTGTCGCTACAACAACAACTTGACGATGCACTAGGAGCAGAAGATCTGCTCGTGCAGCTTACAGAACGGAATTTATCGCTTTCGGAGGTGTGTGTGGTCTCCGCCCTTCCCTCCTGGAGCGTCCTTTTTGTTTTAAATGTACTGCACGATGTTCTATGTCATTTACATTTGTTCATCCTCCCTAGAAAATCGAAGAACAACGCATCACAATCGAAGACCTTGAGGCCCTCAAGGAACTCACAGACGAACTCGAAGAGAACCATGTTCAAGTTGAGCGTGAGCTCCGAGACGAGATTTTAGAACGCGAGAAGGACCTGAGAGAGGAGAAGGTCAGAGTTGGGTTACTTGAAGATATAGTGTCAGACGCGGACGGGACGATCGCGAGGTTTAGGGAAGTCGTTGCAGATATGCAAGGGTGGGTTTCCTATTAGTTTCTCTTACTTCTTCAGTCGTTTGCCTTCGCGGGAGTCATGCTGATCCACTCACCAGCGAACTCGATTCCATGCGTTCAGCGACGCAAACAGCGCAGCACGAGTCTGCTACGGCTGCGCACCAGACGGCAACGATGATGTCACTGAATTTGAAACTCCAGTCCTCAGCTGCTAAGAACCAGGCAAGGGCAGTAGATCTGGAGATCAAGAAGCTCGAGGCGAGGGAGAGGGGAGAATTGTTAGGAATTGTGCAGGTGGGCTTCATTTTCTGTTTTTTTTGGGACATTACCCTCTATTCATTATCTTTGCTTTCTTCTCTTTCCGACTTTCCTGTTTATTTTCACCCCCTCCCCCGTTTCTTTCATTGGTTGCAACAGAAACTGTCTGCAAGGCAACGCAAGTATGAATTCGTGATTATGAAGTATTCTTGCCGTGCCGTGCCTTCAAATTATGACTTCATTTGTCTGTCTCCTTTCGATCTCTGTATTTGCTTCTTTCATCTCGTCCTGTCCGTTATTTCCCCTTTACTCCCTTGGTTCCCTTGTGTTTTTCACTTGTTCTGATCCCTCATCGACTCGTCGGCTAACTTCCCACTTCCCAGCCTTATCTACCTCAACAATACGTCGAGTCCGACAGCGACGCAACAAGTTGCTATCTCTTCTTCGCACGCCTGGGGTACAAAACCGACCTCATCAACACCATCGTGGGACTGGCCCATGGTCTACCCGACTCACTCAATGGTGTCGTCTCGGAAACGCTTGTTGGAATATGTGAAGTACGTTGCGTTTTCTAGCTTTCAACAGCGGCGCTTGTAACATTTATTCACTGATAACAGATGCGCGGCCGTGCTGCGTCCTTTTCCACGCTGTGCAAGCGTTTCGCTAGTATCCTCAGGCGGTGCGACCCTATATCGTTCCTCAATATCGGGCGCATATACCCTGAGATCGCCCCGATGGAGAAACGCATTGATCTACATATTGATCTTCTTCGACGGGATGAATTTAGGGAGATGGAATTCGTTAGTGACGTACTCAAGTGCGTTTAGTCTTCATTTCGATATCTCGTTACTCTCATTTCCCTGCCTTTTCATTTCGACGAATGGGACAATGCTTACTTTTGACATAGGATGCTAGCCCAATTCGATCATCTGGCAGAGACTTATTTCGATGGGTTCGAACAGGATCTGGGCGAGCGCGAACTCGGATATGCACTGTCGTTTGATCATGATCTCGATGTATTTGCGGCATCTATCGGGCTCACGAAGACGTCTGTTGCTGTCATTCTCAATGACGAGGGTACGTGACACTGCCTTTCTGTCACAATGTCGCTGACACAAACTACTTCATAGATGTTGTCCTCGACATGGGTGGTTATGATCCCGAGAAAGAGCTCATCGAGCCCTTGCAGAAGCTTTTGGAGCAGTGCAAGAGCGCCAAGGTGCTGTCCAAGTAAGGTGGTTTGTTGTGTTGTAGATATATGCTGAGCGGATGGCAGGAAACTTACGAAGCGCCTCGACGACGTTATCCAGGAGTCTTCGGCACTTAAGTCACATCTCGTTTCGCAGCTCAAGACTCTCAGCAACGCAGTTCCCGAGCTAGTCAACTTTGGTATCTCTGTTAGTGTTTTCGTGCCCCCTTGTGAGGATGATTGCTTATTTGCACAATTGTAGCTTGCCCAACAAGTAATTCCCCATCTTAGCGATGCCCGTAGCGCCAAAGCTCCGTTCCAGCTTGCAACGGTGTTGTCGTATGCCAAGCAAACTGCAATGACAACTGTCGCCAAGGACATGAAACCTGGGACCTCATGCTTCGAGGCAGTTGGTGAAGCTATTGCTCAGCTATCGGCGGAGTGCAACAAGTTACTCCCTTTGGCGATGGAACCAGAGAGCGTATTCAAGAGTAGGCCTATTTCAGCTCTAATATTCGCCGATATCACGCTAACGATGACCAAGTTTCCGGCACGCCACCATGGGTCCTAAGAATTGAGGAGATCAGAGCCAGCATGGCCATTAATGCTGAAGCCGAGCGCAAAGCTGCACAGCTGCAGGAAGAAATACAAGGACTTGTGCGGAGTCTCAAGACGAAGGACCAAACGATACAAGAGTCAGTAGTGAAGATAGAGCACATGGAGCGACGCATGGAAGCAGCCAAGAAGCAAGCGGATACCATTGGAGATCTTGAGATTGAGCTCTCGAAGGCGCGCAAGCAGGAGCGTGCGTACGAGGAGGCAATGGAACAACTGCAGGCAGACTTGGATACGTTCGAGCAAGACAACGCGAAACTAAAGGCGTTGGTTGCGGGTTCGGAGCGACAAGGTGTGTTTGTTTATATTGGGGTCAATTGAACGGTCCAATGACTTACCGCGTTCAGCTGCTGGCACGCAACCTGTCGATTCAGAGAATGTCCCCATGGAGGGTAATGTGGAGACATCACACCTTCTGGAGCAGGTCCGTGCATGCCCAGAGCCATCTTACTATTGTTGTTCTTACTCTCACACAGATCGAGGCTCTTCGTGGCACCGTCCGTTTTTTGCGCACAGAAAACTCGTATCTCAAGGGGCAAGACCTGCTCAAGGAAATCCAAGCACTACCACACCTTCCAGAACCTACCAGCCGCGTTCGTACGCCTCCACTGGACCCATCAGGTCAATCCGACACAGACGAATCCGAAACCGAACTGCCACCCGCTCCTCCTACCATTCGCTCGCTCGCTACAGAAACCAAGGTTCTCTACCGGGACGTCATCAAATTCTCTTCATCGCCTCGTGTTGTCGATCTATCCGCTCTTCATGCAAGGAGAGCGGAAAGCGATTGCAAAGGTGGGAAGATGTGGATGCGGAAGAAGGCTAGTCCTGCTCAGCAAGTCCTTGATCGGAAGATAGAGGCCGAAAGACTTAGCAGGCGCGTAAGAGGCCTGTTGGATCGTGCTCATGCGCTATGAGGGGTTTCATTAATACCTTGCTTCATTTTTTATGTTACTCTACAGCTGGATATTGGGTTGTATACCCTGCATGACTTTGCTATGCATTATGGGGAGGGGATAAGGTAATAAACATCATGTACATGAACGATCAATATAAGCATACGGTCTGATACCTTTTACCCTTGATCGCGCTACACGATGTTCAGTTATGATCATTGAATATTGAATGCTCGCCGCGCCAAGCTTCAAACAGATTTGAATTTGTTTGTATCGGTTTATAGGTTCTAAGCGCCGCTGCTACTCTTTTACCCCCGCATGCCCCCTTTTTTTCCTGTATCCCCCAGCTAGCTCTCAGATCTCACTTTTTGCATATTAGGGAGTCTCCTTCTTTTCATGTGCAACAAGTGAAAATTCAGAGATAGAGTGGGCTTAATCAAGTAGTGTTTAAGGGTGAGAGCTAAGATAGTGCGAGCCTCAGTCTATGGTAAAGAGACTATATTCCTAATGTACGAACCTAAGATAGCGCGAGCCTACGGGTAAGCTAATAAGTATGTTATTGACAGGAAGAACAAGAGTGTACACACCTCAGTCTATGGTAAAGAGACTGAGGTGCAATGAAGGCTTCTGGCTGCCTTAAGTAAAGAGAGAGAAAATAAATGTAACTAGGTGAGTGACGTGCAATGATGGGGGGGAATATATACAGTGACAGATGTGATATTGGAATGACACTGGGTTGGGTGCTCTGACGGATCACCTCTCAACAAGTAGTAGCTCGTGCTTTTCCACTCAGGTGGCTTAATTGGCAAGTAAGTTGGATGAGAAACTGGATATCATGCTGGGTGAAAGCATGAGGCCTGCTCCTGCCAATTGCCTGAATTTTGGCTATGCTGCCAGTGGCATGTTTATGACATTGACTTTGAGATCTGTGTGACAGGATTTCTTTGGTTGTATAGCCTTTGTTCACCATACAGCTTCTTTGAAGTCGTCTTCTAAGGCCACAACAGTACTAGAGGTATGTGGCTGTAGTATGCTGTATGATAGACAGTGACCTTTTTGCAAAGAATGTCATCATTATTGAACACTGCAATAATACAGCTGATCACTACAGCAATCATCTAGCTAGGGATCACATAATGGCCCACATCTGGGCCCAGTTCACCTCTGAGCGCTACTGTATGATGTGGTTCTGTCTTGCTGTGCAGTAGTGTGGCTGCATAGTGGCCCTGTGTCCTCTTGCAAGCACTGGCACCTACTCCAAGTCGTCCTTCAAACTGCATTCCACAACCATCCAGTCTGTCCATCCCATCTTCATTGCTCCTTGCACTCCATCAATCATCAACTGGATTGTTCCAGAACCAAGTCCTGTCACAGCTGACAAGTTTCTATTCAAATAGTCATATGCATCTCTCCAGATAACTACCACCCAGATTATTTCTAACCACACCCTCAAATCCAGTTGGTACTTTTAGTTGATTCATTGCATCTCATATATCACAGCCTTCATCAATGAGTGACAATCAATGTCAATACTTCCACCTCTTATTTCTCGCATGATCTCTGACCTCTTTGACAGTCCTTCAAGGAACTTGGGTGAAACTGTCTGAGGTTGCTGTCAAGGGTGCCCAATATAACTCCTATGAACATCAGCCCCACCCAAAATGTCTGCAAGGGACCTGTGTTACAGTCACACTTGCCCCTATTCATTTTCCTCATTGCTCACGTTGTTCACTTACTTGTATTACATCATGATCGCCATTGCCATTGCTAGATGACTCATCTTCCTTATCTTTTACTTGCTTGTATTACACTACAATCACTATCGCCATTGTTAGGTGACTTATCTCTGACTCAGTCTTATCTGTGACTCATCGTGCTTGCCCTAAAGCACTTATTTACCATATATACCTGGTCATGTACTCAGTAGATCTTCACTTTAATCTACTAGGTTTTCACCAGAAACATCCTTTGCTTAGGACCTCCAATCCTAAGTCGTCTGGACCGATATTCAAGCCAGAGACACTCTCTTTGACTTGTCTTATGAACCTTACATTTGTAAAGGTCTTGATTCAACTTCAGTCGCTACTCTTATTGAGTAACTGTTGTTGCGACTATCCTAGTTCGTAACAACCTGGGTGGATCTCCTCAAATACATCCACAGATTCCTGGATGATACAGAGAAGAATCAGCTCGTTTGGCTGCATGGCATGGCAGGCATCGGAAAGTCTGCTATTGTGTTCACTGTAGCTGAGAGGATGAGAGGTCTAAAAGTGACAGAAGAGATGAATGTCAAAAAGTGGCTGGCAGGGATGTTCTTTTTCTCTCGCAAGCACATGAAACGTTGCACAGCTGGATATTTTTTTGCAATGCTTGTCTACCAACTTGCCAACAATTTTCCCAGCATCTGGAAGGATGTGAACAGAGCTATCCATGATAATCCCGCTCTACTAGACCCAGACATGCCTCTCTGTGACCAGATGGAGGCTCTCTTTCTCCAACCCCTCCAGAAACTCCAACTCAGATTGCGTGGATGTCTGCCTTTGTCATTTGTTGTCGATGTGCTTGATGAATGCACATCCGAACTTGAGCTTACCAATCTCATCCTTTCCCTTGCACAGGCCCTTCATGAGCCTGATTTGCCTGTGATCCACATTCTGCTCATGAGTCGCTCAGAAACTCATATCTCTAAAGTCTTTCAGAGCGAAGAGGTGTGCCTGTTGGTGTGCGAGATACCTGTGAGAACTTCTGGGGAGGGTGGTATCATCTTGTTAGACGGCGCAGATGTTGACAACGATATCCATACTTTCTTGTGGCATTCCTTCAAAGAGCTGGAAGGTCACCATCCTGATTTCCCACAGCCATCAGAGGCTGACCTTACCAAGCTGGTGAGCCAAGCGGGCAGACATTTCATCATGGCATTTATGATGATGAAGACAGGGATCCCCACAATCAGTTGCAACTGATGCTCAAGCTCACAAGCTCATTGCTGCCAGGAACAGACATGTACAAGTTATATGACCATATCCTCTCTATGTGTGCCGATCCCAAGTGGGCTTACATGCACTTGTCTATTGTCGCTACCCTCACAGATCCTCTTCCCATCTCGCAAATCTCATTACTTCTTGGCCCTAATTTTGGCAAGGATGTGCAGAAAACACTGATACAGCTACAGTCTGTCATGGATATCCCTACAGACAGCACTCCCCCCATGAATATCTATCACTCGTCCATTCATGATTATGTTTCCGACCCCTCAAACTGCAGTCTTCCTCAAGTGCGCAATATCATATCACCTCACTCCCTACTCACATGTTCCTCTCTCTGCTTGATGATGGCAATTTCAAAAAGCATGGCTCTCTTGGATGCACTCTCAGAACTGAAGAAGCAAAACAATGCAATGCAACCTGAGGACCCACGTAGGTTAAAGGACTCATTAGCATTCCTTGTTCGGCCACCAGAACCATTGTCAGCTGTCATCTGTATGCTGTGGCTTCGAGGAAATTGCACTTCAGATTTACAATCTTGATTAGTGACTGTGGATGGGGATGCCTGGCTGCACACCCAGGGAGGATGAGAGTGGCTGTGGACCCTGAGCAGATCAAAGTGGCTGCAGACTTTGGGAGGACAAGATTGGCTACAGACCTGGGGAGGATGAGAGTGGCTGCAGACCCAGGGAGGATGATTCTGGCTGCAGAATTGGGGAGGACAAGAGTGGCTGTGGACTTGGGAAGGACAAGAGTGGCTGTGAACCCACAAAGGATGACTCTGGCTGCAGACCCAAGGAGGGCAAGACTGGCTGCAGACCCTGAGAGCATGAGAGTGGCTGCTGCAGATCCAAGAAGAACGAGACTGGCTGCAGACCAAGGGAGGATGAGATGGGCTGCAGACTGAGGCAGCACAAGACTGGCTACAGACAGAGGGAGGACAAGGCTGGCTGCAGACAGAGGGAGGACAAGACTGGCTGCAGACAGAGGGAGGATGAGACTGGCTGCAGACCCTATATGGGTGAGACTGGCTGCAGACTCCCTATGGTCAAGTGTGGCAGTCTACTCCTGCAGCCTCTGTTTGGGTGACAATGGAAGAATTCATGAGGACATCAGAAGCAATCAACGACTATATCATTATCAGTGATATACCTTTACTGCCAGCTTTCCAATTAATCCAGCAGTTCAAGACCTTGCCAGATTTCTTGATGTTTCCAGTGTTCCTGGCATTAAGATACCACCACCATTCCACCTCGGTGATACCAGAAATTCTTCTTCTACCAGACAGGGAGATAATTCATGTTATGAATGCTTTTGAGAGGTTTGCAAATGAAGCACTGGAACAGAGCCAATCAGCTTCTGACACTCTCAAGTACGCCTGTCACAACTGGGCTGTACATCTTTCCCATGCTCCCCATCCATGGGATGACACACTCACTCATGTATTTGAGGCTTTTTGGAATGATCATATTATCCTCTGGCTGGAAATGGAGTAGTGTTTGAAGGGTCTGTGGTCTTGCCTTGTTGTCTTATCTGAATGGCAGAAATTTATGAAGGTGCACCCTTGGCAGCACCTCAAAGATGTTCCCATGGTCTGTCAGACCCTATTATTATGTAGGGGATATATAGTCTGTGAGACCTCATCCTCCAGGAGGTCTCCCCCTAGTTTTGCAGGGCCATCCAGAGTTCCCTCCAGAGCATCCATGTAGAGTCTCATTGCGGAGGGTCAGTCCACCCTCCTGGTAAGCATCCTGATGAGCCTCAACATTGAGGCCTATTTGAGCATCTTCATATGTTAGCAGGATGTTGGCGAGCCTGACAGGCCTCAACATTGAGGCCTATTTGAGCATCTCTGTATGTTGGTGGGATGTTGGCAAGGGTGATGGCAGATAAGTTTTGCAGCCTCTCAATATGTCTAGGTCCATATGTTTTTTTCTGCAATCCTTCCAATTAAATGTTTTTCTTTCTGTTTTTTTGTCTCATTCAAATGACCCAAAACAACATGCATTGATCAGACTGATATGGTAAATACAATGGCAAGAACTAGACATGGAGGTAGTGGCAGAGCAAATGTGTTTGTAAGTCTATAAACCTCCCTTTCAACTATCTGGGTCATTAGGATATTCACACCCATATCCATCCTGATACCATCCCACTGGGCCAAAATATTGGTGGCTTGGTGGGTGCCAGTACTCTTCATGATACCTGTCTCAATGGTTGCTGAAGGGAGTCTCAGAGTATCCACCATTATGATGGTAGCCTTTGTCATAGTGCTGAGGGCCCAGAGGACCATGAGGGGATTGCAGAACATGAGAGGGCTGACTGTGAGGGGGCTGGGTGGTGTGAGGGGCTGGGGGGGCATGCTGCATGCATTGATTGTGGTAATTACACTGTGTTAAGAACCATGTTGCTCAAGGGGGAGAGAGACTGACTCAGAGGGGCTTGGCCTCAGCTCGTACACTGTGCCCCTTACCTGAGTATGTGCCCTTCATTTCATATGAGGTCCGATGATGGTCCGACGAAGTCCAGAGGACTTCCGGAGGCTGGCTACTCTGCTGGAGAGCGCTAGAGGACTTCCAGAGGAGTGCAGGAAATGTCTGGAGGAATGCAGGAAGTGCTCAGGAGAGTTTCCACTGCAAGGTAATACTTCTACAGGAAACAGGATGGAAGGATAGGAGGACAGGAGGGCAGGAGGGCAGGAGGACAGGAGGGCAGGATGATGGAGGACAGGAGGACAGGAGGGCGGGATGATGGAGGACAGAAGGACAGGATGTCCAAAGGTACAGAGGGCAGGATGTCCAAAGGTACGGAGGGCAGAACGTCCAAAGGACAGGATGTCCAGAGGTATGAGGGACAGGAGGTCTGGAGGTCCGGAAGGAATAGGGGCTACATCGGACTTTGTCCAATATAGAAGCAAACAGAGGTAGACTACCCTAAGGTAGAGTCAGAGAGACAGGGATTGGACCTAAGTCTGGAAAGAGGGTAAGTGCCGGAAAGGCAGAGCTCCAGCCTAGGGAATCAATCCCTAGGCCTGATGAGTAGGACAGACTTAGGTGGACCAAAGTCCAAGAGAGGATTGGGCAAGTCTAAGTTGATATTCAAACTAAGGAAACTACAGGAGTATCTACAGGGGTTATATACTGGAGAATATCTGAGGGGATCAGTAAGCAAAGGAGCAGGGCTATGTATGAGCATGCAGAAACACATTAGTAAGTAAGACGGAACATAAGTAAATGAACTCAGAGATGAAGACTCATACAAGGATCAATAAGCAAGATGGAAGAAGAGGTAACTGAAAGCCAGAAAGGTGGAGATGCCTAAATGGGGATAGGCACAGGATATCAGACAGAGGGTGGGAATAGGTCCAGCATTAATATCCGGAGGTCTGGAGATCTGGGGATCTGGAAGACAAGGTGGATACAGGACCAGAATACGAGAAGGTGGATATAGTCTGGAATCCAAGACGAGGTGAAGTCCAGATGTCTTGCTGGATGGAGTGCACATAGGGTGGACAGGATAGGGTTATACAGATCAGGCTAGCAGTGAGGATCCAGAGGTCCGGAGCTCAGGGGTAAATCCAGAGCATAGTCAATCCTGCTGAGGTGTAGAGTACACAATGGAAGGGGATCTGGGAATGAGTTGGATATGGGATCCGGATGTAGGCTCAGAAGGCGTGGGAATACTATGGAATGTGAGTCTGGATTGTGGGATATGACACACTGATAATCTGGTGGGTAGCAGGGGAAGCCACAGCCAGGGCCCTGGAAGTGATTCTCTCCATGGGGATGGTCATTCCACTGGGATGATGGATAATGCAGGTCTGTACACAATCCCTGGCATGAACCATACAAGTGAGTATCAGGTTGAACAACACCTGGTCTCAGGCTGGCATCATAGGGCCTCATCATGGACTCAGTGGCCAAACTCCCTTCTTGCTGAATCCCAACAGATCCTGCATGCTGCTTGTGCTCAGGTCCTGGAGCAGGCGGGGGTTGCAGAGCCGATGACTGTAGGGCAGAAGGTTGTTGTGGAGGAATATCATCGGTCGGACCACTTGCAGCAGGGACTGCAGGCGCAACATGGTCTGTGAGCATATGGGAAGACTGATGATGCATTGGTGAGGGTGACAATGGTGCCAAAGACTGTGGAGGAAGGCTGTTGGCCACCTCAGTGCTGGGAGCCTCTCCAGAGGCAGTGTGAACAAGACTCTTGGGTTCAGCCTCCAGACAGGCCTTTGGGGGCTCTAAATCTGTTGTAAGTTCACCACAGAGAGGATCAAGCAAAGAAAACAATACCTTTGGGCTCAGCCTCCAGATGGGCTTTTGGGAGCTGGAGCTCTAGATATTTTGTAAGTTCATGAGGATCAAGCAAGGAAAAATACAGTGGCTCAAAAAACTGTCCACATGTTTTGACATTTTTCACTATCTATGATATTGTGTGAGAATGAACAAATGCCTCAAGGACATACTTATACCACATTGTAGTATGGCTTCAGGGCTTTCATTTGAGCCCTACACCGTGGGAATCGGTGGAGATATGGTGGAGACATAAGGCTTATAAAATGATGACTCATGTGGACAGTTTTTTGAGTGTATATTAAAACTATATAAATCATTATTTATGACACCACAAAAATCATGCCACTATTATATAAATTATGAAGTGGTGTCATTATGTTATTTTATGACTATATCTAACTACATAAACCAGAATATCTCATGTATCATAGTCATAATCACCATGAAAGCCATCTCCTCTGCTCAAAGAGATAATATCCTCTCTCTGTCTTATGCTGGCCTCTCTGCTCACCAAATTTCCTCTAGAACTGGAGTATGCAAGTCCACTGTGGCCAAGTTTATCAAAGAAAGCCACCCAGACAAGGAAAACTCTTGTGGAGGATGTCCATCCAAGCTTACCTCTACTGACAAAAGGGCTATTATCCAACATATCACTACAGGAAAGGCTGATAATGCTGTCCAAGCCACCCATTATATCAATTCCACCATCACTACCCCTGTCTCTTCACAAACTGTAAGGAATGTTCTCAAGGCAGCTCATCTCAAGGCAGTAACAAAGAAGAAAAAGCCTCTTCTCTCCATCAAACATAGGCAGAGAAGACTAGCCTTTGCCTTAGCTCATTAACACTGGACTGTAGAGGACTGGAAGCATGTTATATGGTCAGATGAGACCAAAATCAATAGGATTGGGTCAGATGGGAAGGTATATGTATGGAAAAAGAAGGGAGATGGCCTAACAGACAGAGAGGTTAATGGAACTGTCAAGTTTGGAGGAGGTTCTTTAATGGTATGGGGCTGTGTGGGATGGAATGGTGTGGGAATGCTTGCTGAGGTTGAGGGGAAGATGAATGCTGAGCAGTATGTGAACATTTTAAATGACCACTTGCTGCCTAGCTTGGCAGAATCAGAATCAGGGATTGATGAAGAAGATATCATTTTCCAACAGGATAATGATCCCAAGCACACATCCAGAAGAGCTAAGGAATGGTTTGAAGAACATAACATCAATGTTCTTGACTGGCCAGCACAGTCTCCTGATGTCAATGTCATTGAACATCTCTGGGGAACACTCAAGAAAAAGCTTCAAGCCTATGAAAACCCCCCTAAAGGAGTATGAGAGCTTTGGGAGAGAGTAGCAGTGGAATGGAGGAAGATCACAGCTGAGGATTGCCAGAAATTAATTGAGAGTATGCCTAGAAGGATAGAGGCAGTAATTAAAGCCAAGGGAGGTCATACAAAATACTAGAATACCTGGTTATTATTGTAAAATACTTGAGTCAAAAAACTGTCCACATGAGTCACCATTTTGTGAGCCTTGTATCTCCACCATATCTCCACCGATTCCCACGGTGTAGGGCTCAAATGAAAGCCCTGAAGCCATACTACAATGTGGTATAAGCATGTCCTTGATGCATTTGTTCGTTCTCACACAATATCATAGATAGTGAAAAATGTCAAAACATGTGGACAGTTTTTTGAGCCACTGTATAGAGTATTTGAGCGCAAACTACAGGTTCATCAGTGGATTAGTTCATCATGTCACTTATCACAATCAAAATACTGGCAAATGTCAGATCCACATTCATGGCAGTATACCATTCCCTTTCCCTGGTGGCAGTGAGTTACCTTCCATCAACCAAACTATTCCACTGATCTCACTATGTATGTAGGACCACTTGTCACGATTCAAGTAGTAGGTATTCATTGTATCTCGCTGTCAAAAGTTGGTATTGATGTCTACATCTTATTTGGTGCTCATTGTGCACTGTACTCAATGCCATCTTTGAACATCTTTGGGAGGGTTGTAGACTGTCTTAATTTCATATCACAGAGCAGAGATTCTTACTACAAGTATGTGTATATAGTGTCTAAATGCTACCATGTCCTCCTTGTGCATGCCCGGACAATGAGCTCCCCGTAACACTGCTGTGATTGCTGCCAAGACCCAGAGGCCACAGTCATAACCATTCATTTGCAGAGGCTGTACTGTCAGTGGACAAGCTACCCAACCTTTGATATCAATAAGGTCAGAGCCACAGTGTGTGTGGGCAATAGATGATAAGTGGGCAATGAGTTTCATGATGTCCTATGACCATCATGAGCTTAACATAGCATGACTCAATTCAATGCTGACCTTCACATCATTTTTCCATGGCTGTCTGTCAGCAAGACTGTCAAAGAGGTAGAGTTCTTTGCTTGAAATGTAGACTGCACAGAATACCAAATGTCCAACAGGAGAGGAGTGATGAATGGGTATTATCCAGATATCTTTCTCCCAATATAATATCCACAACATATTCCACCATAGTATTTCATCAGATGCATTGTATCGGATGCAAGGGAGATCGTGCATGGAGAGAATAGCACAAGGCCATATATGTGAGTGGGTCAGTATCTCGGAATACAGCAATGCAGCGCAGCCATTGATGCATCTGTCATTAAGGCAGGCTGTGGGTTGTGCTAGTAATGACATCTCCCATGACTCAAAGACTTGACAGAGAAAGCCATCCTGTGCTGGTCACACCCTGGTCAGGGGATTCCCTGATGCTGGTACAATGATGTTGTCTTCTGGGCAAGAGACCTTGTAACCATCTGTGTGAAGACCCTGTAGGATCTGATGAATATGGGTGCCACCCATACAAGACATAAGAAGGTACCTCTGGCAACTCCCAGCAAATCACAACTTCAGGATCTCCCACAGATGATGTATCTTTGTTGTCATTGTCATTGTCATTGTCATTATCATCAGCAACATTGCCATCTTGCAAAAGATCCAAGAGTGCTGCTTCCAAGTCTTCAGCTGCTTCTTCAAATGTAGGTTCATCAGCATCATGCTCTGAAGGGGCATCTGGCAATGCCACCTTGCCTCCAGAAAGAGCGATTGTGAGATTGACCACTGCTGTAGCATTGCTAGCAAAGCAGATAGAGGATGCTAGTGAGGTGATCTACTTAGTCTGCAACTGGAGGACATGACACTGCTGTTGCTGCAGTGGGAATATCAATATGTGGTCTTCTAAGATTAGTAGTGATTATCAATATACATAATATTACTTACTTGCAGGAGAGCGTAGGGCGAGCTCCAGCACAGCCAGCTCATTTCCAAACCATCAACAGAGGTTATCTGCTTCATGGCCAAGGTGGTGCTGTTCCTCACAGCATCAGTCTCATTTCAGTAATGCTCATATTCCATCTTGTACGTCAGTGTCTTCCATCCAACAGGGGACATCCCCTACAGATGGGGTGATCCAAACATCCTCCATCAATGTCTGATCATTTCAAAGGTCAGCGAGTTTGGTAGGAAGGGGAGCAGGGAGCAGGACACCCCAAGATGGGTCATAGAGGCTCTCGAGACATTCACAGTATGAATTAAATTTGTGGATTGTGGTCATCAAAGCTGGCTGATGCTTCGCAATGGCTTTTCATGTCTGTTGATGGAGCTTTGTACCTGTAAGAATAAGTCAAAATTCCAATATGGCAAGATAGAAGCATCAAATATTACCAAGGGCCTAATTTGCACCACTGACTGCACGGTTGATTTTATCCCACTCAAAAAAGCTGCCTATGGCTCACTTGCAGATGTTTATCTTAAGGTCATGAGCCATGAGGAGAGTTTGAACAAAAATTAAATTGACACCTTGCAACTCTGGAAACCTGTCATGGATGTTAAGTGAGGCATATAATACTTCAACCTTATTCATCAAATGGTCATGGCTGCGCTTGAGGCTCTCCAGAGCATCCAGTGTCTCCTTGGTAACTGTGCCATTCTCTACCACAGTGCATGTGCCTTGCAAGGCCCTATCAGAAGCATCTAGATCAGCTTGTAGAGAAAGTACAATGTCAAGCTCCTTCTTCAGTCATGCAGGAGCATCTATAGATGGCAATATGTGATGTCAGTTGTATCTTTGTGCGACTCACACGGACTTATGGCCATGAATGGAGAGTTGTGATTTCTTCTGATCTGCCCACTGATCCTCAAGGTCTTCAGTTTTGATACCACAATTATTCAGGACTTCTTTCACTGCAGTACCCTGAGCATTAACACCATGTTTGAGCCGCTGTTTAATCCATTCACCCAGGTCTATTCACATCTCCAGTCCAATGGTGCTGGCCTGTTGATCTATCAACCAGAGACGCCTCTGGTGCTGTATATGCACTACTATTAATGAAGAATCATCATCAAGCTGCCAGCCACTTACTGATGATGACTGTTGAATTCCGATCAGCTTAACAAACCTTGACCACAGTCTCTTGGTACCCTTGCCATCAGACAAACCAAAGCCACTGCACATCTGAGGGTTATATTCCAGCTGACAGGCCCATTCATGTCCATATGCATGCATGGCTGTCATTGCAAACCAAAGATGTGAAGTCACAGACTCAGGAAGAATATCATACTACATACACATTAGGTTGAGATCTTGTCTATGAAAGAAGCACTTACTTGAGATAATGAGTGTGAGAGAACACAGCCAATGTCATAGAGCATGACAATGGTAGCATCCTGAGGTAATAGGGAAAATAGGTGCCTAATGAGTGATATGGCGTATTTCTGCTGCTCACTGGGTGAATCAATGTTGGCAAAGAAGAGTGAGATATCATGACGGCAGATAAGAGCCATGACACCTGTATCATCGAAGGAATCCATGGCAGCCTTCTGCTTCTTGCCATCTGTGGCTTCATATGAGTGTTGCATTGATTGATGGCTTTGTCCAGAATGAGAGAAGTGTGAATCTTGGGTGCACATTTATACTGTGTGAGAATGTGCTGTCCAACTTCATCAACCTCAGTCTTGGGAAGAAAATATGAAGGTTCATAGAAGTGTGGGCAGTCACCTGCAGATCATCGATGACGATGATGGAAGTTACTGTCAGTTGCAATGTGGATGTCTCCACCTTCACTAAGTGGCCTGCTGAAGATGACACCTCCAAAGCATGCTGGGCAGCGCTGCATTAGAATAGAAGTGCATTGCCCTTGAAGCATGGAGGTGGTGGAGGACTTGGGGGTAGGCGGGCTGGCCTCCTCATTACATTGAGGTCTCCAAGCCTGGTAGACTTGCTCTTGACAAATTTGTACCACAACTTCAGTCTGCTGCTCAATTTCATTCTGTAAAATGTCATACCACTGGACAGCTTGGCCAAGTCCACGTTGAAATGGTTCTTGAATAACTTGCCCCTGTAGTGCAATGAGTAAGTGTCCATAGGGCTGATAATCCAGACCTCACATCTGTGTTGGTCATCTGAAAGCCTCAGCGGGTGTCATGAGTTTTCAGAGTGGAGGCGAGCATGTGGATGGCATCACATGAACACTCAAACAATGCCCAGTAGAATGCAAGGAGACCCATGGAGACTGCCATGCATGGTTGAGATGGTGCAGTAGGAAGGAGGCCATGGTGTACAAGGACTTGTGAGAGCATTGAACATTTGCACACCAGTACATTGACATAGAGGAAACCTGGAGTTGTCAGCTGGGGCTGGGCACAATAAATGAACTGCTTATGGTCAAAAAAGAGGCAGACTATAGAGAATCATCACTGTGCACAACCAGGGCTTGCACAGGCAGATATGACTGGACATATTTCTGGAAGAGGGTGCCCATGGGTTCTGGCTGAGTACTTGAGGTGCACATCTACCAAGGTAGGTATAAGCATCTTCCAGGAAGTATAGAGATTGTTTGCCATCTTGTCTGGTAAGATACAGCATCCCAGGTCCTTGTGCGCCACGTTTTTTGGGAAAGGTGCTTCTTGGTCGGGCTGATAGTCATTTGTTATGGAGTTGTCCTCATTGTAAGAATAACTAGCAGAGTCATCAATGATCATGGGTGCTTCAAATTGAGCAGGTGCAGAACTAAATTTGAGTGTATCAGTAATTAGTACTTGTGGCTGCATTAGAGCAGCCATTTGTTCACGAAGGTGCTGGTGTCTGGAGTTAATGCCAGGAATGTGTATGAGCGTCTGTGTTTTTTTGGCATCTCAAGCCTTCTTGGGGCTAACAAAGTGGTATCCAAGTCCCATAGATATTGGCTGGGTGCCACACATAGGACAGACAGGTGGCATGGTGGTGGATGTAGCAGTATAGAGCGAAAAAAACAATGAAAAATGGACTTAGCTGACTGAAAGCAGCATTGAAGAGGGAGAATGCAGAGGCTCTGTATCTGGCAGGCACATCATAGACACTATCTAGAGGCTTGATGAAGTAGAACAGTGATATCAACAAGCATCTTGTGAGGTTATATTGAAAGTACAGGATATCCAGGGGCCAAGGATCCAGGAGGGCCAAGAGGATCCAGGGAGGTGCTGAGGAGGATGCAAGGTATATTTAGTACTGTTCTATAATTAGATCATCCCTGAGGCTGGGTCTCATAGACCATATAATCCTAACATAAAAATAGGGTCTCACAGACCCTTATTGGTACCAAGAAGTACTGCCTGAGGTGTGAAGGTGTGTATTTCAACAATTCAAGGTTACCAACCACAACTGATGTTCCATGATATTTAGTCCATGACATGAAGCCTTGGAGTTTCCCCTATCTTCTTCAGTCTGGACTCTTGAGCTGTTGATGCGCAACCCAGCACTAGCACTCAAATTCATCACCTCTACTGTGACCCCATTGACAGTGCTTACAAACCACTGACAGGTGAGATTAACATCAGCACCAGCCAGTAACATGGAATCCTGCAGTGTAACAGATAGCATGATGTACCTCACTCCTTGTTATGGAAAAATGTTGCCTCAAAGTACCTACAAATGTTAGATCTATTGTTGATACCACCCTCGAGTTCATTCAACTTGTTGAGCTCGTGAGCAGTGGCACATTCAAAAAGCCTGTTTGCACCATCATAATTAGTTGCTCATGCATGCATGACCATAGTTTGATGGTGAGACTATATGTATTTTTGCATCTGTTGTGTGGGATTTGGATCAAGTATGAATTTGCCCAGGGAAGGGTTTTGTCAGACTGGCAAAACATGCCAACATGTTTGTGCTGTCTACCTAAGTCTTGACCAATGCTGACAACATTACTTGTGAACAGTATCATGATATTTGTTTTTGTTTTTTCCAACCGTTCGCTGAACCGGTACAATATTTAGTTCTAGCCAGGGTCATTAGCCGAGCGAAAATCTAGAGAATTCCTTCAATATTGAAGCGGCAGTCGAGTCCACTCCTCTTCTAATTATTGTTTGTTTGTATCAGTTAGGTGCTAAGCAAATAACTCAAAAATAACTCATCAGGCAGCCATTTAATCGTCAATCCTCCAGCTAACATGGCTGATGAATTCGATCTTGAAGCACTCGTGCACTTGGAACAGACGTTGGCTTCATCATTTTCTATAATTGGCACATCCCTCTGAAGAGCAAGTCTCAGGTTCTACGACGCCGGGTATACCGACGGCTTCGCCCATGGACGTATTCATGGACTGATCGAAGGTCGAGCCCTCGGCCGAGAGAAGGGCTTCGAGATATGGGAAGAGATCGGGTTTTACGAGGGCTTTGCTATCACTTGGCAAGCGATATATGCAAAGTATGGACAGAATGACCAGTACGTTGTCAGCCTGACTTGAGCTCTGCATGATTCTTCATCATCATGACCTTTGAATTGCAGACGCGCGGTACACCATATCAAGCATCTACTTGATCTTATATCACAGTTCCCACAAGTAAATCCGTCTACTGATGCAATAGCATCTGGCGCTACGGAAGAGATTGATATTTCGAAGCTGCAGCGCCAGATTCGATCGCGATACAAGGCGTTGTGCGCATCGCTCGGTGTAAAACCTACGCTGAGGGCGGTCGATGTAGAATCTAACGATGACGGTGGTGTTCAAAGTATGGATCAACAGAAACAAGTGTGGAAATTAGAAGAAGATGCGAAAAGACCGACGATGCAAGGACTAAGTTTTTGAAGAGGACTTTAGGATGTCACCCAGGGTTACGCTTTTGCGCGCGAAAGCACTTACATGTGGATATCCACCCCAAGGCAGGTCCACCTTGTTGTCGAATCTCAAAATTTCCCTTATTCTCGCCAGATCACAGATGACAGCGGTAAATCGTATTAAGAGCTTGGAAATGTGTCCAAGTAAGCATAGGTAATACAATGGAGGCGAATTAAACGCTCGGATCTTTGTCCGAGTAGTCATACTAGGTACTCGAGATATCTGATACATGGGCAGGCGATAGCGATAAACAAGTTTGTTATACAGTGGTTGTCCTTCGAGTACGCAGAATCAAGAAAGCGTCGCGTGAGTGGCATCACGTTAATACGAGCAGCAAGCGCCGTTCGTGCCGTTGGCGCCGTTCGCTCCATTGAAGGCTGGCTTGCTCATCGGGTCATTGGTTCCTGGAACATCCATGCTCGGGTTCTTCGTGAAGAAATTGTTAGGTTTGAACAACAAATTAACGTGCTCAACTGGCATGCTAAGGGAGGGTTAGGCGGCCGGACTCTTCTATGCAACAAGTAGTACTCACACAGGCCAATCCTCAGGGCGAGGAATGTGAGTCGTGCCTACGAAAGATGTAAAAATACCATTCATCCAATGACCAAAGAATGTGAGCAAGAGTACAACGCACCGACAGTCAGGTAGAGCACAATGTCCTCGTTCTCGATGCTTCCGTTTCCATCTTTGACCCATCTGCCAACAGAGTCCTCAGGCTCCTCACGAGTCTGTGGGACGTACTTTCCACTTGGCCACATCCTGCCACCATCTACACCCTCTTTGTCTCTTACAACCCACAACGTCTTGTGAGCAAATGAAGCACGACGAGCAACCCAGGAGTCAGTATGCGCCATAAGTGGAAGCACACCTCCCTTCATCATGATAGCATAACTTGCAGCCTTGCCTGATGAACCATGCGTCCGTGCCCCGTTTGTGATGCGCCAACGACGTTCACGAGCCCAGTCGAAGTCGCGCGCGCCGTCTTGCACTTGAGACTTGAGTACTTTGTCCTTCACAAGGAAACCGTTGCCTGCGAAGTTCTCTTTTGAGCCAGTGGGGGCGCTGAGAGGGACAATGTCGGACTCGACGACGGAGTTGTAGAGGCCATCGATCATCGGGTCGACTCGAACGGAGAACAAGTGCTGGTGGTTGTGTGCGTTGATGTTCGGAGCGATAGTCGTACCGTAAGGGTTGGGTTCGTCTTGACCAGCAACATACACCTGAAGAATTCCGGTAAGACGGATCTCAACTTCAATGTTACCGTCTTGATAAAAATGATAGTTCCAGATGTATTCTGATGACAATGGGAACCTTAGCCACCGCGAGCCAGGCTTATGTGCCAGTCAACGTACCGTAGTTTGCAAGCGTGCAGACCATGCTGACGACTAGACGCCTACTGCGAACTGTCTGATGACGGCCACCGGGACGATAGTCAGTGTGCTTCCAAAGAACACCAGCATCTTCCTCATGAATACATATCGCATTCTTGATTATAAATGGAGTCCCAGAATGTGTGACATACGTCCCAGGCTGGAGGAGGATCAGTAAGACATCATCGCACGGATTGACAGTCGTGGAGACGTACGAGGTAGTGAATTTGTCCGAGGCAATCACAGCCTAAGGAAAGCTCGTTTGCCATGGTTCCCATACCGTATTCACCACTAGAATAACTTGAGACACTCATCAACAATTGTTTGGGAGACTACTCACCTGTCAAAGGCGAATTTGCGAGGATGAGGGAATTCCGGTGCGCCATATGGAACGACCATCTCTGCGAGCGACAGACGATACATAATAGGACGAATTTCGCCGTCGTCGTTGTATGTAATTGTCGAAAGCGCAATACCCTCGCGATGGCTGAATCCTGTATGAACGACATCTTGAATGAACAACAAAGTTTGAGTATTGCAAATGACGAACCAACGTGCATCTTCCACTTCTGCCACTCGAGCACATTGCCATCCATCTTAAATGACACACCCTCAGGCTGGAGGACGTGAAGAGGCTTGATATCATCACGAGGCTTGTGAGTCGGGTCCGACTGAAGGAGATCCGGTAGGAAATCGAAAGACTTGACAGGAGGTGGAATGCGCTCTCGTTTTGACTCGGTGAAAGAGTCTTCGGACAATGGACACGGTGCTGTACTCGAGACACCCAACTCTGCAGAACCGTCCTTGGCCCTCTTGTAAGTCGGTGGGAAGTCAATCTGGACAACCTTCTCTGCGAGAGAGTCGATGACTACGACAAAGTCCTGTAGTCACATATTTTAAGTCGACAATTTCAGCAAGTGAATGAAAGAACCAACCAAGGGGTGGGCATAAAGGTTCTCATGCTCAGAGTAACGAGCGAAGACGAAAGCTTGTTGCAAGCGAGTGTGTTTTGGGAAGCGGTCATCATAACCAATGGCCCAACCGTCAGCATATATTTGTTCAGGTAGCACTCCTACGAAACAGTGAGCAGAATCCCAGGTAACACCCAGCCAGCACTTACCAACTTCTTTCGCGAGGGCTTGAACTGTGGGATCTCTGCGCACAACGTGCTCACAGAAAGCAAGCTCCTCAGGAGAAATCTGAGGTTCTGCGCCTTCTGCGACTAACCCGCAGGTATCGACGTTCCATGTGCCATCTTCAAAAGACAGAACGGCGTTATATGTACCCCTATGTTACCATGATGAGTTGTCGTGTGATCACGATTATTGTGCGAAAAAACGAACCCGTCGACCACGTCCAAGAACTATGCAGCCCGTCGTCAGTTAGAACAACATTAAATGCATTGTAATTACGTACATCACTTTCGGCTTTCCTCACGATCGGAGTGGGCGCTTCGGGCTTGCCGCCCGGTATAAGAGGGATTCCTAGTGCCGCAAGGACGGCCTTCTTCGGCGGCGGGATAAGAGTGCAGGTGATGAAACGGACGGCCTTGATTGGGGTATTTGCGGTAGTATGCAGCCGGATCGCCAGAGACACTGCATTGATCTAGAAGAGGGAATGAGGGCACGTTGAAGGCAGAAAGCCAATCAATTACTGACCTCATCTGGAGTCAAGGGGTCTAGGGGGTGTTTAAACTTCTTGGTCGGGGTTGCTGTCACGGTGTGGACCGTCGTAGCGGTAGCAGGGGAGGCTGAAGGAGCCATATAGCGATAAAACGGTCGGAGCACGGAAGTATTGAGGCTGATAGGCTACTGGGGGTCGAAACGCTGCCCTTCTTATAGGTCGACAAAAAAACCTTGTAATTATTAGGTTATAAGTGCTTATCATAATATACGAGAGTAAATGGGCACGATGCAACCTGCAGGGGGACCCTTTTCAAAAACGTGGCTCAGATAAGACTCATCACTGGGAACATTCCTGATATGATAAGGCGAAGTAGTGGCGAGAGTGTGGGCAAAGCGAAATCAGAGAAGGCGCAAAATCATGGCCACACCGCGCTAAACCGGATTGAAACCGGATACCGAGAAACTTACCGAGCATTACTCCAAGAATGCAGGAAGGATGACATCAAGCTTGTCGACTTTGACATTCCCAAGCACTGAACACTATGGCAATGTGACTATGCTGCTTCATTCATCTCAACTTAATTCGTCATGGGTGTATCCAAAGAAGACACCGTTACCAGGTTCAATCAATATGACCGTTGAACGGTGGCTTGTCTCGGATAAGAGCTATCAAGCAGGAACGGGAATAGGTCTCGTGAGTGGTGCTAAGATAATGGATGTCCCGAAGAAGAAGTACCCGGTCATGGTCCCAGAGAAGTACGAAGAGTATGTAGTACCCCATTTCCCAATTCGTGACCTTGACCGTGTTATGGTGATCGGGAATCACATGCGCAAGGTGAGACGGGCTCGGGCGTCGCGTGAGACGCCATAAGATTGACGCCCACACAGTTACAATAGCCGACATCTGGCGCAAGAGGATCATCATCTCAAAGAAACGAAAATCACGGAAGAGCTCGCCAATACAAAGAGTACCATAAGGTAAGGCTTATTCTTACGAGTCTCAGAGGCGTAACGCCAGGCCGGCTAAATCCTCAAAAACTGGGGGTCATGTGAGCGCCTTGAAATCCGGAGGCCGCTCAATTACCCACCTTTACGTTGGACATTTTTACAGGATCCGGTCGACTCAGGCCCTTCAAGTTGAGGAAGAAGAGAGCGCCTTGTGCCATAATCAACCGGGTGAAATTTTGCCGCAAGAACCAGATAGCGCGTGCAATCGCGGGGCTCCGGAAAGGGTGGAGGAAGGATTGACTACCAAGAGAAAACGAGAGACCACTGACGGTAAGGCGAATCGGCTAAATTGCGATGCCGAAGGGCAAATCCAGGAAGAGTCGCCCATGCAACTTGAAGTCACCAGGAAGTACTAGCCTGCATGCGCTCGAGACGTTTTGTTATCTTGAAACCTGTTATGAGCAATAATTTTCCGTCTATAGCGGAAGTTTAAGTAGAGGATATTGCCTTCTATCTCCTCGATGCTGATGGCAAGCGGCAACCTTTCAAGGCTTCCGAGTCGGCGCGCCGTGCTCGGCACATAAATAAAGCCAGAACGTTTACGCGAGTGCACCACCGACTTGACTAGCATGTTTCTCGATGTGTGTTAGGCTTGAAGCTTGAAGAGAAGTGTTTCAGGCATCCACGTCTGTCTCGATCATTGAGACATACGTGGATGCCTAATATCAAGCGAAGTACGTGAACTACTAATCCCTACGGGTCTTGCTCAGCACTACTGACGCGAGCGGCAGCTGGCGACGTCTCTGTTAGGATTAGATGCGTACGGTAAGGAAGGCCGGACGACTGACGAAATCTTCGCTTGAGCTTCAACCCTTCATTGTTAACGTTGTCAACAACATTTAGTGCTTATGCAATGCTTATGACAGTCGTATACACCGCTTTTTATTTTCACGCTGTTAGCCTTTGTTCTAGCTCCCTTTCATTCTATGCTTTATCCTTCTTTCTGCTTTACCCTTCCTTCACGCCATTCGCGCTTTGAATCAATTAATATTAACACACTCGCCGTATATACGAACCCCATGTAACTTTCGTAGACCCAGTCGATCAATTCCCCTCAGTAATCAACGTTAACGTTCAAGTTCTTCTCCCATTACTCAGAGTCATCTATTCACCAAAGTGTTTCCAAGCCTCGTCGTGATCTATTCCCAACCCATTCCCCGTCGAACTCTCGCACAGCCTTACAAGTGCGCTTCACTCAAGACTAAGTAAAGCTCTATATCGAGGATAATAGTTATAGGTGGAAAAAATGTAGGCATACGTCTCCTGGATCGAGGGTTAACCAGTTAATTCGGTGCTTTCACACTGCCATGATCCATCTACTGGTGAGATTTGCGAGATCATGTGTGATCGTTGATACACGCTCCTTGTGGCAGGAAAGACAGAATGAAGTTGGATCGTTTGTTTTTAGAAAGTCGACAATCATTGCTACATGTTGAAATTGCATCTGAGATTTATCTGAGATCATGTGTTCTGTATGAACTTTGAAGTCGGAATCACTTCTGTGTGTCGAGGTGCGAGTGCAAGCAATAAGCGCTAAGCTGGTCCATATTCAATAAGCAATTAGCAAGTGCATGTCACCGTGAGAAACCTAGTCCAAAGTAAGGAATTCTTGATTAAGTTGGTGAAAAGAGAGCTGAAGCGCTGACAAGCGACCAGCTACAGTCTGTTCCATCTTGTTTCCAAGTTCATCCTGACCGTCGCTGACAATGTCCAATAAGGGCCCTTTGTCGTCGGAAATGGATTTAATTTCAAAAGACGATACCACACTGCTACATAGCGTGCAAGTCGAGTCTATAGAGTTCATTGCCCAGGTCATAACATCTTCGACTACTACTAATTCCTCGACTGGACTTTCATCCACATGCGACCTTTTACCTTCGGAGGGGAGTCAAAAGAAAAAGAAGAAGAAAAAATCAAAGAAGCCAAAGACTCATGAAACTAGTGATCCTCCGGTAAAATCACGGGCAGCTCCTTCACCTGACTTCGAGCGCGCTTCTGTGCTCTGCATTAGTAGAAACAAGCACTGGAAATATATCAGCTCTTACCACGTAATTGTGCTATCTACCTCTCTCAGGCGTCCGAGCTGATCATCTGCATACTATACCAGGGTCCGTGGCTGCAACTTCCGTTGGAGTTGCTGGAATCGTTGCTTGTCCTCAATCTTGACCCTGCTACCCTATCTTCGTCGGAAACGCAGCTACCTGCTCTTGCTTATTCGTCTCAAGCTTCGCTTGGAAGCATTCAGTCACGACCGACACCACGTCCCCGCGACCGCGACCGCATACTGTATTCACTCAAGGATAATACTCCTCCGGAATCACCTGGTAATACTTTTACCACATTGCCGACGCCTTATGCTCCGACCTCACAGTCAGTTGCGTTTCCCCTGCCCGCTCCGGGTAAAGCTACTCCGCCGCCCATTGACCCTGGTGTTTTCCGAAACGTTGCAGCGATTCGGAGGCTTATCGATGAGGCTTCTGAACTTTCTGTGCGCGCATCTTCTGGTCTCTCCGCTGTTGCTCTTGGCTCTATGCGCACACCAAGTAATGGTGCCTGGACTACGGCTCAAGGGCTGGGCTTTGACGGCTCTAATAACGTCGGCGGAGGCAGGAATGTCGCTATGAGCGCAATGCGTGTGCATAGGCTCAGAGCCCTTGCTGTTCAGAAACTTGCGGCCGCTTACAAGGCGGATGAAATTGCCAGTAGCGTCATGGTAATGCAAGGAGGAAGCGTATTTGACGATATCGCTGAGAAAGTTCTCAAGTTTGGTACGTCCAGGGGGCTTCCATCAATGGGTTTTTCATTGGGGCGCAGCGCTAATGCTGCGACTCATACACAGATTCTAACGACGCTGATGCACGATATGTTCATTTCTTCCATGAAAAGATTCCCTCTCGGTTCGTGTAATGCATATATGATTCTTTGCCTAACTTTTTAAATTCAGTTCCAATAGGCAACTTGCGGACTCCACATCAACGCAAGTGCTTGATGAGTTGATTGCAGCCCATCCTCAGCGACTGGAATATCATCGGACGCGTGGAATAGTCCACTGTTTCCGCGACGAGTATCCCTTGGCGACAAAAGACTTTACTCACGCCCTACGGGAGTCCCGTGCGGCGCGAAAAGCGCGTGCCGCACATCAAGATTTAATATCTTCCCGTGAGCTTCGGGGGAAAGCTGCTAAGAAGAAAAGGGGCTCCAATAAAATCTGGGGACAGGCGCCTCCTAGTGGTACTAGTGCCGCTGCGAATGGGTCCAATGTCGAAGGAATCAATGAGGAACCGTTACTTTTACATCCTTCGGTTTTGCCAGATGCACCAGACCCTATCGAACCGCAGTTATTATTTTTGCGGGGGGCGGCACATTTGCAGCATGCCGTGTACCTCATTGAGTCCGCAGTATTGCGGCTCGAGGGCGTCAGCAAGGTCAATTCATCCCTTGATGGAGCTGAGATGCGCCTTTGTTACCTCTCTAACGGCCGCTACGGGGGAGTCGAGATGGGGAATCCTGACGGACCGCTGGGGCGCAGTGATGGCCCAAAAGCCCAGGCGTACCGGCGAGTTCTAGCTGATGACGGGTTTCGTGAAAACATTCACTCGCTCCTAAGGAAGAGCTTGCGTGATCATGAACGCTTCCTCTCTCATTTTGACACTCTAGAAGGTCCTGCGCCAATGCAAGCAGATCTGGCTAAAAGGGTGGAGGTTGCCTTCCTTTTAACTGAACTAGTGCGCCCAAATATTCATACGTCAACCGCCACTGGCCTCGCACACGTCGACTCCATTCTCCCGCCAATGTTCACTACCTACCACCCCTTACTCGTGGAGTCTCATTTCAGTATCCTTATTTGCCAACTTATGCTCGCCGAGTTACCCACTCTCCTCACTACTTTCTCGCGGACTGCAGTCGTTGTAGATGGGCTGGAGGGATACCCCGTGTTTCTACCTCCACGGTCGATGGCTCAAGCTGAGTTCATAGAGGTCCTCGAACGCCTTGCTAGTGGATGGATGCCGGGCATACAACCTCATTCATATGTACAGGGCAAGAAGGCGACAAACCGGCTTGTAATTGAGCCTCCACCGCCCCCCTCACCGCCCACGTCTTCCACCGATACCATATCCACATTTTCTGCGGACGCAGACTCTTACCCTGCTTTCGCATCTGTTTCGAACACATGCCAAATTCCGTCAGGTTCCTCGTTGCCCACCAACGGACGAAATACCCCTTCTAGTGCATTCAGCGGGAGTCGTGAGGATCTTCTAGAGGCATTAGATTGTGCCAGAATTTTACTCGTCCCTGTGGCTGCAAGGCAAAAGGAACGTGCTGAGAAGGCAGCAGCGGAGAAAGTCAAAGCTGGGAACAAAAAGAAGCCATTAAATTTCAACATACCGTTACACGGCCCACGAGTGGAAATCATCCTTGCGTGGTTTGCAGCTGTTCATCTTGTTGAACTAGAGAGCGTTGCCTGATATCACACGGAGTCTTGGTTTTTGATGGAGAGACTGTTTATTTCTTGGTCAGGCACACGCCGTAGTCCGAGATGTGACCTCGATCTATCACTATGAAATGGATTCTCCTGGACGAGCGTAAAATTACAATAGTTGTGTCACGAAACCTGGATCGCCCACAGTTGAAATGACACGCCACAGCATCGAGAAAAATGCATGTATACCGCACGACTAACACATCTCAGTGTTCCTTCTTTTCTCGAGCTGTGCTAAAATCGCGCAATTCCTGTCTCGCCTGCTTTATGAAATGATCGAGATAACTAAGTATCCACGGTGTGGCTAGAGCCGCACAGGACAGAACAGCGATAAGGAAGCACACAGTAGGAAGGAGAGAAGCCGGTAGAACGCCAAAATAGAGTTGTTCGAGAATGAGAATGAATGGAATCGCTTGAACATCCGATGCATGGAAATCAGGTGTGGGTGTGCGTATACCAGTATCAACGACTCGTATCCTGGCATACTTGAGGCGAGTAGTTACGGTGGATAAACCCGTGCGCGATAAATGCGGCGTAGTGATCGAAGCATCGTCTATCGCTGACTGGTGCGGTAGTCTAGACAAACGGGTTAAGATCGCCTCAGGACTGTAGATTTCGAGCAAAAAATCCGCGGGGGACTGTAATAGTGACGTATGGGTCAACAACCGTGAATTGGAGTTGGGATAGAATGAAAAAGCGTGCAACGTACGGAAGCAGGCCAGGATAGACGTAGCGTAAACTTCGAATAGGACATCCAGTTTTCATCATCGAGATCTAACGTTATCCAGAGCTCATGAAGGCATGAGAAGGGGTTCGCCGGATTGATGCCTGTCTCTGACTCGCACACCTGCTGCAAAGGCGTGTCGAGCAGAGCGGGATCTACGTTCCAGTGTCCCTGGTTATTTTTGTAATTCAAAATTGGCCTGCACGCAGGGCTGCGTCAATACACCAGGAACTGCTCCAAGCATCGTGTTCGAACTTACCAACTGTCAACCGTGGTGGACGAGAAGTCGACATTGCGTTCCTCAGCGGCAAGGAAGTTGATAATTTCCGTGTTGGCAATGACTTCCTGGCAAATGAACAGCACAATAAGGGGCAGGATAATGAAAGGGTGAAGCATGAGAACAAGTGTTACAATTCACTCTGGTTGGATGATTGCGGTCCCATTTAAGTATTTGCCTCCGCTCAAGTTGAATGTTCCACTGGATGAGGATAGAATTAGAGACGGGATTACGAAACCCACTATCAACTTCGAATTTGATTCATGTATACGGCGCAATTGAAACGCGGAAAATAAGGACGTATGTAAGGTATGACTACATGTACAACTGAGGGGGAACAAGAAACCTGCTTTGGCCAGAGCTTTCGAGAAGTATCATAATGGGTTTATCGATAAGGATGTTAAGGTACGCAGATAGTGACTCGTAACAGGGAAGGCGGTGACGCTAGTTGAGGAATGAAAAATGTATAGTAGAAGAATGGAAACTGATTGTCTGTGACTAAACCATGTGGATGTGGCATGCGAAGAAATGCAGACAACACGAGGGCTGAGTAAGAAGTGTCAGGTATAGCCTATGAATCTTCAATATTGCAATGTTCATGTAGAACTTACCATGTTAAATTGTGATGCGGGCAACGCCGGCGAAGAGATTGTTCATGGCGTCTTGGACTGCCCTGAACTTCGTCACACCACAACGCTCACTCTCGATGTGCTGGCACAACCCGCTAAGGGAGACGAAGTGGGCCTGGCAGGTGCTGAGAGGGCACCGATAGACTTTCTCCTGGTGGCGAGGGCTAGCCAAGTGACGGTTCAAGTCCATCAACGTCCGGAACTGGGTGTGACAAAGAACACATTCATAGGCCTGCCCGTTCCATGACTGCCCTGTCGCGATAAGCTTAACGTTGGCACGTTCACCAGCAGTGATGAGCCGCGCTGGGTTGGTAATCAAGTTAGAGCGATCATTGGTGCGGACCCAGTTGTCAACGACGCGTCGGTTGACGCCTGATCGACATGAGCCGGATTCAAGATGGAGAATGAGGGCAGAATTATTGATAAATGCCAAGCCACATCCGTTGAAGGGGCAGATAGTGTCTTTAGAGCGGTGTATACTAGAGTTCATGTGCTAGTTCATCTAGGTCAGGTTTCGCGCAGCTCCAAGAATGGAGCGAAGCTTACAGAGTGAAGGTTGCTCGGAGACCGGAAAAGTCTTTTGCACGCAATACAGTACACGTCAGCGTGCTTCTGCCGGTTATGCTCGTGCAAGCCAAAGTCGTTCTTGAAGACCTTGTTACAAGAGCTACAGTAAGCATGCTCGCCTTCGTAATGATCCTGTAAATCCGACGCAGAGTCAAAATGGACGCGGCAGTACTGGCAGTAATGGTGGTAGGGGCTCTGAACGTAATGTTCTTTGAGTCCTAGACTAGACTCAAAGTCGAGTTGACAACGATCACATTCCCAGTGATTGGTGGAGTCCCGGACATGCTGGTGGTAAGCAGACCAGGAGTTGAAAAAGCGATTACAGCGATGACAATCAACCATCTTCTGGATAGTTCTACTAAACAATTCTGAGCTGTTATAGGCGCGTTAGCAGCACCTCCCAACTCTACGCAAGAACTTATAATGACTTTGTCGTTGTGACTTGTAATGACTCTTAATGGTCGTTGAGAAGGGCAATTGAAGAGTCGACGCGACGAATTGCGCTGACATTTATATTAGTGGTGCACGGGGTCCCAGGCGCGTCGGTGTCAAACAAACGTCAATTTGGCCACCGCTAAACAGTTTGAGCTAAACGTTAAACTCAATCCGCTCGCCATGTACTCTGCTTCCGCACAAAAAGCCAAGAGACGCACGCACACGCGTCCTGAGCTTACCGACGAACAAAAACAAGAGATAAAGGAGGCTTTTGAACTCTTTGACACGGACAAGGATGGCTCACTGGACTATCACGAGCTCAAGGTCGCAATGCGTGCCCTCGGCTTTGATATGAAGAAAGCAGAGGTATTGAAGATATTACGAGACCATGACAAGAGCGGCCATGGTCTAATCGACTTTGAGGATTTTGCAAAAATCAGTTGAGTATTTCAGTTGCATCAATTCTACTCAAGCGACAAGTCCGTACCAGATCCCCAAAACGCGACTCATGTTTACATTATTGGGTCTTGATGAAACCGGATCTCACGCCTACAGCACCTTGAACTTCTCTCGTGATTGTGCGCCCTTTTGCTAACGTTGTTTCCCTAGTGAGCGAACGGATCCTTGCGCGAGATCCGATGGATGAGATCCGCCGAGCTTTCCAATTGTTCGATGATGACAACACAGGAAAAATTAGTCTACGGAATCTTCGACGTGTTGCAAAGGAGATTGGTGACCGATTGGAAGATGATGAATTGTGAGTAATCCCCATTCATTCTCGTTTTGGGGTGCAAGGTCTGCGAGAGGCACGTATGGTAGGCACTTCGTCCCAGCAACCCTTTTTCGTGCTCGTTACTGCATCAACTCCCTTCCTTTGCATTTCCGCTTTTTCTTCACCGCTGTTTGCCAAGTGACTGTTTTTTTTTTCGTTCGTGGAGTTCCAAATTTGCTCACCCCTTGTTCTTCCATTTCGCAGGCAAGCGATGATAGATGAATTTGACCTCGACCAGGATGGAGAGATTAACGAGCAAGAGTTTTTTGCCATCATGACAGACGATGCATAGCTCTCTTCCCTGATGGTCATCATCTCTTCCTATTTTCTCGAGTCGCATACCGTTATACCGTCTCTCACTGGTTATTATCTATTAACTCCCAATTGTTTAGTAATATATTGCGATCGTTCTCCGTACGGAACATCCACGAATTTTATCCTGTGAGTCATTTTCTGATCAAGAAAGGCGCCCTCTTATTCGTAATATAAACAGCTGTGCTATGTTCATTAGAATCCCTCGTGTAATTGTACAGCCGCCGCTTGATATGTGATGCGCCGCTGAGTGATGTCTATTCTATGAATCCTTGTAACACGGCCGGTGCCCACCGCGAATCACGATCGGGAGCCGTAAAGTCTTTAGAGAAGCCAAGGAGGCTGCCGGACCGCACAGCTTGAATTGATGCAGATAAAAACACATGCATTTGTTGTCCACTTGTGGCTACATAGCCTTGATCATACATGATGGGGCCCTATAATTCCCCAAAGAAGACTAAAACAATAATAAAACCCGTAAAACAAATCTCCGAAATAAACACCCGAGGAGTAAAATAATTTACAACCATAACGTATGGCTACATACGCAGAGTGGTGTTAGGATACAACCGAGAATGATGAGAGGTAAATAAAAAATCCGTCCATGATAGTGCAAGCGATGAATGATAAAGATACAACGTGACGATGGGATGCAGGGATAAGATACAACAGGATTGGCATGGGGACATTGGATTTTAGTAGCAGCATCAGCAGATGTCAAGACGGCGTTTTGCGAAGATTGCATATAATCGGCAACATAGTGGGCGCAGTCTTCTGTGGCGAACAAAGATTGCTCTAAGGATAGAACAAGAGCTCCGGGTAACTGAGAGGCGAGAACGTGTGACGACAATAGAGAGGACATCCTAGATGTCGACATGAAGATGATGCGAAGGAGCGGGGCGAAGGTCATGAGAACGTAGGTGCTTTGACTGTGTCAAGGACGTGGCAATGAAGATCATGAGCGAATGACAGACATAAGCCGACCAGGACGACGAGCGGCGATGAGGATGCACTAGAGAGCATCTGGAGCTAGCCAATGCAAATAGGGAAAGAGAGTATAGAGCAAGAAAGTGAGGGTCGTCAAATGAATTTCGAATGCGGGAAATGAACTGAAATCGAGAGATAAAACAAGAGTCGTGCGAGAGTCGTAGAGCGAGACAGAGAAAGGCTGGTCAAAGAACAATGACGCAATGGCCAGACCTGGCGAAAAGCCGACTGCACCGCAGAAGAATATATGGAGAACGTGAGTCCTGCGCGTGAGGGATTATGAGCCAATGACGAACCTGAAGCCATCGTCGTAATCACGGTGGATGCAATTAAACGTCATCCACCATACCCATCCTCTCCATCAACTTGGGAAGATCCTTATGGACTTTCATGTGCTGGCCTAGGTTATCGTGGCGACTAAACTCCTTTCCACAACCAGGGTATGGACATCTATGCGCTGCCATCGTTGATAAGAATGAGGAGATAGACTGCAGAAACATTTAACTTACGCTTTTCATTGGTGTGGATGCTCCTGATGTGTCGTTTCAGATGCTCCCCTCTTGCGAAACACTTGCCACAACCGCTAATGTCGCACAAATAGATCCGACTTCCGAGGGGGTCACTGTAACCTCGGGCCCGACCACTGCCGCCGGCATTGATCACAGTCGGCACGCGACGACCCCTCGATTTCTTCGTGAGGTTAGGGACTGGGACAGGAACAGGGAGGGACCGTGCGTTCTTGCGAGACTTTCCTACCTGAGATGACGAGCCTGGCGTCAAAGTGGAGGCAGCAATAAGAGGTGACTTCGCAGCACGCTTTGGTGCAGGCTGTGGGAGTGTCGAGCCATAGGGGTGGTACCGCGCCGAATTCCTGCCGGAAAAAGATCGAGAACGTAAGCTTCGCGTGTTCTTTGACGTTGTTCGCATGTGGGGTACGAAGTCGCCGTCTCCATCGTCATCCTCTACTTCTTCCGCCCCGTAATCATCGTCGTTGTCGTCAAGGCCAACTTCGTCAACACCGTCTGCGTCTTCTTCGTCATCCAAACTGAAATCATTGTCTCTTTCGACAAGAAAAGTCTCACCAAGCTGTTGTACGAAGCCCTGGGGCATGAAGTGACGCTTCCCTGAACTATGTCCATCATTGGAGCTGGACCCATGGTGATTAAAAGCTGCAATGTCCGGCTCGCCTTCAGCATCCTCATCCTCAGGTTCCGGTAGATCCGTGAACCCCATCACGGGTGATACCTCCGCAGGTCGCACAGTTCTCTGCTCCTGCAAACCCTGTGTTTGAACTTTCAAAGCCTGTCGTTGCTGTTCCTGTTCCTGACACGTGCGCTCACAATCGCTGACGATAGATGATCCAAGATATGCTTGTCTCGGAACAGGTGCAGGCAGCACAGGCATGCTCATCGATGACAACGGATTACTTTGGCTCGGCATATAGCGCATTACTAGTTCTGAAATGCCAGTGTTGTGCTGCCCAATTGGGGATGGACCTGATGCTGAGGATGTCAGGTGTAATGGACCAGATATCTGACGAGTACGCACCTGTCTCGAAAAGACCATCATAAACCGCCAAGCCGTTGGGCGAGTTGGAAATATCAGCTGGCGGGCTATAAGGAGCTACAAGGTCGGGAATGCATTCCACTTTGATGTTCTGACGAGGCTGCTGGTAACAGGCATGCAAAGCTGGAGGGACCGAAGCCGGGAAACCGTGATAAGAGCTTGTGGCCGCCTGCGGCTGGTATTCAGCGTCAAAATCCTGTGGGTAAGAGTGTGCATCGCTCCCCGCAGTATGAGTGAGATTGGCTGCGGGGGTAGGAGGAGACCCATACAAGGAGTTGCTGTATTGCTGAGGATTCACCTCCTGGGGCTGCGGTGGAGGACACAACGGTTGGAATTTTTTCACTTCAGGTGAAAAAGGATACCCCATTGCGACTGACAAGGGCATGGGCAACGGCGCTGCGACAGGCTGCTTATACACCTCCGGGTTCTCCGCCACATACCCCGATAGGGTGAATGCCCGTGGAGCGTGCGGGAACAAGTATCCAGCGGCCACCAGGTCATCGGTCATGATGTAGGGATAATAATCATCACTAGCAACATGCGATATGTCGTTCTCCATCGAATCGATGGGAGGCTCAGAAAGCGGGCTCTCGTTGGCCGATGATGAAGAGAGTGGAGACTCGGCGGAAGCGGCCGAGCTGTCAGACGGGTATGGGTTATAGTCTGGTAGTGGCTGGGGAAGTGGCGACTGCTGTGCAAGAGAGTAATATGAATTGAAACGAATAGAGGGGGAGAAATGGCCAAGACTAGGGCTAGAACTAGAATGCGAATGTGTGCGAGCGAAATACGGGGAGCTTGACATGTTGACAGCCACCGAACGTCTAGACTGTTGTCGTGGGGCTGGCTGATGGGGGAAAGGATAAGGAGCAGAGTCGAAATAAGAGGGACGAATATTCGAGTCCATTTGCATTTTAAGGACAGAGTTGGAATACGGAAGATGCCTTGTCTGGAGTGAATATGAGCCCAGATTTATCTAGAGACACTAAAATAAGGGAAATGATTCGAGTTGGAAATTATTGGTCATACCAAGGACGACAGATCACCAGGTTCGCGCACAAGGCAGCTTAGCGGTCGCGTTCAGGTACCTTAAGCGGATGTGATCGTGTGGCTGTGAATGTAATTTACAATTGAGGGGGGAAAAGATCTGAGAATGGAACAATCGCGGGGAGCGCGTTGGTCAACGGCGGGACACCGGAAAAAGGCCTAGAAAGCTGTATGGAATGCGATCGGGGCTGTGGAGCAAACTGCTGCCAGAGTGCCACTGCCCTTCAAATGAGTCACGTCGTGTTCAAAGGTCGTGCGCGTGAGTGTTCGTGAAGTTGATGATTCTGTCAGAAGCGATGGAGAACAATAAAAGTGTCAATTTCTGTCAATGAGTAGTGCAGTTTCTGAGCGGCGATGAAAGTGAAGGAGGGGACAGCCTACGAAACGAGAGCAGATGATAAACCAATGGCCAAGAATTACTGCAACCTTAGTACAGCCTTTGAAGAAACCTTGCACCGCCGAACGAACCTGGTAGTGATACGGAGTCAAGAGAACGAATTAACGAAACTCATTTGCGATCATAGAGAAGCCTTGCCTGTGTACTATTGTTGATTCTACTTTGCCGGATTGCCACTGGCAGTTCTTCGATAGGGATCTCTCGGGACCAGCTTTCCTTAATGGCTATCCTCTGGATGAGGTGCTTTTCAACTGAAAAGTATAGCCTATGGTCGCTGGTCGTAGCACGAGGCTACCGAACACTTTTCGACAATCCTTGCTTTTTTGGAGAGCTAAGGTTCACAAGCACCAGCAGGCAGCTGCCATCTTAAGCCTCAGATCTAAGGTTTGTGCGGAAACTCCGATTTAACAGCTGATCTCAAGCCGTGAACGTTCATCTACGTTATCATCATCGTAACAGTTTCGCAAATCACACGAACGTTCTACCCTTCCGGCCCTCTCAATAGCATCACCACGTCGGAGTATTCTTTATTTTGCACAGGTAGGGATCCCATGCGCTGCCTTCTATACTCACAGAGATTTCGTCAGTTTAGGTACATAGTTGTGCCTAAGCTACCTTCTTTGATCTATCTGGCGTCTACACCAGTCATTTCCCAACGCGAGGCACTCGGCTCCCTGCAGCCTGATATTTTACTCCTCCCTGCAGCATGAAACCTCTTTACGGTAGCTACTAATCAGCCCGTTACTCAAGGAAAGGCTTCCGCTCCATCCTGTCACCGCATGTCAGTCGCGCCAGGGGTGGCAAAGCGACGTAAATCAAGGATTCCTCGAGAATGTCCCTGAGAGTATCACGCACTTTCATATCTATGGATTGGAAATCCACTCCCTCAGGTCCCCACACCAACAGTGCTACTTGCCTTCTAAATTCATACTGCGTTGCCGTAGACCCTCACCATCCCTTTCCAATCACGCACTTCTTAATCACCCCAGCCACCCTGATTGCGGTGTATGTCGTTTATTTATTGGCTTCTGCGGAAAATTAGACCAGAATCTATTCATGGCACCTGACATGAGCGACTACCTCCCTGGGAATCACATTCGTATCGCACCGCATTTCGATTTTAATCGATTGTTTCATTTATGAAGAGGTTGGTTGGCAGGCGTGTGCACGCCATTGTGATCCTGGATGGAGACTTGCCAAGAATCAACAATGCCGCTCAACCTTCCTTTTTGCGGTTGATACTCGAACTTAAAGCGCCTGTTCTATCTCCATAGAGCAGGGCATCATGGAAATGCCCGCCGGACAGCTGAATTCGGCAAATCATTTTCTGACTGGCCGTTCTGGCGGGAGCGAGTGTGCACGGGACGTAAGTGAGCAAGGCCCCATCAGATAGCCATAAAATTAATTAAAAATCGAACGAGCATACACTTGATCTGAAGCGACAGTCGGTAACTTTCATTTTTAATACACCAAAGATCAGTAATAGAAGGCCCTGGCTTTGTCTGCGGATGTGATGATTCATCTACGCGGTCTAAGCACCGCAGCTGTCTAACGCTTGTCAAACATAGTCTCGTCCGATTCAACGGACTATGAGTGATGGCACTATAGTTGGGACGGAGCGCCAACGATTATTAAGCGGAAACCTGTGTGAACGGACAGGGAATTAGCATTGTCGAATGGAACTGGAATTGGAACTGGAGACCGGGCGAACCATGCTAATCCAATAGCTAGCCTTGCTGGATTTGTGCCAGTGGCAAGCACGAGTATGCCGTGCGGTGACTGATCCAAGGGTGATGTCGCAATATTCCCTGGATCCAGAAAGTAACCTAGGTGCCGATTTATTGCGAAATTGACGTGACCGTCGTCAGTGTTTACTGCGTGTCCTGACGCGTCTCAAATTCAATTACAACCAATTACAACTTGATTATCGAGATGAATTTCAAAGCAGCGAAGGCAATTCTTGGGAATCACCAAATACAGAAACCTGCTATGTTGAGTCAGCGCAAAGCGAGCGCCCGAACAGCAAATAGGCTCCCTAAACTTACCAATAGATTCCAAAACACAAAATCGCCGTATTGCCGTTAGGCAAGTCGACACGTTCTTCGGAACATTATAAAAACTTTGCGGAATAACTCGGAGGGGAGGAAATGTATAAGGTGCAGGACTTCACAATCAGTCGGCAGGTCCCGATGATGTTACTGCTTTGAGAATTGCTACATTAGCTGCTTAGCAAATGTATACATTAGTAGTGTGTGGACATAGAACATCGGAGAACATACGCAACAATTCTACCGAGTGTGCGTGCATAGCCTCGAGGAGATAACCTTATCATGAAGCGCGCATTCGAGAAAAGTGACCTGCAAGCAGGCAACGTCACTGTGGGCCTCGAGATGAGTTAATGGTTTATGGCCTCAGTGCATAGTAGCAGATGACGCTCCATCGTCCATGGGAAGGTTGACACATCCCATCAGTCGATGCCGCGGATGTGCGGAAAGCAACAGGCTGTTCATTTGTAGAGACCAAGACACGCTGTTTAGGTTGGATCCGGCCAGTGGTGCTATCATCATGGATGAGAACGTTATTAATAGCAAAAAAAAAACAAGGAGGACGGCGATTTAAAGAACCAGGGAAGTAAGCACCGGTAAGTGAACGGAAAGTGTCTCGACAATGTCGTTTCCTTGGATAACCCGTGGTGGACGCAAGTGCGGAAATTGGGAATAAATACATTGCCTGGGGATTAGGCCGCGTCAACAACACCATCAGCACACAGTACGTACATTCTTGAACATACAATCTAGGTCAAGATTATCCGAACCAAAGCTACGAACGGGGGCGTGCCAAAACGAAGCTGGTAGCCGCCACATGACGGTAAAGGCAAATTATTACTCCAGTTCGGGTGCTGCTGAGACAAAGCAGTAAATAGAAAGTGGATCTTGTGGAGGCAGTCGACAGGTGCTTCAAGTGCCCACCAGAGGTCCCGATATACAAGTTGCAGTAGAGCGGCCAAGGATGCCTATATTGGTAAATCTGGTAAAAATGGGAGCTAACAGCAAGTACCCTCCCGGTATATTAGCATGAAGATCACTGAACTGAAAGCAGAGTTTACGCAGAACGATAGTCTACTATAGACGTTAACAGCGTCGTCTGCTGCGCAACGTGGTGATCATGACGGTCCGGGCCATGATACGGGTGGTCCATGGACCACCACGGTTGAACACGTGGGTAGGGTTCGATCGTGTGAACGGGGTAGTTTGGCAAAAAAACAACGAAGGACCCCTGTCCGAAATCCCCTGCGCTAGAGTTCGCCCGCAAGGAAATTTTGTTGGTTTGAAAACACAGTTCGACGCTGTTTTATACCGTAGAAATAGTCTGTAACAGCATTGGATAAATCTTTGTCGAAGAGGTGAGCAGTCGTCGTCTCCGAAAAGCCCCTTGTTCTCATTCTCCCATCAGGCGTCGTAAAAACGATGGAAAGCCCTGAATCTCAATTCAACCAATCTCCTGGAGCTCTATCGACACCTTTACAAGACGACGACACCCTAGTAGACCTTAATCAACCTAATAATTTGGTCAGTATCTTTTTTTGCTTTATATTCCGTTATAATATTTACCAGGGTAACGCCACTCTTTACATTCCATTACAATCCCTTACAGGACTCTCTACATCTTTCGACTGATTCAAACCCAAATTCTCGAAGAGTAACGCGTTCCCAAACAACAGGTCGTCCAACTGTTCGTTGGGGAAAGCACGGCAGAGGCGACCCCCCAGATACGCCATACAGAGGATCTAGTGCTTCTCTCAAACGATCCTTCGACGCGCGGGCAGTCGACGACGAAACTGACGTCGAGGCGGATCAAGACTCAACTTACGTGCCATCGAAGCTTCTCAAGATGGAACCTACCGTGTTGATCCCGGAGTCGTCTCCCGGTTCAATGGTTGAGGATACCCCTCAGTTAAAGGAAGTCACGCCTCCATTCGAACCTAGTGGCACCCCAATACCCGGGGAATACACTTTCCTTGACGCTTCCTCTTCCTCATTTACTTCTGAGCGTCGTGGACCGAGGATACGCACGGCCCCCCCTATTCCCGTTCCGAACTTGACAAAAAAGAGTCGCGGTCGCCGCGTCCCTACCGCCGGCGACGATGCCGCAGTAGAAGGAGAAGCAGCTGAGGGACGTAAGGGACGCGTTTATGTCTGTAAAGTGGAAGACTGCGGAAAGTGCTTTAGCCGTGGAGAGCATCTCAAACGGCACATCCGATCTATCCATACACATGAAAAACGTGAGCCTCTTTGTTGCATCATCGCCTCTCCGGACTTTGTTAATAATATCCGTCACGATCAGCGTTCGACTGCCCTCACCCCACGTGCGACAAACGTTTCAATCGGAATGATAATTTACTTCAACATTTACGTGTCCACAAGGGTGACAATTCTTCTCAGACCTCCGTCGATTCTGCACATCCAGGTACCACTACAGAATCTCATCTTGATGATGGCAGTTCCTCGGTAGCGGCCCAGCGCGCCTCATCTAAGGCGAGCAGCACCCGCAGAGCAGTCCGCCCAGCACGTAAGACTAAATCGGCTGCGTCCACCCCACCAATCCATCCGGCACGTATTGCTGCTTCACGAGCGGCGAGCCGAAACGCTCCTCTGACACTTCCACGCACCTATTCCCTTCCTCCGCTCACCTCTTTAGCGTCTTCCTATCACAACCCCGCTGCCGCAGGCTTCATGAACAATACCAACATCGCGGTCTCCTCCCTCCGGACTGTCATGGGTGAGGAGGCTGAGGAGACAGATCACGAACAGGAGGAAACAGAAGTTTCTGAGGACGAGGGTCACCATCGCCAGACAACACACAGTCTCAGCGACCTCCGCTCGATGTACAACTTCCGTAACGCTTTCAGCTCAGCTCCCTTGGTGCCTAGGAAAGACATGGCACGCGGTAACAGTGTACCTGCTGATGAACACCTAGACAGCGCACCTGTCTCCGCAGGACCCGGACCGTCTTCCAGTCCTTCACCTTCATCCATGTCTCACGAAGGTCCTGACGAAGCCCGCAAGTCAACTCCGCATTCTCTGCCAACAGGGGAACTTAAATCCAACGACAACCGTTGATATTCCCGCGTCCTCGTCCAATGAATCGTCGCTGTGGATATACGTTGATTGCCTCATATGTTGATCATTCTCATCAGTCGTTGTCTTGTATGTGTCTTTCGTGTCGCCTGACTTTCATTGATGCTTTGCGTTTACAAAATCGATTTAATATTGATCTCCTATCGTGTCTTCCTTTATCCTCTTTGTCGTTAAAACTTGTCTTTGCGTTTTTGTCCGCGTTCGATTGAATCAGTTTTTGATTTCCTCTTCTATGCCCTCTGGATCCGCATACTTAGTTATCTGGTCTCTATAGCCCTAATTGCGGGTACGGTTCGCCCGCCTTGTCTTGGTCATGTTCTTTTTGCGATACCTGGATGGTTGTAGTACAAATTGTTTGGACAACGCTATAGTTTGGATACAAGATGACCAGGTAATCCATTGTGATGAGTACATTGATTGCAAGAGAATATGTGTGTGCGAGTATTGAAGCAAAGCGAGTGTCATATTGATATCGTACAGTTCCATATATATGCTTCCGATAGCGAATGATCAGATAGTGACCGTTTCAGACATGTGAATGCACTTCAAGCCCATGCAATGATATCCTGCTCCGTGGGGCCAGTGGGAACATCGGACGCGGCGAGGTTGCACTGATGGAATGCGCGGACTTGATCGGGCTTGAAAGCACCGACAACGGTGTGAAGCAAACCGCGGTTGTGGAACAAGACGAGATCGCGTTCCTTCCAATCATGCGGATACACCAACTAGGCAAAGTTATATCAGTTCATATAGAGAAAGAGCAAGCAAAAATAATACCCCGGGGGCGATACCGGGCCGTTGCATCAAGTGCAGAAGTTCGCGAACCTTCCCAAGGTCCTTGATATGTTCTCCATCGGGGTATAAAGCACCCTCACGGGAAGCGCCGGGTGGTAAGGGTTTCACGATAAGTTCTTGAGCACCGCAGGGATGCACTTGGAAGTGTAGTTCGCCTGTGACAGGGTTCTTCCAAAGCTACGTATGCTCAGCTTTCTAAAAGTCATGTCCGCGGAATGGAAATAGGACGTACAATAGGCAGCGTTTTAATTTTCGATTGCTCCCACTCTGGAAGTTCGTTCAGCGGCAATTCCAGACCTTCGTTCACGATTCCTAGACCGTCCGACTTCGCACGGGCAGGCGCCATCCAGACGTAAGGATGGGGTGCGTACCGAACAGAGGTCCGAACGGCAAAGCTCTTCAACTCAGGCGGCAGGATCTGAAACATCTTCTTTCCTGACACAAAAGCTGTGGTCCCCAAAGGCACAGATAGGGTTTCTCCAGATAGATCATCGTCATCGCTGTACCTGACAGTCTGCCTATCACCCTCAGGCACGGTGATACCATAGAGGGTAGTCGCACGAGGTGGATTGTAATCGTACAGCGCGGCATCGATGTGCCAGCGATAGAATCTGGTGAAGCCCAGGGCCTCGTTTTCGGCAGAGACACGAGTCTTGTGGAAGGATGTATGCGAGGGGTGCTTGAGAGCAGCGGATTCAAGACCCTCATGGTTGTAGACCATGCCATTGCCAATGAGTTGAACTTGAGGAACCCGAGGAATCGTCTTAAGATCTGGGTGAAGGATAGACTTCTTGGTCGACTGAGTCTTGTTGTTACCATGTCCGTATGATTCGGACTCGGGATCAAAAGCCTGTATGAACCTGAGAACTGTCTTGAAAGCCATGTCAACAAGCTCGCTTACCTTTGTTAGAGCATACTGTTGTTCCGGTGTCAGAGTAACATCTCTGAACAGCAAAATTCCATGCTGCGAAGTACATAAGTCGAGTGTATTTCAGTGGATGAAGATCCGAGACCTACAGTGTACAAAGCTGTCTCAATCTCCTTGAATTGCTCAGGAGTTAGTTCGCCAGGGCTCACGTTCTTGACTTCCCGACCAAAATCAGGGTCAAAATCAGTACGACTGGCAGTGGCGGGGAGGGTGATTGGTGCTAGCTCAATGGCCATGTTGCGTTCGAAATCAAGTATGAGATGCGAAGTCAAGTCGAACAGAAAGAGTTGATCCGGCCTTATCTTGGCTGTTGCCGGCCCGAACTGGTGCCGACGCCCGTGTATTAGGTCCTAATAGTAGGGACGAATGCATATATTCTGTCAAAATCTGCGGGAAACTTGCAAAAGGGCGGTCAAGGATTTCAAGACAAATTAGATTCTTCTCATTGACGATAAATTAGAAAGGTGCGTCATAGCTGGGTCACAGCCGCGTCACGACCGCGTCACGGCAGGCGGACCGTGTCAGTACTCTCGTTAAGAACTATAATATCTATCTGCCCCAGGCCTAGGCAAGTATAAAGTAAGCTAATATTCGGTTGCCCACGTATGTGGCTTGGTTCACCTTTGTCACTCGCAGCCATGGAAGAACCAGGAGTCAGACAGAGGAAGAAAGCAGCTACTGGGTCGTCGTATGGTCACGAGGTGCGCACTTGACAGTTGCTTTGGTCACTGGTACGCTAATGACTGCAGACGGACGATGAAGCAAAGTCTGGCTCAGCACTTCCAAAAATATATGTGTTACTAGCCGCTGTGTTGGTTTTGGCACTTTACAATGTCTGTATAAAATACTTTCAAAGTTGGCGAATTCTACTTACCCATTGCTAGTTTCTAGCTCTGGTAAAGAGACCGCTCAACCAGTTCCTCGGTACACCTACCAGACATCTACCAGGAGTTCGAACAAATTATGTCCCCACCTTCACAGCGGACGAGGCAAAACAAGACGCAGTGGTAGAGGCCTTTAAAGTACGGAAACGTGTATTTGCTCAGCCTGCCGTGGACTGACACCTCACCTCAGCATGCGTGGTTTGCATACGGTAATGCAAAGTCCATATAGTTATGGGCCAAATGATTGATTTCAGTAGAAAGAGACGCTATGGGTGACGACGAGTACCACCCAATCTCGCACGCTGGCTCAAATCTAACCAAAGCGGGGGGTATTGGGTATACTGTGGCAGACTCTATCGACACGATGATTATCATGGGGCTGGAGGATGAGTATCAGCGTGCAAGGGCATGGGTGGCAGACAAGCTCTCATTTGAACGGGATGGTAATTTCAACACTTTCGAGGTAAGTAGAAACATTTTCATGGGGTAATGGCGACTTGATATGTTTTTAATCATCAGACAACAATTAGAGTCCTGGGAGGCTTACTGTCTGCATACCATTTGTCTGGGGAAGACCCCGTATTTCTTGAGAAGGCCGAGGAACTCGGTAGCCGCATTCTGCCCGTTTTTGAGACAGAGTCTGGTCTTCCGTTATCACTAATTAATCTGGCACTTCGAGAAGGCGTGCAAGATAACGATAATGGTGGGTATATCAGTACTGCCGAGGCTTCAACAATACAACTCGAATTCCGCTATCTGGCGTACCTTACCGATGAGGATACGTATTGGGAGAAGGCTGAAAAGGTGAGTATTTTGCTTAGGGTTCTGCGTTAGATCCTACATCGTCTCAGGTAATGGCCGTCCTGAGGGCAAGCGCAACGCCAAGCGGGCTAGCCTCCATCTTTGTTGAGTACGTCTTGAATTCATAAAATTGCCAAGCATACAGCTTATATGCCAGCCCGAAAATGGGTCGCTACCAAACTTCATCGATTCGGATCGGGTCTCGTGGGGATTCTTACTACGAATATCTACTGTGAGTAGACATAATGTTAACTTTAACGTTGCTCTTATTTTTGAGTTACAGGAAACAATACTTACAAACTGTAAGCATAATATGCAGGAAAATTTGATGTTGGAAAGTCTGATAATTCCCTCAGAACCAAACGGAGCTTGTATATCGCGAGGTATATTTGACGGTTTGATTCAAACATCATTCATTATACGTTTTAGATGTACGCCACAGCGATGACAGGTATCCACACACACCTGGTAAAGCGGGGGCTTTCCAGCCAGCTTCTCTACATTGCTGAGCTTAACCCGGAGCGGAACCAAAATGGGGAAATGTTGGCTGTATCTTGTTCTTCAATGATAGATGCCCTAATGTGATCAATAGTGGATGGCGTTTAACACCCAAGCAAGACCATCTCGTGTGCTTCCTTGGCGGTTCCCTTATGCTTGGTGCCACAACGTCCGGTGCCCTTGTTCACAATGTCTCAATTCCACCCCGAACCGACGAGCTCACCGAACAAGGCGAACGTGATTGGCTTACAGGAGTGGAACTCATTAAGACTTGTATGGCCACATATGACACCCAAACGTATGTTTCGATGTGCCTCAGTAGTGTTTACCTGTGCACTGAACATGACGATCAGCGGCCTGGCGCCTGAAATTGCGCACTTCCGTATTCTGGGCGATGGGGTAGATGATTCAGTGGCTCCTGCGGACTGGTATATCAAAGGCGCGCGGTATGTTGGCTCACTTGTCACATCGAGTCGCACGCTGACTTGCTTGTGAATTACCAGCCCAAACGCCCCTCCTCCTTTTGATGCCCGGTACATCCTCCGGTATGTTTGGTTCTGTTCTGTCGTTCACTCATGAGGGATTCAACTTGTACTGTAGCCCGGAAACTGTCGAATCCATCTTCATTGCCTTCAGGCTCACCGGTGATCCCAAGTATCGCGATTACGGCTGGGCGATATTTCAGGCCATCGAAAAGCATTGCCGCATCCCAACAGGCGGGTACGCGAGTGTGATAAATGTGGATCAAGTTCCCGTGGAGTATGATGATAAAATGGAGACTTTCTTGATGGTGTGTGACTCCCTGCCCTTCCCACATGATCGTGGCTGACTCAGTTTTCTTTGCCAGAGCGAAACATTAAAGTATCTGTATCTACTCTTTGCGGATTCAAGTGTGCTTCCTCTCAATGGTGAGTTCCTTGTTCAATGGACAAGACGTAGCTCATGTATCACATTATTTTACAGAATATGTCTTCAACACGGAGGTAAGCCTGAAACATACATCTGTCATTCCGCATATGCTCAAATTTGGACAGGCGCATCCGTTGCCCGTATTTAATCCAACTATACGCACCGGCTTTTCGTAATTATTCGCCCTGTGCTATCGTGAGATTGTCTGAGTATAATATTATTGGCCGGCTGGTGTATCCAGCTGCCTGCAGTCGCATCGATACGTGCTTAGTCAATTTCGGCTTTACCATTTGTAGCAGCTGCATCACCGACAACCTCGGCACATTTGAAACAACGGCAGTATCCAACACCAATCAATGTATTAATCCTCAAAGTCCAAATAAACTGTCTAATCCAGTAAGTAGAATTATAGCGAGGACCAAGACGATACGACGTGGAGCTCGAAGATGTAACGTGAGTTCATAATGAATGAAGTTAGGGATGAACTAAGTCGTAACGGGTGTGGTAGTATGGTGTGGTACTGATTAAATGTCAAATACAATAGCAGGATCTAAAGCGTCAAAGCAGCAGCCTGAGCATACGATAGGCCCTTGCAAGCGGGTGATTCGGGGGCAAGAGAGATGAATTCCCAAGGCTCATTGATCTCAATGTCATGACCAAAGTCATCAAGAGCAATGACTGAACGGACAGGCGGGAGGACCTCGAAGTCAGTATCTATACACAACTTCGAGTCAGCATTGTGACGAATGAAACCTGGCAGTACGGTACCTTGTGCCTTGGATTGTTTCTTGGTCTTGAACGTCACGAAATCCGCAAGCGCCATCTTGGAGAAACCAGACTTGGTTCTCGTCACTGGTGTAACATTAACGGGGCGCCCCGATCCAGCGAGTATACGAGAGTCAGGCTCATCGCCATCCCAGAGTTCCAAGCTTGCCCTCTTAGCAGCCCGGCTCGCGTGCCCTTGCTTTGGCACCGGTGCTGGTACTCCCCCAGCCGCTCTCTCCTTGCGCTCCTTCACTTGCGCGTGCTCCCGCCGCTCCTTCGTCTGGTGCCTAGCACGCTCGTAGGCACGCTGGTCCTTCGCACCGACTTCGGTGAGACGATTGTTAACCGTCTCATGCGACTGTTCTAAGGATTTCTCGGAGGATGTGGTAGACATAAAGAAAGGTTGAATGACAGTGTCTCACTTATATAGATAGGTGGAAGCGATATCCCACGGTGACGGCGGCGGCGGAAGCATTGTCAGGAGATGTTAGGATCACGGTTACTGGTTTGAAGCGGATGCATCAGTCGCTGAGATTAGCTCGCAGCCGCAACGTTTACCAAGAAGGCTGCTGACGAACGTTGTCGTGACCGAAAGCACTCCACCGAAGATGACGCGAAACAGGAAACTCCGATCGTATACGTGTCACGTGTCAATGATAAATCACTGGCTTGGGAGGCTCCTAAACTTTAAGCCTTCTATATAACGACTTGTCTTCTTATAGAGCTCGTATGTCATATATTACTATTTGTACAAGGGAACAACAAGCACGAACTCTCCTGGTCGGACATGGCCCGAAGACAGCTTGTTTTCTCAACATTGATATCTGATATCTTTCATAGTTGACCCTCTGCATGATGTTGCAGTCGCAGTCTCTTTGCCTGATCCTCATATTACAGTGACTGACACCGAACAAGATCGCCATATCCTTTTAGTCGAGTTTCTGCTGGCTTCATTCCTGAACGTCTGCATGCAGACACTGTAAATGCACATTGAACCCGGGCCTGGCGGCTATTACCGGGCAAGGGTCAAGGAAAAATCCTAAAACCTGTGATGAACGTATATTTGTCTACTATCACGCATGGGGGAGGATGTCGGACCTGTGCCTGACACCTTGTTCGATTGGAGGAATCCAGCATACGCGAAAAGTTTAAGCCCCCATGACTCGGAGGGTTCTTGCTGCTACTCACCATAAACAGCATCCTTTACTTCAGCTTTTCATACGCCTTTTTCTGCGTGTGGCTTCCGTTTATTCTTGGAACAAGATCGATATGGGTAGGCGTCCTTCGTTGTAAATAGGGTGATGGTTTAATGTAGCTGGATGCAGGCGCAATTAATTTCTAGGTCGTTTCCCCACTCCAGACAGATGTTGACTCAGAATCGACAGACTGCAATTTTGGCTGCACATGCAGTGATAAATATTACGATGTAGCGACGATACCAGCAGTAGATGTTTTAGGTAACTATATGTACCATAACTTATGTAAATACGCCCTCTTCTTGAGATGAGCTATAGTCAAGTGAAGTACAGAAGGTTAGCAATGTACCCTCCTAATAATTATGCTGGGAAATAGGAATAGAAAAGAGAGTGAAGACTGGTGCACGCAATAACCGAAACGACAGACGATTAAAATATATGTGCAATTAAGGAGAGGCCGCGTCGGCCTGGGGGAGTTCAATGGACTTCTCCTCAGTACTATCGGAACTCAGTTCTTCAGCCCGTAAATTTTGTTGTTGATCCTGTTGCGCGAGGTCTGGTTGGCCGTGTCTGTCACCAGCGGCGCTGGGTTGGCGTGTACCTATACCGTTGCCAAATGCCGTCCAGTCCATGAAGTCACGCCGTACTTCGATGTAGTCATTCGCAAATTCACCGATCTGGGCTATCATTAGACTAGTAGAACATCAAGAGTATGACAGGGCTTACCTCGACTTCGTCAAGACCGAGTTTCTCACCCTCAGCCGTTGTGCGTAAGTGAAGGCCAGGGATAGCGTTGACGCACTTGGCAATGAGAGCAGTAACAACGAATGAGTATGAACACGTCGCGCAAATATAGGCGACTTGGATGTAAAGCTGTTTCCAGTTGTGGTCGACCCAGCCACCAGGGACATTTGTATTGACGCCATCCAGGGCGATAATAGAACGGGAAGCGAAAAATCCATTCATCAAGAGACCCAATATCCCGCCGACAGCGTGCTCAGCAAAAAGATCGAGTGCATCATCCATACGAAGAAGAAATTTAACTCAGGGTTGTGTCAATAAGTGCACTCCCAAGTAATACAATAGTCTTACCTTTAGTTGCGTAATTACACACAGCGCCAGTGATTATGCCCATGATTACTGCTGCCCATGGATGGATGAATCCTGAAGCAGGCGTGGCTGCTACGAGACCAGCAATGGTTCCAGAGCAGAACCCGACCATAGTATATTTGCGCTCCAGGCGGTAGTCGAGGAGGCACCAGACGATACCGCCACACGCAGCAGCAAGCATTGAGTTCCACACCGCCATGACGGCGCGCAAATTCGCCCCAAAAGCGCTACCACCATTGAAACCTAGCCATCCAAACCAGAGTATGAATGTACCCAGATTAACCATGGAGACATTGTGCGGTCTGAAGTTCAGGAGTTCCTCCTTCTGCCTGCGGCCAAGCACCCAGGCATAGGCAAGTCCTCCGACCCCGCTTCCGATCTCCACGGGACCTCCACCTTTTAGATGAAAAGGATGTCAGAGAATACATACAGCAGTAAAGAAAATTAATTAACCTGCATAATCGAGAACGCCGTATTTGAAGGCCCATCCGTTTATATTCCACGGCCAACAAGCGAGAGGGCAATAAACCAAGGTCATCCACAAAAACGTAATAACCATAGCAGGAAGGACCCGTCCGCGCTCAGCGATTCCTCCCACCAGTATTCCTACTGTGACGCATGCGAATTCCATCTGGTAGAATGCGTATAACAGGTCAGGAATTAGTGGGGAACCTGGTGACGGGTCACCAAGGACATCCATCAGGCCAAAGTGGGCAAGGTTGCCTATGAATCCATTGGTGGCAGTTGGCGAAAACGCCAAGGAGTAACCCCAGAAGTACCACTGAAAAATACAGACTGCGTTGCTGGCAGTAACTGCCCAGATAAGGGTCAAAGCGGACTTTCTTCTCGCCAATCCGGAATATAGAAAAGCTGATATAACACCATAAGTGAGCAGATGGGAAATCCGGTGTGAGAGAGATTTGCGAACCGAGACCTGGTATCATAAAAGATACCATGGCACCCGCCACGATTATGAAGGAGATATCTCCACGATCGAACCTGTGGTATGCAATGAGAATGCTACAGCGGCAGAAATGCTATTGGCTCACTGGGTGGTATCTCCTGTTGCGCAAGATAATCAGCATCAATATTGTGCCTCGGTCACTATGACGGTTGTGGGACTCACTCTTCGAAATAGCATTCAACACTTCTAAGATGCTCTCTCTGAGAACCATCACGTCGAATATAGTCTGGCAAGGAGATACGCCTAGTGCTGACTATTCAGAAAGTCACGTCTGTCCAACTAATAAACCAAGTTGCTGCGCGCTGGAGCTTTAACTTCGGGGCTTGACATGTTGAAAAGTTGAATGAAATTTCATTGGTCGGATAACGAACGACGCCAAGCTTAGATAAGAAGAAGGAGTGCCGCTCCTTGCACTGCACTCTTGAGTTACGGCGCATATGTGACACCTGCGGTCTGCCTCCTCCTGACATTTACATCCGCTAAAGACCCGCCGGGAGTCTGGGCAGCCGCAAAGGTGAGTCCCTAGATTTTAAATCTAGGTTACTTATTTTCTATGATGTTATTTTATCTCACGTGATTACAGTATCAGTATTCATATTAGGTAACTGACAGATTATCTTCCATCCAACATGACCTTGCTGAGTGCTCCGCGAGGTGATATACACACACGACTCGAATCGATCGATTTCTTTCAGTGATCACGATCAAGCCTTACATCGCACTCGTTCATGGAAGCTCAGACTCCATGTCTACGTCTCCTAGCTGCTGGCTCCAACGCTCGCGGTCAGCTAGCCAATGGTTCTGATGACGATTCACATACTTTCAAAGAGTGCCGCTTCATAAGCTGCATAGAGGGCACGCTTCCCCCCGGCGCGCTTGGCATCTTGCAGCTTGCGACTGGAGCAAACCACACTCTTGCATTGTTGGAGTTTGGTGACGGCCGAAGGGAGCTTTGGGGGTGCGGAGACGGACGCAAAGGGCAGCTGGGTCCAGAATACGTGGAACAGTTGTCAGAATTTACGCCGATCAGCATGCCCTTGCACAAAACTTATACTTCCCAAGGATATACCTGTTGTCTTATCGCTGTAGCTTGGGAGACATCATATCTTGTTTTGAAATCACCTTCCCGACCAGACGTGGTCATCGCGATGGGTTCAAATGACTTTGGGGTACTCGGCGTGGGCACAAAACAAGCTACGGCAACTCCAGCAGTCGTTTCGTTTAATCACCTCACTATCGAGGGACGCTCTATCGATCCCAGTGAGCTCGTTATCGAGTCCATTGCTGCAGGACCTCGTCACGTCGTACTTAATGTGCGAGCCGTTCTCAGTAATGAGCATATGCTCATCGGCTGGGGTTTGGCCAGACATGGCCAACTAGGGGACACGAAGATCGTGAACTATAACCGCCCTCATATCGTTTCCCTCGATATATCTCCAGATCCGGTGCAAACATATTCTCTCGGTCTCCAACACACCGTCGTCTGCCCACCAATCAGGGCGGACAACAGCTCTTGGATCTAACAAGAAAGGACAACTCCATAGTATGGATTCTTGGGGGCGTGTTCGACAGGTTGGGTGCACGTGGAATGGGACATATCTTCTCAGAGACGACGACGAAAATACCCTTCTATCGACGGGAAGTAATGCCCATGGTCAACTAGGTCGGAAGTCGCAAGTCGAGGAGAACAGGGTTACCGTTGGGCCTGTCAAATTTACTGTTATCCCACGATGGCAAATTGCCTTCACTGAAATCCTTTGCTTGTGGCAGCGAACATGTGATAGCAGCGATCTCTCCATCTGGCTCGTCGGACATAGAAGTTTGGGGTTGGGGGTGGAACGAGCACGGTAACTTGGGGCTGGATCATACAGGATGATGTGCCGAAGCCCATCAAGATCTGGCCAGCAGAAGGACACACGCTGGACGGAAGAATTGCTCGAGTATGGGCTGGAAATGGGACCAGTTGGATATTGTTACAAACATAATATACAGCTCTGTGCTGAAATGCGACGTATGCGGAACAAAGAGGATAGCCAACTATTGAAGATACAGGGCAGGGCAAGGACAGAGGTCGCTAATCATCCAAGAGGTCCATGTCGTTGTGAATTTGCCGGACAGTGGTTTCCTTCGAAGCAGCGAGCTGTAACCATATATAAGCGTCTCCTATAATCAGTAGAGGACCTCGTAGAGTTTGATACCCTTCCTATCAATAACTTGATGCAGAGTGTTAGCTTGCAGGATACAATAGAGGTCAGAACATGGGGGCCAGACCTGAGTAGCATCCTTGGCTTCATTATAACGATGCAACAGGTTTATGTGTCTTGATACAATAGCCTCTGCACTCTCGTCCTCACTGTAGATTAACTCAAGGGGTCAGTGCATTCCACCGGAGTCGATTATCTGCTCCAACCCTATCCTCTTCTGTGGGACATCAATTTCTGCTTGAAGTTTATCGATGTATTCTTTTTGTTTCTATAGATAAATTTAAACACGCTTTTGTATGACTTGAAATCTGACATACCTTGGCAGACGTCACGGCATGCATGATAGTCTGTTCTCCTGCAGAACGAATACATAGAACTTCGGAAGTGACGAGGCAACGCGTTGTTGACTCTTGTTTGTGCATCTGAGTTCTTCCACTTGCCGCGCTAAGCCATACCTGAATGAAATTGTTGTAATGCTGACGCGCAGGTTGGGAATCATGCAAATTATTTCTGCAGAACCACCCGTTCATTTTGAAGACACGCACGACACACGAGACTAGTGCTCATAATGAACCTTCATATTCCACATCGGCTCGCCCTGCAGCCACCCAATCTTTGCATGCACACACTCCAGCGAGTCCATGCCCGTATGCGCGTTCACAAGGCCTGGAGTGCCCTCCTGAACACCCTTGCGCAAGTACTCATCGTGCATCTGCGTCGCCGGCCAAATCCGTTTTGTTACAGCCTCAACGGTAGCCAGCACATCGTTTCCGATGAACGCCTGAAATCCAGCACGCATCTTCGTTGTTACGGCTGTTGGTTCCAATGCATACAGTACTGGAGGCTCAAGCATCTCATTGCTTGATACAATTGGCGTGCGCGTCCAACCTGGGTGAACATTCACGGACTGTATGACCACTCAGCGGTCTGCGACTGTCATCCCTTCAATTACTCACACGAATGTTCCAAGCAGGAAGGACTTCTTGTGCCAGGACCTCAGTGAACGGATCCAAGGCTAGCGGTGGTGAGTCGAAGTCACAGAATGTGCCATAAATAGCACAACCAATTCATCTGCTTTTCTACAAACACCAAATGCCTCAGCAACGCTTAATCATACAGCATCAACACACTCACGTGGTATTGGAGAACCTGACCAACGGGACTGCGGTGGTCGCTGCCATGCTCGATACTTGGATGAGCACCCCTCATAACCCTTCTGGTTTTTTTCTCTAAAGGATCTAACTGCCTCAAAGCTTACCATTACCGCGCCCCAGAAATTGATATCCGTTAGTTCCCTGGCACGGTCCAACGACATCCCCTAAAAACCGCCTGCGCTGCGTTGTTATATACGACCTCGACGTGCCCAAAGGCAACCTTGGCCTGTGCAAAGACAGATTTTACCTGCGCTTCGTTCGTCACATCCACGGGAGTACTAGGAACTGAGTGCGCGGATATTTGGCCGCGAGGCCATCAAGGACGGAGGGCTTGCGCAGAGTTGCGATGGCAATCTCGCCGTTACGCAGGACCTCTTCGACCCTGCCAAACCTGGAGGAAGAACCGGTAACTATGCTCAGTCAGTGACCCGCACAGTGAGGAGTTACATGCACCAACTCACTCAACCAAACTCGAGGAGTGGATCGTGCCATACCTATTTTGCTTGTTTGCTCGTTGAGAGCACGTAAAGTATTATATAGCACAAGTGTTTCAGGTTTGTGACACTAATTTTGTCACTCGATTTGCCGGACACGAGGGGCAAAGACATCACAGATGAATGTCGTCCGAGCCTTTCGACGCTATTCATCCCACGGTCCTAAAGGTTCGCATGCCTGTATCGTTCATGTGATGGTGCCCTGGTGACGCCAGTACCAAGCTAGCCTGTACATAGTCGATAATCGCTTGCCAAGGCCATGGATCATGTTGGGTAAAGTGAAGCAGAGCTACATGTGGGTAGTCTGCAATTCAAACTTCGCAAATTCATGCTACTGCCAAGGAATATTTGAGTCGATATACAGTATGGCCTTGTACCTCCATTCATATGCAAATGTGATATAACTCCGGCTTAGGTCGGGGCTGCAAGCAGACGGGGAGACAATTACCGTTGCGAATGGTCGAATAAATCCTGGCATAGAATACGGGGGTCATTGGGTGGATGGCCTCATTGCTTGTTTGAAGGCGAGAGCGTCATCATGATTGTGATGTACTTGGCTCATGGCAATCGTTAATATGCCGCCGGCTTTAATCAGAAGAAGTGTCAACACACCGGTAACTTCAATTTGAAGAGGCCAAGGCAAATGAGGCATTAATCTCTAGTCCATGGTTGTCAGCTGGTTCCTGTGCCTCTATGGTCCTAATCTTCACTGTGCTTACAAGTTTATTTCGTGTTGTCACAAGATGATCAGTTGCGATCAAAAAAAGCCGTTGAATTTTGACATACCATTGCATGCGTACAGACATATAGTCTACCGAGATGTCAACTCAATCTATCGGTATGAAATCGATTCTCCTTGGCGAGTGTTAAATAACATATTTGTGTCATGAGTGTTATATAGAGAATAAAGACGAGTGTTAAAGACCAAATTGGATTTGATTCTGAACGCGGTCACGTGCCGCTGGCTACACCATCCACAACGCCCTCACATTTTGAAGTAAGACTCAGAGAAGCAAACTTGCTTGATCACACCGTCCTCCGTCGAGCGCCTCGAGTCTTTCATGGACAAACTCCCTTGTGGATAAATCTCGCTCTGAAGCTACCCATGGATCTCATCATAAGAACGAACACAACCGGAAGCAGAAGTTTTGCGAGGACGTAGTCGAACCTCTGTAGGTGTTGCCCTCGCACGCATTCATAACAAGACCCATTTTAGGTTCAAATCAAAGGTCGCAGAGCAATATATATCTACCCACTTCCACTCTTAACTCTTTCTTAAATTTTCCTTCTCTGTCAAACTCCCTTTTACCTGATCCAACTTGTGCATGCACAGTTGACAAATCAGCATGTCGCCTGCGTGGAAGGGGAAAGATCGGTCGACGACTACGATATCGCAGACAGACACACGCGCCTGGTGCACCCGCTAAGGGTGACTGGTGATGCCGATCTGTTTGTTCGATAAGTTCACCTCTTTTGACGTGTCTTAACGGTTTTCATGGACAGGAGGTTTTCTGGGTGCTTTGTCAGTCTTCGATTATCACCTCAAATCCATATCACTAGATCCATCAACACACCCAAATTCGTTGATCTGTGCTTCCGCGTTGATATTTAGTTCACTGGCTAGTATACATTATCGACGTGCTTTCTGAGTGTATCAGTAGCCTGCCTATGAGAGGGTCCTGCCATGACCTGTTGACAGCCACTTTTTTATGTCTTGCCAATCCGCTCTATCACGCCTCCTTAATAAGGTCTACACCTGTGTTTTCATAACCATTAGGCGGACATTAGGATCTGATGGCGTGGGTCGAGATCGTGACCGAAAATGATTATCACTGCTCACATTCTGTTGCAGTCTGTCGCTTGTAGGTTTTCATTCGGATCTCATCTTGATGCGGGGCCTGAGGTTTACCCACAGATTTAAATATAGCTCCTCATATCTCATTGCTTACCATACAACCCCACTCTTGAGTTGTTGACTCTGCTAGCAAACCATGTTGACACTCACCGATGTTACTTGGTTGAACATATGCCTTGTTGGTGTTGGGGTTTATGTGGCAAAGCAGGTGCTCATCAAGAAGAATCCTGCACCATACCCACCTGGTCCCGCAGGCTGGCCTCTCGTTGGTAACGTTTCAGACATGCCTCGCATCAAGCCCTGCCTCAGATTTACCGAGTGGGGCAAGAAGTATGGTGAGCGCCTCCCATTTTTCAAAAACCATACTTATTTAAAAGTCATTTCTGGAGGTGATATCACGCATGTCCAGGTTCTAGGTCAACACATCATTGTGCTGAACTCTGTCAAGACTGCAATGGAAATGCTGGACAGTAAAAGCGCTATATATTCCGACCGTCCTGTTTTTCCTATGGGTGGCGAACTTGTTGGCTTCAAAGATGCCTTACCTTTCCTCCCTTATGGTGACCGTTTTCGCCGGTACCGCAAGAACCTCCACCGTGCCATTGGCAGCCGTGCCGCCGTGGACGAATACAGGCAGATTGGGGAGATTGAAACTCGCCGATTCTTGAGGCGTGTGCTTGCGAAACCCAATCAACTGCAGGAGCATGTTCGACAGTATGTATTATTTATCTTTGCATTGACGTGATATTAAATTTTTATTGTAGCACTACTGGCGCTGTCATTCTGCGCATCTCTTATGGTTATGAAGTGAAAGAGAACAGCGATCCCTTCGTTGGCCTTGCAGACCGCGCTATGGACGGAATCTCGCAGGCCACAACTCCCGGTGCCTTCATGGTTGATATTTTACCGTTGTGTAAGCTTTATTATTCCTGACGTTGGCTTTCAATGACCTTGATATTTTAGTGGCAAAAGTCCCCGCGTGGTTCCCTGGTGCTGGCTTTCAGCGCATAGCACGTGAATGGCGTGAGACCCTCGAAGAGATGGTTTCTGCGCCCCACAAGTTGGTCAAGGATCAGATGGTGACCATTTCGCCATTTTGCGATCATGCGTTGATGTTTGACTTTTTCAGGCCGCTGGCATTGCCCCTATATCTTTCACCTCGAATCTTTTGGAAGACTGTGCTGTGTCTGCAGAAGAGGATCACATCGTGAAATGGTCCGCTTTTTCTCTATATGGCGGTGGTACCGACACGGTTGGTCCCTCCCCACACATTCGTAGCCATCATCTTCTGAAAGTACTACACTTATTTTCTCAGACCGTTTCTGCAATATATTCCTTTTTTCTGGCTATGACACTTTTCCCCGATTTGCAGAAGAAAGCTCAGGCTGAAATAGACGCCGTAGTCGGCCCTGATCGTCTTCCCTCCTTCGCCGACCGTGACTCTCTCCCCTATATCGAGGCACTTGTTAAAGAAGTCCTCCGGTGGAATGTTGTTTCTCCTACCGGTATGTGAATTTCGTTTATGACATCATTGAGTTGACGAAGGGAATCTCGATGACAGGTTTCCCCCACCGTGCGACTGAGGACGATGACCATGACGGGTATTATATCCCAAAAGGCTCCATGGTATTGCCTAACATTTGGTCAGTACTCCCCCGTTTCTGTATTCGATTTATGAATGGAATTTAAGACTTTTAATTGCGATAGGTTCATGCTCAACGACCAACGGATATATGCTAATCCATCGCAATTCAACCCTGAACGCTTCTTGACTAATGATGGAAAGGAACCTGAGATAGATCCTCGCACGATTTGCTTCGGCTTTGGTAGACGGTAAGCATGCAGTTGAGTTTGAGCAGAATGGCTAACTTTCTGCTCCGCAGTATTTGCCCAGGTATGCCTAACTCACGGAAGACAAAAACTTATCTGAGCCGCTTACTTTTAATTGGGCAGGCCTCCACCTCGCTGATGCATCCATCTGGATATCTACTGCCATGTCATTGGCCGTGTTTGATATTTCCAAGGTTGTCGAGAATGGTGTTGAGATCATCCCTGAGTTTGAACCGTCATTAGGTAGCATCAGGTATGTCGTATATCTTGTCACCTCCGGTGCTGGTCTGGATAGACACACTTCCAGTCACCCCAAACCCTTCAAGTGCTCTATTAAGCCTCGCTCTGCAACAGCCCTTGGACTCATTCGGCAAGATGCTAACTACTAAGCGCGTTGGTGAAACTAGACAAATTGATAACACGTTAGTTACAACCAGAAAATTTACAAGATCATCGATGCCCATCGCTATGTCGCCTGGGGAGTTCGCACATGTGCGGAACCAACCGTTCATTTTGTAGATGTACGCAAGACTAACATTGAACTTTGTACTCCACATCAGCTCACCCTGTAGCCACCCAATCTTTGCATGCACACGCTCCAGCGAATCCATGCCCTCTTACATACCCTCGCATAGGTCCTTATTGTCCGTCCGCGTCACTGGCCAGATGTGCTTTAAAATCACAGCCTCAATTTATGTCAGCCAGCGCATCGATGAACATATCCACCCTCATGAAACCTCGTTACAGTTGTCAGTTCCGATGCATGCAATGCTGGCGGCGAGCATCTCATTGAATGCGTTGCCGAATAAGCGTGACTAACATGTTTCATTTATGTCAAGTGGCACTATCGATATCGTCAATGACCAACCAAGTTGCAAAATGCGTTTGTGGAGGATATGCCTGATATCTTCCTTATCTCTGAGCCTCCGAGTTCTCTCCCAGCTACGCGGCATCGACGGACTTCGCCAAAGGTACACGTCGATCCATATTGTATTATTACTTTTACCACCCCTCAATTGTATACGCGTACAGTGTGGAAGCCGTCATAGTCGCCTGCCGTTCGCAGATAACTCATGTAGCGGTTTTTCATTAGATAATCAAGTATTGCCCGAGCTGCATTCACGCCTCTGGTTTTGACAGTGATAGTGAGAACATGCGGGTGAGCATACTGTGGTATGGCAATGCAATAAAACTAAAAATGTGGAACAAACCTGGTCCAATCTACGGTATCGTATACGCCAGGAGGTAGTGATCGCAAGCTCAGCATCATAAGGATGATTAGTGTAATGCGTGCAGCAATATATATGAGAGAGCTGATGATTGCAATGATTATCATGATGAGCCCATGACCGGAATCCATGTCGACCAACCACATGGAATACCCAATATTAATAAAAAGAAATACTGGGACGCATGCTGTCCTAAGGGATGCCGCACGCCACTGCTCAGTGTGGTTCTGAAACGAGTAATTCCAGCACAGACTGTTGAAGTCCGAACGATCCGAAGAGAAAGAGAGTGAGGAAGCCGAAGGATCCGACATGATAGGTACGAGCGGGAGAGAGAGGTCCGAGCGCATGAGCCAGACGGGCCAATAGGCTGCGCCCAAATGACATCGGCTTGCGCCCTGCAATATACATATGTCAGAAAACCTCACCTTTGCGTTCCTTACTTACCTTGCTATAAAACCAAGTGCCCATCAGACGCGCACATCTCAGTTCTAGTTGAAACTGAGATGTGAGTACTTGGAAACATGTATGTCAGCATTTGCTGACCAAAACCGTAGCGTACCTTTGTGTTCTAGGTACTATACACGTTAATATGAGTTCTAGTTGAAATTGAGATCGTACCTTTGTGTTCTAGCTCCCTCTCCCGTCGTTCGCTCGCCTGTTCTCGCAACACAGACAATGTATGGCTCCAAACACCATCCCACTGAAACATCCAAGGAAAAGTGTGGTCATATTGTGATACTCACCGTAGCCACCCAGAGATGGAATACGACGAGAACGGGCAGCACGGGGGGAAACGTATGCGTCGATGCCCATAAGACTGACAAAAGGATCGGCCAGATAAAAGAAATAGGGAAGACAGCATACACCGGAGTCTTCTGATTCGGCCTTCCTAGAATGCGAGCGAATGAGAACGATCTCATGCAGAATATTGACGACGTACTCGTAGGTTAAGTCACTTGGCGGAGATGCAGTTGCCTTCCAATGAAGAACGGAAGGACGTCGTACATCCTTAGGTTTCTTCCACCACAAGAAATAGGCAATGCATGTTAGAGCAGCTACAGCTAGGGTGTCGATTTCAAGCAAGGAAGGTTCTGAACGTAACGTGCGACAAGCTGAGCGACAAACCACACCAGCTGAAGAATGGCGATGCCTTTTGATAGTCCATCTCCCTTGCTTCGATCTTCTATATCTGCCTCTGTAATAACAGGCATGTCCACGTGTCCCTCACGAACAAAGCGCAGAAGTTCATGGGGTGTAAGAGTGGCTTGCGGCTTGCCATCGACGTAAAGCATGAATCCACCCATCCACGCGAAGAACCCATTTGTCACCGTCCATACTGTGAAAGAAACCATAGCACGTTAGTCCCTGCCTGATCGGATAGTCCAGGCATGTACTTAACCTGTAAAATCTGCAGGTTTGGGAGCGCTGGGATTTCCACTTGATTGTTCAATTTCACCAAGTGATTTAACCGTGGTCTCTGATATAACTCGATGATCGCCTTGAGTCGTAGCATATTGTGCACCAATTTCATCGTTGAAGTCCTTTGCAGCTGCACGAGCGCTGAAAAACTGCCGCGTGGCCCAGGTGACCATGAGCTCCGGGGCGATCAACGCCATGACAATGGTGAATAAACGACGAGAGGTAATAGCAAATGCCTTCTCCTCCATGCCTGGAACATTCGTATGGATGGCAGTCCATGTGCACGCAAATAAAGTTATCCCACAGCTCCAGATAATGTCCCACAAGGTTCTGGTGTTGCAGGACGGACAGTCGCTGGCGTTGAGGGTATGGACACTGGTACCATTGAGACTTGGTAGTGAAGCGCAAACAAATCCAATGTATACCAAGGTTGTGTAGGGTAGGAGGGTCATGGTGAAGTTGAGATTATACGCTTGTCAATCCCATTCTATTTAAGGGCTCGGGCTCGTGTATTGATGCACGCATGCCATAGCGTGATACACCAGATTCAAGCGCTAACAATTATGCTCCGAGGCCACCATGACCACTTGGAATGGCAGATATAATCTGGATCTATAATGTGGTTGTAAACGTTCAATGTGGATCCAGAAGCCTGGCAGTGAGACATGAGGCATACATTCATTTGGACTGCTAGCGCTAGCGCTTGGGCTTAGATCGTATTGTCGTAATTCCCACTGCTAGGAGTCTTCTAGTGCACTATTTTTAAGTTTCCCTGCAACCGATTCAAAATATGAAAATGCAGTGACGATGCATGTATCGTTCTGGGCCCGAAGTTCCTGTCTTGTTGCGATCAATACCAATGATCTTGCGCAAACCGGCTATTGGGAAGTTCGTCGTGTAATCAAGAAGGAACGACCTTCTTCCTTCGATATGGTCCGGCTAGGGGGAGACTAGTGAGGTGCCATCCTCGCACTTTGTGCCTTGCGTTCTTGTGATGCTGTCAATACTTTGAAGATACTAGAACACGCACTCATTCCCACTGGCATGATCCTAGGATAGGCTGGAACACAACTTGTGAGCCGTTCTGCGACCAGGACAATGCGCATCCACGGAGCCTGATAGTGACACATCAATAATCCAGCATTTTGTGCAAACCTGCACACGACGCCTAGTTTTCATATACAAAGTGAAGTTTGAGATCTGCTGAATCAATGAGGTGGTCATGTGCTCAATTGCTGCGGGGAGCCAAGTATGACTTTCGTGTTGCTTCGAAGAGACGCGCCGACCTTGACAATTTTGCATTGCATAGTCAGGAGACGACATGGTCACCCGGATCCATGTGTTTCTCGTCACGATCGAATCGGCGATCATCTTCAAGGAGTGCGGGAGCATGCGAGTCTTACGGGAAATTACTGTGGCACCGCGAGCACTTGAGGTTTACGAGGATCTGCACACTCTTGTATAGTGCAGCACCCGAACGAACATTCCCGAGCATGATAAATGTTCCAAGAGCACCACCATAATGTTCTTGCGTTCCTTGACTTTCTCGATTTCGATACGTTCAAGGGGTCAAGTGATGGTGAGATGCCGTCGGATTGGACGTGTTAGAGGGCAGTGACTGCGCATATGGCGACCAGATGGGAAGCATGGATCCCTGAGACCTGGTGAGAGATAGAAAATGGCATGATGATCTTCTACAGCTTCTGAGTGCAACATACAATTTACGACTAGCGCCAAGTGTGTTATCACCGCATGTTTTTCCAGTTGCACCGTCGTGCGCTCAGCAACCAGCATCCCACTGAATGAGTCCAAGGGCTGTTGCAGAACGAAGCTTAATTGGACACCTGAAGTTTTGGGGTGGCTGGGAGGGTGTCTATCCAGACTCAGGCATGATCTCAACTGCCAGGAGGGCCCCGGCTGGGCACAGCAAGGGTGTGGATGATTCACAAGATAGGGTACACTGCAGAGTGTAGGTCCTGGGTCCTGTATACGTACATGGGAGCGTTGTCGGTGTAAGAGAACGTACCAAAACAGGGATGTCAAGGAGAAGAAGAGAAGAGAAGTTAGACATTCGAATAGAAGTTCATCTAGAAGCCACTAGCCATGGAATGGTAATAAACTGAGTGCGTAGAATGGCATGTTCCCCCACAATCCCCGGTAGCGTTGTATTGATGCATGGCCCTAGCGCGCATGTCCGGTACTACGACTGCAGCCTGGCCAACTTGAAGCGTTGGCGTTGTTGAAGTTATACCGTGACCGTGACCGTGACCATTGACATTGTCAGAGAAACTCGATTGCCAGTACAGAGGTGTGCTTCAGTACAGAAAAGTTGGACTTCCGTCTTAATACTATTACAATGTTACAGCCACAAGGTCGACAATTGAAGGCAAGCCTGAGTATTTCAGGCTTGGTTCGGGAGTGCATGGGAATCATGCACGAGAACTTTACTAGTACTCATAATGAACCTTCGTATTCCACATCAGCTCACCCTGCAGCCGTCCAATCTTTGCATGCACACGCTCCAGCGAGTCCATGCCCGTATGCACGTTCACAAGGCCTGGAATGCTCTCCTGAACACCCTTGCGCAAGTATTCATCGTCCATCTGCGTCACCGACCAAATGCGTTTCGTCACAACCTCAACGTCAGCCAGTGCGTCACTTATGGTGAACGCATCGAATCCAGCACGAATCTTCATTGTTACGGCTGTTGGTTCCGATGCATACGGTGCTGGAGGCTCGGGCATCTCACTTGATGGAAATTCTACAATAGGCGTGCGCGTCCAACCTGGGTGGACATTCACGAACTGTATGGCTACTCAGCGGTCTGCGACTGTCATCCATTCAGCTACTCACACGAATGTTCCAAGCGGGAAGTACTTCTTGTGCCAGGACATCGGTGAATGAATCCAGGGCTAATGGTGGTGAGTCAAAGTCACAAAGTCTGCCACAAACAACATTACCTGCTTTCCTATGAACACAAAATTCTTCAGCAACACTCGACCAAAATAGCACCATCTCACTCACGTAGTGCTATAGAACCCGATCAGTGGGACTGCGGTGGTCCCTGCCATGCTCGATACTTGGACCAGCATTCCCCCAGCGCCCTTCGGATTCACTTCTCTAAAAAATCTAACCGCCTCAAAGCTTACCATTACCGCGCCCCAGAAATTGATATCCATAAGTTTCCTGGCACGGTCCAACGACGTCCCCTCCACCTCCTGAAAAAACGCCTGCGCGGCGTTGTTATATACGACGTCGACACGCCCAAAGGCATCCTTGGCCAGTGCGAAGGCAGATTTTACCTGCGCTTCGTTCGTCACGTCCAGGGGGAGTACTAGGAGCTGAGTGCGCGGATATTTGGCTGCAAGGTCATCAAGGACGGAGGGCTTGCGCAAAGTTGCAACAGCAATCTCGCCGTTACGCAGGACCTCTTCGACCATCGCCCTGCCGAACCCAGTGGAAGACCCGGTGACTACGATCAGTCAGCGACCCGCACGGTGAGGAGTTACATGCACCAACTCACTCAACCAAACTCGAGGAGTGGATTGTGCCATGATGATTCTGCTTGTGTCACTTGTTGAGAGCCGTTCCACATGATATAGCCTGAACTCTGGAGCCTCGTGATACAACCATCCTGTCAGACTGTCATTCTAGTATCATGGTCCGTCTCTTATCAGAAGTATGGACTGGAACTTAATGCCACATGTGCCTCGGCCCTCTTCAAATTGAAGCTACCGGTGTTGACACTATCCTATCAAACTCTTCTCATTGAAGCCGCTGGCGTATTAATACCGTCCTGTTGCACCTGACTCCCACGGAATCCCTGTAATTAGTAGTGCTAATAGATCATCAGAGGACTGGTGAACAGATTAGAATGATTTAGATAGCAATATATAGTACGCAATCACAAGCGCCAACAACATTCTGCTATCGATCATCACATGGTCATGTTTGGCCTTACATAGGAATGGAGAGTTACTGATTTTCTTACAGAGTTTTGTGATCGGGGAAAGACACGCACATTGCTCCACCTCAGACTTAGCACCAAGGTGGAACAACAGCTAATAATCAATCTAGAGGCATCAACAGTCACCATATCGAAGTAAGGTTCACGATTTCGAAGCCAAGAGGAACAGACACAATCTTCCAGCAAACGATGACTGTCCACCAAGTGAGCAAGACTACATTGATCTCCGGCAAAGCTAATAGGCGAGCCGGATGAATTATAACCGCAACGTCAAGAAGTCACGCTGGCAACTTCGAAGCTACTAGAGGGTCAAATGCAGCATCTTCCAAAGGTTGACAACGTGTTCAACGGGCGAGCGAGAATAAATGTATGTACCATTTTAACTTTTTTAACGCTCTATCTTTTAGATATCGACAGTGCACTGTTATCTTGCGCAGCACAATATCCAAGCTAAAATTAAAAGCCCCTATCTTTCAAGAGCACGAGGATGTGTTAGCCTCAGCGGGAGACATACATGTGTGTCCTCTGTTAAATCCTGACATATCTCCTTGACAAACCAAATTTCCGTCAATTTCATCACAAATTTCCATCTAGGAGTAAAAGCCCATGTCTTCTCAACTATGAGGATATATTCACCTGAATGTGTGACAGAAATTTCTTCGTGCTTCGATATTGAACACTATCTTTTTGATACTATAGCCCCTCATGTGCAGAGTTATCCTCTTCTCTCTGAACATCTTATTGTCAAATGAAAATTTCTTGACTAGTGGTCTATATACTTACACCAATTCCTGTAGCACTGATGCATCATATCTGCTAGTTAACAAAAATAGGTTATGCATCAACTATGCTACTGTGAATATGGTGATGCATGCCAGTAGTGATACAGCAGAATGTGCAAACTAGTAGACTAGGCTATAGCCTACATGTTGGAAACCTGCTGTGGTGGCGGCAGGAAACACTAAACGGTTCAGACAGGAAATAATATGACAAGACCATGGAATTTGGGATGTGATATGAGTATGTAATGATATGGTAAGAGTAAGACCCGAGTCTGTCCATAAATGATGATCTAAGCGGTGTTTTAAGCGATCTGAACAATCATGTGATCGATGAGATAAGCAGCATTGTAAGCAGCAGGCTTACACCCTCCCATCCTCTGAAGAATTTTGACCATTGTTGAATTCATCCAAAGCCTCTGTTCCTTCTACTTCCTGACCAGGCAGCCACATGTCCGCTTCCCAACTGTAGCCTTTCCAATGTACGAGGTATTGGAAGCCTCGTCCTTGCTTCTTCCTGTCAAGGATGTGATCTATCTCCCAGCTTTCGGCTCCTGAGTCCATTATGATTGTCCCAGGTCTGCATACTTCATGGGATGGGAATAGTTGATTGTTGTTTGCCATGTGTTTCTTCAACTGCGAGGCATGGAAGGTAGGGTGGATGTTTGTATGCCCAAGTAGGTCGAGAGTGTATGTTGATGATTGTTGATCTGCTGATATGATCTTGTAGGGTCTGTTGAATCTTGGCATGAACTTGGCAACCCATCAATTGTTGCTGAGGAGATACTCTCATCTTCAATGCGCTGTCAACAGATATATGAGGTCGTCTATTGCGAAGTTTGGCTCGTCTCCCCTTTTTGCGTTTGCTGATGAGGCTTGACCGATCTTGGCAGCTATCAGTGTGTCATGTGCATCTGCGATGTCTGTCTTCAGGTTCATTATGGCATCCAGCGTGTTTGTGATATCTATTGGGAAGTCTATGTGGGCATTTTGTACTCCCTTGGGTGTCAGTGGTGGCAATAAGCATGGCGACCTTCCAAGGTGCAGATGGAAGTGGCTGTATCCAGTCGATGTGTTGACACTGGACATGAGGTTGAATCGCACTTGCAGCAGTGCGTCCACCCATCCACACTGTCATTGATCTACGAAGTACCTTAAGGCCTGATTGATGGTCTTGTTAGTACACTCGCTTGAACTGTCTGTCTGTGGGTGGTAAGCAGTAGACATTTTCAGTTTTATACCTGTTAATTGATGCAAGCCTTTCCAGAACTTGCTCATGAATAGTTTGTCGCGATCAGAGATGATGTCCAACGGCATTCTGTTCTTGCAATACCAGTGATTGAAGAGTAGGTTCGCAATTTCCTTTGCACTCATGTTCATTTGACAGGGTATCAGGCGGATGTTGGCCTCCAGTCAGTCAGCAATCGTCAATATACCGTCAAACCCTTGCTCTAATGGGAGGGGTCCTATGAAGTCCATTACCACTGAGTCATCTTGTTTGTCAGGTGTTGGGAGGGGGTGTAAGGGTCCTGCCAGCCGCATTGTTCTGCTCTTGTTTTGTGCACAGTCAGGACACACCGGGATGTAGCTTTCTTCAAGGTCACACCTCATATTTGGCCAGTAGAATGACTCCTTCAACATGGCGTATGATTTGTCAGCTCCGAAGTGTCCTAGATCGTCGTGTGCAAGCCTGAACAGTGTTTCTTGTATGTGAGTCACATGTGGTACAATCAAGTGATCATTGATGTACAGTGGCTCAAAAAAGTGTCTCAATGTTTGTGACTTTTCATGTAATTGCTTCATTATGAGCCAGGGTGTGAGAATATAACTAAGCCATAGGGAGGTGTGGGAAAGCTCTGCTTCTAAGCATTATGTTTGATTCCTATAGTGTGGGAAGATCATGTCATCAGGTGAAGATATGGTCAATTTAATTTGGTGACTCATTGAGATACTTTTTTGACTTTTGTTTTGACCAATGCAATCTCTATAATTCTACTACTTGGTGTTTCCTCCTGTTGCTCTAATTAGTTCTACCACTCTTCTATGCATACTATCTATCAATTTGAGGTATTCCTTATCAACAATCTTGCCCCACTCTGCTGCAACTCTCTCCCACAGTTGAAATAACCCCTATTGAGGATCTTGATAGACTGCAAGTGATATCTTGAGTAATTACCAGGGCTGTTCAATAGGGTTGAGGTCTAAGGACTGGACTTGCCATGATAGAACACTGATACCATAGTTTTCAAACCATTCTATGGTCAACTTGAAGTATGCTGAGGGTCATTGTCTTATTAGAAGGTAATGTCTTCTTCATTAATTCTCGATTCTTGTATGCTTCTGAGCAGCTACTTTTCCAAAATTGAAATATGCTGCTCTGTATTCATCCTCCCCCCACCTCACAGAGAATTCCTACTCCATTCCACCTCACACAACACCATACCATCAAGTTTCCTACTTTACGTACTTTAGTGTTTTCTTTCTTCTAGTAGTTCTTCTGCCTTTCATCACATATATTCCTAGCTATCTGACCCCATCCTATTGATTTTTGTCTCATCTGACCAGGTAGCCCTACTCCAGTCCTCAACAGTCCAATATTCAGGCTTTAAAGCAAAGGCTAGTCTCCTTCCTCTATATGCTGAAGACAGGAAAGGCTCTTTCTGCCTATTTACAGCTTTAAGGTTAGCTGCCTTATGAGTATTACTGACTATTTGAGTGGAGAGAGTGATGCAGATGATGTAATTAATGAATTTGGTGGCTTGAGTAGCATTGGCAGCCTTCCTAGTTGGAATATTATGAACAAGAGATTTTTTGTTATATGATATAAGCTTGAAAGGACAATTTAGTTTGATATTTTCTTATCTGGAATGACTTTTTGTGATCCTAATTATAGCTCAGACCAGTTTGAGTAGCAATCTGCCTGGTATACTAATTAGAAGAGCTGAGGATAATAATAGGGGCTATTTGTTACAGTTCTATTCTTTTTCCTTTCACCTCTTCACTTATTCATGATTAACTAATCATTCTCAGACATTCCATTACATTCTATCGTACGATTCTTATTTCTCTTCTCTGATTCACTATTTACTTTTCATCTCTGATTCATTTATTAAAGCTCCGCTTTAATCTCTTTATATATACTCTATCTCTTATGCTTGTACTCTTTAACTTGACCTACGCAGACCAGGGCCTGCAATATACTGCTTAACTTGCACAACTCATACATAGGTGTATGCTTTAGATCATTTGTTTCTGTCTAGTCGTTCTTATGAATGCCGAGCGTAACAAAAGGTCAAGTTACTTCACTACTGCGCAGTTCCCTAGAACTCACGCCCAGAACAGAACACCATACCACCAATTGCCCTGACCCCTCCCAGTTTCACCTGGGATGAAGAAGAACAAGAGTTCTATCAGATAGATGCCAAGGGCACCAGAAACTCCATCGAACAGTGGGCTGCCTATTACGCTAGTATAGCACCCAAGAATAAAGTTTGGAACTTCCACACCCAAACCTACGAACAATCCTCTACAGCAACCATGCCTAAAGAGATCGGAAAGACTCCCTCACCCTTCAATGGCGATACCCGCCTTGCTCAGGGATGGACGCTTCAAGTTGAGGCGTACCTTGACATGAACAATGAAGTATATGATAATGACAAGAAGAAGGTCATCTTCGCTCTCAGCCTTATGACTAAAGGCGAGGCTGCTAAATGGGCCGAAGGCCAGCTTAAGGCTGCGGTCACAGCAAAGACTTACAGAACCTGGGAAGATTTCACTAAGCAATTTAAATCCACTTTCTTTCCAAAGAACGTTGAACAGACGGCTATTTGCTGCATTTCCTCCCTCTGACAAACCAGTAGCGTAGCCACTTACACATCTCTATTCCATACCATCCTCACCAATACCGGCATCTCCAAGGAGAACACGAAAATTATGTTCTTCAGGAACAGGCTTAAGTGTGAGATAGTCTCCGCCATCTACGCCTTCGAAACAACTCCCACCACTATCGAAACCTGGCTAAAGAAAGCCTTAGATGTCGAGGTCCGAAGGACCTTAATAGCACCTCCCTCCTATACCAAGGTGAAAGACCCCTATGCCATGGATATAGATAAAGTAGAAATAGATGAAGAAGACAGTGAGAAGAAGACGAGGAAAACGTATCTCACTCCTCAAGAATGGGAGTGTAGGCACAAGGGTGGCCTCTGCTTCAAGTGTGGCAAGAAAGGCTTAGCCACAGACTGCCCTAACCATCCCACGGTTACGACCAATACTAGAAAGGTAATCAAGGAATCATCTGACGATGATTACAGGGAATTCCAAGAGTGGAAGGCGTTTAAAGCATGCCAGATGAAGAAAACCGGTAAGAAGCCGGTTAAGAAAGAAGAAAGTAGCAATGAGGAGGATTTTGCTTAGGGGAGCCTGCCATGGTGTCAGAAACTCCCAGAATCGGACTAGTAGTACAATCTGTTGGCGATACTAATTCTATTCATTTGCCATTAACCATCAGATCAAAGAAAACTGAAAAAACCACCGTAGCCGCTGCTTTAATTGATTGCGGCACAGAAGGCGAATTTATCGACGAGAAGTTCATCCTCAAAGAAAACATTCACATGCACAAATTAGAAACCCTGATACCTGTGCATAATGTAGATGGCATGTTAAACAAAGCCAGAAGAATCACACGGTACTGTGAACTTTCCTTTTTAATCAAAGATATCCCTATGAGGAAGTGATTCTTTGTAACCTCTCTAGGAGGAGAAGACGCTATCCTGGGAATGACTTGGCTAAAGAAAGAAAACCCGGATATCAACTGGACTAATCAAGAAGTCCACCTAAGGGAGCATACCCTGAAAAAAGCATTTATCACAGAAGTAGAAGAAGACAAAGACGTCTTTTATGACGCTCTAGAAGAACTCAAACTGGAATGGGACCCTGCTAACGAAACTATCCCACACCTTCTAGATCCCATTAATGACGATGACGACTTTTATACTTATATCCGAAAAACTGACAACATTTCACAGACTCTCGCCCAGGATGCTGCCAAACCAAAGAAAACCTTCGAAGAACTTGTACCCGAGGAATTCAGACAATATAAGGACATATTTGGTGATGTAGCTAATGGTACTCTACCCCCAGAACAGAAATACAACCACAAGATCGACCTCAAGGAATCATTCAAACCGCAGAAATGCAAGATTTATCTGCTTAATGCCAAAGAAGAGAAGGCCATGAACGAATTTATTGACAAACATCTAGCCAAAGGAACCATCGTTCCTTCCGAATCCCCTCAATCATCACCATTCTTCTTCGTCGGGAAGAAAGACGGTTCCCTCCAACCTTGCCAGGATTATTGCTACTTGAACGAACACATGGTTAAGAATAACTACCCTTTACTGCTAATCTCTGATCTTATAGATAAGCTGAAGGACGCCAAGATATTCACCAAAATGGACATTCGATGGGGATATAATAACGTATGTATGAGGAAAACTGATCAATGGAAGGCAGCATTCGCCACTTCCAGAGGACTTTTTGAACCCACGGTCATGTTCTTTGGAATGTGTAACTCACCTGCCACCTTTCAGTCCATGATGAACAACCTGTTCAGAGACATGATTCAAGAAGGGTGGATTATTATATACATGGACGATATACTCATTTTCTCTAGGGACGAAGAAACCCATTGTATCCGAACTCACAAAGTATTCCAACGACTCCACAACAACCTCCTCCACCTGAAACCCGAGAAGTGCGCCTTCAATGTAACTGATATCGAATATCTCGGTATGATCATTAAACCTGGTTCTATCGCCATGGACCCCGTCAAACTAAAGGGTATATCTGAATGGAAGACTCCCATGAAAGTGAAGGAAGTCCGATCATTCCTCGGATTTGCTAACTTTTACCAACGGTTTATTGCTGATTACTCTTCCATCGCTAGACCATTGATCGACCTAACCAAGAAAGACAAAGAATTCTCTTGGACTTATGAACGTGAGGAAGCTTTCAATAAGCTGAAGTGTATCTTTACATCCTCCCCTATCCTTCAAATACCCGACAAGAACTCTCCATTGGCAATTGCCACTGACGCCTCTCTATACGCTACCGGTGCAGTACTCCTCCAGAAGAACGATAATGGAGACTGGCTCCCGTGTTCATTCTTATCCCAATCCTTTAATCCCGCTGAATGTAATTATCAGATCTATGATCGAGAATTACTCGCCATCATCCATGCTTTGAAAGCATGGAGACATTATCTTCTTGGATCTCCATTTCCAGTAACCATTCAAACTGACCATAAGAACCTTACTTATTTTAGGGACATACAAGATCTCAACCGACACCAAGCAAGATGGCAGACTTTCCTTTCCAGTTCGAACTCCAAATCCAGCACATACCTGGAAAAGAACTCATTATTCCCGATTTACTTTCCCATAGAACAGATCACCTTCCAGTCGATAGTGACAAAAAGGACAATATTAGTATCCAACTCTTACCTGATTCGATGTTTATTAACGTCATTGACACTTCCTTTACGGACAGATTACGTATTTCCTCTTCTATTGACCCTGTAGTACACACAGCGCTTCAAGTGCTTATGGACCCTTCGATTCCCCCTCCTCTCCATTCTGCTCTTTCTGATTGGAAATTGAGCGACGGAATTCTTTCTTTTAAAGGACTTACCTATGTACCCCCCGGAGATCTCCGACGAGAACTCACTTCCCTCCACCACGATTCCCCTACTGCCGGACACCCTGGACAATTCAAAACCCAGGAACTCCTCTCCTGCGACTATTGGTGGCCAGGTCTAGCCACATTCATCAAGAACTTTGTAGAAGGCTGTTGCATCTGCCAACAGAATAAAATAAACACACACCCTTCTACACTGCCACTCTCTCCTATTCCTGCTCCCATTTCCAACCGACCCTTCGCTCATTGCTCAGTGGATTTGATTACTGACCTCCCCCTCTCTGATGGCTTTGATAGCATCATGGTCGTGGTTGACCACGGACTTTCGAAGGGGGTAATCTTTACTCCTTGTCTCAAAACGATTGATGCTGAAGGTGTTGTGAACATTTTCTTTTCTAAAGTTTTCTCTAGATATGGACTTTACGATAAAGTTATCTCTGACCACGGACCTCAGTTTGCTTCCCGATTCCAGGTCGAACTCAGAAAACTCCTCAGATATAAGAACTCCCTCTCCACCGCATTCCATCCTCAGAGTGATGGAGAGACCGAATGAGTAAACCAAGAACTCGAAGTCTATCTCCAGATCTTCTGCGCCAATGACCAAACCAGTTGGGCGCCCATGTTGCCATTAGCTGAATTCGTCCATAATTCACGCCATCACTCCGCACGTGGTACCTCTCCTTTCTACCTCATGATGGGTTATCACCCACGTCATCTCCCTGATTTCCATCCAAATTCCAACATCCCTAATATTGAACAACGACTCTCTTTACTTAATAAAGCACGCAATGAAGCGCTAGCCGCTCATGAACTTGCACAAAATACCATGTGTCAACGAATCACGTCTAAATTTGTACCATTCTCTAAAGGCGATAAAGTCTGGCTTGAAGCCAAGAACCTCCATCTGGGATACCCTAATCGGAAACTCGCCCCTAAATGCGAGGGACCATTCACTATCATTGATGTACTATCCCCCATAACTTATCGACTCACCCTACCCGTGCAATGGCGCATTCACCCAGTATTCCACACTGCACTCCTTTCTCCTTATAAAGAGAACGATACCCACGGCCCTAATTATATTCCGCCTCCCCCTGACTTGGTCGATGGTGAAGAAGAACACGAAGTTGAAGCGGTCATCGGACACCGCGGATCTTCGTCTCAAAGACAGTATTATATAAAATGGAAGGGATTCCCGAGTTCCGAGAACGAATGGATGAAGGAAGCCAAACTAGGTAACGCTTCCGAACTTCTTACTAATTATAAATGATCGCATCATCTTCTTTGATAGTAGTCGGTGCCTACTACCCTTACAACAGGGGTAATGTTACAGTTCTATTCTTTTTCCTTTCACCTCTTCACTTATTCACGATTAACTAATCATTCTCAGACATTCCATTACATTCTATCGTACGATTCTTATTTCTCTTCTCTGATTCGCTATTTACTTTTCATCTCCGATTCATTTATTAAAGCTCCGCTTTAATCTCTTTATATATACTCTATCTCTTATGCTTGTACTCTTTAACTTGACCTACGCAGATCAGGGCCTGCAATATACTGCTTAACTCGCACGACTCATACATAGGTGTACGCTTTAGATCATTTGTTTCCATCTAGTCGTTCTTACGAACGCCGAGCATAACACTATTTCAGCTGTTGGAGAGAGTTGCAGCAGAGTGGGGCAAGATTGTTGATAAGGAATACCTCAAATTGATAGATAGTATGCATAGAAGAGTGGTAGAACTAATTAGAGCAACAGGAGGAAACACCAAGTAGTAGAATTATAGAGATTGCATTGGTCAAAACAAAAGTCAAAAAAGTATCTCAATGAGTCACCAAATTAAATTGACCATATCTTCACCTGATGACATGATCTTCCCACACTATAGGAATCAAACATAATGCTTAGAAGCAGAGCTTTCCCACACCTCCCTATGGCTTAGTTATATTCTCACACCCTGGCTCATAATGAAGCAATTACATGAAAAGTCACAAACATTGAGACACTTTTTTGAGCCACTGTATAGCAGTTCATCGCGTTTTTGTAGTCCTGGCATTGAGTCTGTCAACTATGAGAGCCTGACACACCACGGGTCTTTGGTGTAGCCTTCCTTGATATTGTTTAACAGTGACATGTCTGGAGTGATAGAGAGGATCAGCGCAATCGGGCTTGTATTTTTACCTGTCTTTTGGGGCATGTTCCTCATCTGTTTGATGTATGATGGTTTGTTATCAGCTTTGGGTGGTAGGCGAGATAGGGCGTTGGCTATGACATTGTCTTCTCCTGGGATGTATTGTATCTTGAAGTCGTATTGAGCAAAGAATTCCTGCCAATGTGCTTGTCAGTGTGATAGTTCCCATTGGGTCATGAAATTTTCTAATGTCCTGTGATCAGTGTATACAGTAAATGGTGTACCTAGCAGTTCCACATGCCACTTTTTGAGTGCGCATACAATTGATAAAAGTTCCTTCTCATGGACTGGGTAGTTCAGTTGTGCGTTGTGAAGTTGCATAGAGTCGATGGCTACAGGGCATGCCGTCTCTGGTGTTGGGCCAAAACTTAGCATTCCTCCCGTCCTCCAATCACTTGCATCGCAGGTGACGAATATCCTGTTCTTGCCAATATTGTCATGGTTGATGGTTGTCAGACAGTCTCAACTTGTCATGAGATGTTTGATGGCATCAAATGCCTCTTGGTGTGTCATCATCCATCCGGGCCATTCTGCATCGGCTGCTTTTGTGGTCAGCAGTGTCAGTATTCTCATGTGGTCCACTAGCTTAGGTAAAAATTGTTCAAGGTATTGTACCAGTCCCAAATATGTGCATACATCCGTCAACAATTTGGGTGTAGGCCAGTCCAAGATGCATTTTACTTTTGACGTGTCAGCTTCAATGCCTGCTATGGAGATGTGGTGGCCTAAGAAGTTGATCTCATTGCAGAAAAGCAACATTTTCTTAGGTGAGCAGAATAGACAAGCTTTTCTTAGGGCGTTGAGTACCAGTTGAACGTTCTTGATGTGTTTGGTGACATTTTGTGACCAGATTATGATGTTGTCCAGATAAGCGTGACATATTTTGCCGATTAATGGTCATAATGCCATGAACATATGTCGTTGATGCATTGCAGGAGCGTTTCTTCCTCCCTGAGGCATCACAGTCCATTTGTGGAGTCCCTTTGGAGTGTCGATTGCCATGTATTTGATATTGTCAGGGTGTATTCTGGTTTGAAAGAACAAGTTAGTCATATCTATTTTACCAAATATTTTTCCTTTTGTGCAATCACACAGTATTTCATCTATATGAGGCAGGGGGTGATTATCTGGAACAGTGTTAGCATTCAGGGCATGATAATCGTTCACCCATCTTGGTAATGCTGTAGGATCCTTCTTCAGTATGAGAAAGGCTGGTGATACATATGGGCTTGAAGATGGGCATAGGTGTCCTGCTGTGACGTGCTTGTCAAGGAGCTGTTTCCACACTTCCCTATATTTTCTCGGCATATTGTAGTGTCGACATTGTATGATCTTTTCGGGATCTTTCAGTCAGATTCAGTGTAATATGTCTGTCAGCAGATGGTCAATATGTGGTATGTCGTTTGGGAATCAGTCTTCATATTTCTTTCACATTTCAGTGTCTAGTCAGTTCAGCTGGTCCTTGTTCTTCTTGACAAATGCGAGAGTTTCAATACATTGACGTAGCATTGCTATGACATTGATCATGATCAATGTCATGTGTTCTGCAGACTTATTGAGGCATTCCATTAATACACCCTTCAGCTCATGAATTACATTTTTGTGTAGTCATGATATGTCTCAAGTTGAAGGCAAGGGTACATGTGTATGTCATGTAACAACAGGTGGGTTCAGAAGGTCATAACCAGAAGGTTTGCTGATGCAAGTGCGAAGTTTGTGATCTATGAGGAGGCAATTGTGCGATAAGGAAGGTCCCCCCAAGAGGAGGGGTACAATGAGATTAGGCGCTACAATTGTGTGTATAGTATGAGAGCTCCAATCGTGATTCAGTGAAGAAGGAGACAAAAGAACATAATCGGAGAATGTCAAAAGAGAAATAGACAGTGCAAGAAAGGCTGAGTTTGCTTGGATCTCAGAATGCAGTTTGTGCCTTCGTAGACTCAATTTGTTCACAATGTCCTCATTATTCAGAACTAAATGCGAACCATGGTCAATCAATGTGTCTATGCGCTCAAAAGAAGGGGAGGAGGGTCCTGTCAACAGACAGGGCCACATGATATGGGTGGTTTCAAAAGGGGCTACACATGTGTCATCATCCGAGTCAGACAATTCCTCCAAGACAGACATCGGCATCACAGCCATCACAGGTGCAATGGCAGCCACAAGTGCAGACCTGTTCAACTTTTCATTCTTGGTTCAGGCTGCAATTGCATCCACTTTGGTAATTGTCTTGTAGGATGAGGCCTCCGGTGCGCCGTTCAGACACTCTCTTGATCTGTGTGACATGTAGAACTTCCTGCATTTGAAGCATCCCTTGTTATCTGCAAGTAACGTTCATTCCATCACAGTCAGAGGGTTGAGATGTTGTGTGGAGTTGCTTGTTGACGAGTTTTGGGTCGTCCTCGATGACGTATACATCTGAGTTTCTTAAAGGGGATAGAGCTGCAGCTCATCGGATCTCAGAGGCAGATGTGCCATCATGTGTGAGGGGTGTGTCAAAGGAGAGGTTTTTGAAAAGGGTAATAGAAGAGCCGTCTTTGGCATATTCAATCAATACTTCATCATTGTTGATGGGATAAGTGACAGGGTTATTGACCTTTCGAAGGAAAGTTGGTTCAGTGGGAATGTCATCCCAGACATCATCTTTGGTGTCATATTGGGGTAGTGGATCTTCGTCAGGATCTGGCCAAAGAGGTGGAAGTGGTTCTTCTTCTTTCTTTTTTTCTTTTTGTCATTCAAGAGTTCTTTTCCCATTTATGGGGAGTGGAGCATAGGCAGGCTTAAATTGCTCCAGGTCTTCTTCTTCTTTGATTGTGACTTTTCTGCGGGGTGCAGGAGTGAAGCCCCATTTCTTCTTGAATACCTCTTCTAGTTGAAGTGATCTGGGGGTAGAAGGAAGTCAAAGGGTATCTTTAGCCCAGTTGATATCAGGGTTCATGGCAGAAAGCCAAGGCTTCCCAAGGAGGATCATATCATTGTTGCTCATGTTCATGACATTAAATTTTCTGATCATGAGTTGGTCATCGATCTTGATTGCGAGATGGCAATAATGGGTGATGGGGTCCTTGGAGATCTTTCCATCAGCGGGTCGAATAGGGAAAGGGGTTTCAAAACAATGCATCTTGATTCTATGTTTTCTTACAAACATCCAATGGATGAATGTGGCAGCTGCGCCACAGTCGACAACAGCAGGTGGTTTGCAATGATTTATCGGGGTGTATGGAGGAAAAGACAGTCGCCAGGGACCCTTAATTCTTTAGTTTTTCCTACATTGTGTGCGATACATACATCGATACAAGGAGTGGCTAACATTGTGGTAGGCTCCTGGTTCAAAAATCCATTCTTCGGGCACTGAGATCTTCATCATCATCGAGGTCTTCGATCTTGCTGGTGTCTTCTTCTTTAGGCGCTGTATACCTTACTGTTTGCTTTCCTTTATAGTTATTCTTTCTGGCATCTCTGTTTTGGGGGTGGAATTCTTGATTGTTAGATCTGTGACCAACCTTTCCAGCAGGAAAAGCATTTTCCTTGCTTCATGTACTCTCTTTTATCATTCTCAGAGAGATGATCAACGTCCATGGCATCAGGATTGTTGTTCCTGGGGGTGAAGTGTGGGGTGGATCAGGCGATCATTGAATCATGTGTTCTTGTTGTTATTCTGGGGTCGATGGGCAAGGAGAAGCTGATAGGAGTTCTTGATGGATATCACCTTCTTGACTATTCCGTCAAGGGTGTCAGGGATCTCTCCAGAGTTGCAGAGTTTCAGTGATGAGTGGCTGTTTAAGGCCTTGGAGGAAGTAATCTTTCTGAGCATTGAAGCTATAGATCTCAGCTTAGTTGCAGAGCTGTCGGAAAGTGGCTATGTACTTGCTTAAGTCATTGCCTTGTTTAAGGGCATGGAGCTTATGAAGCGCAGTACTGGCTGAGTTGATTGGGTTAAAGGTTTCTTCAAACTGGGAGACAAATTTATCCCAGGTTCCATATCCATTCTTTTCTCCATGAGTGGATGTGGGGTCAAGCTGCTGGGCATGTTTAATGAAGTCTTCCATCCATGCTGTGGCTGTGCCTTCTTTCATGAAAGAAAGGGAAAAGGCAATCTTTCTAGTGTTGGTATCATAGATTTTGTTGTTTGTATCTAGATAAAGTGTGATGAGGCGGAGGAACCTAGAGGTTCCATCTTGGTTTCCATCAAAGTCAGGTGGGGTGCAGATCTTTCTTTCAATTGGTTTAGGCATGTCGTCGTCAGTGTCAGAGTCTGTGTCTGTCTGGTTCAGGGGTTAGGAATCTAGGTGGTGCTACTGGTTCAATGGGCGGAGCATCAGGGATTTCTTCATCTCTGTCTTCTACAGGTGCTGGTGCACTTGTTTCAAAATGAGAAACGATAGTGTGGTGTGTAATGGATGAAGGCCTGGGACAGCAATAGTAGGGAGAACAGGAGTGCAGGGAGTGTCAAAGATCCTCATGACAAAGAGGTTCATCTAGGAGAGTTGGGTGGATAGGGACTGTATGGGATCCTGGATCGTTCAGAGAAAGCCTTCTTGCTTTTCTTGGAAGGTGCCACTTTGGCAATCAATCAGTTTCATGGTTTCAAAAGGTAAAGCCCTACAGATGGAGGGGTTCAAAGGAAACTTGAATCTTTTGTTACAAACTCGGATAGAGCATCATTCCAATAAAGAGATCAAGATCAGGGTTGATCAAGGACTAAGCCTTATTGAGTCAATGCCTCCTTCAGGAGCAATCGTCTAGACTCCCACAGGATCTAGAGTTCAAATGGGACAGATGGCTAGCCTCCTTCCCAAGGAGCTAGAGTTCAAGTATCAGAGAGAACTGAGTAGATTCAAGTTAGAGAAAATACAAGCAGTAACTAAGGCTTTATATATGTAAGGGAATTGTGCACAGACCAAGCTGGGCGAAGGGTAACTACCACTAGGAAAGGAAGGTTCATGGGAAAACAAGTATGAGTCAGAGATAAGGGAGACCATGGGGAAATAGCACAGTGAAATGGAAGCATTAGAAGTACAGCCATATAGGAGTCAGCAGTGATGATAAGAAAAAGAGTGGGGCACTGTAACAGACTGTGGACTCATGTTGTGTGGGGAACTTACTGATTTGTTGACTGATAATTGAAAAAACTTCGAAGTTCAACACAAAACCAGTGACTGCCAGAAGTTGAACCAGGACCAAACAAAGACAAACAATCAATGATTTTATCAATCATCCATCAAATGTGTTGTTTCCTTTGAAACTTCATTGTTGTGATAACAGATTTCAACCCGATTTCAAGATCTTTAAATCTCTCAACTTAATCATCATGTCCACTCCAGTTGACAACTCTTTGACCAGTCTCAAGGCATCCACTGCCCAGATCATGGCCATCATCAGCAGTGCCCGGCAGATTCCCCCAGGTAACAGCCACTTTTCTCTGACAACACAGGTCAGTTCACTTGTGGTATGTAGCTTTCTTTTTTTCTTCTTTTTTTCTCTCTAACATCTAGGCAGGCTCAAGTGATCAAGGACTATCAGACTGGACCCCTGTTTGGCATTGTGCTTTCATGCTCCAAGGAGCTATTGTGTGTCCAGGGCATGACTCCCCAGGTCTGGCGCAACTGGCACAACATTGGGTACGACAATCCCCATCTCTTGCAGCATGTCTGGCACCCCAAGCTCCTCACCTGGGAGGCCTTAGGTGACCATACCTTTGATCTCCCAGTTGCTGCTCCTCCCTCCACAGGTCCAATTCCAGTGGACCTTCCCTCCCCACCCATCTGCACCAGCAATGTCACTGGTCCCTCCACCAGCACCAGCACTGAGTTCCAGGACAAGGGGAAAGGTAAGGCTGTCAATGCTGACCTGGAGCCTGAGGTGGAAGGGAGTCAGAAGAGGAAGTCTCCCATGATTTTGGGACCCCCCTCCCAACCACTGAAGTCTGTGAGGAAGACTTGCAAGTGTGCAAAGTCCTCTCGCTGGGTGACATCCAAGCCCCTAGTGGACTTGGAAGATGAGGAAGACATGAGTATTCAGGTATGTCGTCTGGTTAGTCTTTGACTTGGCTCACATTTTCTTGTAGCCATTTTTGGGTGGAGTGCTAGACATTGTCCTTCCCTGGCTCTTCAATTCGCCTAGATCACCCCAGGTTCCAACCAAAAAGCCCTTTGGCCCTGCTACAGTAAGTCACATTTATGTGTCTGGGACTCGGGTGTATGCTAACAATGTACCAGGTGATTGCTGGCAGTCACCCAGCAGTCATTGAGCCCTCCCAGCCAACTCCCGAAAGCCCAGTGGAGGCACCCCCAGTCATCAATGGAGGTGATATTCTCATTCCCAGACCAGTGAGTACTTTGATTTATTTGACAAGTGTCCATTCACTAACACAACCCACAGAACAACCCATGCCAGGTTTGCACCAAGCTAAAGTGGGACTGTGCAACTCAGTTGGACAAGAGGACCGGGAATCTGTGTATGTTGTGCGTCCGCTGCACAACAAAGAAGGTCAAGTGCATCCCAGTGACTATGGGTACCCTGCTGAAATGTGTTCATGGGTCCTCTACCACCCAGAACACAAGGTCCAGGACACCCTCCAAGGCTCCCTCCAAAGCTCCCCCCACCTCCCAATACAAGGCCCAGACTCACAGTCAGTCTCGTGGCAAGTCCAGAACTCTGGGTGTCGTGGCTGTGACAACCCCCAAGACCCAGATGTGTGGTTGCAGCAAGACCATCACTGCCGTCAAGGCACCCACACCTGCACCAGCTTTTAAGTCACCTGAGTTTTATTTCATTACTGTCTGACCTTAATTTTCCCTTGTAGCACTTGACCTGCCCATGCCGGATCTCCATGCCATGGCAATTGCAATTTGGGATGGCACAGCTCACATCGCCATTCTCGAGGCTCATGTGGCAGAGCAGGATGGTAAGATTGATACCCTGCAATGCCTCCATGAAGTCCCACATTCCCAATTCCCAAACCTCCACCCAATGCAACATCCTTGTTGCTTGATCAATCTGTCCCCCTGTCCATGTCACCATCTGCATCTGCACTCCCTCCTCTCATTGATCTCTCGATTGGAGAGATGATGCCCACACCCCCGAAATTTGAGGATGCCTCTGCCATTGAGGGCCTCCTGTTTGAGTACAACCAGGTTGTTCAACCAGAGGTTCCAGATACATCCAGTGAAATTGTGGACCCAGGTGATCCAGGCAACCTGGTCCCAGAATATGATTCTTCCAATGACATGGATGTTGAGGTGAAGGTTGAAGCATCTTCTGAGGAGGTTGACATGGCTACATAATTGCATAGTGATAGACATATATACAAGTTTTTCAATGAATGTTACCTCTGCCAGTCCATTTATTCAATCACTGAGTCTCAAGAACCGAGTACTGAAACCTGAAAGTTAGAAACAAACATTGAAACTCAAAACCTGACAGTTGTCACAATGTATGAGTTTCAAGTTTTGAGTCTCAAATCACCAAGTCCCGAGTCCCAAAACCCGAACATCAAACCCCTTATATTGAACCCCAAAACTCGAAACTCATCAAAATGTATGAGTTTTGAGGCTTGAGTGTTGATTTGTAAACTCAAAACTCAAAACTCATACATTTTGACGAGTTTCAGGTTTCGGGGTTCGATATAAGGGGTTCAATGTTTGGGTTTTGGGAGTCAGGACTTGGTGATTTGAGACTCAAAACTTGAAACTCATACATTGTGACAACTTTCGAGTTTTGGGTGTCAGGTTTCAGGACTTGGTGATTCAAGTCTTGAAATTTGACACTCGAAATTCAGATATTGGTATGACTTTCCAGTTTCGGGTGTTGGGTTTCGATGTTCAGGACTCGGGACTCAGTGATTCAAGTCTCGAAACTTGAAACTTGAAACTTGAAACTCAAAATTCAGATATTGGTATGACTTTTGAGTATTGAATCACCAAGTCCTGAAGTCCGAGTACTGACACAACTTCGGGTGTTGGCGTTCAGTATTTGGGACTCAGTGATTCAAGACTGGAAACTTGACAGTCATAAAAATGTTTGAGTTTTGAGTTTTGAGTTTTGAGTTTTGATGTTGGTGTTTTGAAGTTTTGGGTTTTGGGTTTTGATGTTCAGGGTTCAATGTTCAGGTTTTGGGACTCAGTACTTGCTGTGTTGACTTTGATTGACATTGACAGGATCTGAGTCTGAATGTCGTTGATGACTTGGATCAAAACTAGTGCAACAGCATTGCTCATATGTCCATATAGTATACCAATACCTCGGCCCATATGTCTAAATGATATGTATCTGGGCCCCCCTGTTTATATGACATCCCCCTCCATTGGCCCACCCATTTATATGACATCCCCCTCCATCAGCCCACCTGTCTATCTAATATACCCTATGTTGGCCCACTCGTATATATATAATACATATTTCCCCACCCCATTGGCCCACCCATCTATATAATAATATCTACCATACATCTCTCTTCAGCCCAGCTGTCTATAATATATGTCTATCCTATAATAATATTCCTTCCGGCCCATCCGCCATCGTCAAGGATATTTATAACATCGGCATAGATGGGCCCACCCATCCCCATTGGAAATAATATCCCTCCTGGCCCACCCGTCAACATCAAGGATATATACATAACATTGGCCCATAGTCCACTGGCCTGTCTTATATGGGATATTATGTAGGTCGGGTGACCCATATAATATGGAGTTTGTCACTGAAGGGGCTCTGTCAACTTGCACTTTTGAAAGAAAATACGAGGTGTTGTAGAAGTGTGGTGAATCACCAGCTGATTGTCAATGCTGGTGATGGAAGTTTCCATCAGTTGCAACATGTACATCACCTCCTTCATTCAGGTCCCGACCAAATGCTACCCCCCCAAAGCATGCAGGACATCATTGTATAAGGCCAGAGGCACAATGCTCGCGAGGAATGAGTGGTTCTGGTGCAGTGGCCTCGGAGGTTAAAGTGTTCCAAGACTCCCGGTGTTCAGCCTCTACATGATCCCAACATGCTGATAGAGCATCTTCAAGCCAATGTTTGACTTCTACTTGTAGAAGGTCAAACCATTGAATAGCTTGACCAAGGCTTCATCGGAAGGGCTCTTGGATAACGACGCCCTACAACATTAAGATGAGTAGTTGATATGCAGTTTAGACAGGATCCTTACCTTTGAGTTCGTGATGCAGAATCCTCATCGTACATAGTGGGTGTGTAGTGCAGAGGCAAGCACATTGACAGCATCACAAGAGTGTTCGAAAAGGGTTCAATAAAAGGTGAGTAACTCAACAGACACTGCCATGTGAGGCTGTGAGGGAGCCATTGGGAATAAGCCATGAAAAATGAGGACTTGAGCTTGGGTAGCACATCTACAGCTCAAGACCTCAATGGAAACAAAATCTGACAGCAATTTGGATTATTCAATTAAACATGCTATATACGTGAGTACTTACAGTCCAAAAAAAAGACAAACAATGGATGTGTGTTTTTGTGCACATGTATGTGAGCAGCACAAAGATAAGGCCAGCGTGTGTATCCTTTGAAGAGGTGCTCCTAGTGTCCATGCAGTGTAGTCAAGCTGTACTGTGACAAGAGTGGGAATAAGGGATTTCCAGCTGTCATACAAATGAGTGGACATAAGATTGGGTTGCATGTGATGGCTCAGTGTGGATTGTGAATACAGAGAACAGTTATTGGCAGATTCAGTGACCAGAAGTACATCATCATCATGAAACACATCTTCCCAAGCATCAGTGGACTCAGTGTCTGGCTTGAGGGCTACAGTTTCTGTGTGCCCATCTTGAACAGATGAGGTATTGTGAGACTGAGTTGAGCCTGCCATTAGACTGGCCATCTTGGCAAGTAACTGGCGCTGTTTGACCTTCTGACCCAGCACTTCAACTATCACCTGAGTTTTTCATTTGTCTCTGAGTTTCTGTGGACTGGAAAAGTGCATACCCAGTCCAGAGGATGTGAGTTGAGCTGCATGGGTCCCTGCACATGGAGTCACTGGCATGATGAGGTCTTGCAGGAGGAGAACTGAGAATAAACAACAAAGAGTCTGCAAGAGAACACAAAAAGCATAGAGGTATGGTAGATAGTACAGAGGGTCCAAGCTGTGCGATGCTTTGGATCATCCTGATGGAGGGCAACAAGGTGCCAGGCTATACTGTCCAAATTATGCATAACCATGTCTGGTAAGAAACTGCATGGTTATGCATGGTGGTCTCTAGTCCTTGATGGGTGAGCTGTTATGCATAATGGATCCCCACCATGCATAATGCTGCCAGTGATGATCCGCCACACCATTTCTCAATTCAGGTACCCATTTTGTGCAGTTCTTAGCCTAATTTAGCCCATCCCCCTTCTTGTACACCCTTGGTGGGACACACCTTATATCCTCTGGTTCCCTGCACCCCGAATTGGTAGTTCTTAGCCTAATTTAGCCCATCCCCCTTCTTGTACACTCTTGGCGGGACATGCCTTATATCCCCTGGTTCCCTGCACCCCGAATTGGCAGGAGATCGAGATTTTACATTTGCTGTACCTTTGATACCTTTGATGGTCTAGTCCTCGTTGATCTCTGCGCATCAGTGGAATTTCAATTCATCTCTAGGTATCAGTATTGCCTGAGTGTTAAGACTGGCTGCTCTTGTGCCTAGATATGCAAATATTCATGCTATGTCCTGTCTGCCTTGAAAATATTAATAAGACTGGTTGCTCTTGTGCCTGATCATGCAAAATTTCATGCTTATGTCTTATCTGCCTTGAAAATCTGCCTTTCATCTCACAAAATGCGAAGTCTCAACAAGAAATATGCTCATATTCTCAATATGTCAACAACACAAGACACGTAAACATCGATGGAACATACAGTGGCTCAAAAAAGTGTCCAAATGTTTATGCATTTTCAAGTAATTAGATAATAGCAAGCCAGCACCTGAGTACAATATAAAGGCATATAGACATGTCTAAAGGCTTGACATCATAGCTATAATCTGAGATATATATCGTGGGAACTAGACCACATATAGGCAAGATATGGTAATTCTAATCACATGACTCATTTGGACACTTTTTTGACTTTATATCCAAATCACAAAATCCAACCATTCACAGATATTATTCTTAATAGAAGTGGTACAATAATCAATATTTGGTCTTATTTTAATATTATTTATATATATGAACCCACATAACATCATGAACTTTAACATAATCATCATACAGCCTATCTCCTCTGCTTCAAAGGATAATATCCTTATTCTCTGCTCCTCTAGTGCTATTATCTAATTACTTGAAAATGCATAAACATTTGGACACTTTTTTGAGCCACTGTAAAATGTAGTGTAGTATCACATAGCCTTTCTCCTCCTAGAAATTGAGTTAGTGTTTGCGCTTGCAAATAATAAACACCCAAAATCACAAACCTCTTTTGAGAATGGCCACCTATGCTATCAGCCTGTGCCAAACGTGTCGTCTGCTGGCGCATGTTGTAGGGAATGAGATTCCTCCAGGCATATATTGCCCATATTACGACTCACGACGATTGGTACAGTGTACAACTCACCCTCCATGACTTTCCCACAAAATGTGCCAGAGGCACAACACATTCCCACACTACACAACACATTCCCGCGCACGCGCTTAGCACGCGCTTGGTCGCCTTATGTCGCACAGCATCTGGAAGCATCCATCCATCGTCCAACCAGTCCCCTGGTGCGTCCCTTTTCATTTATTCTCATATTTAGCATCATACCATATCTTATTTCATCATGGACCCTTTATTTACATCATTTACATACTTAGAGCGCTCCCTGTTCGCTTCCGAGCCCTGGGAGTGCGCCTAGGCACAGCTTACCTGTTGCCTAGGAAGTTTTCATACACCACCACAGAATATAGCAACCACCATCCAGTAGTCATCTAGCAGTTAGAATCCATCATGAGTTAGCATCTATCAGAGTCATTGCCCTAGTCCTCAGCTCAGTCTATTATCACCAGTCATCACTCAGCAGTCTTAGTTCATGCCTTCACGCTGTGACGATCATATTCCTGCTAGGCTTGCAATGGCCATCTTTTGATATAGGTGATGGAAAGCTACAAAACCATCGACCGCTTTTCCTGCACTCAACCTGCTCTGGATGCGTATTCCCGCGCTCTGCGGACCTGTGCATTCACTCCTGCACTGCGCACATAACTGCGGTCGATTTCCTGTGCCTTCAGACTACCTTACAGATGTCCCGCATCAGTCCATTGTCCATCCTACCTCATTGGTACATATTTTGCCTTGCCTTGTATGTTGTAACAAGTGTTGCAGCCTTATTACATGTCTTTACATATTCCTACTGCCTGTCTGTCCTGTCCCTTCCATTTCCAAGAGGGTTTAGCTAGTATAAAGTGCCTAGGGTGACTACTTCGTATTTACTTCCCTTCTACAGTATTTCCTTCCCTTAGGTTTTACTTAGGAGCAGTCACCATTAGTGCGCGCTTTTTAGCCCCTATTGGTTACCTTATACCTGGACACCTTACCTTGACTTTCTTTACCCATGCAATCAATACCCTTGCCCTCACTTGTTACCCGCACCATTCCTTAAGACTTCCCTACCCTAGCATCTTGCACTTCCGCATCGACCACTCATCGACCGCTCATCGACCGCACTTCCACATTCCCACGCTCTACATACCCGCACACTTGTTCCTGTGCTCTGCGCACTTTCGGGTCTTTATTATCATCAGCCATTCTCAGTAGCAATTCCCTTTAGGGTCAAACATTCTTGCTTGCAAGTGTAACAGCTAGGCAGAGCATCGACCTACAACAATATTTTTGGTTAGGCACATTAACAAGTGTCTAGCCATTGTTGTGTTTGCACAACGCCTTTCACCAGTCTTTTACACATTCGCGCACTGCATGCGCCTTATTCCCATGCTTCGCACTCTTACATGCTCAACATTCCTGCACATGCACTTTCAGCACACTTCACCAGAGTTGATCTGGCATCACCCAGTGGATCTTGCTTTCTTTGCTTCCCTTAAGGGTTGAACACATCGCTCGGCGCACTTCAACCAACATCTAGAGAGTCAGTAGCCTTCCTCTCACCCCAGAGATAGAGGCCATCTTTCTTTCTTTAGCTCTGCAGCCTAGCAGAGTTGTTGAACCTTCAATGTGCTTTGTCTTCCTAACAGCAGGAACAACTATGTCATCGGCTTGTACAGCAGAGCCCGATGCACTACCAACATCAGAATGGAGGAGCACCAGCTGTTCTGAAACCTGGGTGACCTCAACAGTGGAGGGTGTAAGAGCATAATCCAAGTCCCTGGCACAGCCAGAACCACTAGCAGAGGATACTACTGGTGGCACCAAAACCTGAGCTGTTCCAGCAGCTGGAACCACTGGAGGATCAGGTGGGTATGTAGAGGAACTGAAGTTATACTTTTCCATTGATACTGGAAAGGGAGCAAAAGACGGTAATGGGGTGACAATAGCAGATGTATTGCGGAAGCAAAGGCGAGGGGGCGTTATGAGGGCAGATGTGGATGTACTGTACATCTGTTTCCTCCATGAGGTAATGGGAGTTTCTGGAATTGGACTAGATGATGGCATTGGACTGGATGATAAGGTAAGATCAGGCAATGAGTCTCCCATAGTGGATGCTGGGGTGGTTGCGCCAGATGATAAGGAGTGGGCAGGTAAAATGAAATCGAAGTTAAATGCCAGGGTGCTGGGTACACTGGCATCATAGGGATCCAAAGACATGGTGGTGTCAGTGGTAAAGCCAGCGGGTATTTGATTGTCAAAGGTAAGGCCAGCGCTTGTGTCTCCCATAGTGGATGCCAGTGTATGTTCACTGGATGACAAGGAGTGGGCAGGTAGAGTGAAATTGTAATTAGATGCTGATGTGCTGGTGAAGCTGGCATCATATGGATTGAGGGACATGGAGATGTCAGTGCCGAAGTCACTGGACATTTCATTGTCAAAGGTAAGGCCAAGGAAGTTGCTGAAAGGCAGAAGTCCCTGCATCTGAGATGACTCGACACCTCACAGGGTGTCTGAGAGTGTCTGCATCTGAAACAAATTGACACCTCACAGGGTGTCCGAGAGTGTCTGCATCTGAGACAAGTCAACACCTTGCAGGGTGTCTGAGAGTGTGAGGGGGGCATGCAGGGCAGTTCCATGTGATGCTGGAGTCACAGTTGATGATGCACCCTCCAGTGACCCAGATCCTTCACCCAAGGGAGATGAAATCGTGGGTGGTAGACTGTTTGCAAGTGAAGTCATGGGTGATAGACTGTTTGTGAGTGGGGTGATGACATCCATGGCACGAGACTTTCTGACATGCTCAGCTATTGAATCCAATGAGTATGTGTGCATCAAACGGAAACGTTACTCATGAAACAGTGTTCCAACAAATTCCAAGTATGGATTGAGATGCTTCTCAATGAATTTTGGGGTGGCTTGTTTCCAATTGTGTCCATCTCCATTCACTCCTGTATGGTAACTAAGAAGTCTTGAGCATTCTGAAAATGAGCAAGCAAATATGAGACGCACCTCATCACATTTAGTTGGCCACCAAGATGAGGGTCAGGCCCAGCACCAATAACAGTCCATTCCCACCCTGACATGTCCTTGATGACTTGCAAGAACTGCACAATGGGAGCAGTACACTCCTGGAGAGCGCTGGTAATAATGTATAAGCAATGGGAAATTGGTGTACAGGCAAAAGCTGAAACTTATGTTGCATACTGTTTATTGGTAGGTGCAGATTTTTCAGATTTTTCATTTTGCACATTAAGTGTGACTTTTGCTTTGTGCTCTTCTTGGACCTTCTCCTCACACAAAGCTTGGACTTCTGGCAGTGCAGCTTTGTATGCTTCGCATGTAAGTTTTCAAATAGCTGACAATTTTTCCTGTTTAGTCACAAGCTTGCCAGACTTAATGGCATCTTGAACCTGCTCTTTTACTTCCTCCTTATAGGCAATGGTCGAAAAGATCTCGGCAGGGGTATGAACCCAAGTTCCTTTTGCTTTGTTGGTTAATGTTTTCTGGATGACTTTAGTCATTGAGTTCACAGCTGAATGGCCACTTCATTGGGACCTATAATTGAACCAGGTTTGTATTTGCTGTTTTGAGCATATCAGTATGTACATCATTGATGAGGGTATCATGAGGGCAGTGCTTACCTGTCTCCACTTCTGAAGTGCTGCCCCCAGAACTTTATTTTCCTTGTCTGTATGGGGATTGCTGGCAGGAGTATTTTTAAACACTACATCCTCTTCAGGCCATCTTTTGAACCATTCAAGGTATATTGGATCCCAGTATTGGGAAACCTTGGCCTGTAGCTGTGCTAACAGAAACCCACTATAGTACATCTCAAGGAACTCCTTTTGTTCAGGTGTGGTCCAGACTGTTCTTGCCATCCTATCTGAGCTAAATTAATGATCACTCGATGAGACAATTGTCACCACTTGCCTTGGTGAGGTACATGTTTTTTTGAATAGCAGCATGATTTTAGGTTTTGTGCGGTCCTCGCAAGCCAAGCCTGAAAATTTAATGCTGACCACATATCTTCAACCAATCAGCAAGTGTATTCGCTGGATTGGAGTTGAAATTGCCTGGTAACTACTGCCATCTGCTATTTTTTACTCACACTCTACCCACCTCATTTGGAATGCAGAGCCCAAGGAACAACAATATGGCTTACTGTTTTCCACCCCCATTAACATTCACTGTAAATGAGCTGGCTGCAGCATTGTCGTTGGTTAGGGATCAAAGCTGTAAATTTTATTTTCAACCATTCATCTGACAGCTCATTAGACCTTTTGCTGCAGGCCAGGGATATGATGATGGTGACCCCCCAGTGTTCACATTGTGTGAGCTGGGAGGAGCATTGACGTTAATTAGTGACCAAAATGGTATGTTCAATATTTCAATTAATCTGAATCTTGGCTCATCACACTCCTGATCAATAGCCATATTTGCTGCACATGATGGACATGATTCAGCAGAGCTGCCAAGTCCACAGACTGAATATGGAGCATGCATTTTCTGGGAACACCGCCGCAATTGCTATGCTTGTGGTATAGCAATCACTTCAAGCCACATTGCAACAGGCCTCTCCAAGTCGGACACTACCAGTACGTTTTGATAGTGCTACCCCAGAGTTTACTGATTAATATATTCACTATACCAGTCACTGGCACCACACATTCCACCGCTATCACATCTGCAACAGAAAGTGAAGCTGTGCAGGAGAGAGGGAGCAACTTTTGTGATGTAGTTGTGCAATGTTCCTGTAGGGACTGATACATAGATTTCCAGCACATGTTTTACATATATATATTGAGAGAATTGTGAATGTCAAGCTTGGGGAGATGGATTAACAGCTGTCCCAAAGTCGTGATCTTTTGTTTGCTCCTGAGGTTTTTACTTGTACAATATGCTTTCATTGAAATTCAGTTCTATTGGGTTGTGAGTCTATGGCATAGTAATATTGGGAGATTTCTGATACAGTAGCTCATTTTACCTGTCCACAAGATATAAATCAGACTGTTGAAACTATTGTATTTGCAGCTGCAATGAGACTTATGTGCTACAATTTAATGTGTCCTGAAGTGGTGGCTGAGGTGTTACATGAAATCTAACTCAAGTGCGGAAGCTTACCTATGCCTTTTCACACATTCCAGTTGACTGACACCTTGCATGACTCGGAAATGCAAGTACAACACAACTGAGCAATCCCATCAAGCTCGTTTAAAATCCAAGAAAAAACACTATGCCAGGCAAGTCTAGTAATGTGGTTCATTCTTTGTGCATGCACTACTGAACTCACAATCAACAGGAATCGGCAGCAAGAACATGTCAAATCCCACACTCACTGGTGTCACCAGGGTGGAGCTTCAGATGTGAGTCAATCATTTTTGGTTGATTTGTCAAATTTTAATACACACTGTTTGTAGGAGACACTCAAACTACTTAATCAGCTAGACAATATCTGGTTCAATGCTGGTTATGAACCAGGTTCCAATCTGTATCAACGATTGGAGTCTGAAGGACTGAATGCTGTCTGTGCTGCTGACCATCAAGGATGGAATTCACTGAAGCCTGAATATGAGGACAACGTTTGCGAGGTACACAAACTCTTGGAGAAAGCACATGGCTTATCCACATCAGCTGGGAGCTTAGAGGGTCCTTATACTGAGCAACTATGAGTGGGGGTATGTTTGGTGACTCACATCTTACAGTTTTGCATCCAGGCATGTGAGCAAATGGTCCAGAAGATGGACTTATGTGTAGACTCATATTTTGAAGCTCTTCACAAAGGGACACTTGATTGGCAATTAGCGCTTAGCATTGGCAAGTGATTACTGTAGTCTATGTATTTTGCATCTAGTGTTGAACATCACATGATCCCTGTGCAGTATGTTGTTGTGTATCCTCATTGTTCAATGCTGTAGTCCTCATGGGAAAATGATGCCACGAGCATGACAAGCTTATGCATAACTGGTATGTTCTCAATGCAAAAAATCAGGCATCTCAGCAGTGAATGCAAAACACTACTCAGGCTGAGGATCCAGAAAACAGTCAAGTCTCAACTCACAAACATCAATCTTACACTTTGAAGGGACTGGCACAGGTCTCGACTCAGACAGAGTACTTTGGTGCTCCAAGAGGCTCTCACACGGTGCCACCACCATCTGCTTTACATACTTCAGATACTTTCACCTTTGATTTCGAGGCTCTTCTGGACTCTAACAAAGACAACGTCTACAATCAACACTTGGCTGAAACATCACTCAAAGTGAAAGTTTCACAGTGGAATCAACATTTAGGAGTGAGTGAAGATGATTTATCTTGGATACAATTACTGATGTGTTGTTTTGAAGGATAACCCATTGTTGACTTGGATGGATGATCAGGAACATTTTCTTTTAGAACTCCTCCATCTGGAGGGTCGCAGTGATTTCTTACTTCAGGAAGCATGTCAAGGTTCTGCAGGTGGCATGAATGCCCCTGAATTTCGATGTGAGGATTGTCTTGGTACTGAGCTCTATTGCAAGGCATGCACGGTAGAAAGGCATATAGAAAATCCAACCCACAGAATTGAGGTAGGTGGGAATCAGCAGTGCTCACTACTTTGCACTGATTGACTTGCACAGTACTGGAACAGCCAACATTTTGAAGACACTAACCTGCAGGATCTTGGGTTGCAAGTTCAACTTGGACACCCCCCTGGTGAACGTTGTTCTAACCCATCATTGGTTCATAACAACTTTGTGGTCCTCAACATCAATGGAGTGCACAATATTACACTCCACTTCTGCAAGTGTCAAACAGCTCAATCTCATATGACACAACTCCTTCACATGTGTTGGTTCCCAGCAACTACACTGGATTCAAAGACTACCACAACATTTCAACTTCTCCACCACTTCCACATTCTTTCTTTCAAATCAAAGGCCTCCACTTTCGAGTATTGGCAAACACTCACATGCTTGACCAACAACACAGGTGTTAACCCACCAAAGGTAAGTTCTCAATTTGAATTGACTCATTCATTCCTAATAACAGCTTACAATGGCTCACAGGATCGCTATAATGCACTCTTACAGATGGTAAAGGAATGGTGAAACCTCACCCTACTCAAACGTTCAGGATGGTGTGACAATCATATTCCCACTAGGCTTGCAATAGGCCATCTTTTGATATAGGTGATGGAAAGCTACAAAACCATCGACCGCTTTTCCCGCACTCAACCCGCTCCGGATGCGTATTCCCGCGCTCTGCGGACCTGCGCATTCACTCCCATGCTGCGCGCATACCTGCAGTTGATTTCCCGTGCCTTCAGACTACCTTACAGATGTCCTGTGTCAGTCCATTGTCCATCCTACCTCATTGGTATGTATTTTGCCTCACCTCGTGTGTTGTAACAAGTGTTGCAGTCTTATTACATGTCTTTACATATTCCTACTGCCTGTCTGTCCTGTCCCTTCCATTTCCAAGAGGGTTTAGCTAGTATAAAGTGCCTAGGGTGACTACTTCGTATTTACTTCCCTTCTACAGTATTTCCTTCCCTTAGGTTTTACTTAGGAGCAGTCACCATTAGTGCGCGCTTTTTAGCCCCTATTGGTTACCTTATACCTGGACACCTTGTCTTGACTTTCCTTACCCATGCAATCAATACCCTTGCCCTCACTTGTTACCTGTGCCATGCCTTAAGACTTCCCTACCCCTTATCCTAGCATCCGCATCGACCACTCATCAACCACTCATCGACCGCACTTCCACATTCCCACGCTCTACATACCCGCACACTTGTTCCTGTGCTCTGCGCACTTTTGGGTCTTTAGTATCATTGGCTGTTCTCAGTAGCAATTCCCTTTAGGGTCAAACGTTCTTGCTTGCAAGTATAGCAGCTAGGCAGAGCATCAACCTACAACAATATTTTTGGTTAGGCACTTTAACAAGTGTCTAGCCATTGTTGAGTTTGCACAATAGGGCCATGACCCTGGTGAGGTTGAGGTGACACAACATGGTGCATGTGCAGTGCTATGTCCTGCTTGCCCCCAACTGGGCAAAAACCTTCTGAACAGCTGGGAAGATACACTGTTTGAGGAAAGGTATGTCATATATTGGTCTAGTCCATGTGGTGTGTTCACTCACAGAATGATCTAGATGGAAATATTCATTATTTCTGGCAATTGATGCTAATTTCCGACTGGCATGCAAAAACATATCATCCGACAAGACTGACCCCAGTCTTAACAAAGGCTGGGCATACTTCGTCAAAGAGAAGGCATTCAAGAAGTTTCTTCATGACACTGGAAAGCAGCCACAAGAGGTGCAGCCATCTATCTTAGCTGTATCATACTCACTCACCCACTTGTCATACAGAAAAGTAGTTGTGCGAGCCATAACGCTGTAAACTTGGCCGAGACTAAAAACTCTTGCGGTTTGGCAGTAATGGGGGCTGGCACTGTTGATTGTTCATGCCACAACATGAAGTGTCCTTGCAGTGTTGGCGATCTCCAGAAGGGTGAGAGGTAGGCGAGAGCTTTACTGAGAGTCATTGCACCACTCAATGTGTACTATAGGTATATTAATATGGACTATTTATTTTTCTCTACCCTGCAATACTCAAAGGATGTAGTCACACTCAACGTGTCCTACAATATCGCGTGTCAATGGAGCAAGAATATATGGGATCATATGGCTACATACCCACATCAAATGCATGTTGAATGCAGTACCAAAGAATTCGTGTTCCTTGTTCCCAAGTTCCATCTTCCCGTGCACGTTGCATTCTGCCAAGTCACATACTCACACAACCTTATCAAAGGGATGGGACGCACCAATGGGGAGGCACCAGAACGCAGGTGGGCAAACATTAACCCTGTAGCAACAAGCACTTGGGAGATGGGCCCTGGCTCATGCTGCAACACCCTCGACAATCACTTCGGAGATTTTAACTGGAAGAAAGTGACCAATTTTCATGAGTGGAACCTACATTGTGTGATCGGAATCTCTTACTAACATTTTGGCATCAAGACATCAGTCTATTCCGAAAGCTCGTGGTGGCCATACCTCAACGTGATCAGCACCTCATCAACTTCAATGATTTCAATGATACATTGGTTGCAGAATGACCAGAGGAAGTTGCTCGGTGGAAGCTGGCTATTGAAGGCTGGGAAGCCAATAGATCACAGACGAATCCCTTCAAGGTTACAACTACAAGTGCATTAGTTTTTTTATGTTGATCTTATGTTTCTCATTCTTTTGCAGCTATGTCTCTTGTGACAGTCAAGTTTTCCTTGGGCTTAGATTTACTTACTTTACTTATCTTTACCTACCCTCACTTTCTTTAGCTTATGTTTGCATTTTTGCTGCTTACTTAAGCATGTATCTCTTTCACTAGTGTCAGTACCAGCCTGAATGACAGTCCCTTTTGATGATAATTTCTACTCTCTGAGCACTGAGCCAAGTCAGAATCCCATGGGCTGAACATACTGCTCTCCACTCAGCAGCTTGGCCAGCTGAAATATGATTCCCACAGCAGTACGACTGCATCTCTCGCAGAAGGAAGCAGAAGACCTGGAACATGGCCTCAACTACTCACTGCATATGGAGGTATCATCAAGCATTCTTGTGTCATTGGGTATTGAAATAGAGGACCAGCAGTAAGTTTATATTTTTGTTCCTTGCATCTTTATCTCAATGTTTTAGACACCAGCTGGAAAGAGAGTATGCTGCCTTGGGTCCTCACTCAATGGACCTTCAGCTTACAAAATTGCAAGAACAGAGCAATGCACTACAATGCAAAATCAAGCAATGGTGCAAGGTCCAGGTATTATACATGCCTACAGTCATCCATGTTCGCACATCCAATACAGCTAGTACCATAAGCTCACAGGAAGAAAAACCCTACAAGGTCAAACTGTGGTTGCCATCCCAGCTCAAAAGGGCTTAAAACGAGTTTTGTGAGGAACGTTTGTGCAGATATGAATGGGAACTGCAACAGGCACAAGCATATGACACTCTCGATGACCTCTGTCGACACCTCCAACTGCGCAGCCACTTATACAAGTTCAAAGCCAATCAATTGTGTGGCCAACAGGCCAATACACGTGCAGCGGGAGTTCTCGCTAAGGTGGAGCTTAGCATCAAGACAGATGCAGAGCAGTACCATCAGGCCTGGACTGCACTAGTTATCCTTGGCAACATTTTGCAGGAACATAGCTGGAGAGATGATCTACTCAAGCTAGAACCTGAGCATGTTCAGGGAATGTCTGATGGCCATGTAGGCCAATCCAAAGGTAATCAAACTTTATCATGGATTTGGAAGGCATGTGGCATCACCACTGGAGACAGGGAAGGAGAGACCGTTCTTGCTGATGGTAAGAAATTGTCTATTAGATTGATATGAGCTAAAATGCTATCACACAGCACTACATGTAGAGTGGTGTAAATCTTGGGCATGCACACATCATTGGACAGAAGAGGTAGAGCTTCTCCAGGAGGAGATGTGGTGTGTGTGCATGTTCTTCAACTGGCACATGACATGGTGGAAGGATCTGGCAAGCTGGAGGATTGGGTTGGACATTGCAGAGTTAGAAGGCCTTGAAGCATATGCGAAGTGCCAGGTGGCCCTTCAGATCATGATGCAGGACAACTGCCTAAGAAAATGGTGTGCAGTTCCTGTGGCAAGCTTACCCCCAGCAGTAGTGGTGCCCTGAATACAAGTAGGATAACATATCTAATCTCAAGGCTTCTTTTTCTGATGTGTGGGGTAGCACTATATATAATCAGTGATTGCATCAGTCTCTGATTTTAGAAGGATGTATTAGTAGTGCTATATATAATCTTTGATTGGCAAGTCTCCGAGATCACAATCATAGAAGGATGCAGCCAGGAACATGGAAAGAGAAGATCCAAAGCATCATATATGACAGTCAAGGGCATTATGCATTATGGAGAACACTACTATACATACAGTCGAGGGGATTATGCATAATGTCAAGGACTACAGGTAACCATGCATGACGGCCTGTGTCTAATAAGCCATGATTATGCATAACATGGTCAAGTACAGGTGAAGGTGCACAAAAGGAGGGCAACGAAGAGTTATATTTTTAGAATGTAGCTATTTACATATGGAGGATCCTCCCGGCTAAGGGGCCTCTCAGCCCAGTTTCCCAAAACATAGAAACCGGGTCTGAAAGACCCTTTATTGGCACCAAGAAGTACTGCCTGAGGTGAGAAGCCTCTTGGTTCAAATTAGGAAGTGTAGCAGGCATTGCAGAAGGTGCCAGATTAAAATAGACAGATGACGCAACTAATACCAGGCAGGTTGGTTGCCAAACAGGCCTGTGCGCCCACTCCCACCATAGTGAGGTAGATACAGTATTTCTTAAAGGTATTTTGGAGAGCTGGGGCACTATTTAATGCTGGTGTTGAGACTTAACGGATCCAAGCCTAATTATAGTTGGCGGGACACGTGACTACCAAATATAATAAGGCTTATTAATAGGGCAACCCAGGTGGTCGAATCGAGTGAAATACCACAGTAATACTGGTACAACGTTACAGCTACAACGTCGATAATTGAAGGCAAGCCTGAGAATTTCAGGCTTGGTTCGGGAGTGCATGGGAATCATGCACGAGAACTTTACTAGTACTCATAATGAACCTTCGTATTCCACATCAGCTCACCCTGCAGCCGCCCAATCTTGGCATGCACACGCTCCAGCGAGTCCATGCCCGTATGCACGTTCACAAGGCCTGGAATGCTCTCCTGAACACCCTTGCGCAAGTATTCATCGTCCATCTGCGTCACCGACCAAATGCGTTTCGTCACAACCTCAACGTCAGCCAGTGCGTCACTTATGGTGAACGCATCGAATCCAGCACGAATCTTCATTGTTACGGCTGTTGGTTCCGATGCATACGGTGCTGGAGGCTCGGGCATCTCACTTGATGGAAATTCCACAATAGGCGTGCGTGTCCAACCTGGGTGAACATTCACGAACTGTATGGCCACTCAGCGGTCTGCGACTGTCATTCCTTCAGCTACTCACACGAATGTTCCAAGCGGGAAGTACTTCTTGTGCCAGGACATCGGTGAATGAATCCAAGGCTAGTGGTGGTGAGTCAAAGTCACAAAGTCTGCCACAAACAACATTACCTGCTTTCCTATGAACACAAAATTCTTCAGCAACACTCGACCAAAATAGCACCATCCCACTCACGTGGTGCTATAGAACCCGATCAGCGGGACTGCGGTGGTCCCTGCCATGCTCGATACTTGGACCAGCATTCCCCCAGCGCCCTTCGGATTCACTTCTCTAAAAAATCTGACCGCCTCAAAGCTTACCATTACCGCGCCCCAGAAATTGATATCCATAAGTTTCCTGGCACGGTCCAACGACGTCCCCTCCACCTCCTGAAAAACCGCCTGCGCGGCGTTGTTATATACGACGTCGACGCGCCCAAAGGCATCCTTGGCTTGTGCGAAGGCAGATTTTACCTGCGCTTCGTTCGTCACGTCCAGGGGGAGTACTAGGAGCTGAGTGCGCGGATATTTGGCTGCAAGATCATCAAGGACGGAGGGCTTGCGCAGAGTTGCAACGGCAATCTCGCCATTACGCAGGACCTCTTCGACCATCGCCCTGCCGAACCCAGTGGAAGACCCGGTGACTACGATCAGTCAGTGACCCGCACGGTGAGGAGTTACATGCACCAACTCACTCAACCAAACTCGAGGAGTGGATTGTGCCATGATGATTCTGCTTGTGTCGCTTGTTGAGAGCCGTTCCACATGATATAGCCTGAACTCCGGAGCCTCGTGATACAACCATCCTGTCAGATTATCATTCTATCATGTTCCGTCTCTTATCAGAAGGCTGATATGTCCATATAGAAGCATATGCGGAGAACTGCGACATGATGGTTTTGCTTCTGTTACCCGTTGAAGCCATTCTATATGCTATAGCCTTAACCCCGAAGCCCCGTGATGCCACCATCCTGTCAAACCATCATTCATAATTGTTTTCGTCTTATCAAAGGGCTGATATGTCCGTACAGAAGCAATGCGGAGAACCTTGATCAGCGCCAAACGGTGGGGAAGCTCTCGTAGGACCGATTCTCGGCCCAAGAAATATTTGAAATCAAGATATGACATGTCCTCATACCTCCATTCAGATGCAAACGTGGTATCACTCCAGCTTAGGTCGGGCTGCAAACAGACGGAGAGACGATTACCGTCGCTAACAGTCGAATATATCCTGCCATGAAATCTGGGGGTCATTGGATGGCCTCATTACTTGTTTGAAGGCGAGAGCGTCATCGTGATTGTGATGTACTTGGCTCATGACAGTCGATGGGACGGTGTTAATACGCCAGCGGCTTCAATGAGAAGAGATTGATAGGATTGATAGGATAGTGTCAACACCGGTGGCTTCAATAGGGCCAAGGCACATGTGGCGTTAAGCTCCAGTCCACGGTTGTCGGCTGGTTCCTATGCTTCTATAGTCCTAATCTTCACTGTGCTTACAAGTTTAATTCGTGTTGTTACAATATGATCATTTGCGACAGAAAAAAAGGCTGTTAAATTTTGATATACCAGTTTACCGAGATATCGGTTTGATCTATCGGTATGAAATGGATTCTCCTTGGTGAACACCAAATAATAATATCTGTGTCATGAATGTCGGAGGACGTATGTTAGGTATGACTACCATGTATAACTGAAGGGGATTAAGAAACCCGCTTTAGCCAGAACCGCCGGACATTATAATGGGTTTATGAGTCAATAAGGATGTTAAGGTTCGCAGATAGTGACTTGTAATAAGTAAGGCGGTGATGCCAGCTAAAGAATAAATAAAAATAGTAGAAGAATATAAACTGATTAATATTATCTGTGACGAAAGAAACAATGTGGATATAACATTCGAATGAACGGAGGACTGAAAAAGAAGTGTCAGTTATAGCCTATGGAGACGAAAAGCCATGGAGAACTACATGTGACAAACTTGCTGTTTTAAATTGTGATGCAGGTCTGGAGCTATTGAGAGGGCAACGATCCGCACTCTCCTGGTGGCGGGTGCTATCCAAGTCACTGACGGTTCAAGTTTGGTGTTTTCTAGAGTTCGATTGATGTTAGTTCGTCTAGGTCAGGTTTTTCCCAAATCTAAGAATGGAGTGAAGCTTACAGAGCGAAGGCCATTTGTAGTCTGGAAAAGCTTTCTGTACGCAATGCAGTACAGGTCGGCGTGCTCAAGCTTCTGTCGATTATGTTCGTGCAGACCGAAGTCGTTCTTGAAAAACCTTGTTACATGAGTTACAGCAAACATGATCGCCTTCGTAATGATCCTGTAACTTCAACGGGGAGTCGAAATGGACTTTGCAATACTGGCATCAGGGATGGCCCTGAACATAATGTTCTTTGAGTCCCCGCCAGGATTTGAAATCGGCTTCACCGTGACAATATCGGCATTTCTAGTGATTGCTGGAGTCTCGGACATGCTAGTTGTAAGCAGACCTGGAGCTGAAGTAGCGATTACAGCGATAACAATCAGTCATCTTCTGGATAGATCAGAGCTCTACTGAAAATTTCCGGGCTGTTATAGGTGCGTTAGTTGTGCCCCAAGTCTGTGCAAGAATTTATAACGACCTTGTCGTTACGACATACAATAACTCCCAATAATCGTTGAACTCCGAGTCGAGTCATCGACACGACCGTCGCACTGATAGTACTAGCGGTGCATGGGGTCCCATACGTGTCCGTGTCTAATCTGAGTCATTTGGCCACCCCTCAGAAAGTCATTTCCAGACGATGACTAGTAGTACTACTAGTATGGACTGTGCAGTACGTAAATGCCTTGTTAAGTACTGCATTGGAACTTCCAGGGGGCAACGATACCGAAATCGCAACCGCGGCCTAGACTTTAAAAGTATGTAGCTGACTGGAGTCCCTCTATCTCTTCGCGCATACCACACAAGTTCTGCCTCTCATGAGTGTATGGACCTTCGCTTCATCGAATTACATACACATCCGACTCACGTAGCTACCCACAGACTTCTATTCCATTTCTTTTGGAGACAACAACAACAGATGAACCTACCAGTGATGCCGATCAACAATCAGCACATTCTTCCTCAGGCTTGCTGCAAGATCTCACCAAGGAACTCCAGAATAGGTCGCCGTTTCCTGTAACTTGCGGAGGCTATGGAGACATCTATAAGTGTTGTTTAGCGAAGCCAGATGAGACCGTCCCGGTAAGGCCAGCCTGTGCACTTCGTCATGTATCTTCCTAAATATAACCAAGGTACTAGTAGCAGTAAAGACCATTCGTGCTTTACAGTCTGATAACGAGGCGTTGATGCAGAAGAATAGAAAGGTGACGTCCCTTTCAATAATACTTTGTGGTTCCACAATAAACTCAGCATAGAGAATTCGTCGCGAGCTGAAAGTTTGGGGCCGTCTCAAACACAACAGTATTCTTCCACTCTGGGGAGTAGCAACTGACTTCGGACCCTATCTCGCAATGGTTTGCCCATGGGCTGATAATGGAACTTTGACGGCCTTTCTTGAGCGCCAGGAAGACACGTTGACATTGGAAGATAAGTTCACCCTTGTAAGCCCATGCTCGCGAGTATTTCTAGACATTTATTGATCTGTTGATGCACGTCAGTTGACCGATATTGCCCTTGGGTTGCAATATCGTAAGTCGTCCTTCACTCCACCTGATTTTTTCAAATGCTCACAAGGATCAGTCCATAGTAAATCAATTGTACACGGTGATCTGACAGGAGTGCGTATGGCGACATACAGAGCGGTATTCCTCATTACTGATGTCCCGATTCTCTAGTCAAATGTCTTGATCTATGGCAACGGTCGGGCACGTGTCACTGATTTCGGTCTCTCGACTATGATCGAGGAGTTTGTCGGTACTTCCTATCTCACGAGTTCCATCAGAGGACATATCCGATGGGCAGCCGCGGAGCTATATGACATACCCGAAGGTGATGAAGAAGATGATGCGTCGGTGTCGCTCAGCGTTGAGTGTGACATCTACTCATTTGGCAGCATCGTCTTGCAGGTGAGTAATTTGAGTTTTCGGCCAAAAAACCTTTATTCACTTTGCGAATGCTCTAGGTATTGACTTGCAAGGTACCCTACTATGATGTGAAGAAGGATAATGTAGTGTTGGGACATGTCGTCAGAGGAAAGAAACCAGAGCCCCCCAAGGGTTCGCAAGTTGCACCCGTGCACTGGGAGTTCATACAGCGGTGTTGGTTGCCTCGTGTCAGTCGACCATCGATCGGAGAAATTGTGCTGTTTGCACATCAGCAATACTGCGAGCTCCATCCAAACGATGCCGTCGACGATGGGAATTCACCTGGAAACCCGTCTCGGATTTGGCCTGGGACCTGGTCTGGGAATTGGTGTGGGCACTGGTCTGACAGTAATAGTGATGAAGGTGACGAGTCAGATGACGACAGTTCCTCTGGACCCGACCAGGATACGGAAGGAGAGGGTCTGGAGGACGACGAAGGAGAGGAGAGTGACGAAGGAAATGGCAGTGAGGGTGACGAGCACGACGGACACGACAAGAGGGGTGACGAGGATGACGAGGGCAACGAAGGGGTTGACCGTGATGAGGTCATTGGCCTGGATGGAAGCGACGGGTCCGACAACAACGACAGCTCCTCTGGAATCGATCAGGAGGTTGAAAGAGAGGACTCCGATGAAGACAGTGATGACGAAAGAGTGGAAGGCAATGAAGGGCACGAAGGCAGTGAGGAGGATGAAGTTGAGGAGGATGATGAAAGCAGCGAGGGGGTTGAGGATGATGAGGACGTCGAGGGCGATAGCGATGATGAAGGCGATGACGATGATGAGGGCGATGATGACGATGGAGACAGTGGGGGGGACGGTGACTGGAGTTGTGACTCGGACGGGTCCTGGTAGACTGGTGCATTACTGAGACTCGGTCACGGTGCGACTCATCTAACTCAGTCAATCATGATTGATTAGACAATTCGCCACTAGCCTAATCACATATACCTAAACGACTCGGGCAAATTTACATAATGCTGGCAGCCAGCTGTAACTTGCCTATAACGTACTCGCGACGTAAGTACGTTGGATTCAACGTTCCTGTTGGAGGCAAGGCGCAACTCAATGTCTCCCAAATTCATACTACTTCTTAACTCGGATCCTTTTCTATACGTCTTCTAGAAATCCATTCACCCCTGTAGCCGTGCGGCTTTTTATCACTCTGGAGCCGAGTTACTCTCCAGTGTGCCATACACTAGATTACAACTTGCCATGCCTCGCGAAAACAGTTTCACGGACTCTGACAAGCGTTCCTTGACGCCTGATCTTGAGGACGAATCCATGACATCGCTGAGTCCAGCACCGCGTTCCGCATCTCCTGCTGCCAGTGACGTTGAACCGTCTCTATCCTCCAATGGATCCTCCCAAAAGCCTGCACCTATAAGTCAGTCTTGGCGACGTGCACCATCATCAATAATCCCGGCCTCACTGCGGCCAAAACGTGCTCCTGCCCTCCATTTTCAAACTCCCAAAGATCGCTTCCGTGCATGTGTTCGCAAAGTGATTTCCATGCACCGGACAACAACCGTCCTTTCAGGCTTCAGTCTCGCCGGTGCAGAACCTGGCGTTGACCCGCGCAGGCAGTCCGCGTATCTCCATTACGCGCACATTCGCGAGCGTTGCGAGATCCAGATCACTGACTATAGTACCGTGAGGAGCAGCTTTGGAAAGATGGATAATGAGCGTTTTGTCCAAATGTTCAACGATGAGAGAAGTTCGGAGAGGGAGTCATGGGTGAAGGTGAGGTGGATAAATGTGTGCGGCATCAGCTGGGATGTGATGAGTGCGCTTGCCCTGAAATATGGTATGTAAAGTGCCCGTGATACTCAATGCCAGGTGTTAATAATCATCGTGCGTAGACCTTCACCCCCTCGCTCTCGAAGACGTCTTGCACAAATGCGGACACACGCGCTCCAAAACGGACTACTACAGTCAACACCTCTTTATCCATGTCTTATCTCACACACTCGCTTCCTCCTCATCTCCAAACTCCTACACACCGGAAGACGAAGACCCACCACGGAGCTCCTCGCCAGGTCCAATGACGCCAGGGGACTACCACAAGGAATATTTCAAGGATAACGACGTCCATGCAGAGGCTGGTGATGAAGATCGCACGATATATGGCAGCAGTGCGCCTGCAACCTGGCGACTTGGAAGCACTGTCAGGAACAGAAGGTCAGCGAAAGCTGACATGGAAAGTGCGGCAAGGGTCAAGGAAGAAGGTTTAACCCCACTTATGTCTGCTACACGGAAAGAGAGCGCGGTGCGTTGTGTCTCTCGCATTTGTGTTTTCCCTCATTGTATTTTCATTTTTATCTCCAACCTGCTTCGACGTGACTCACCACATTTCGATGTCCACCTTTGTCGACGGTAATTTTTTTTACTCTTTTCTACTCTCCTCTTGATCGACGCAGTTCCAAACCAATACTCATCGCAACGTCCTCGCTGTGCAGTCCCAAAAACGCAGGGAAAAAGCTCAGATAACTCTCACAGATCTAAAGAAGGCAGGCCGCGTAAACGTCTCCATTCACCCAATATCAATTTTCTTATTGAGAGATGGTGAGTCCTGGACTCATTTTCCCAGTTGTTTCATGATTGTGTTATTTTGTATTTGTTTACTGTCATACCCCGTCCTTCCTTCTTGGCCTACTTGACTTGACTTGCATTAATTCATGCCCATCGGAATGTATACACATCGGGTGGGTCGCGCATATGATGGTCCATATATCCCGATTTTGAGCCGACATTCACCATCAAGTCACTATATGCTTTTATTTCGATGCATATACCGCGATTTGTGCGCATTTTTGCTCTTGATTTGACGTATATGCTTCGAGTTTGAGCTGCATCCCAATTTCGAGTGATCATAGCTGACTCTACCTAACACAGGCACAGTAATCTCTGTTATGCCGTCCAATTTCATCGATTTCGCATGTCCCATTATGACGCGTCTCCGACAGCCCGACACGGGGCTGCGTGCATCCGCAGACCCCAGTCTGCTCGTTCAAAGTCTGCTCGACCTCATTGTGGATTCTGCACTCGAGGTAGTGGATGCATTTCATGAGAAGATATTGCAGCTGGAATACGATGTGTTGATGAAGCCAGATATGAAAGTGGTTTCAAGGCGTGCGTGTCGTTCCCCTTGTCTGTTTCTGTTTGTGTTGACAGCCCTGAAACCAGTGCATATTCTTTCCGGTGATTTGATGTTGCATAAGCGGACCCTTGGGCCTCTCAAGACGGTCATTTATGGGCTACGGCGGTACGACGAGGACCGGTGTGCTGCACTGCTCTCGTCTGCTGAGAAGGAGGTCCAAGAGCAAAGGAGAGAGAAAGTGAAGGGGTTCATGTCCCATAAGAGTAAAATATACTTGGTGTGTCGTGACTTGTTTTTACTCCTTTGGCTGAGCTGAGATGCGGTGGCAGGCAGACGTACATGATCATATGGAACATATCCTTACAAGCATGGATATGTTCGCAGGGATCGCAGAAAACCTGATCAACTACGCGTTCAATGTACGTAATTGCTTTGTCTCGATTTTTTTCGTGTTGATTGATGTGAGTGACAGATGAAATCATACGAGATGAACTTAGTCATGTGCGTGCATATACTTCATCGGCATGCTTCGAGCTGATATTGATTATCAGGCGCCGCCTCACCCTTGCAACTATCATATTCCTTCCGCTGACATTGCTCACAGGTTACTTTGTGTGTTTCTTCCCACTTCGATTACCCCACCGAGTCTAACGTATTGCACAGGGAATGAATTTTGAATCTATGTGGAGTGTTCAAAATAATTCCGACGTCTTGTACGTGTTCTATTGTCTCGAACTCTCACAACACTTGAGGCTGACCTATGCATGCCCACAGATTTTGGAGGATCGGGATCCCTGTCATGGCACTTGTCATACCCTTATTTATGTGGTCAGACTTGAAGGGTGCTGCGCATTACGCTGAGAAGCGATGGGCGGCGAGGAAGTCAATGATGGTGCGTTATTACTTGGTTTGTCGTGTGCTTTGGTATGTTAGTGACTGTCTGATAGACTATCAAAAGCAAGTTGGCGTGAGTGCCACTGCCAATGTACGCAAGATTCAGCGTGGTTGTATTGCTCGACTGTACGTGGTTGATGTTTCATTTCATAGATTTCCGAACATTTGACGTTGCTCGCCTGTTTAGGCCGGTATGTCTTGTTTTCTGTTTGTTGTTAGAGTCTAGCTGTCACTCGTTCGAAAATTCTCCTTGTTTCTGATGTGCCAGTCTTTACTAGAATCGAGACATTATTTCATGGTGCTGGTGCTACGTACACGACAGTCTACAGAGGCTACGACTTACAATCTCGATACAAGCACCTTTCCCCCACAACACCATGCCTGAAGTTTGACTGCCTTTGTCTGAATTAGGCACTGTCGCCAGCGATGACCTTGCTTCAGATTGGCTATTGAGCGGGACAGACAATTCATAGTCTAGGCTGCCGTCGGAGTATGCTCTGTCCCTCGGCTTGCAGCCCAAGATTCTGGACCCTGTGATATTTCGGCATCCATGATTACATCCGCTGCAACACATTGAAGGGGTGCCTACCGTTCTGTTACCAATCCTCTGATACTTGACTCTTCTCGCGAACCAGTCTGCAGCAGTGGAACCAGTCTCAAAGTTTCTGTCAGGTTGCTTCTTCACTGCTTCTGCAATAATATGGCTGGATTCAACAAGTGCCCGGAGAACTTTCGGATTGCCCGGACGGGTGAAGAAAACCAAGGACCATCGCTCGTATTCAGCCTGTACACCGGGAGGTGGACTTTCCATGGTCATTCGATAAATTAGTAAGGTTGAAAATTCAGGTACTCATGCACGCACACAACACGGTGGATGTTGGATTGCAGGATGCCTCCACTGAAAAGAGACAACGCATCTCCAACATTGCAAACTGCATGTCCAGGGATGGGCTATCAGTAGATGAGTTCTGTTGCACGTGTACGCGAGCACTAGACTCGTGCTCACTCGAATGTAGGACCACTCGTCGTGACCTGGGGGGAGCACTTGGAGTCCACCGAGGCGATTGTGCAAGAAGCTCTGGTAACGTTTGATGAAAAAAGCGTGGCCCATGTGTCAAGATACCCACCAGACTGCCGAAATCAGTATGGGCACCTAGTACAGCATCTTTCGTCGTTTCTTTGACCTGCACAGGAGGGCTACGAATGCATCTAGTCTCACTACCACTGTGTTCCTCCATGTCATGCAGTCTCTCCAAAGTCCCTTTCGGCAGTCCAAGCTTGTCATTGAATATATTCAATACAACATATGTCACCTCGAGACCCTTGCGGGCAAATGGTGCAATTGTGTTTTCCATGCGAGCATTGACGGTTGATGGGTAGGTGCGGTGAACGACTTGCGGATATGCCAGAGCATCATCTTTAGAGACGTTTATGAATTCGACAGCGTCCAATGCGCCTGTGTTTGCGTCAGTCTACTGCTTGTATATCAACCTGGAAATCCTACCAGTTGCATCAATCGCATTAGCCCCTGCTTTCTTGTACCTGATAAGGAACCCAGATAAGATAAGAGGCGCTCGTGAATTAAATCAAAACAAACCCAAAAGATTGTCCGCTATCTCCTTGCTCGAACTTCATACGTTCTTCAAGGGGCAGGGCCATTGTCTCAGCTCCCATATCAAACATGTCGCTGACTTCTTTGTCTGCGCCGTGGTTCTTTAAACTGTTAGAGAGTTGGATCCGATATGCATTCAACGAAATACTTAAATATGACGTACTACCAGAATCCGATAGTCGTCGCTGCCTCCCACAGTCGATTTACTTCCTCTACGTCTCCAGCTTTGATGAGCTCGTAATCAATAATCAAGAGTGGATGTGTCCGAACATCATTCGGGAAAGGAGGAAGAGTACTTCCAGGCATAATGATGGAGATGTTAGAATGGTAGTATGAATAAGAGTGGATACTTCCAGTGGTACTAGAGAATGCTTTAAAGAGTGAGAGTTGTGGGAACTTGTAGCCGACCTTTATAGGCTATGCTATGTGAGAGTAGTACTTTATGCCGCTACGCCATCACTGCGCAGTCACCACCTGACCTCCAACCTTGGTCATCATCGAATCCATGACAGAATGACGACCCAGCCGAGTGGTATATGTCCATCGTCTTTCTCCATAGAAAGGGAAAGACTAGGAATACCTATATTTGTGAGAGTTAGTATGTAAACCATCTCCACGTTATGACCAAAAAAGCCTTGCAGGAGTATATTGATTCACTTGGATTCGCAGGATGCATTTAGCTCGAGTAAACCAACGTCATTACAGGAGTTTAAACGAAAGTTCTGCAGCTACCCGTCAGAGGCTGTCACCGGTAGGACTATTGAACAAGAGTCAAAACTCTCGTTCAGCAGGCAGTGACTTACTAGTATTGCACACTAGTTGTCGGAACTTCCATCAGACTCAGACAGACAATGAGTTGAGAAAGCAAGCTGATGAAGGCGTACTAGTCCAAGCCAGTCCAAGCCTGAGGGAAAGACCCAACTGCGAACCAATAAGACATAGTGGCGTGTTATAACGCGACAGTGACAGGAAACGGGAACATAGCGAAATGCCAACAACGGGAGCAGACATGGGACAAGGATGAATTAGATGAGTATTGTCCCAGTCGACACTGACTGTACTCAACGAGATTCATGGCTGCTGACAAGATAAAAGTACATGGCTGTTAGAAATATCTCAGAACGAAGCAATCATGTAAATACCGCACTACTTATAATCTACATATCAGTGGAGTTTGGCTGAAGTTGGCCGATATGTTGATTATTGTGAGAGAGTTGTCATCAAATCCTTGTTCCTTGGTATGAACCTGCACTTGAATGGTTTGGGGTGCCTTTGGGTGTGTAAGCATGCGTTTCAGGCTCAGAGGGTCGAGTTACCAGAGTACACCAGTATCCTCGAACTCTGCAGGAGGTGTGATCTCTTCTCCTCTCTCATCAAGCGGTTTGGCGATCGTGAACACAGCAAGGATGCAAGCGATATTGAGGTACAAGGAGGCTTGGGCAAAATGCAGCCCTGAAATAAGATGCGGTCGTTAGTTTTGGTTGGGATAGCGTCATGTAAGTGATAGGCACCAGGGCATGCGCGGCGTCCAAACCCAAAGATGAATTTGCGTGGATCCAATTGGGGTGAGGGACCAAGGAAACGCTCGGGCCTGAACTCCAATGGGTCGGGATACATTTCTTTGTCCCGTGAGATGGCAAGAATGTTCGCGATGATGGTTGCGCCCTTGGGTATGCGGTACCCTTTGTAAACGTCTTCCCTCATTGCGTGGTGCGGGAGCCCTGTGTCGCTGAGAGTGAGCGGGAAGTGGGACGAAAAAGTCATGTGGCTGACCTTGGGGAGCCACGGGTGCCCAGCGGAGGAGCTCTTGCATGAGTGCTCCGATGTACGGAAGCTTGTCTCTGTCATTGAATGTGGGAAATCGGTCCTGACCTACGACGGCATCGATCTCTGCCTGCGCATGCTTCTGTACCTCGGGATAAAGCACCATCGCCAGGACAAAAGACGTCAAGGATGATGATGTCTACTCATGCCAGTGATTGTTCGAAAATTCACATGAGGGAGGGTATAAAAGATATCTTACGGTGTCAACTCCCCCTGCATAAATCCCTTGACTGCACCACTTGGTGATCTCTTCTTGTTGGGCACTGACCGTGGACCCATCCTCTGGAAGGAGCTGTGTTGAAACGAAGGAATGCGTGTAGCTGCCGCTGCGCTGATTCGGTCGAGAATCGGTTAGGATTCCAGATAATACGAACTTGCAAGACTGCTTAGCAAGGCTCACTATTTGCTGTTTGGACCATTTGAATGGTATTGTGTCGACCCTACGTAACTTTTGCCCGAGGTCAAATGCTACACGCTTGAAACCTGCCCCTGGAAACCATGAAGGTAGGAAACGCACTCATGGAAGGTCGACTAGCTGAGTTTTATGATGCCCGGAACTTAAAAAGAGGGCCTACATGATGGTATCGCTTCGACCAACCAACGTCCAGGCTGGGATAGCATGGCACTGATTTCTGAGCCTTCTTTCAGGATACCGATGAAATAATCGTCATTCTGGGTAACCTTCCAACCATATGCGAGATAAAGGACAACAGCCGCTGAGTTCCTGCACCTTCGATAAGAAACAAGCAAAACAAGCAGTCACGAGAATTTTACCTTTTGATCTGATCGGCGAAATGTTCAGGGCTCTTGTACAGACCATCAAGCAGCACACGAGATTGTTCGGTCTGCAGCAACTGGTAGCTTCGTATAGTGCGGGAACTCAGACTGGCTTTGAGGACCGTCCGATACGTCTTGAAATACGGGTGAGTGAAAGATATGTTGAACGGGGTTAGGTTGCGCCTCGCAAGTTCTGTGTACATCCATCTTCTTGGACGATCAGAGTATGTAGTGGCGCGTGAATCGAGTAATTCAGTAGCTGATTGTAGGGAGTTGAGAACTATGAACTGCCGGTTAGGTACGCGGAAGGAGAATATGGGCCCTACGAGACATAAGTTAGAAGTGTTGTAGCAAGCGGAAGATTAGATAATGTGCACCATAGCTTTCAGCCCACGTGGTATACATCAGCCAAGGCTCTTTCTTTGGCAATTGATGAACATTTCCGGTAAAGAACTTTGGAGATGGCCCAGGGGGTAGTGGTAATTTACTGTGTCGACGACTGTAGAAGAAAACTGTGGCCAGTGCAGCCACGAAGAGGATGAGTATACCAGAAGACATGTAACAGATAACAGGTGGGTCGATTTTTTACGGATTGCGCTCTGAGTTCTTATATCATCATTGTCCTAAGTAGATGAAATAAGCGATAAGCTGTCATGTCACCGGTCAGTTTCTGCGACTTACGCTCTCGAAACACCGCATCACGGGCGCGGGGCCCCCCTTGGGCATGATATGAGATAAGTTACGGCGCATCTAAACACACGTGCCCTTATCCCCGAAGTCCTCCGAGTCCAGGCAATTTAGGACTCTGAAAGCATCTGACTGCTGGTGTTGAGATGAACTCAGTGCAAACGCAAGTGATGTGAGGTTGGCAAACTTTCAGGCGGCTTAGTCAGCTAAAGCAGTCACTAGGACATACTGTAGAGTTACGACCGTAGCTTCGCGCCCTTTCGGGTGTGACCATGTCACACTTAGCTTCGCAGCTTCGTAGGCCCTTGCGACGTGTGACCTATCCAAGTTAGCTTCGCCCTGGCAGCTGCAATCCATGTGAGTTTGGCCTTTTCTCAGCATGTCCATCAATTTTGACCCTTCAGAATGAATCTCGTGTCTAACTGTCCGTAGCAATTTTTGGTTTTGTTGTTGGCGATTTTTCCTGTTTTACCGCGTGTCACAAAATAGCTTCGCCCCCCGAAATTTAGTGTGACCGTCACATCAAATAGGTTCGATTCGCTGTGGGGTGGGACACGTGACGAAGTTACGGTCGTAACTCTATAGGCGTGCTCAATTCTTACGATGCCAAGTTCAAGGTGTGTCAAGTCCTACCGTGCCTTAAGCCAAACAACATAGCCGACCGGCAAGACTAGGCGAGACTCCATTTGGGTTGCCGAAGCTACCGAAGTGAACACACCGATGAACTTCAAAGTTTATGTTTGAACATAGAAACTTCACTGTAGTCCACTATCAGAGAGAGAAAAGCCGAGGCGAGACGCCGAGCGACAACCACAACAGCTATCAAAACAGACGACGTTAGAATATACAAATACAAGTGTGTAGGCTATACCTATCAAAACAGACGAGCACGAAACTGAGAAAGGAGAGAACCGAAGCGGAAGATATGTAAGTATTGGTAAACTATGAAAAAGGAAACTGATTTGAAGTCAGCAGAGTTCATGACATCCACTGACCAGTGATGAGTTATCCAGCACGGAACATAGTATACAACACTATTAATTCTTCACATGGCATCTATAATGTTTCACAAGACGTCAATGGTGCTCAGCAGAGGACTTAGCCGGCAGTACAGGAACACTGTTCTGAATCCAATCGCAAGTTTGTGGGCAGCTTGGAGTGGATTTGCGCTGCATGAGCCGTACCGAAGGAGAAAGCACGCCAGTTGATATCGGACTGCGCGCTGTGGTCTCTTGCCAGTGGAGCGGTGTATCCGCGACTGTGTGCCTGCGTGTCGCGAGCAAGGCAAAGTGGTGAAGAGCACTACGCTACGACAAAGCCCGAAGGACACTGAGTGGCTGACTAAGCTACGGTGCTACCCGGCTGCTACTCCGCCCCTCGCCTAGGGGTCCCCCACTCCACCAGTTAATTGGAAGATGGGGTTTTGTTCGAGCAGATGGACAAGGAAGGTGGGCCCTGAAAGATCTTGGCGAAGATAGCGCTGATGATCCAATACAAAACATACCTGTATTCATGTCGAAAATCTCAGTCTGGCCAGCTCAGCAGAATTCAAAACATTTTCTCCATTGATTGTATGGGCCGCGTGAGACACCAGACAGCATACTTGCAAATACTTGAAGCGCTGTGCTTGTTCTTGTGAGAGATGCGGCAGTATGATGACTGTGGTCGTCATTGTCGCCATCGGGGAAAATAACATGCTCAAGTTCGAGACGAGCGCGTTTTGAGATGCCCAACATAGACGACGAGGCAGAAAGGACATTTAAGAGATCATGGAACTCTCGTTTTCGCTGCATAACGAGGACAATGTGTTATGCGATGGTGGGGTGATAAGACGCAGTAAGCTTGGCTTCGGCAACCCAAATGGAGTCTCGTCTAGTCTTGCCGGTCGGCTATGTTGTTTGGCTTAAGGCACGGTAGGACTTGACACACCTTGAACTTGACATCGTAAGAATTGAGCACGCCTTACAGTACACCTCAATTGGCACTGCCGGCATTGGACGTACAGAACTTTAGAACTTTTACTTAGGTTCCCTCGCGGAATTGGGATCGTCAATTGGCAGGGGTAGGGACGGCATGCGTGGGATCAAACTCAGTAACGCTCCGGGTCCGAAGTGGAGGAGAAACGCCTATATCAAAAGGTTTGTGGGTTTTTATTTCCTTGACAAGTTGTTACTTTGTTGCAACGTCGATTTTTTCCCCGACTCACGGATCTTTGGAGGGAGGAACCTGGTCGGTTCCTTCCATACCGCTATGTCTATCTCCGATTCTCACGTTAGTGGAGGAGGGACCTGCCAGTGGAGAGGGACTGTCAGTCCCTTACGTCTAATTTCTCACTAACAACCTTAACTTTATCCCTCCAGCCTGCCATCGCGTCTAGATCTCAGATCCCAACGTTAACCCGCTCGCTTTCTTCTTGCCCACTCCTTAAGCTTCCCACCCCTTCCATCGCACAAACCTGTTTGGACACTTCCACCCACCTTCTTTCGTTGCACTCTTCGGCGACCTTTCCTCTCCCCCTGCCGGTCCCTCACCTCGTCAATGTCACCTCAGGAAGTGTTCTCTCAGGCTGTTAAGGGAAATTCGGCATTTGTGTGGATGCTTGGAGGACGAGACACGAGGGTAATTTACTTGATCCATGCAATATGAAGAAGGGCCGACTAGAGAGACTAGCTATAATCCTTGGAGGATGTAGGCCAACATTAGCATGTTTCAATGTCTACTGGCCTTACACCATGCGCTCTGTTTTTTTGTTAAATATCATATCTATCACGTCAATTCTGCGCAAATCATACAAAATATGTGGCATTGATACGTTCGGCATAGCAAGAGCCACAGGAGAACAAGTTTACATATTGACGTAAAGTATGCGATACATAGAACATAATCAAGCAGGAGACGAGCGATGTCAGAACGCTGACGCGATGCATGAATTGACTACGTCCATTCCAGATGTAAAGAAACTCACCTTTGTAGTACAACCAATTCCACAAAATATTCCAGCATCTGTATGCTTTGACGCTCTCGGTATCCCGCTCCGTATAGACAATCCTTGAATCAACGCTATCCCGGTCCTCTGGCTTGCCCAGAATGTGCCGAGTCGTTCCGAGCTATGGTTCCTTGGTAATTATGCCTAATGTCACTAGATACCTGAGCCGAGCCTTCTTGAGTCGACGCCGACTGCGAACAGGGATTTGCCCTGGTACCACTAGAACACTGAGCTGTCGTTATGCGTCGTGGACGTGAATCTACAGTCCTCTGGGAATTTCCTAAGATATGTCATTGAGAATGAATACGCTGAACGTCACTCTTTTAGCCTGTGCGGTCGCTATCTGGACATGTTGAGTCGATGCCGCCCAGTGGGATTGAGAGTGACAAATGCGCGTCCAAATGTTACCAAGAGGTGGAAACACACCGTTCCAAACTGGCAGATCTTGAGGACGTCTGCTGAGCTTCTCTTACAATGGACATCGCCTTGGGAGATCGAGAATAACGAATCCGTTTCCATATTTTTGGAAGAGGTAGGATACGTCGTTCCCAACCTGGTGGTCCTTAGGTGGTAGGGATAATAGCGGCTTGAAACGAAGTAGGAGGACATAGTTTTGTGGCTGCTAAATAAACCCGAAACGCTACGGGTCTATTGAAGGCAGATGCCTTGGGGACATAGGGCGAAGGATCATATGAAAGGAAACATCTAGACTACAATGATCATTCTTGTTAGCACAGTGGATAATCAATGGGTGGCATACTTCAAGTCAATGTTTGAGGGTTCGGTCGATCTTCAAGAGAATATTAGTGCCCAGACGATGTATAACGGATAAACACATACCTTGTCATGGTGAGTTTCGCATATTGCACAGGCCCAACCGGAGCAAGATGTCAGGTACCGCGGAGTGACGCGTATATGGGTGACCGGCCATGAGTTTGCCAGTATCTAAGTTCCATATCCACATTCTATCATCCCATGACCTGTCCTCCAGCTGTGTGTTGTTCGCAGAAATGTTGATGTAGCTGATCCTCTGCGAGTTGCATTGAAACGATTCTTCCCGTCTCAACTTCTGTACTAGGCTTTGAGCTCGGGCTGCCATAATAATAAAAATCTCCACCAACAGTGATAACTCGTTCCTTCACCCCAAATGTGCTCAACCTCATCGATCTACATATAAAACCGCCTGTAGATCCCATCGCCGAACGGTCTTGTCACGTCAGGAGCACAGAACATTTGTCGGCCATCTGGAGAGTAGGATATGATCGAACATTCCTTTGCTGACCCTCCAAGCTCATGAAGGGCGTTAGAATTTATCTTAGTTGCTAGAGCGGGGGATTGCGCCATGGTGGAGGTCGTGGCATCTAGGGCCGTGCCTTTGCAAGCGCAAGCAAGTTGGGATCGCGAAGGATACATTCAAAGGAATGGAGATACCTGTGTGTCATAAGCTCGAGTCTCGACGTTGATTGTCGTTTTGAAGAACCGAAGTTTTCACTGAAGACATATTGTCTGCTCGGACCAAATGTCTGGAAGTTCATATGAGATTCGAGAAGCTAAGTAGTAGGAGTTCAACTGGAGTCGGATTGAGTAATGGGCGCCTATGGGCGCTTCATCTGACCACCAACCATTCTGAACCAATGATTATATGTTTTCATTCAAATAAAGAATCCTCCTTCAATTCCGTGCTGGAACGTCGACATCCGCATGAATTTTCAAGGGCGCAACCACGTCTGATGAAATTAGTTTTCGGTACGTGCTCTCACAAAGCAGCAACCACATCTGAATTTCACCCAGTCTGCTTTTCAGGATATCATTCAGTCGGACAACTATAAATTCAGGTTCGGTGCTGGGTATAAAATCGACAAGGAATTAAAGAATCAGATGGTACACTCGATATTGCGGCAATAAAATCATCGTTACATGGAGCTAGCAGGATTGATGTTAGTAGCTGCGTGGACGAATGGTAAATATCAAGAACTCACGCATCTCGGCAACTCGACCAGTGCGTCCCGTGTGCCATGCGTCTCAAATCAAGCTCGGGATATCCTCTGGGTATCACCAATGAAGTCCAAGGATTATAAAACGCATGTCGGGAAGCGGGAGGCACCCAGAAAAGGAGTTGGTGATTGGGTCCCATAATCCATCCATCAGCATGCAGCAAGAAGGGAGTTGAATTAGAATTATGATGAGGGGTGGGTTCGATTAAGTCAGCGGGGTCGGGTAGGGCGTGTTCCAGGCTGGACGAGAAGCAAATGAGATGATCGTTACAAGTGTTGGTTGACATGATACGGCTTTCGTGGGTGGGAGGTGTGGTGCTTCGATGCAGCGCAAACGCGGAGGAATCTGGCTCTCTGGACTCGGGGGATGGTTGCACTTCTACTGCACTCCATAGACGGACGGTCTTATCAAATGAACAAGACGCGACACGAGTACCATCCGGTGAGAACGAGACTGACGAAACCCATTCAGTGTGCCCCCGTAAGGGCTCGCCAAATGGCTGTCCCGTCAATGTATCCCACAACCGCACAGTGTTATCTACCGAACCAGATGCAATGCGAGTACCATCCGGAGAGAACGATACAGACAAAACCGGTTCAGTGTGCCCCTGCAAGGGCTCACCCAATGGCTGTCCCGTCACTGCATCCCACAGCCGCACACTCTTGTCCCAAGAACCAGACGCGATGCGAGTACTATCCGGTGAGAACGAGACTGAGGAAACCGGTTCAGTGTGCCCCTGCAAGGGCTCACCCAATGGCTGCCCCGTCGTTGCATCCCATAGCCGCACACTCTTGTCCCCCGAACCAGACGTGATGCGAGTACTATCCGGTGGGGGCGAGACTGGGGAAATCGGTCCAGTGTGCCCCTGCAAGGGCTCACCCAATGGCTGTCCCGTCGTTGCATCCCACAGTCGCACACTCTTGTCCGCCGAACCAGACACGATGCTAGTACCATCCAGTGAGAACGAGACTGACAAAACTGGTTCAGTGTGCCCCCGCAAGGGCTCACCCAATGGCTGTCCCGTCGCTGCATCCCACAGCCGCACACTCTTATCCCAAGAACCAGACGCGATGCGAGTACCATCCGGTGAGAACGAGACTGAGGAAACCCGATCAGTATGCCCGCTGATCACAATCTGGACAGCCGTCCAGTTCAAATGACGTCCGGATACCAGATGAAGGTTGTTCGGAAATCTTGCAGCAAAATTGGTAGCCATGGTGGAGTTGATGGGTGAGAATGGTAGCGCTGATAAATACAGATGTGGCGTGCTGTGCAAAATCATGGCCCCAAACACTTGAATGAATCTTTGCACATCCATTGCGGTGGACCGCACATCTTCGTATCCAGAATGGCTCTGTAGTTGATTGTAAGATGTTCATCCGACGCTGCCTGGTAGGCATGTGCTCACCTTCAACCACTTGGCAACGAGTGGAAGCACGGTTATCGCGCCACTGATTCCGTTGAGAAGGCCGAGTGCTTCAACCCAGAAGAGCAGTCGCTCATCGTCGAAGAATGATTTTATTGCGTTGGAGAGCTCCGAGTCGAAGTTCGATGCTGACACGTGCGTAGCCCAGAATCGACAGGAATAGGACAGATGTGGGGGAATGGATGTTTTGATTCGTTGAGGCAGGTCCGTGTCTTGGGAATTAGGGAGGTACGACGACTTCAAATCACAGATATTGAAACGAAGGTCATGTTCCATCACTCGTAGTGACGCAAATGCAAGGTCGCGTTGTTGTTCCTTCGTTCTCTCGACAAAGAAGCCCCCGCTGGATGATTCGTCTGTCAGGAATTCTTGGAAGGTCGCATGAAGGGGTCGGATAGGGGTATGTGAGTCGGTAGCGCCACTAAGGAGGGCTCCTATGTGTTTTATCATTACATCCACTTGGTAATGGTCGTGATCCTCCGGGAAATGATGTCGCATAACTTGCAATGAAACTAAAGGGAGCGGTTCGGCTGTGGCAAGTATTTGTCCCATCACAGAACGAAATATCGCTATTACTTGCTGGTACCGGGCTTTTGTATACTGATCCTTTGGCGCAATTTCTTCTAACATGAGCCGATACATATCATACAACAAGTTTTTCCATTCCCCAGGATCGCAGTTCATAACAGCATCGAAGCAGTCCATTGGAGATAAACCAAAATAGGGTTCCTTGATGTATCCGCACGCGAGACGCGCCCACTCGAAGAGTCCGTCTGATTTCGCAGCGAGGTCTGCAAGATGTGTGCCCCGAAATTCTGATAGCTCTTTCAGCTCCTCAGATACGAAGGCGTAAATGTCGCGCTTCACGACTTCTGGTGGAATATCGTCCATGGATAACCGTAGAATATGATCAGCACCTTCAAATTCCTTTTCGATATCATGAAGTGGGCGTGAGGTGACGAGAATCCGAAAGTTGGAGGGGAGTTCCATGATTTGGGGAAGCCCTTTGTCCTGAAGTTTACCGGCAAGCATGCGGAGGAGGTTACGCCGCGTTTCTAGTCCACCACTCTCATCTAGTGCCTCAATCACGATCAGGACAGGCCCTACACTTGATGCAGAGAGCTTCTTGAGCGGTTCCATGAGAAGCCCGCGCCACTGCTGGATAATGTCCGTCGTATTCTTGAGCGAGTTCGCATCCTTGACTGCATCCGCTAACGCTCGTTTCATCCCAGGATCACGATCAGCAAGGTCAAGCGCGATGATGGAGAAAATCTTTTCGTGGCGACGGTCTGCTTCTCTGTGCCGATCGAAACAAAAACATGAACCAAGGCCTCCCGTTTCTTTGAACCAGTTTGCAATCGTGTGGGCGATGGCTGATTTTCCTTTGCCTGCAGGGCCGGATAGCCACATTACACGCGGAACAGAATCTCCACTGCTGTTGATCCACTTGGTGATTTGGGAGAGAATTTCCGTGCGAGTACCTGATAGACATTGCTTCTCAGTAAGTATTCCCGCGCCCCTTGCATAAACCATGCCACTGAGATCGAGTGTTTCACCTTTAAGGGTATGAGTACATCTAAAATCAGAGGCACGTATGAATCCTTACCCGCAAACTGGACAAAGACAGCTACGTCCCGATTAGCTTGATCCCGAAATTGTTGCATAAGGCCATCCAAGGCGCCATTGTACCGTGTGATCATATCATCCGTTTCTGCGACGGTGTTTTTACCGGCTCTCTTCCCTATGATCATAGTAAGTTTATGATTCATGTGTGAAATGCAGTAGCCCGACGACTCACAGAAGCTCTTCGTCTCCGAGTAATCCCTGATGAAACGAGCACACTCGAGAGTCTGCTGAGCGATATTTCCAACAATACCGCGCATCGATTCAATTTTGCCAAGGCTGTCATCCTGAGTCATGAAACGGTAAACTTCAGCCAATTTCTCGAGAAGGCTATGGATCGATTTGTCTCGCTCTGCCTGAGCGATTATAATCTACATAGAATTATGACATCTGAGCGGGAGGCAGATCTCTGGGCAACATGAACGCACTTTGGATGCAACAGACAGCACACCCAACGCTATCTTCGCATATGGATGCACCTATAACTTGATTAGTTTGTTATCAATCAAGGAGAGCGGCCCATACATTTGCGATATTCTCGATGACAGTGTTGAAAATTTTGAGAGGTTGGAGATATGTGGTCTGGAAATCATCCACGGCAGAGAGATCTGCTGGGGCATTGAAGACGGCGGATGCCATAGAAGTAGTAGGTCCCCGGAGTGTTTTCATGCGTTCTAAATCCTCATGGGCACTCCGAAGCTCAGCATCAACCGATTTGAGAGAAGGGGTTTCTTCCACGCCAGAGGGGGAGTCGAGAACCTGCGCGATCAAGAAAATTAAGAGACGAAAACCAGATAACTGATGCGGGTACCTTCAAGGCAGGTTCCCTAGATGAACCTTGGTTGACACAGTCACTAGGATCTTCAGATGAGGCGGGATGCTTATCGTCGGTGGAAGAATGCGGATGTGACTTGTCCTGGGCCTCTAATAAAAAAACTGAAAGACTGGGATTACGATTTCGAGTACTTACTTCGACTTTCTGACTCGATGAAGCACCTTGAGGCTCGACGTTCTGGTCCGCAGGAATGCGTTTGCGGGAAAACTTGAAGGGTTTCTGCACAAAGTCAGCCATGTTCAGAATCAGGACAATAGCAGTCTACTTACAGAAAGTTTCTTGGTGATGCTTTTTGTAAATTTCCTCATAGCTTGCGGTGGATTTCATAAGCGCTCATCCACAGTGAGTGAACTTAAGAGACGACATACTACTGAGCTTTCACAAACAGTTGCTTCGCAGGTTTCTGGAGGATCTGGCTTATAGTCTCTACTCAGTACGAGTGGTCAATTACTGTGAGTAAAGTAGGGGTGTAAGAAGTAAGTTGGAGAAGGGAGAGGTCCTCTCACCTTTTGAATCGCTATCATAATCATCTGCGGCCACGGGAATAAGGGGGAACAGGCAAAGTTAAACCCGAAGGGGCAATGCAAGATCTAGACTCACAAACCTATCACAGAGAATGACCAAAATGAATCCCCTCCAGCTTCAAGGTCCAATTCTAGAGTCAGTGACACGATCTAATCATGTTGTGCTGATCCAAGCGTCAGCTCGGGGTGGATGGAGGGCCCGCGGGAAACCGGCGGTTTACGAGTTCGATCGTGCACTGACTCTCAGTGTGCGGTACACCAAGGCAAATGATCTAATATTCACACTGCACTAACGACGATACAATGTTACAATGTATGGTAAAGGGAGTGGTAGGGTGGGCAACTATGCCGAACTAGATCGAAGAATGGTGCTGGGATACTCCGACCTACGTCTATCGAAACGAATCCCCGACTCGCATGGACCTGGGCCTGGGACTTTGCCAGTCTCACTAAGGTCCTGGTCCGCATGCCCGCTTACATAATTTCTTGCCCACCAACCAGCCAATGAAAATTGTTCATCCTTCATTTCACCTCGTTACGCTCTTCGACAACATTTCCTCGTTTCCTGCCAGTCCCCTGCCTCGTCAATGTCGCCTCAGCAATGCTTCCGACCCCAGCATCTTGTCATTAACATGGTTATAACTGTATAACAACGTCTGCCCTGATTCTGCGACTGCATCCGCATCGCATTGCCACCTTCGTCGTCACTCATTGCAATATGACTCTCAGTAGCGCAAGAACTGGTATCAATTCCACTCCGGGACGGCGTGGAGACAGTGACCAACATCTCCAAGTGACTCACTGGGCCAATCAGCTTAGACTAGATCTCTTCGTCTCACCTACAAGGCGATTTCTTAAAACGTACAATCTCATTGCGGTCATACCCGTGGGTGCCCCGGCACACTTGAATACACATTCTTTCGAGAACATCCATTGGAACACGCACTACCAAATGCTTTGATTCGCGAGATTTTAGGAATCACGTCAAACGCAAACGACGTCGCTGGAAAACGTGTTAGTGTATGAGGTCATGAACTGTGTAGAAGAGGACATGCCGTGGGTCAACGGGATCGTCAAATAGTAAGTCTGGGATGCCTGTCATGATTTATCTATATCTATTCACAAAGAGCATATCAGTGTATCAGTCTGGGTTCTGGAGATGAATTAAAATTCAGCGTTCGTTAGATTGCGAGAATATTCTCAGCTGTATCAAGTGACACCCAGCAGGCTAGTAAGCCTGAATCTAAATTGAGGCCCAATCTTCCAAATGGACACCCGAGGGGGCCAGAGCCAGGAACTTGCCACGTGAGTGGCGTTACTGATGCGAAACATGTTCTCTGCGCAGCGGGGTGTTCACATGGCAAAGAAAGGCTTCGGCAGTGCTTAATGATTATCAACTGCTCTACCTAGCTTCGCGCGTCGACTGTCCCCGCTGCCTATAATGTTCTGTTACCGGAATTCTGACTCACTCATACCACTTTCGCAAATGGCAACCTGAGCTGATGACACTAGCATGATAAGCAAGTACTTGCTCAACCGAAATCAATGATCGTAAAGGTACACTAATACTATTAATCAACAAATGCATGCATTGTCCATGCCAAAGTACGTGCGAGTCCGAGTCTGTCTAATTAGATACTTGGGCAACTTACGGCCCTAACATAATCGAAACCTGCGTCGTCTTCTAGGGGAATCGTCCTCTAAAACATTATTTCCTCTAATAACCTTCAGGAACACGCTCTCTAGTGTTGCTTTTTCTACACTGTACTCCTGGAAATCGCCTTGGGATGAGAGAATATGGAATAATTGCGCAAGGGTGAGTCCGCTGCCAGGGCCTTCTTGTATAGGAACTTCGAAGCGCGTGGCAACATCGTCGGCTAGACGGGAGCCTGGAATCTGACTCATGAGAACCTGAGCTCTAATCGCGTCCTCTCGTGTTGGACAAGAGAAATGCACTTGGTACGTGGCATAACGCGAGACCAGGCTGTCGATAGTACCAACAGCTGCAAGGGGATAAGATATTGCAAATATCATAGCGAACGATGTGCTTACCCAGTAATTGTTTAGATATTATGCCAACCTTGTTTGCCAGAGCTGAAGCTTCTTCCATGGAATCTAGATAGCCATCTGAATTAGAGGCAAGGTCAGGATGATTTCAAATAAAACGTACGTGTCGTGATAACAATTGCTTTTCCGACAGCGACGTTTCGGAGAGTGCCCCACATGTCTCTCTTCATCTTCGCATCCACTCCCGTAGAGAACTCATCAATGAGAATAACAGAGGGGTTACCTGCATGTGTCCACGTCAGCTATCACATGCACGTGAAGTTTAAGAGCTTACCAATAAGGGCGATAGCAAGAGAGAGCTTGCGCTGATTCCCGCCGGACAGTTGACTCGCTAGTCGGTCAGCATACATATGTAATGATGTAGCAACCATGAGTGCCTCGACATTTGTTTTTAGCTCATAGCCCCTGTTCAGGCCTTTGAGACGTCCATAGATCATGAGGTGTTCCCGAACGGTCAACTGAGAGTCGATTGCAGTAAACTGCGGGCAGACTCCTAAAGATAGACGTGCAGTCCTCGGAGATGTCAACACTGATACCCCCTTGATCAACACATCTCCCATATCCGGAACAATATCGCCACCTAGATAACACAATCGCGGAAATGAGCCTCAGAATGTAATCGTCCTATCAGATATACGTACGAATCATGTTGAATGTTGTAGTTTTGCCAGCCCCGTTAGGCCCAAGCATAGCAAAAATGGTATCCCGAGACACCCCGTAAGACACGTCATCAACGACTTTATTGCCCCCAAATGTCTTGGTAAGATGGAGAAGACGCAGCGCGTCACTGGAGTGTGCCACCGCACGCGCTTCAGCGGCAACGTCTTGTCTGTTGGCCTCAAAGTTGGCCTGCAGCTTATCCATTTGCACTCGTCGTCCCTTTGTATTGAGGAATCGACGAGGGATGATTGACCCAGAATCGACCCATACGAGAATAGCGAACAGGATAAGACCATATACGATGAGGTAGACGATGGGACCTCCATAACGCAGAATGTCACCAAGTGATCCCGTAGTCACGGGAGTTGTGCCGTTGCAAAGCAGCGAGAAGAGATTTACTGAGACAAAGGCCGCACGCATCTGTGACATAGTGAAGGCTAGTTTGCACGAAGAAAATAATGCAACTTACAATACTAGCCACTGGTGATAACACCGAGAACGTGAAGTCTAAAAGGATCATTTAAAACGCCAGGTCACAGATGCACATATAACGACGCCTTACGGATGATCGTGATGATGGTACCAGATTGAGACGGTACCGCATACGTCAGCGTCAGGAGATATCCACCCAAGTACATCTAGTCCTGCGTTAGTGGTGGTGCGCACAAGAAACTGTAAGAGCTCACAATATACATGACGATTTGGTATCCTGCCACCACTGCAAAAGAGGTCAGTGGTGACGACATGAACAACGACACGCAGTACGCGAATAATGCGCCAACGATGCCATACAAAACTAGGACGAGCCACTGCCGGAATGCATTAGTGAATTGCAATGCTCGAAAAAAATAAAGGTAAACATACGAAGAAACCAAGGCCGCTGAACTGATTCGTAGCGACAGCGAATATAATGATAATGATTGTAGCTAGTGTCACCGAGAATATCGAGTCCCACAGGAGGTGGCCAATCCAAAGCCCAATGGGATTTGAAAGACCGTTCGATAACTGCATTGCTTGCACGGCTGATCTTCGCTCTCTTGAGACATAGAGGGAGAAAAACGCAGGGAAGACAGCCTAAGCAAGATATTAGCGCATGATTCTATGTATATGAAATTCTTGCACAACACGTACCATAGCCGCTCCGAAGAACGCCACCCACTTGAGGTCAGTTAGAGTCCCTGCAGCAAGATGAGGGAAAGCAGCATAGCTCGCGTAAATGAGGCTTGGCGTGCTTGCAACGTTCCCAGATATGTTCAACGCCCGATTGTACAGTATATTTGTCACCAGATTCATCATGGTCGGACCAGTTAAACCGGGCGGGGTTGCCTCCCACGCGAATAACGAATCACCCGTCTGCATATCTATCGATATCCCACCAAACGTCAAGTTAAGGTAGTCTCGGTTAATTGTTGAGACGAATGTAGCATTGTTGGGGATGTTTTCCGTTTTCAGGAATGAGGCAGTTGTTCCGAGAAGTGCAATGATATTCGGGGGTGACTCCAAGATGTGGGTACCAGGTCCAGACGCTGAATAGTAGATAGGCGACTCGGGGAAGTACAACGAAATGACGGACTCGTTCTGGAACTTTGTGGTGCATGTTGTTTCCTGACCAGACAGGAAGACTAGCGGGATGCATGAACCGCAAACCGCGATGAGCACGACCAACAAGGGCGTCAGCCAACTCCTGCGAGCGATTAATGCGCGCTTATAGAATATCGTCATAGCTTGACTAAGAGGAGAACGAGGTCGCCCATCGGTAAGTTGAAGGGCTCCAGGTGGAGCAGATGGGCCGTCGGTCAACTTAGCCAGGATGGGCTCAGAAATGCCACCTGAACTTGAAATGGACTTCTCGGTGCTATCCAGGGAGACACCGTGAGTTTGACGGGCCATGAGATCCAGGAAGATATCTTCAATGGACGTCCCCAACACATCACAGGATGCGACGTGGAGAGCATCGCGTTCCTGATCTAAGAGCTGGAGGACCTTCTCCACAACCACAGGATCCTTCGACTTGAGGTGGTATGACGCCTGGCTCGGCGAGGAGAGTGACATGGAGCACTGGGGGCAAATTTGGCGAATACGATCCAAAGTTTCTGTTGGAAGGTCCTTCTCAGTCAAATCAGGGGAGTCGAACATGACTTGGACGCTGTATCCCTGCCCGAGGTTTGACTTGAGAGCAACAGGAGTGCCCTCAGCTACCAACTTGCCTGGCGCGGCCAAAATGGCTATATTATCGGCCAACAGATCAGCTTCGTCCAAGAAATGAGTGGTGAACACGATGGTCCGGTCGAGGCGAACAGACGTCAAAGTCCTCCACAACGCCCGGCGGGATAATGGATCGACGCCGGATGTACACTCATCCACAAGAACAATCTTGGAGCCTCCGACAAGTCCAATAGCGAGCTGTAGCTTGCGCTTCTGGCCACCCGAGAGAGTACTGGCGTTGGCATGGATCTTTTTGCCGAGATCGCAGTCGCGCAGTAGCTGCTCGTAATCTTCGTTTTTGTCTATCGATTGAGCAGAATGCTTCACTGCGCGCCATACGCGGAGAGTTTGATAGCAAGAGAGTTCAGGAAATATAACATTTTTCTGAGGCACGATGCCAAGCGTTCCGCGGGGAGGACGAGAGACACCGCCCTCAAAGGTAACAGTTCCGGTGCTGCGCCCGAGGAGATTTGCAATGATTGATAATGCTGTTGACTTACCGGCGCTGTACCATCCCCATAATTGTTAGGAATATTTCCAATCTGCCAGAGGTAAAGCAAAACTCACCCATTTGATCCCAAAAGAACGAAGATACCAGACTTCGGAACATTGAAAGATAAGTCCGCGATGGCAATGGCCGGTCGCTTTTCACGGTGTAACATGGAAGGGGAAAACGTCTTTCCCAAATTCCTAACAGAAATCGCAACTCCATCAGGATGCGGAGGTATGTTAGCCTTTTTCTGCCTGCGGCAGCATGACCAAAAGCCCGAGGACGGCTCTCTGGCGTCATAGAGCCTTCTCTCGAGCAGGACACCTAAGTATGGCCATAGGAACACGTCAATCTAGGCATAGGTAGGTTAAGACAATGTACACGAGAAATATGCACCACGTACAATGGCGGCAATGATCAGGGGCAGCAAAATTAGATTGCTATCCGGATCTGGCTTCAGGATGTTGGTTGGAATCTGGTGGTTTTCCCAGCCACATATGGCACGGATCGCAAAGACGTAGTATCCAGGCGGGAAGATTATGGTAAGAATAGTCGCCACAATCGTGCTAGCTCTGCTCAAGACTAGCGCGAGGATAGCAAATATGATGCTGAGGAATGTAGTTGCCACAGCCGCAAGTTGAGGACTCTTGCCAAAAGGAGCTGCGATGAAGAAGGACCAACTGGCAAGCGAGAATCCAAATAAAAGATGCACAGCAAGCACCAGGCCGACATTGGTAGCACTGAAAATTCGGTAGTGCCATATGATAGAAACGACAACCCATGCGGGAAGATATGCTAGAGAGATACTAACGTGCCACGATCTGAATGGCATAAGTAATCAGTGAAACTTGATGTTTGACAGGTCCTTTTGAGTTGTGACGTACGCTATTCTGGCAGTATCCAGTAGACCCATAGCTTTCATGTGGCTGGTCAGAAGATTAGCTCTCTCGCTGGTGAATGCCCCCGGAAGATGATACGCAATCCCGATATAACAAATAAACCTAGACCCGAATTAGAGGTGCAGGATTATCAGTTGATGGGTTGGACTCACAGTGCAATGACAAGAAGATTCCGGATGCCTCTAATGAAACCTGAGACAGGAATATGTCAGTATGCGATCATACCACGAATGGAAACGACTTACTAAGTCTCATATCCGTGGCCTGTTGTTGGTTGGTTTCCAGACTATATGGCCATTCCATAGGAGTGGGTACTCCCTGCCCAGATCTAAGCTCTATGATTGCCTGAGGTGAACGATTAACACTTTGAGAGGAAAAGAGAGCAAGCGAATGAGATACCTGGTCTATTGCCCATTGCAACGGCAGAATACGTGTCTCGAAATCACTAGTATGACTGATTACATTGATGTAGACGAGTCCAGCATCAGCACTTATGGTGTAGTTGATTGGTGTCGTATCTGTGGCGTTCATTGGAAGGTAATTGAACGCAATACCAGCAAAGCACTGAGAGGACAAGTCGAAGTTTTGCGGACATTGTGTTGGAATGTCTGCGGGTGTCGCAACCTGCTTAACCGCTTGGAGTTGATTTGACGTGAAGTTACTGGTGATGCGCGCCATGACTTGTTCCGCAGAGAATGTTCCAGCACCATCGGTTCCATCAGCCCAGATTAAGGTTAGAGAGCCGTCAAACTGGCTCTGGAGATCGTAAACCGAGATCGGAGAGCCAAACCCATACTACAAGAATGTGAGGCGATAGAATCGAATAATTCAAAAATATTCCTCACATTGTTTGACTTTAAAAGGAATGTCTGTGCGACGGAAAGAAAAACTTCATAACCGTTGTAAGCATGTACCATATTGACGAAACTGAGAATGGGCTAGACGTACTTCCATATCCAATCGGCAACAACAAGCAGCGCAGGATGTTCAACTATACCATCGTCAAAGTGGTGAACATTCCACAAACGGCATATTACTCACGAACGGATGTTTAGAGAGAACGATCCAGTTCTTCCAGCACAGTATTGTAAATTGCCGGAGGAACAGACTCCCCGTGAATGCCATGACTGCGGGCGTACCAGAAGGGATGAGGGTTCTATGAGAGCTTGTTATATATACCTCGAGGACGCAGTTCAGGGAATACGCAGCAGTTGGTATACCGATCTGGATTTGTCCATTGCAACACACAGGAGTGATACCGCCCGCCGTGAGACGCGGAGAATTGGGAGAGTTTAGGGTTAGAATTGTACAAGCTTTCTCTAAGTATAGATGATGTAACGATTGAATATATAGTCGACGTACATGATCAGGTTCTTCTCTCTCTAATTCAACATTCCTTGGTGCTCAGCAACCGTTTGAACGGCTCTACGAGCATTCCACCGTGAGCAAACTACTGGTCAGTAACTTGCAATTCAAACTAGCATGACTAGTATTTCATTCAGGACCGTTTGTCGCATGGGCGTTTTGAGGCGGCGTGCGAAGCCTATTGTGTTTTTCTTAGCTTTGGCGTGTTACTCATCCGAGCCTAGGGCAGGATACGGGCAGACATGAGAAGACAGGAGGAAATCACCAACGGTGACATACACAGCCAAATTCTGCCTTCCGTCGGAGTCACGATTCGACCGCTTACTAAAATTACATCTGACGGCCGGGACTTCAAGTGGATCCACAACTCCACCCCGCAGTCAGGCTTTGAGGAAAGAGCACCTAATCATTCTTTCCTTAAGCACACTACTTTAAATATCCAATTTTAAATCGAACTGAAGGTCGTGTAGAATATGCTGCCGTACGCGTCGCTTCGAAGTCGTGCCTCGTCCACGTAACGCAGGCTCACAAATACTAGCTACACCTTTTGCCCAAGCACTTGACCCCTCCCCCTAGGAAAAGCCTCGATTCCTTATCCCTGTGGTAGAAACGATGCTTTTGGCAAATGGGACTTTTCTCCAGAGGAATTTTTAATTGAATCAAAACTAGCTAAGCTTATATAGGCTATTTTGTACTTGGGTGAATTTGACCTTTGCACATCAAGTAGCGGTGACTATGTTGACGTGCACCATTGGTATCGAAACGATATGGGCGTAGATACAGCTACATGATGGTCACACTCCTCCCACGTGAAGGCCGTTGAAGCTGTAGCTTCTCTCATGCTGTATGGAGGCAACTGTGGATTGCGCGTGACGGTGCCACAGTTGCAAGTTGGCAACCAGTTACCAGTGGCACCATCAAATAGGCCTGTGGAGTGGCATAGCTCTGAGTGACTAGCTCAAACTTGGGTTCAAGCTTTCGCGGGCAGAACTTTGACTTGCTACGAGCATCAGTGGGGTTGATTTTGCAGTGCAGATCTTGTGTCCGTGATGTACAACGAGGTGACGGGTATGGACTGTTCGCAGCAAAAGACAATATTAATGAGAATATACAGTAAACATGAGCAGGAAGGTGGCACAGCAACGAAAAATTAGCTTTAGTCATTCTTGTGGTGAATCTTTTGATTTCTACAACATACCTACACTTGGCAGCCGGCCCCCGTAACGCGTTATGGTGGGGTAAATTAGCAATGCAACCAAGGCCTTGTGACGCGCTACGATTGCCTCCAGCCATACCAGGTGATGCTGAGCATTTCTTGCGTTCGATTTGGATGTCGCTTTCGACTGCACCCTCATTCTGCGTCTTCATTTTTTTGTTTGCCGGCACTCCTTCATCGGGAATCGCACAACGTAATGACTCTCCCAAGAACCACTCGATACTTTGTGGTATATGGATTGCAGCGATAGTGCCCACTGCTGGTGCCTGGAAGTCTTGCTTCTTCCGAAATAGAAATATTCTTGCAAGGAATCAAGATACGGCTTGACATCGGATTCGCCCGGGCGACTAATTGCATTAAATCATTAGTTATGTGCGTTCCAGAAGTTTATGTAAAACCCACGCAGGCGATAAAGTATTCAGGGGACGGAAGGGCCTGTGAAAATGAGGAAATTAAAGAAAGGAGCGGTTCGCACTATTCTGAATCTCGTGGCTAACACGTCGGTTAATCGATATAAGCCCGCCGTTGATGTGCCTGGTACAGAAGTTCTACCTGAATTCAAGAGGGGCGGCGCTGTACAGGCACTGACTTAACAGTGCGCGTTAGTCATGATTGGCATCGGCTAGCGGGATGAGTCAAAATACTCCGGAGTCACGTAAAGTGCTTCGCCAACCACTGTGCGGATGTCCTCGGGATGTAGCCTGGATGTCTGACGGCCGTCGACGTACTCGCACAGAATCCAGAGGACGCTGAAGAAGGCTTTGCCGGATTTGATCTCTGTCCGAATTTGAGTGAGCTTTTCGCATATGGACTACCAGAGCTGCAGAATTTCGCTGTGGGTGCGGGGACTAGGAGGGGAAAACAAACCGGACGAAGGCCACAACGTCCAGCGCAGAGGAGTTATTCGAGTCGCCAAGGAATTTCATGAGTGCGTAGAAAACACTCGCAGCCGCCTCGGAAAACTTGACCGTTAACACGTGGATCGATTAGATTAGAAGTTGCCTGTACTCCGAGGCCTACCCAAGATTAGTGTGCACATTCGGATGGTATTGCTAGGTAAGGTGGGTAGTATATGTGCGGTAGGAGGATGATAGAAGATACACGTACACGACGGGAGTCATCTCCTGCTTGAGTTTCCCGTTCTCATCATACCTGGGACCCGCCTCTAGTTTTTTTACTCCTGCTTGTTTCCATGTATTGTATGATCGACATCATACGGTCTACATGAAATATCAAGGAGCATACCTGAGAGTTCCCATTAATTGTCGACACAATAATCATGCGCAACGTGTCTAGTCTCTCTTTATCAGTACCTTTCGAGAGACTCTAAGCTCCTGCGTGGATGGGCTCTCTGTGGTATCTTCAAATACGATCGTGTAACATGGTGCCTCATTTGCTATGATGACCTGAATGACGTGACTGACAGTGAGCTCGAGTGTTATTTTGGACGTGTCCACCGTCTTGTCAGTGTATGAAGGCGTGAGAAACACCTTCCGAATACGCGTACAATGTAATGTCTGTTCCTGCTCAACACACTGTTCGCTCCGTCTTCCAGTCTAGTCCAGCCTTACTAGTGAGTTTCAACTAATTTGTGTTCTACTTCAAATAAACCCTGTACTATTAGATTATACCCATGGTATTTCTCGTACTACAAGTGCCCTTCGGCTGACCAGTCGTGTTAACATATGTTGAGGCCTATGGTGCACTAGCGGCAAGCATAGTCACCTTTCACCTTGCCTCGGAGATACAGGAGATGAATGTTTGTTGTACGTTATATGCTTTCTTCTTCTTTGATATCTCACGAATGGGTGTTACAGCCGAGACATACGCCAAGGATCCTAAAACTGTTCAATTATACCCTTTTTCAATGAGCTGACAGCTCATCTGACGTTTCCTTGCAGACCCTTTGCGTACACTTGGAATCAGATATCCTTGATGTTGGAGAATTCATGGTACAAAGCACGATGTTCATTGCAGAAATTTTTACGTGAATACCATGCGTGATTTACAATAATCGCTAAATACCCCAATCCAAACGCCCAATTCGCAAGCCTATCTGCATCAAGTTTCAACTGCCGCGCCCGTCCCTGGTTTCGATATGACGCCGCATCATTCGGGTTCTCCAACATGCCGAGTACAAGTACTAGTCCAAATAGGTCTATGTCATCACGATACTTGTTAAAGACACTGCAAGTGAACTGCTATCTATCAACATTAATATTCAACTGTATCATGCAGCCGCAATGCAGCGCGAAGGTATCTGGCCATCGGCGTATTCGAAGTGCATGGGCAGATTCAGAACATCGTATCGAGGTAATCGCTCCATTAGCCATTTCATGAGTGCTGCAGCGTGCACCCAAACTCCCTGAGTCATCATCTGGTAGAAATCAGTCAACAAAACGTAAATAGGAAAGGCACCATGGATAGCCTCTTATGGATCTGTTCTATCAAGTGATGCGCGCTGGAAATCATTTAACAACCGGCCCGCCGACGTCGCTGGGCCTTCACACCCTGCCCCACGAGCACCATGTCTGCTCCCCCAGACTATTCCACAGACTCGGAAGACAAGGAGAAAGCCCTTAGCTCGGTTGAAGATGAAGTTGCGTATGCTGAGGCAGCGCCAGATCGCGTGATTGCGAGCCGTTTTGGTATCCTCGGTCCACTTCTTTCAAAACTCTTTGCCAGTGGTGTCGAGGCCCGTGGAGTAGAGCGTGTACCGGAAAACCAGAGAGAGTCGAAAAATGCTTGGAACAAGTGCGTATGTTATGTTGCGTTCGTATGCCTGTCCTGAGCCCAATGTAGTCTTCTCATGTGGTGGTCAGTCCGACCTGATCCAACGCATTGTTTTTTTTTTCAATGTTCCCTTCCCTTGATCTTTGCGTAGGTCCGTTAACTCAGTATTGACTACTATTCCTGTCGGGGTGCTCGCACAGTCCGTTTTCACTTTGAGTTTTGGGTATGTCACTCAGCATATGCTGCTCCATACCACGCTTATTCTCTCAAGCAACGCTGTAGCAACTATTGTCTGCTTTGGCGCTCTTGGTGGCATTGCAACAGCATTTATCGCTACCCTAGGCCCCATAACTGGTCTCCGCACCATGATTATCACCCGTTTCAGCTCAGGATACTTCGGCGGCACCATCTACTCGGTCCTCAACATCCTCACTCAGTGAGAAGATTCTCGTTTATATGCACATTGTCTGATTGATCACACCTAGGCTCGGCTTTTCCACAACAGCTGTCATTCTCGGAGGTCAAACGCTCGCCAATATCAATCCTGGCAGCCTTCCGCTCGTCGTCGGCATCATTATCATTGGCGTATGTTGCCTCATCCCGTGTTTCATCGGATACAACATGGTACACGTCTACGAGCGCTACGCATGGATGGTCACCAGCGTCATAATGCTTTTCCTCTGGGGTCTTGGCGGTAAAGCCGGATATGACATAAACGCGCAAAAACCTTTCGAGGACACAGGGCGTGCTCTCTCAGCAGATATTCTCAGCTTTGGCGGAATCGTATTCGGCTCATTTTCAGGGGTGCGTCCAGCCATCATCTCATGTATCACATCAGGTGCTAAATCTTGTGAACCTTTATCCAATAGTGGGCTCCAGTCGCCGCAGATTACAATTGCCGGCTACCGGCTGATACGCCAACCATGCGCGTATTCCTGCTTACCTTCTTCGGCCTCTTTATTCCTATCTGCTTCGTCGAGATCCTCGGCGCAGCCCTCATGACAATCACAGATCCCGCATACATCGCTGCGTTTGCAGACGGCTCAACAGGCGGCCTGATTGCGGAAGTTCTTTCTCCCTGGGGTCACTTTGGTCAATTCATCCTTGTCCTTCTTGCACTTTCTGTCATGTAAGAACGGGTGAATACCTTCTTGTATTTACTAATCCAGGAATAGTGCCAACAATATCCCAAATACCTACTCCACCGGTCTGTCGATACAAGCCCTCGGACGCCCATTCGCCGTCATCCCGCGTTTCTTCTGGGTTTTCATCGCTTTCGTCGTATATACCGTAGCAGGCGTTGCAGGCCGCGAACACTTCAGCGCCATCCTTTCTAATTTCCTCAGTATTCTCAGTTACTGGACGGCTTTCTTCATCGTGATCGTAGCCGAGGAGCATTTCATCTTCAGGCGGAAGAACGGGCCGCTTGGGGGTTACAATTTGGATGCTTACGATACGCCGTCAAAGTGAGTTTATTGGTTTTGGGTGAAGATGCCGTTGACCCCGCCATGTCTTCAAGGCTGCCATTAGGCATAGCAGGTGTACTCTCAATGTGCTTTGGAATCGCAGGTGCTGTGGTTGGGATGTCAGAGGTATGTCGTTTTCCTACCCCGGCCTCGTATACTGATACATATCAACTCGTTCGTAGGTGTGGTATACAGGGCCGCTTGGTAAGATGGCAGGAGCAGCGTACGGCGCTGATCTTGGGTTCGAGGTATGATTGATTCTTTGGCTGATTAAATACGCGCTCATAAGATTTGCATATAGCTCGCAGCTGCTTTCTCGGCTGTCACTTACCCTCCGCTGCGTGCGCTCGAGATTAAGCTCATTGGACGATAAGGGCGATCTGTACTGAATTGGTATGAAGGCTGTAGTGTCTTGGCGCAGCTTCTAATTACCTATCAACAATCACGAATTGTAGGAAGACGGGCTGGGTAAATTACATATCCTGTAGAACGAAGCCATCAGAGGCGTCGAGTTATACCAAGTGCTTGACTTCTGTTGAATTCACAGGCGCATGATGTGCTTCTAATGGTATCGTACATGTTGTGCTAGAGACGGTCTATGGTCCCAGATAATTCTGGAATTTTCCTTGTAACAGCGTTTTCTGCTTCCCGAGTCTAATAGATTGACGTCCAGGTGGAGATTATGGGACCAATATCACCTCCTTCCATCTCTCGTCATCCGATTCCTGTTTAACGAACTTCGTCCTCCGGTTAGGCATAACTCCCAGTTCGACATAGTCGACTTCAACGGGGTCAATCAGAATTAAAGCAAAGTTTCCTCGGGCCTCCTCGTAATTCTTAGCGTCATATCCTTCCTCTCCGGGTTTCGCAACCTTGACAGGCCACTTCTCTGCATCGCTGTAAGAGTCTATGGGGGAACCCGGGATAGGCCGGCACCAGGATGCGCGCATATGCGCACCGACACTATCAAATTGCTTCCGCCGCTCGTCCTCCCAGTCCCACCCCTGACTCCGGAATGCATCATACACCTCTCCCACGCCCTCAATTCCTTTTTTCTCCTTATGGTTAGGTGAGGGGTAGATAGCCGCACGCCCAGAGACGCGGAATTGCTCGTTCGTGGCTTTGATCCAGAAGTGCGCTTCTACGCGATGGTTAGGATTGGACTTGATCTGAGTGATCTTTGCAGTACGGATGTCTGTGCTTGTGAGGAGCAGGGGCAGAGAAGGCAAGGATGGGTGGATGATGTGGTCCCTGAGGATATGGCTGCGAACGTATGGAGTAGCGTTATTAACGTCGGTAGTTGCGAGCTGAAAGGCTAGTCCGAACATCAAGATTGAGCGTCTCATGAAGTGTTGTTAGAAACCCACCATTTTTCATCCCTTCTTCCTTCTGCAGGGCGAGCTTGAGAGCATTATGCCAGCGCGCACTGCCAGCAGCTGCCATCATAAAATAAATAATCCGAATGTACTTCAAGTTGATTTTAGTCGTTCCTTCTATAATTGGTGGGAAAACTGATTGAGTGTTTTGAAGTTCTCTTGCAGCGGCTCCGCTTAAGTGGTCTGTGCTCTTTCATTGATTTCATCCCCACAATGTTCGACGGAAGCCACTACATGGCTTTTAGACACGTGTCAAGCGTGTCGTTTCTTAGCCTTCACCTTGTCAAGTTACTGTTGTAACATTTACATAAGAAGATCGCCAACAACACAGCCTGTCTGACTGAACTGCCCTTCGAGCGACTCGTGGTACTGCCGTCGTGGGTCTGAACTCTGCGAGCCCATACTCATGATCTCTCCCTTCAGTAGCGCAACTCGGTCAGGTAGGTATCGCCTTTATGTTGGTTCATTCCTCACGTATTCAAGTAATCCTGAAGAGATTACATCAATACTACCTGGTGGTGCTCCGACCGCTGGTACTATTGCGACTCACCGTGGTCAGGTCTCCACACATAGTTTGGCCCTTGCTGGAATTATTGGAGGGACTACTCTTGGGATTTGGGCCGTCTGGCTATTGGTCGTCCGCATACGCAAACTCAAACTCAAAGCGAATGTCGCATCCGCTGGGACCTCTGAATCCTCACCTCTCCTAGTCCGATATCAAGCACCAATTGAGCTTCAGGTGAGGAGTTCGATGGCATTTACGCATACCCAGTGCAGTAGACTGATTGAAGAGGGCGAATAGACTTCTTCTGCCACGTTAGAAAATGACGTATTACTTTGTTCCGTCTGCGCAAAGCTGGATTTTTACAGGATATTCCTTTATGGCATCCATGAACTGGAGGCGATTCCACTCGGTTCACTCTCATCTATCTTGGAAAAATCTTACCAATGCAGTTTCTGCCGCCTAATATCATTGTATATCCGTCGAACACGGATTACGGAGAACTTTCCTCACATCGATCTCTCAGAGATTGAATGTAGCATGCACACGATAGTTTGCGGTGCACTTCGAAGGGGACCTTATCCCCCACTCCGTTATGGCCGCCGCCTCCATATCACTGGGAACGGCCTTTGGCAGACCCATCCTGCTTTCAGCGCAGCGGGTTCGCTAATAATTCACCTCATGCAAGAAGATGCTTTCAAGTTTGGGAGACCGGTCGATCTTCACGGTCGCAGGGTGAAGAATGCGGTGGATATCGGTCTGGTGAAGAAGTGGATTAAGTTGTGTCAGGAGAACCATAGAGATAAATGTCGGAATGTTTGGAGAGTGGACAGGAACCTGCCGGGGTTTGTGAGAGTGGTGGACGTAGTATCGATGGCCGTGATCCCTGCACCTTCTGGCTGTCGTTACGTCGCCCTCAGTTACGTGTGGGGAGGCAACGGCGCAGACTATTGGACGACGAAGGATAATATAGCAAAGCGCTCCATGCCTAGCGGATTGGACGCGGCAAACCTCCCTGACACCATCACAGACTCGATTTCATTCGTTCGACAGCTTGGTGAACGTTACATATGGATCGACGCTCTATGCATCACTCAAGATGATTCACAGGACAAGGCCATTCAGCTGCATGCTATGGATTTGGTCTATGGTCTGTCTTATTTCACGTTAATTGCTGCTGGTGGCAAGACAGTCCGAGACCCTCTCCCAGGATACCGTCCACGAACTAGAACACCACAAACACATATCGAAGTCATTCAAGGACTTCATCTCTTTGTGACTCTTCCAACACATGAGAAGGCTCTGGCACTGTCCGCTTGGATCACGCGTTGTTGGACCTATCAAGAGAGCGCGCTGTCTTGCCGAAGGATTTACTTCACTGAGAAGCAGGTCTACTTTGAATGCCAGTGTCAGGTCTTCCGTGAAGATATTGTCGCGGAAAGTAAGGCCGACTTCTCCAGCAGTTTTGTAAGGTATCCACGGGGAGAATATTTCCCATCCTCAACTGACTCCTTCATGAGTTACGAGTCTGCCGTTGGGAAATATACACGACGCAATCTCACCGTCGAATCAGACATTGTCGATGCTCTCACTGGAGTGACAAATGCTTTGGTGGTAGCATTTGGACTGGGTGACCCCGCCAGAGCTTTTCAATATGGAATGATGTTGACGGAACTGCATCATGCGCTTCTCTGGCAACACGATCCACATACACCTCGTGCTCGTCGTTTGCTTGCTGAAGGAGGCGGCTCATCTTGGCCTTCTTGGGCATGGGCGACGTGGCGTGGTGCTGTTATCTACACATCGGAGGACGTGTATAGGCAGACTCGGGTTACCAGTCGTCGCGGCCAGACGTCGGTGGATGAGACGCTTATTGATGCTTGGTACATCGTGGACCACGGTGGCGATATAGTGCCGCTCGATGTTCGGAGGGTTTCACGGGTTTATTGGATAGATGAAGAGCAGCCCCCATATTCCTCTCCGGGAGGGATTTTGGATCCAACAGAGATACCACTGGATATTCATCGACCGCTAAAACCAGGCACCCTCATTTTCCGCACGACTTCCAGCGACTTTGACATTACAAGGCGAGGTGGTGAATCAAACGGGGAATCAAGTGCCGCCGACCACTATGGTCTCTTTAATATTATCTCCACCACGTCTTCCCCTCCCACTTGGGTTGGTACTGTCATTTTGCCATTGATCCCTGTCCCGCCAACTTCTATCGAGTTCATCGTGCTTTCCCGTTGTGATGGTGTGGACGGCGTCTGCGATCTCGAGCGTTACCGTGGGTGCTTCCTGCATGTGATGGCGGTTAGGCGAGAACGAGGGCTTAATGGAACGTGTTGGATTGGGCATCATTCATATCGGTGCCTGGGTTGCTTCAACACCGAAGGAGAAGGTGGTGTTTCTCCGATAATGGCTGGCGATGTTAGTTTGAATTTGACCTCGATTGTTCGAGAGCTGTAATTCGAATTGTTGACTCTACTACATGATAGTACTGTACCGTTATAACCTAGTTTCAGTATATGACTGACTGGACGCAGACATTCCGACCTCCGGTGTCGGCCATAATGCTACTGATTGCGACCAATCTGAGTTGTCTATCAAATCAAATTCACATCGTGGATTCACGCAAGTTAGATTACATCTCATCCAAAGTTCAAAACTTCGTTTTCCAGGACTCCGTGGCAATGAAGCCAGGTGAGCAGATTTTTTAGCCCCGGATGGATTCCGGAAAATTTGTGCGTCCTGGGTTCATCCACGACTATATAAATTTGTTTGAAATCTTCAGATCCGTGTTATAATAAATATCAAAAATGCGTTATTTGGCATGTTAGAAGGGTCATGTAGCGCAGCTCAGGAAGTTGGAAATCTAGGCCCCTGCAATAGGGGCCGAGGAACGAGGCCTCTGCCAAAGATAGGCATAGATTGTGGTCTTCGTCGCGGGCACAGGCTGACCATCGATATGCACCAAACCTGCTGATCACCGTCTCCTAAGATTGGGTGCAGTCGGGGATGGGAGGGAACGACTAGTAAGGCGGTAAGGTCTAAAAAGAAAAGCGGTTTCGACCTCGCGAAGGGTCTCGTCAGGGGGCTTACCGCTACCCCAACCGCCTTACCTCTGCTAGTGTTTAGCTATCACTACTCCTAGGCCTTTTATGTAGAAAGGGAGTTGATGGCACGGACCACTCGCGATGAGGGCTGGTCTACGACCCAATCCAGGGGAAGGATACGTATTGGGTCAGTCTTTGTCACGGCGAGGATGCTCTCACCAGGCCTAGGCCCCATGATGGTGATAACGAAAGCGGGCGGATACGACAGGTTTCCCTTATCGCACCGTACTTGATCGTGTGCTTGCACTAACCCGATATGACAAAGACATAGAAATATCACTATTCAGCCTCCTCACCCCCTTATAAGACTCCAGTCTGATTTACTCCTTTGCGGAAAAGTTTTACTGCTTCGGTAAGTGGAGGCCAAGCATTTTGAATGTGGGGACGTCAGCTAGCGCTAGTTCAAGCCCGGGAGGTGTCACCTCTGATGCAGAAGTAAGAAGGCAAAGGAAGGCAGCAGACTCTAGAGGGGAGGAAGGCAAATCGATGGTACTAAAAGATTGCATCAGGCAGATAGTGGAAGTGCTGGAGGAGATGTTGGTAGACCTGAACCCCAAGTTACGAGATGATAGCAGCAATCGCATTCACATAGTACTTTCAAGAACACCGTGCTTATCAATGGTCAGTCTGCCTACCACCTTTCGAGTATAGTACGACAGCATTCATTGGAGCTGCAAGTTTACGAAGCGCCAACTTGAATGCTTACCGCGTCCCACATGGCACTGTTACGGTCCCTAAAAAGTCGTCATCTTGGAATGGGCAGAGTAAATATATGGGCGTCGGAGAGACATCCTGCAGACATTTCTCCTGCAACGCATTGCCTGACGAAAGGATCAGCATAAAGATGAATAAGATAAGCACTGATAAGCATATTGTGCAACCTGGTCTCACGCATACATTACGCCACGTACTAGATGCATTTCTTTTGTCCGACTCGCACGAGAGGATGCGACTAGAGCTCACGTCCTCATGTGGTATCAGTTTGAACGGTAGCCGGTGATTGCTCGTACCTTGAACTTCGTGATCCGAGTCCAGGGAGGGGGAAAAACCTTGAGCAGGTCTTTTTCGGAGTTGGAATGTCTATAATTTGTAATCATTGTGTATTGAACATATCTGTTTAGTTAAATTTTTATTTGAGGCGCTGGTATTGCATAAAGGTCGCATGATGTGATGTACAGTTTTTAGCTATAAACTGATGGCGAGGCTCGAGGGCACGTGACCTCAATCATTTCCGATTTTGGTGTGATATCTCCGCTGACTAAAGACGCCTGCCTTGACAATCCGACTCGGAGCAGAAACCCATTTGACGAGGATGCACTGGCAAAACCCACTACCTTGGTAGTGGGAACCTTGAGGCCTCCAGCCAAACGGTCGGTCCATCTTGCCTCTGTTGCGTTCATAATGCGATATTGCGAGAGCGTAGTAGCTGACTAGTGACAGCACATCGCTTATATCATAGTATGCTCAGGATAATGATATAAGAACTCGAAGAGCGAACCGTAGATGACCCAGGATCTGTTGCTAGTATCTGTGACATGTCTTCTGGCGTAATCATCCTTTTGGTGGCTGCAGCCGCAGTTTTCGTCTACAGCCGTCGACGCGGTAGATTACCACTACCCCCTGGGCCACCTTCGAAGCTCTTTATCGGAAATGCCCATCAACTTTTGCCAAAGGACGAGCCTTGGCGAACGTATGTCACGTGGGCTGAAATCTATGGTACATATTATCCGATTTTCCGCTTGCTGCAAGACTTGTTGACCTATGTCTAACAGGACCCATATTATCCTTCCGCGTGCCCAATCGACAGTTCATAGTCCTCAGCTCCCTGAAGGTGGCTACTGAACTGCTCGATGTACGCGCCACTACGTATTCTGATCGTCCAAAAATATGGATGATAGAACTTGCGAAGCGCAATCTGAACCCGTTCAACATATCTTTCCATCACCCGTATTTCAAGGAGTATCGCACGGCCCTCAAGAACGGTCTGAGTACCCGCACTATACTAAACTACCAGTCGGTGCAAACTGAAGAATGTCGTGTGCTGCTTAACGGTCTGCACAAGAACCCTGACCATTTCGCCGATCATATCAGAAGGTAAAAATTCTCGTGATTGCTTGTTTTACTCGTTTCTCATCGAAGGTGCAGGAACACAGCGGCCATTGTCCTTAATCTCGCATACGGCTGGAAGGTCGCCGATGATAACGATAGTTTCGTCAAGATGTTGAGCGTAGCCTTTGAATCCAATGCCATACTATCCCTGCCTGGACGTTGGTGGGTTGAAGGGATGCCATTCTGTAAGCCCCCCTTTCATTTTTCGAGTTGTTATAAAACTAAGCTAGTTAACCTTCCATAAGTGCGTTTCCTACCTTCGTGGTTTCCAGGAGCAGGTTTCAAGCGCGCGGCCATTGACTACGGGAAAAAGTTGGGTAGCCTTGACACAATACCATTTAACTGGACCAAAGACCAAATAGTAAGCTTTGCTAAGCAATTTCGCGAGTTCGCGTTATCCGGAGTCCTAATCAACTGTCGCCGATCAGCAAAGCGGCGGTTATACGCGTTCCTTCGTTTCAGATCAACTCCTTCCAGAGGATGGGTCCACGGTCAGTGCCAGAGTTGAAGATATTACCATGAGGTGCGGTCAGGTGATCTACGGAGGGGGATCTGACACCGTAAGATATCTTTATCATCCTCACACATGTGACTTTTGAAACAATCATTGGCATGAGCAGACAGCATCATCTATGAAGTCTTTTATTCTGGCGATGGTGATTTATCCCGAGGCGCAGAAGCTTGCGCAGGCAGAGATCGATGCCGTAGTGGGTCAGGACCGATTTCCCACGTTCGAGGACAGAGACAAGCTTCCGTACGTCCAAGCGCTCGCCCTGGAACTCCTCCGCTGGGCACCTGTGTCTCCGCAAGGTCAGCCGCATGACTTTTTTTGTCCTACTTCCCGCTCACTCTCGGCGGCGGCGGCGACGCAGGGCTCCCGCACCACGCAATGAGGGATGACGTCTACGAAGGGTACCGCATCCCCAAGGGTGCATCCGTCATCGCGAACCTTATTTCCATGTCACGGGATAAAGAAATGTACCCCGACCCAACGGTGTTCAAGCCTGAGCGCTTCCTCGGTCCCTCGCCCCAATCAGACCCTCGCAAGTGGTTCTTTGGGTTCGGGCGCCGTAGATGCCCTGGTGCGTGTCCTTTACATGATACTATCCAAGCCGCCGCTGAACGGTGGCATACTGTTTCAGGGTCGCATCTTGCGGAAGCCACGTTGTTCCTCAATATTTCTTGCATCCTAGCTGCGTTCACAATCGCCAAACCGCTTGATGAGAGAGGGAAAGAGTTCACACCTCCTCCGGAATACCACAATGTTGGTGTGCTCTGGTAACTCGTCTCTCTTTGAGCCCAAAGTATATTCTGACACGCACACAAAGGCACCCTAAACCATTCAAGTGCAGGTTCATGCCAAGGAACCAGGATCTGTTGGCAACTCTCTCGCACTAATCAAGACATCAGCCGAATTGGGCTAAGCCCCACGGATTAGTATGTTCACAATAGATCGTATGTACACCGTAAGAAGTGAAGCAGGCCTGAGGTTGATTTGATCATTTTTGCATTCGATATAAATGAATTATGGATCCCGTACTGTTTTCAATAAAGCTAGAATATTGAACAGCTGGATATGTAAAGCATAAACAAGACAAAGTGTTGAGATTGTCCGAAAATCGCCGAGTGGATGGCCTCAGGTTCATTCGAAGTTCAACCTTTTGTTTTGATCATAGTCCAAAAGCGGTCTATATATGCTGTCATCCTGATTCTGCGGCTCAATCAGCGCGTTATCCTTGGGCAGTCATCTATTCGCCGTCAGCACGTTTGTTACTCCGAAATCAACAGCTCCGTTGGGTTAATTCGCCACGACCTTGAAAGCCACGCAAACAACGTCCTGCACAAACTTGGGGCGAAGCAGACTCGGAATTTTCGCCAAGTCCCAACTTTATCATATTCTCAAGTACCATCCTCATTCACTCCTAGCTAAGATATACTCACTACCAGTATTGCTAATGTGCAGTGTCGAGCTTGTACATACACCTCTCCCTCGATCATAAAAGCTCATGGCTGTTTTTAAATTCGTGTTGCCTTTTTGACTCTGCCCGCAGCCTCCTGCACATCCTGCAGCAGCACATGCGGCATACCTGCTGTGATCTCTGTCCTTTCTGTCACTTCCCGCTTCCCTACTACGTCCTCCCGCAACCTTCCCCACATGATTTCTGCTTTGTTAATCACTTCCGACTCCGTCTCGTGTCCTCCACGGTAAGTTTTTCTTCTGTTTCTCTCTCATTTGACTATAATCATACCTTACACTTGCTCCCTTTGCACACTTGCCACTACCTCGCATGTAAGTCTCTCTCTCTTCTTATTTAACTAATATGATTTCCGTTTTGAGTAGCATTCCTGCAACATCCTCCTGCATGCTCTCATACCTTCCCTGCCTTGTCTGCGCCTTTTCACACTGTCTAGCACCATCTCGCATTGTCATTGTCTTGTGCCTTTTCATACCCCCAGCACCGTCCCATGATGTTGTTGCACACCATCTCGCAGCTTCCCTGTATTCTCTCCCACCTTCTCGAGTTGGCACTTGACGCTCCAACAAGTCCTGACGGTGTTCGAAACCTAACCTAACGGAATGTCCCGAGCCGGCAATTTTGTACCTTCGTGCACCGTCACCGTCCTTCACAATGTACACCCCAGGCAACCCCTACACGCGCTGCATATGGTCTAATTCTAGTCTTCTGTATCCCTCGTTAATTCCTCCTCAACTCTTAGCACAACTCGTCCTCACAAACAGTCCGAACGGCCATCGCCACAACCGCTTCCGATTTCCGCATATAATCATATGGCTCACACCTACTACGAAGTTCTATGACGGCGCGACGCGCGTCAACGCACCGGAAATATTAGGTGAGGGGGTCAATTCCTCTCTCCAGCCTTCCATCACACCCACTCCACTTGTAATCTTTCTTCGAGCGTGCCAACTGCATAGTAGAATAGGGGCTTGGCAAGCTCTGATTTCGCTATGCTGCAGTGCCCCATGGCGACAACACATCTGTAGAGTGAATACAGCAAGATAAATACTTTCTAAGTATCATACTGACATCATTCAGAAATGTTCTCAACATGCCGCACCCTCACCGAGCCTCTGCATGCACCTCCAACACCCAGACACGCCCTCCAGGTCACCTTCTCAAATCCAAACACTATCTGCATCCCAGGCATCTCGCGACATCCCATGCTGCTGTCATCATTGATTTTGACGCCAGACAGCATGAAACAGACCATCGCCGAGCGTGTCATACAGAATTAGATATATATATTCTTCGTAGATTCGTTGAGCTGGTTCAATTTCAATTAATTACTAGGTCAGACACACGTTTTATGACTGTAGCTATTACCAATCATCTGTTTTTGCTGTTCTCTCTGTGCGTGTTTCAGACATACTGGTCGATGAGGGTGGTGGTTGAATATTGAATGTTGAACGTTTGAAGTCAAAAACAATGGCAGTTTTGCACATATACTGTGGTTTACCTTAGCTAGTCTCACTATATTCAGCGACACCCTCCCAAAAAAAGACAGATCTCATTATTGAATCTATTCTTGCAAACTGGAATTTTACTTGATTTATTTATGCAATTTTCGAGTGGACTATACGTACACCTCTAGGTTGGTTACAGGATAAGAGACCGGGGGTCTGCCAAGTACGTCTACATCTACGTAAGTACATAACTGTAGATACTAGATGTCCCACTAGTATAGCCAACATCTTCTGAGAAACAGGAAATAGTAAATAATAAGACTTAGTCGCATCGTAGCGTGTTGTTATTACATTTTTATGTTCTTCAGCCAACTCGTGCCCTCTTTGCAGCTCCGCCATCTGCCTCTTCCTCCTCCTCTTCGTCTGCTTCACTGATTTCATCCGCATAACGCTTCAAGCCGCCAGCAGAAGTAGGAGGCTCGTCTTCATCTTCCTCGAAATACTCGTCGTCGTCCTCGGCGTCCTCGTCATCATCGGCAGCAGCAGCTGAGACTGACGTGCCATTCTGGAAGAATTGCATGATTTTTCCATGGAGAAAGAAAATAATGTACACGTACCTCACCAACCAGTAGCGCCGTCAAACTTGGTTTACTCTGTACCAATGACTCAACTTTCTGCAAGAGGCGATAGACCAGGATTAAACATACCCTTGATGCGGCACCTTCTTCTTCTTCTCCATCCTCCTCCTCATCGTCTTCTTCAGCTCCCACTGGGTGGGGCAAGTCACCTTGGTTTTCTTCTTCGCCCTGTTATCATGGAACGTTGACGGAGCAATCGAAAAGAGGTAAACACAATTGTTGTACGAGGACAAGAGCGAGTTCAAATGCACAAAATATAAGCACGAGTTTAGAAATATCAGGAAGTAGTTTACAAACCTCAACCTCATATTCGTCGCTCTCCTCGCCTTCGTCAACTTCCTCTGGCTCTTCTCCAGGGACCGTAGGCTCCAGCATGGGGTCAGGGGACATTTTCGGAGCTGCAAAAGTATGTGACGCAGAGCCTTAAGGGATTCGGTGTTGGTTGAATTTCAACCAGCTGTGAAGGGGGAAGCGAGAAAAGGATTAGCGCCATGGTGACATTAGTAGCGAAATGATGGTTCTCACCTCAGGGTAGGTAGCTGACGAACGTTTGGTCCTGTGCTCAACACGTCGCACGCTTAGAAAAGGTCGCCGTCCCAGGGGGATTGCTGTCTTTGGATGAGGCGGGAGGTCGCTGCATGGGGGGGTCGTTCACACCATGCTATATTTATTATTGACCCTTTATTTCTCAATCTTCACCTACTATGGGTAGGGTAAGTTAACATGCCACAATTGCATCGTTTGTTCTAGTCTCCCAACGGTACATCAAATCTACATGCAATTTCTTGTATTATTCATGCTGATACCTTGAAGATCTAGGACATTGAGTGACGATTTCTCTTGGTTCATTGTGTAACCTACTTTCGAATAACGAGGAAGAGCTCGAGGACACTACCTCAAGGTCACCGATCGCTAGCTTGGAATTTGATCCTTATCTGGTCACTTTGTGTCACCTGACTTTCAGATCAGCCGCTAATGCTGATCTTGTCAGCCCCCGCCAAATTCGGTGCATGATCAATCTTCAATCTCATTATCTGGCAGTTGATATGAAATTGAATTTCTGATTCGGCAGAGGCAGCAAAACTATGGAAGCTGATACAAAACAACTGGGAAGTTTTTCAGCTTTGACCTGCAAACTTTCCCGTGCACGAACGCGATCCTGGCGCTTCATCTATATGTTATCCCAACCACCGGACGACGAAGGAGGCGCGCAGATCATACTCTATGAATGCCAAGATCAATCTACCTAGCTCTGACGTCAGACGCTTCGTCAGCAATCCGAGACCTGTTAGGAGTATATTCTATCATACAGGGGCTTGAATGGGCTCTGATTTAAGACAACTGTCTTCTTCAAGACTATTTATCCCTTCAACGTTCAACACTCACTCAACATGATTCTCAAGCTTGTCCGATGGTGCATCTTGAGTGCGTCGTAACTTATTCTCCCGCATCGCGGACTAGCTCATCTTTTCCAGCGTTCGCTTTCATTTTTGCGGTCGTGGTGCTCGGCATAAGTGGCCACCTCATCGCCATCCGAACTACAGACTACTGGCGGTTTGCTGCGCTTGCAATCGCGGTTTCTTCCCTAACGATTCTTACGTTCCCTGTCATGTGCGTTTTCTTCCTAATCGGCCGAGCCAGCACTGATTCATGGGTCGCATCGCTCAGTCTTGTAGTCAATACCTTGCTAGTGCGTGACCAAAACATCTCACAAGAACGGATCATAGGCGAGGCTGGTTGGTTAAGTATGTACCTCCTAATTCTCAGATATCTTGATGAGTACTTACGGCTTTATTTATTTCTCAAGCTATCATGTGGATTCTGTGGCTCGCAACTGCAGCCAACGCCACTCATGCGGCTCGCGTACACTTCTTCGCTGGTGCTTGTAGTTTCTGTAAGTGCCATATTTTCTGAACAGGGGCGTTGTCTGATCATCTTACCTTCGCCTGTACTTCTCAGTCTCTAGCTTTTCCAATAAGATTTGCAACGAGTTTAGGGTTGTGGAGGCTTTCTCTTATATCATCTTCATTATCCGTGCGTCTTTTCCCCTTTCATTTTTGTGTGTCTCAAGGGATATTTTCAGTGCTCTCCTACACGATCGGGCTAATGGTGTTTGAGTTCACGCGCGACGATCTGGATGGTCACACCCATACAGGAGACGCTGAAGGCAGGGGGCAAACTACGCAGGTAACAAAAGCTCCTGCGACCTCAGGTCAGCAGCAGTGATTTGCTGTATCAGCTCATGCAACCGATTCTGCGCGTGGTCAACAGCCGTCACAAGGTGAATCGCCGGATCTTAGGTCTTCTAAGCCTAATGTGTAGGGAATTGGTTCGCAAAGTAGTTTCCACTTACGTTCTGAAATTTAATACTGTCCAATTTTTGTATGCGTAATCATCATTTAATTGCACTTGTCTATCGCGATATGCATCGAGTCACCGCAGCTATAAAAGTCCGCACTTGAGTCATTGGGCCTTGTTCCCGTTCTTCTCGGGTTTCTCGGATTGCAGTGAGCAAGATATCTTAGATTTTGAAGGTCTGGGATCCTCATGACACGATCGAGATGCAGTACTATGCCCGAAATCCTCAAGGGGACCTTCTGCCTGACGGTTTTCAGTGGTGCTAACACCAATAAGGGCAGTACCAAACAATTGTCAAGATACGCGGGACCATCTGCCAAGCCACCAACTTCAGATTCGTTGCAAGTAGTTTCTTCTCAAGATTTCAAATTTGACCACCCGAAGTCCTCTCGTCTAGTCAGAAAAACCGGGAATCCCCAGTGCACTGGGATATCGGAGTTATCTGATTGAAAGCTTTTCACCTCCGAATGCTCATTGCGGTGACGCAATGCTAACGTTTTCCTACTTCTAGCACGCAGAACCGAGGGTCGCAGTACGCCGCTGATCTGAAGGATAGCCTCGTGCTTGCCACGCCTGTCGATCAACGTCAACACTTACTTGAAGGACATGCTAATCTAGCCGAGTCGTACGATTCTGAGGGAATGCCGCAACTGGGCACAGCTTGATCAGAAAGCAATCTTTGCCCATTCTGCTATGGCAGGACACTGCTTTCCGCCTCGCGTTGCATGTGTTACCAGGCTGACTTGTTGTCTGTAGAACGATATACGGGAAATTCAGGACCTCTGCGACGGATTATGGTGACCCAACTTTCTCCATGGTCGAACTACTTGCGTTGCACGTTTCTGACGGATCGCTCCGTGATGGTTCGAAGTTCTTATTGAGCACGTTTGTGCTGTCCAGCTGTAGGCATTCTTGTCTTGTCTTATATTGATAGAACACCATGGAAGTATACGTGCATTGCATTCGGGTCTGTTTTTATACCACCTTTGTTTGAACCATAGAGCTTTATTAGGTGCGTGTCAAGTCTTTTCTATGCTAAGCAATGAGCGCTGATTGGACGAGTGGTTCCCCTTGCACACACAGGTGTTATAGCGTGACTGATTTCGTATCACTGCGTTATCAGCTACGATTGAGCTATTGGTTGCGTGGGTCGGTATCTGTGCTGCACAGTATCATACAGCTCAGATCGCATCCTAGTGCGTATTTTTTGTTAGGTCCGAGGAACTGAAATTACAGTGACGCTTTTAGCAGTCTATCGCCGACGGCATGGGCGGCAGTTCATCATTGTAATATTTTGACATGAGCATAATCTACGAGTCTAGAATTTGCCATGAATTAGATGCCTCGCGATGTTACCGAGGAGTTCAATTGTTCAACGATATGTCCTGCGTCACGCAGATGAAATCCTGCTCATGCGGGGTAAGTTATGAGCTAGCCCTATTTCATGCAAGTACTGATCACGTACACGTGAATGGCTTTTGATGGGTCTTGTGATCTGTGTAGCAAGAGCTGTGTGTTTCGCACAGGAACAACAGCACTGCGACAGAATATGCCCGATGTGAATATGATACTAATTTGTAATGTTACAGTTCGGTCTCATCCGTTGCACCTTGAGCTAGTGAGCTGGAAGGGGAACAGGATTGCTGGCTATTGCTAGGCGCTCGCAAACATCCGTGATTTTGCTATCTCTAAGGTGATCATGGTGTCCGGTATCTATTTCGCGAGGTTCTCAGCCAGTTCGAATGGGCCTGGAGACGAGTGTGGTTCACTTCTGTGGGCGGTCCCGTTCTGGCGTTGTACTTGCTCTGAGGCTTGATAGAAAGGCTCTAGGAAGCAATACAAAATAGAATAAGAATAGATGGAAGAAACGGAGAAGGGGAGACAAAACGGAGGGATGTTTTTTGAGTTACGGCAGAGCTTCGAGCATTAATTGTGACCAAGCAAGGCCAGACAACCACTTGAACGAACCCATCAACCAAGCGAACTAAACTAACTCCAGCTAGCAAATCCATTTTTTCACTCACAGTCAATCATATTCATTGACTCAGTCTTTCCTTAATACTTTATAATCTTGCTTTTCTTATACTCTCACAAGTGCAGTTATTTGCGTTTCCAGTAACTTGGCCTAGGCAGCTTGTGGTTCAATATACCGTGTTGCTGCACAGCTCTTAGCAGCAGCCTCGAGGCAGAAATCTGAACTCAGTTTGTTCATATCTGGCAGTTTTTCAACCGTAACCTTGATCAAGGTCCCGCAGTATTAACTGCCAGTAATCTCTGTCAAGTCAGTACCAAAATCATTGATTGTCAGTACCTGGACGGTATCGTTCACCGTTTAAAACGCATCTTTTCATTTCCCCCGTGGTCTCCTCGTGGCCTTTCACGCCAACGCCGCGCGACGATTACCCATAATATCTCCCGCCCTAATTAATCGATTTCTCAATTGTCACAGAATCCAAATCCCTTTGTCGTCTGCTCTTCTCTCTTGCACCTTCACTCCCACATACTCCCCGTTCACCGGAAGTCACATACCCAACCCACAACCTCCCTTTCCGATTCACCTAGGACTTTAGAGAGACGGCTTGCTTATCCCTTTTCTCGTAAACCTCGCCAATTTTTATTCCCGCGGATGCCTGGTGTAGCCGCCACCTTCCATCAGCGCGGTGCTTCAAAGAAAAACTTCAAATCTGTCCTTGGCTTCGGGTCTTTCAACCGAAGCCGTTCTTCCGTCGACTCTTACCTTCCCCGTCAACCCACAAGTAGAGTCAGCATCGATACCACAAGAAGTTTTCAATACAAGCGCAAATCCCGCCAAGAACGTGCAAGTGCAAACCGACGTCTCCTCTGATTCACTCTCAAGTTCCCCCCACGCACATCAGGAGCATAGTCAGAACCATAAACACGACCCCCAATAACTCCGTCCGCAGTATGAAGTCCATAGACGCCGCTCATACCCGTCCTGTTAGAAGACCACCGGTCAGGATTGATGCTCATGAAGGTCCCTGGAGCGTCAGCGTCGCTGAGACTCCACATGATGCACACTCGTATAGCATTTACATAAAGAGTGAGTCTCGCATTTTTCGCTCCACTCTTTCTCCACCATGTTGGTCAGACGAGTTGGTTCACTACCTACGCATTTGGGTTTTCGTTTGGCTTCCGAGGTAGCCGGGTTGCCATTCTGTGCAATTGACAGTGCCATGTGATTGCCGTCCAGGGTTTTATGTCCTGAGGCCCCGTTAATTCCCGCAACATGTCTTTGATAAACGAACCTGCTAATGATATTCCTTCTTCCGCAGCTTCCACGCACAACCTCACCCTGACCCGCACTGCCACAGAGGTCGTCGAGTTGCACGTCAAGCTTGCAGACTCCGTCCCAGGCACCAGGCTTCCCAAGTTGCCCATAGACTCGGCGTCCCAGCCCATCAAGCGGAATATCTTTCTCAACACGCTGTCCCGCCTTGCCTCACCAAGCAACAAAGTAGCGCGTACGGTATCTACACGCATCGCCAGCGCCAGTTCCATCACTCCTATCGTTTCACCCACGCACGAGATTGGCGACCCCTTTACAGAAGCGGGCACCACAGGTTCAGGGGGCAACGTAGTCACGAGCCTTGCTGCATATCTCACCACTATCTCAAATGAACCGACGTTCCGACAGGCCCGCGCATGGAAGCGTTTTGTACGTGTGCGCACCGATGACCTCGAAAGCGTGCGTGTAGAGCGCGCAATCAAGCGTGTGCGTTCTGATCTGGCAGCGCATGGGAGCTCCAATGTTACCACAAATGTCAGCTCAGGCAGCGTCAGCGAAATCGAGGTAGATGGTGTCAACGGTACTGCGAGTGAAGTCAATCTGAACGATTTCGCTGTCGGTGACTTGAGAGAGGAGGGGATTAAAGAGGAAGAAGAGGATGCAGAGTCTACTCCTGTTGAGGTGGAGGGTCTAGTTCCTCTTGCGGATGAGGCTCCTCTTACAGAAGCGCCTGAGGACATCGTCGTTGTGGATGAAGCAGTTCCTGCACCCATAGAGGCAGAACTCACACCTCCTAACGCAACTGATGAGGAAGAGACAGTTGTCTCTACGCCTGTTGCAGAGGTCCAAGCTTCCCGGATACTTCGCTCCCACTCTGCCGATCCCGATAAAGCCAGTCGTCTGTCGCGAGTATACACCTCCTCGACACTGCAGGATGGCACAAGTTCCCAGACGGGCGATGACTCTTCGATCAGCACCAACACTGGGCGGCGCAAGAAACGCACCAAGTCGGCTGACCCAAACAAGGAACCCAAGAAGCGCTCAAAGCGCAAAGTTGTCATTGATGACTTTGAGATGATGCGTGTCCTTGGAAAGGGGTGTGCAGGCAAGGTCTTACTTGTGAGACACAAGACGAGCTCGGATCTGTATGCCCTGAAGGCAATCACGAAGCGTCATGTGTTGGCGCATCAGGAGTTGCAGCACACGTTAACCGAACAAGCCGTACTCAAACGGATGGCAGCAGAGTCGAAAGACCCATTTGTTGTCAAGCTGTGGTGGAGTTTTCATGATAAGGAGAATCTGTTTTTAGTCATGGTATGCTTCTTCATACAAGTGCACAATACGCACGTTAATGGCATTTTCTCCTAGGACTTCCACCCAGGCGGTGATCTTGCCACGCAGCTTGCACGTTGGGGTAGGCTAGGTCGGGACCGTGCCCGATTTTACGCCGCGGAGATAGTCGAGGGTGTCGAGGGCCTACATGCAGCCGGCGTCATCTACCGCGATCTCAAACCTGAAAACATCCTTATTGGTGCAGATGGGCACATCGTACTGACAGACTTTGGCCTCTCAAAAGAGTTCCCACGCCGTGTAGCCGCAACGACCGCGCCTCCTACCCCCACACGGGGTGAGTTCTATTCAGCTCCGGGCATCGAGCCTGCGACGCCGCCCTGGATGAAGGGCGAGAAGAGCCAGGACCTTGTAGTGGGATGGAATGGGCAGACTGTTGGCCCTATGGACACGACGACGACTTTTTGTGGCACAGCAGAGTATTTGGCTCCAGAGGTGATCCAAGGACTGCCATACAGTTACGAGGTTGATTGGTGGAGTTTTGGCACCATGCTTTATGAGATGTTGACGGGAATTGTAAGTGTCCTGGCTTTAAGTTCCGACGGTTACTCAGATGCACAACAGACGCCATTCTGGGCGAATAACCACTCCGACATGTATGTCAGAGTCTTGCAGGACGAGCTGCAGTTTCCTGAGGACAGAGCGATTGACCAAGATACTAAGAGTTTGATTAGAGGGGTGGGTGATACTTCTTGCCTATGATTGCAAGTCATTTATAGTCGCCCTCGCATAGCTCTTGCAACGAAATCCTGCACTTAGGATGTGCGAGCCGCGGATCAAGCGGCACCCGTACTTCTCCATGATGTGAGTTTATCACGAGGCCAACTTTCCTGATTCTGATTTCCTCCCCTTCAGTGACTGGTCGCACGTGTATTACAAGCGTTATATACGTGAGGCATATTCGCTGCTGCAATAGATAGATATGATGTGCTTACTTGGCGTTATCCCTCTAGCCCCCTATATCCCACCTATTGATCCATCCAATGCAAGTGATACCCAGAACTTCGACGACACATTCCTGGATATGGAACCAGTGATTGACGACCCGAACGATCAGGAACAGACTGATACAGACCGTGACCAAACGGACGCCGAGCCTACAGATGGGGAAGGCGAGGACTCAAACACGACGCCCTCACATTCCCGTAGCCCATCAGTGCATCCAATTGACGAGAGTGTCGATGTCTTTGACGGGTACTCGTTCAAGGGTCGGCATTCTGTTATCCTGGACGATGATGACGATGATGACGCATCTGGAGAATCTGAACGGGAAGAGACTGATGAGGAAGAGATACCAGAGATTCTTGCAAATGCTGCGGATACCCCCATACAACCGGAAGTCGAGGGGGTGTTACCTGTCGTTGATGAAGTGACTCCAGAACCGAAGACTCCTGAAGCGAGACCACAAGTTCTGCCAGTGGAGCAGCCGACCGAGATCATCGTTCAGCCGCAAGAGGACACTGCAACACTGATTGAGGAACCTGCAACGCTAGTTGAGCCTATCGCACCCTCAGAGCCGACATCTGCTCCTCTCAAAGAATCACCGTTGCCGACTACTCCCACGTCGCCGCCTCAGGAGATTGTGCCTGTTCCACCAGCTAAGGATGTCAAGGCGAAGGTCACAAAGCCAGCCGCCTCTCGACCGAGCACCCATCGCACAACGCGCAATCGCCGAGAGAAGTCTGGTGTCCCTGCGCTTGATCGCTTCCTTTCCGATGGCCCTGATGAGGAAGAAGGTACGGAGAAGGAAGAGGAAGAGGACTGGGACTTCATTGAAGCTGGAGATGGCGAGGATCGCAATGGCACCAAGGGCACAAGCTTGTTTGCTCGGGGTGTCGTCGACCGGTACCGGTTGGCCGTATTCCGCAAAGCATCAACCCCTTCGCAGCGGATGGGTGGACGCTCATTTTCTGGCATGTCTAAAGAGTCTGATGTTCACGGTACCGACCCGGCAGAGTCACCTAGTCCATCAGAGAAGCACCGTGGACGTGCACCTGCGCTGAAGTTCCGAAAAACACCCAGGCAGTTCCTTCGTGCAAAGTCTCCGCCATCATCATTTTCCGCTAAGTCAGGTTCTACTGCAAAAACTCTCACTCCTTCCACATCCGCCACGCTATCATCGGCATCAAGTGGTGGCCTCCTATCGCCTTCCGTTTCGGGCACGAGTTCAACAGCAATGTCCCCGTCGCTCAAATCGAAAGAATCGGCGACTTCAGTCGGCGAAAGTTTATCGTCGGATCAGTCAAACGGTGACACGATACCAGAAACCCTTCTTTCACCCGAATCGACGAGGGGAGCCCCGGCCGCTCACACCGAGGAGCCCGAGAAGCTTAAGAACAAAAAGCTCAAGAAGTACAAAGAAGGAGCAGAGAAAATGCTGTCACTCTTTGCTTCTCCTCGTCAATGATCATGATCCAGTCGACCGCAGGACCGGTCCCTCTTCTCTGCTACTTCCGCATTTTCGCCAAGTCAAAGTCAAACAATAATCTTGTATCCTTCATCTCAAGACTCATTATGCATCGCCTCACAATTACTTACTAGCACTTTCCTTTTTTCATCGTCCTTTTTATATCATTCATCGAGGATGAGTCGCGAACTAGAATCGCGACCGGTTTTTTGCTCCATTACATATGGACTGGGTGCTCGTTTTATGTTTCTTAATTGATTGCGTCCTGTCGTTACTTCCATTACTGTTTTGCTCAGGGTTTCAATCATATTGCATCCCAATAATCGGTCGGTTTGCTACAAGTTTCCTATTGACATTTTTTGGAAGCGTCATTTTCAATACCCTTGGACGCTTGTACACAATACCAACCTGAAGCGACAAATTACCCGTAATCAATCAACTTCTGCGAGAAGTGTCACGATACGCTTAGCCCTGGGTCCTTGATCAGACATGCTGTCGATTAGCCGTAGCAATTTTATCGCCACCAACAGGAATTCAAACGTTCACGGGGGCATATGAATTTTGATTTGCATAGCGTCTGGTGGTCAACAAACTGACACATAGACATGGTATCACCGCGGTGGCTTCTGTACATGCAGTTGCCGAACACAATGTCTTCATGTATCTAACGGCAGGAATAGAAAGGTCGATCGAACCTTCCCATGAGAAGCGAGCTGGACCCCGGTCATCATTCATCATCCTATTGTTAAGTACAAAGAATATTTATCAGCAATTTATTGGGTAGTGAAATAACTTATTAGGTACCATGGGATTAATAGACTCTGTGTCGGAGTCTGCGACTGTTGACCCGGGGAGATACAAAGGCTAGAAACTTATAAGTTGGTGCTACTACAGAAGGTAGAAGAGACAACTCACCCGAGGTTCTGCTCTCAAATAGGCTACGACGCCCCCAGGAAGGCTGCTTGGGAGAGGAATCTCTAGCAGGAGGTCTGCTAAATCTTGCCAATTGAGTCGGTCGTAAACTCCCCCCAACTTATATGGTATGAGGGTGGCCTTCGTGTCATCGGATGACCGTTGAAGCGTGAAACCAACTATGGACCGATCAGTAGCCCGAGAACAACTGCTGGTGATGAGATCGAAGTCGTCTAGAAGACTGCAGCAAACTAGCTTTACATGGTTTGGGAGAGAAATTAAGATACGCTTGTCGCGTTTACTAGAGGACGGCTGCACAATAGATATCATGATGGTCGTGGAGAGACGAATAAGGCGAGGCGAGTAGGCAGCAGCGCTAGCGAGTACTTAGCGTCGGCTGCGCGACCTGAGCAAAAAGTTTCATATTCCGACGGCTCATAGTATGCTGCAACCGAGGATGTGACTACAATGGACACCCTTACCGCGGCGCCTGCAGGATATCGACCGACTCATAGACCAACGACTGAAGGAGTATCCATCGATGAGGCTTCAGCGAGGCTGGCAGGTTACATCATTTTCGGATCCTGACTTGGGCCAGAGTCCTTACCTTGCATGCATTCTTCTGGCCCATTATCATTTTTCGTCTGACATGAAGGAGATTCCTTTGTCAGGAACGTTTGGCGCGTACGCGGCGCTACGATACTAATAAAGGAATCACCAAATACGGGATATATCACCTTGAAGATAGACGTCGACTCCGGAGCGGTTCCTTGAGGTCGCGCAGATGGTCAGGACACAGGAAGACGGGAGATCAGAGTATTTGAGAATGGACAGCAGCAAATTAGAAATGGGCCGGGATGCGAGAAACAGTTTCATAACTTTCGACGGAATTTCCCGAACGGCAGCTGTGTGACTATTACAATGTCCTTGCCCACCACCACTGATGTCGTGCTCGTCGACACCATCCAGCTCACGGCAAACATTGGCCCAGATTGCTGGGGACGCCTGCGTGAACAGCCCATCTCCATCACCGTCCACCTCCATCTCAAACCCTCCTTCCTTGACATATCCGGCCAATCCGACAACGTCGTAGACTCCATCCACTATGGTGATCTCACCAAAGCCATCTCGGCGCTCTCGGTATCTTATGCGGATGTTCGTTCACTCGTGCATGAGGTCACCCAGAAAGCGTTCGCTCTAGCTGGAGAGAATGTGGACGCCGTGCGCGTCGTCATCGGCCTTCCGAAGCAGATTTTACTTGCAAACGACTTTGAGGTTGAGGTGATTACACCCAGAGGCAAAGACAGTTTGCAGCAGGCTGCAAGAGTGTTGGTCAAAGACCTTGTCATGCCCGTGCTGATTGGCGTCAATCCCCCAGAACGCCTTGCAAAGCAGAAGGTGATCACGAACATCATATTCTACGAGCAATCTGGTATGCACCAAGTGGACTACCCAGCAATCATCAAACGGATATCAGAGGCACGTACCCTCTTTCTCCCGTCCCTTACTGAAGAGCGACGATACTGAATATCCCTATGACAGGAGATCGAAAATACCACATACCTCACGCTCGAGAAATTCGTTCTGCACATCGTCTGCAGCTCATGTCTCGCATCTGATGCTATCGAAGCCGTGACAACACGATCGCAGAAGCCCAGTGCACTGTCTTTTGCTCACTCTTCTGGTGTTGAGATGACTCGGTACCGCGATGCGTTCCGATGATTGCGATAAAACCGTGTAGGAAATGTGTGTAACCAACCTTGGATAGCATCATCCATATACTCATGCATGTCCGACTAACCCTTTGCACGACATCCGGTCTAGACATATGTATGGATGCATAGCGTGGCTTTACCTGGTGATGGACTGTATGTCAACTACGTCGATATCGACCGTGTAGAGAGGCAATCAACTTCATTGGCTCGACAGGCGGAAATACGCTCACATTCCCAGTTTCGACAGGGGCAAATCACACGCTGTAGGTTAGACATCGCGGGACTTGAGAATATTGCCCACAGCCGGTCTTCGTCTGATTGTATTAAGTTCTAGGATCAGTATTTGTGAACGACCGGACGTGACAAAATGAAACAAAAAAGGCATGTTGCTTGTTGTTTTCCGGTACTTATTACCACGATTCGGATGACAGGGTGAGTTTCACTCTGTCAATTCCGCTTGTGCTGTCTGTAGCATTCGAGCATACCTGCAGGTACTTGTCCCCGGTGTTGGACTTCACACAAGTTCGATAGACACGCAGATTCAGGCAAACAGTCGGCAATGCACCTAGCGTCTCAAATTGACTCGTATACTTGTAAGCACCACCCATGTTCCCCCTTGTAACTGGTTCTGCATAAAGGCCCAATCCCGCGCAGTAGTTTCCCTTCGTACAGTATGCCGTGAGTCATAAGGACCTCAGGCATCGGGCTAAGGCCTATAAGTCCCACGAGGAACCTGCGGACGTCGTATGACAATATGATAAAATTCGACGTGAGGAGAGGCTTACTGGTGGTTCATTCTCAAGGTCCCTGGGTCTATAAGTCCCACGAGGAACCTGCGGACGTCGTATGTCAATACGACAAGATTTGACGCGAGGAGAGGCTTACTGGTGCTTCAGCGCTGACAAGGACCGTCAGGCCGAGAAGCATGACGAAAGCAGTAGAGAGGCGGATAAACATGATGATAAGTTGATTCCACTTGGAGAGTAGTTGTTGGCAACTCGATTGTTGGTGCTACCTGTTTTATACTCCACAGAAGAGGGTGTCGAGGCATTTTTTTGGAGATACTGGCAGAATGATTGAGACGAAACCGTTCGAATGGTATCCGCTCAAGGGAGTTAACTGTAAACTGGACCAAGTCAATGGGATCGAATGCCGTTTAGCCAGCTGCAGGGCTGCAGAATTTGTGACAGAGCCGGATACATACTTAGTATTGCGGTCCGTGTACTTTTATTTTGATCAATCCCTAACTTCCAAGTTAGTGTGGAGGACGACTTTATGGCAAATGACTGTGTTCCTATCGTGTCCTGGCACTAACGATGACCCGTCGTTACTTTCCGGCCGGCCCACTGACGCAGTGATAGGTGACCTTGTGCTAGCGCTGTTGGCAGAATTCGGCAGTTTTGCCAACCGGTCTGGCAACACTGGTTGTGCCTGGTCCTCGGCAGAACTCACGCGAAAGGAGGGTGGCAGAACCTGGCAGAACTCCAGGGTATCTAAGACTTGCGGAGATGTAATTTAGATCTCTGATAACAAAGTTGGAATTCAAGAGAGCATGAAAACCGACCTCCTTAAAGTAAGATGGTGAATGTTGGAGGGCGCCCCTCATATCACCGATCAAGGACAATTTCGAGCGCCTGGAACGAGTTGACAATAACTCGAATCGCTACTACTGGAAATGAAAACATTGTGGCGACACTGATAACTCATCAGGTGCTCGAATTTAGGGTCATGACAGCAACCTACCGAACCACACATTTGGAACACTCGGCAAAATTCGTGTAAACCTTCGACATCAGTGCTGTGAAAGCTGCGGAGGCTGGGAAGCCCACCTGCCGTCAACATGCTCACATGCACACTCGTGAAGAGGTTGGCATTGCTGTCGAGACTACACAGGATCTTGAAGCATCCTTCGCATGGGCACCTCCACTCTCGACCGAGCCTCGCGATGCAAATGACTTGCTTGCTGTTCCAGAGAGTATATTGCCTGACGATATCACTGCTGAGTTTGCAGCCCTCGAGGAGTTGAAAAGGACTGAAGAACTTCAGAACATTAAAGGAGTTGAAGTGCTCGAGGGAAACACTTTTGATTTTGACGAGTTGGATCGGGTCGAACAAGGAATAATACCACAGGCTATTCTAGGTGAGGTTGAGGTGGTTAATTACAATGGCAAGGATGAAAGATGGGACGAGGCAAAATTGATGTCATCGTTAGGAATGTCGTACACAAAGTCTGCATAGCTTAGCTAGGCGCCTAGAGTTTTGCCGGTTATATTCAGCAGAACCAAATCTGCCCCCTACACTACCTTGTGCGTGTGCGATTTTCACTTTTTGATGTTTATTCTAGCCAATTGGCACGAAATCAGAGGGAGGGAGGTTGTTACCACCGCCTGCTAGGCTTAGCGCATCATTGGCGGGTAGTGATCAGTACTTGACAACACCGACCCGTGAATACGGCATGAACGACTGATAGGTGAGTCACAGGTGAATCTCACCGGTTGTTGGCTCTTGGGTTCACAGTATATGGAATGTTTCCTTGCCCTATTGTATTCCGACAACTGGCCAACACAGTATGCATGTCATCGTGAAGTTTTTTTTGTCAATATCAATGGGGCAAAATACCTTATGTCGGACACTAGTCTGTCATGATAGGGCCCCTGCCCTGTCTACATCCCTGGGCTTCGGATGCCCCATGTGAGGAAGAACCCCCATCTGTCCGCCTTTCCTAACGGCCGTTTTGGATGCGCAGTCCATTCGGAGATAAGTTGACTGCTCTCTTCGTGGCGTGTTAGGCTGTGTGCGTAGTTTGATCGTGGGGTTTTATGTTCTGAAGCGCGTTTTCGGCTGTCCCGAAGGACAGACATCGTGAAGGCTACACGCTTGCCCACGTGGATTCTATGTACTCGCAATGTACACGTTGATCGGTGAGGCATCTGCATGGCGTCTGCTGATATACATGCTTTTGACATTGTTTTGAAGCTTTAAGCGCTAAAAACGCTAGAAAAGTGAACTCGTGATTTCCTGATGGAGAGAAATTAAGACGCGCTTGTCGGATTTACTAGAGGATTGCTGCATAACAGTTGTCATGATGGTCGTGGAGAGACGGCGAGGCGAGTACAGGCTGTATAGCAGCACTAGCGAGTACTTAGTAGCGTCGGCTGCGCGACCTGGCAAAAAGTGTCATATTCCGACGGCTCATGGTATGCTGTGACCGAGGATGACTATGATGGAAGCCCCTACTAGGCTCGATACCAGCCTGGCTTATATAACCACGGACAAGTCGAGTGGCGCTACGTCAAGATTTCCCACTCTCGGGGACGGATGGCTTAGTGGATATGCCTCCAACTCTGGAATTGCTTCGGCAGTTGCCGGCCTTAGTAGAAGGTCGTGGGTTCAAATCCTACAACAACCACCAGGGAGTTTTAGTGGGTAGTGCTAGCGCTGCTTAGTCCCACATAACCTGCCTAATCCAGCAATGGGTATGCATAAATGCATTTCTTCCTGGAGAGATAGCAATCTTCTGCCTGAAAAAATGCTATACTGGTCAGATCTGAATATCTGCATCAGTTCAAATCAGGTGCTATAGTGCCATCTAAGTGGGGCCAGCCAATGGTGGTTGCCACTAAGACAATATGGCCTCTCAAAAAAAAAAGATTTCCCACTCTCAAAGGATGTACATCAGACTGGTCACAAGTCTACACCCCTACCCCAGCGCCTGCAGGACATTGAATACATATATCATAGAAGAGACATAGAGCCCGTTCAGCAACCAAAATTTTGCAAACCGAATGAAATTGTGGGTAGCATGAACATTACAGAGATACAAGCTGAGTCTGAAAGTAGCTGGTAAGATCAATAGTGATAACATATGGGGCCATGGATCATAGTAGTAGATCACAGCAGTAGTGATGGTTATGGACCCAGGACACATGCATCCACTGGTTGCTAACCTTTTTACTCAACAGGCACCCCTTGTGACCTGTCTAGTCCAACTTGTGGACCAGACTCACCCTGACCAGGCTCATCTAGCATGAGCTTCGGTCCACCAACACATTCTTTGCTATATTGCCCTTCTCCTTAGCATACTAGTTGCTGCCACAGCACAAATCCTTCTGCAGCAGATCCCAGATGACCCTGAGCCCTACCATACATTAGCCCTCACAGGGCAAGAGTGGGTAATCAAATTAATTGTTGGCCATCCAGAGCATATCCACTGTGAACTTGGTGTGAATGTTCATGTCTTTGAGAGCTTAGTCCGTGACCTTCGTGGCTTTGGTCACATTGATTCATGCTATGTGTTGCTCAAAGAGCAGCTGGCTATTTTTCTGTACACCTGTGTAACAGGATTAACCATCAGACACATTGCAGAACAATTCCAGTGATCAAACACTACTATTTCGAAGTTTGTGATTTCATGTATGTTTCACACCTCAGCTAACTCTGCCTGATAGATATTTCTGAAAGATGCTACATATATTTGCATCCCACCCCTTCTACACCACTCATGTTCACCTTCCTGTTGCTGATGCACCTGTCTCCAGCATGATTCATGATAATCCGAAACATTGGCCATACTTTTGGGATGCTATTGGAGCCATTGATGGTAGCCACATCCATGCATTTTCCCAGCCAGCCACCACCTGTACTACAACCAAAAAGGTTTCATCTCTCAAAACTGTCTCTTCATCTGTGACTTCAACCTTAGGTTTACCTTTGCACTGACGGGATGGGAGGGATCAACAACAGATCCATGGCTCTGGGGTGAAGCTTGTAATAACAGCTTGGATATCCCACCAAGAAAATATCTTCTTGCAGACCTAGGGTTCCCCTTGTGCCAACAACTTTTGGTCCCTTACTGTGGTGTTCATTACCATCTGGCCAAATGGGGTTGTGCCAGTGTCAGGTAAAACTTAACAGTTCTCTTTTGTAGTCCAGCTCATCCAATAATATTTTTAGGCCTGTCAACAAGGAAGAATTATTCAATATTCATCATGTGTCTGCTTGCAATGTCATTGAACATATTTTCAGTGTTGTGAAGCAGCGCTTTCACATCCTTTTAATATCCCCTGAGTACAAGATTCAAATTCAAGTTTGCATTCCTGCAGCACTATGTGCTCTACATAACTACATAAGTGTCCATGACCCAGGTGAAGGGCCTCTGCCTCAGAGAGCTGTCTTCAATGACAACCCCACCTATCAAGGGCAACCCAACAAAGCACATGATGTTACAGTCACATCTACCCCTATCTCTTTTCTCTCTGTCTACCTGTGTATTACATCATGACCGCACCACGCTGCGCCATCATTAGACTAACCCTTTACTATATCTGTATTACACCATGATTGCCGCTGCTGTCGCTAGGTGACTCATTTCCTTATCTCTGACTCATCTTGATGACGTGTTAGATGACTCGTTTCCTTATCTCTGACTTGTCTTGATGACATGTACATACCTGCCCTAAAGTAGGCTACATCTATATAAGCTCGGTCATGTACTTAGATAGATCTTCACTTTAATCTACTAGGTCTTCACCTGAACTATCCTTTGCTTAGGACCTCCAATCCTAAGTCGTCTGATAACCGATATTCAAGCCAGAGACACTCTCTCTGACTTGTCTTAAGAACCTTACATTTGTAAGGCCTGACTCGATCGCAGACGTTACTCTTATCGAGTATCTGTCGTCATGCCCATCCTAGTTCGCCGTAACACATGATAGTATGATTGTCGGTGATGATGCAAATGCAAACATGTTTTGTAATCACATGGCCATGGAGATGTGGGAGGACTATCAGAGAATTTTACATGAGCATGATTTAGTAGACATATTTCACTCCTTAGATATTGATGAAGATCCAGAGGAAGAGGAAGACATGGATGAGTACTATGGGAGTGAGGATGATGTGGACAATGATGATCTATAACATTCACAATGTATTGTAGTGTACATTGTACAACAAACGAAGATGTGCTGCATATCAAAGAGTGACAGCTAAAACAAACAACTTGCAATACAGAATGACACATGAAGAACACAAATGAAGAACATGATTACAGCAGGCCATAATCCTCCCTGGCAGCCTGGTGGATAACTGATTGCAGGCAAGGTAGATGATTCTCAAGCTTGCTGGACAAGTATGTGGCACAAATTGGTGGGCTCCTCATGAACATGTTCATGAGGGTGACCTTGTCAGCTGGCAAGATGTGCTTGTCATCTTGCATCACAGCCAAGGCCTGCAATCTCTCATTTGCTACACAACTCTCATCAGTGCTGGCCAGCATATTTCTGAGACTGTCTGTCAGACAGTTTATGGAACCTTGAAGGTTCATAAATGCAGCAGTGCTGGTGGTGTCCTTGGCATCCTTGGAGCCTGAGCATTGACCAGTGACACACAACATGGTGCTGCTACCATGTACTGACAACTTTGGCTTCTTGTCAAGGGTGGGGGAATCCATCTGTGATAATGAAGTTTGGGTAGTGCTGGAGGAAAAGAGCATGTTGGAATGTGAACATTTTCTGGTGCTACTATTTGAGGCTGCAACTGAAGATAGGGGAGGGGGGGTTCATGGAACTGCCAGATATGATTCCAGGGTTAGTGAATGGAAGGGTGGACATGACTTGGTCCCATGCAAAGCCAGCAGCCACAGGCCCTTTGCTACTGGTGTCATTGTGAGCACCAGGCACACTAATAGCAAGCCCCATAGCAACACCACTGGCCTCAGTGCTAGCAGCAGCAACTGCTGATCCACTGGCCTCAGTGTTGGCCTCAGTGATGGGTTCTGAAGCCTGTGTGGCCAATGAAGCCAGGTTATAGGCAGCAGTGCCCTCAGCACCACTCCTATTTGGCATGATCTCCAACATCTGGAGCCAAAATCCCCATCCAGCATTTTTGAATGGTTTCATCATCTCAAAATAAAAGGTAAGGAGCAGCTGGAGATCTGAGCATATTTACATACCTTGTTGCTTGGGCTGGCATTAATAAATTGTTGCCACTGAGTTTCTGCTGCCTCCCCCTGAATATTAGCACCATTCTCATTATCCCAATAACATCCCAATCAACTGTTCTGATATCTCTCAATGGTGTTGTGGGTCTGCTTCAGCTACAGTGGCTCAAAAAACTGTCCACATGTTTTGACATTTTTCACTATCTATGATATTGTGTGAGAATGAACAAGTGCCTCAAGGACATGGTTATACCACATTGTAGTATGGCTTCAGGGCTTTCATTTGAGCCCTACACCGTGGGAATCGGTGGAGATATGGTGGAGATACAAGGCTCACAAAATGGTGACTCATGCAGACAGTTTTTTGACTCAAGTATTTTACAATAATAACCAGGTATTCTAGTATTTTGTATGACCTCCCTTGGCTTTAATTACTGCCTCTATCCTTCTAGGCATACTCTCAATTAATTTCTGGCAATCCTCAGCTGTGATCTTCCCCCATTCCACTGCTACTCTCTCCCAAAGCTCCCATACTCCTTTAGGGGGGTTTTCATAGGCTTGAAGCTTTTTCTTGAGTGTTCCCCAGAGATGTTCAATGACATTGACATCAGGAGACTGTGCTGGCCAGTCAAGAACATTGATGTTATGTTCTTCAAACCATTCCTTAGCTCTTCTGGATGTGTGCTTGGGATCATTATCCTGTTGGAAAATGATATCTTCTTCATTAATCCCTGATTCTGCCAAGCTAGGCAGCAAGTGGTCATTTAAAATGTCCACATACTGCTCAGCATTCATCTTCCCCTCAACCTCAGCAAGCATTCCCACACCATTCCATCCCATACAGCCCCATACCATTAAAGAACCTCCTCCAAACTTGACAGTCTCATTAACCTCTCTGTCTGTTAGGCCATCTCCCTTCTTTTTCCATACATATACCTTTCCCATCTGACCCAATCCTATTGATTTTGGTCTCATCTGACCATATAACATGCTTCCAGTCCTCTACAGTCCAGTGTTGATGAGCTAAGGCAAAGGCTAGTCTTCTCTGCCTATGTTTGATGGAGAGAAGAGGCTTTTTCTTCTTTGTTACTGCCTTGAGATGAGCTGCCTTGAGAACATTCCTCACAGTTTGTGAAGAGACAGGGGTAGTGATGGTGGAATTGATATAATGGGTGGCTTGGACAGCATTATCAGCCTTTCCTGTAGTGATATGTTGGATAATAGCCCTTTTGTCAGTAGAGGTAAGCTTGGATGGACGTCCTCCACAAGAGTTTTCCTTGTCTGGGTGGCTTTCTTTGATAAACTTGGCCACAGTGGACTTGCATACTCCAGTTCTAGAGAAAATTTGGCAAGCAGAGAGGCCAGCATAAGACAGAGAGAGGATATTATCTCTTTGAGCAGAGGAGATGGCTTTCATAGTGATTATGACTATGATACATGAGATATTCTGGTTTATATAGTTAGATATAGTCATAAAATAACATAATGACACCACTTCATAATTTATATAATAGTGGCATGATTTTTGTGGTGTCATAAATAATGATTTATATAGTTTTAATATACACTCAAAAAACTGTCCACATGAGTCATCATTTTATAAGCCTTATGTCTCCACCATATCTCCACCGATTCCCACGGTGTAGGGCTCAAATGAAAGCCCTGAAGCCATACTACAATGTGGTATAACCATGTCCTTGAGGCATTTGTTCATTCTCACACAATATCATAGATAGTGAAAAATGTCAAAACATGCAGACAGTTTTTTGAGCCACTGTATCTGATATTTCTGAGATGACCCTCGCAGGGTGTGAAGGGGATTCCTTTTCATATACAAATCATCACATAAAAAAGAGGTTTCAGTGCAATGACAGGGCTTAGTCAAGATGAACCTCTGAGAAAACCATCCACAAGTTAATGACAAGGTGTGTTCTGGTAGAAAAAAACCAACATTTGGCAGGTTTTGAACCTATGCAATCCAAGAGAAACAGATTTTGATTCCATTATGGTGATCACTTGGCTAAGACTTGTTATAATAGACTTCCAATGAAACCATCTATGAGTAAATGTTAGCGTGTTCCAGGAAAAAAGACCTTGTCATCAGTTTGACAGATTTTCATTCTGTTGTGGTGACCACCTGGCTAAGACCAGTTAAGATGGACCTCCAAGGAAACCATGAGTGGATCTTCAAGGTGTGTTCTGATATATAAAAAAGCCTTGTGGTTGGCAGGTTTCGAACCTGCATTAGTGTCATAGTCCAAGAGACAGATTTAGATTCTGTTGCAGTAGTTGAACTACTTCAGCCAGGATGAAGTGAGATGAACCTCTGGGGAAACAATCCTTGAGCAAATCTTCAAAGCATGCTTAGAAAAAAAAACCTATCATTGCGCAGGTTTCAAACCTATGCAGTCCAAGAGAACCAGATTTCAATTCTGTTGTGGTAACTTTGCAAGTTTGAGATGAACTTCCAGAGAACTAGACAATGAGGAAATATCATGATTTCAAACCCTACCACCTGAGAGAGCAGATTTCAATCTTCAAGGTGTGTTCTGATAGAAGAAAGCCTTGTGGTTGGCAGGTTTTGAACCTGCACTAGTGCCAAGACAGATTTAGATTCTGTTGTGGTAGTCAAACTACTTCGGCCAGGACAAAGTTGAGATGAGCCTCTGAGGAAGCCATCCATGAGTGAATCTTCAAGGCATGTTTAGAGAAAAAAACCTGTCATTCTGCAGGTTTCAAACCTGTGCAGTCCAAGAGAAACAGATTTAAATTCTGTTGTGGTAACTTCACACATATACAAATTATCACATAAAAAAGAGTTTCAGTGCAATGATGGGGCCTAGTTAAGATGGACCTCCGAGGAAACCATCCATGAGTTAATATGAATGTCAAGGTGTGTTCTGATAGAAAAAAACTGTCATTCAGCAGGTTTTGAACCTACACAATCCAAGAGAAACAGATTTGGATTCTGTTATGGTAACCACTTGGCTGAAACCTGTTATGATGGAGTTCCAATGAAACCATCTATGAGTGAATGTCAGTGTGTTCCACCTTGTGATCAGTGCGACAGATTTTGATTCTGTTGTAGTAACCACCTGGCTAAGACCAGTTAAGGCTACATGGGATGGAACTCCAAGGAAACCATGAATGAATCTTCAAGGTACATTCTGATGAAAAAAAAGCCTTCTGGTCAGCAGGTTTTGAACCTGCACTAGCACCATAGTGCAAGAGACAGATTTAGATTCTGTTGTGGTAGTTGAACTACTTTGGCCAGAACAAAGTTGAGATGAGCCTCTGAGGAAACCATCCATGGGTGAATCTTCAAGGCATGTTTAGAAAACAAAAAACTCTCATTTAGCAGGTTTCAAACCTGTACAGTCCAAGAGAAACAGATGTCTAATTTGTTGCTGGTACCAGTTGGTTATGACACTTAAGATATGCTTTGAAGGATCCATCCATGAGTGAATGTTTGAAAGTTCAAGGCATGGTAAAAGGACAAAAGATTGTTGACCAGGTTTTGAACCTGGTTACATAAAAGATTTCTATTCTGTGACACTTACCACTTGGCTAAGCAAGACTGGTTAAGATGGATGTCTACTGTAGAGATACACACCTAAGTCACCTGAGTGGCACCATCAATATTACTAATTAGTAATTATGTCAGGTACCTTATCTCGTTACTAAGTAGTAGAGCATAGCTATGTTCTACTACACCAGCAAATATACCAGCAAACCAGCAGTACCTTGGGGACACTCACCTTCCTTGTTTCAGGCTAAATGTGACAGCCCACCTAATGCCAAATCTTGTTCCTGGCTATTTCTCACTGTCATCACTTCCTCTATATTGCACCTGCTGTCATCTGCTTAACATCGGCAAGGCTCTGCTTGTCGTCTATGATGATGAGCTCAATATGCAGTTATTCTGCGCCCGATTTTCAACCATTTTTGTCCAGACCTTTTGCTACTGGTTGGTGCTAGTTGTCCCACTGTTGTCTACTCTGTATGTTATGTTTTTTCTTTCATTTCTCATATAATCACACCTTCCTTAGCTCTTACACATCTTCAACCACAAGTCTACTGTGTGCAGCAATAAGGTAACAGTGTATGTGGTGAGTGTTGTTCCCACACTTCCCTGCTCTCAATGCTCATTGCAGGTGCTTGATGATGTCCTCTACAAAGCAGAAACACTTATCCATGATCCCATGTGTGCACGAGACACATATTCTGGATACTGGATCATCAAGGACTATGAAAGCATCCCTCACTCAAGTCCAGAGAGACCATTTGGCCTTTGAAGAAGAGCAATGTGCACCAAATGTTACGGTGAACCGTAGGTCGACTAGGATAGGCGCGACAATAGACACTCGATAAGAGTGACGTCTAAAGCCGAGTCGTAACCTCACAAATGTAAGGCCTCTTAAGACAAGTTAGAGAGAGTGTCTCCGACTTGAATATCGATACAGACGCTTAAGATTGGGGGTCTTAAGCGAAGGATGTTCTGGGTAAAACCTAGTAGATTAAAGTGAAGTCTAACTAAGTACAAGACCCTGTTTATATAGGTAGGGCCACTTTAGGGCCGGTACGTACACGTCATCGAGACGAGTCATAGATAAGAGAAATGACGTCATCGAGATGAGTCAGAGATAAGGGGTATGACGTCAGCTAGCGATGGCATGAGGCGGTCGTGCTGTAATACATGGATATAGTAATGGAGTCAGTCTAGTGATGGCACGGTGAAGTGCGGTCATGACGTAATACAATGGAGAAAATGATAGGGGGCAACCGTTACTGTAACACCAAACATTCATATGTTCAGTGCTAACATGAATACATGTATGGTATTAACATAGTGACTAGCCTGCGACAGCCACTCCCTCTATGTTTGCTCCTCCTCCTCCTCCTTGTCCACCTCCTCATCCTCTGAGCTGTCAGTATCCCCAACTACAGCTGCACTTTTGGTGCTGCCAGTGACCTTTCTTTTAGTGGCTTTTCATGGCTTGTAAACAGACTTGCCATTGTTTGCTCATTCACGGTTACCTGCTATGTGCTGCTCCACTTGCTCTTGGGTAAGTTGAATCCACAAGCATTGTTCATTCACCAATGCATCAAGGAGTGTTACCAGGTCTTTGCAATGGCAAATCTTGCCAGGGTTCTGAACCTTGCCGCATGTCCAGCCCTCAAGTGCAATGCTGTGCATCTTGATGATTTTCTTCTTGTAGTTGTCATAGTTCATCTTAATCTTCTTCGACAAGTTGCATTTTCTCATGATGGCATCTTGGCACATGGACTGCATCAGCAACGATGTTTCAAATGACAAGTACATACTACTCACTGAGTCCCTCCTGAATGTTGGTGCAACATAAATTAATCAACTTGGTGGGAGACAAATGGTGTGTTGAATCAGCATGAGTATCTGTGGGAATTGAACACTGAACATTAAGTATTCATTAACCCTGGACGACCTTATATGCTTACCAAAATTACCAGTTACCCATGATTTGAACTTGAGTGCAAAATGCTTTGGATTGAGATGTGAGATCTCCTTGATGAAGGACTGGGCTTTGGGTGTGTAGAAAATCTTCAATTCATGAAAATGTTCAACATCACCACGAACTGCAATGTAGAAGCCTTCAATGCCTGTTCAAGAAGTGATGTTCTCCCACTAACATCCATCCTTAGGTCAAACACAACCATAAAAACTTGTGGTACATACTTTGTTTGCCATGCTGTTGAACATCACATTAACTTGTTTTTGCAGTGCTTTCGGATTTGAACGCATGATCTTGATGCAATTCTCGCATAAAGTATGAACTTCATGACAAAGCTTTTCCTTCTCAGATGTGGAGAGGTGACAATATCTGGTGGTGAGCTCTCATCCATGCTGTGCAATGAATGCTGTAAGTTTCCACCACTGTCCCACAGGAAGTGCTGTAGTAAGGTGTTAGTTTTTTTGTCAACCAAGAAGAAACACACTAATACCTTGGTTCACTTCATTCAGTTTTTGACTTGTGAATGCATTCCATGCATTAGGTTTTTGGTGCAGGCGCAGGCCTCTATTGTTGTGCAACTGGAGCTGAGTCCACTTGGTGCTCCTGACTCTTGTAGCATTGTAGGTGTTGAGGTCATTACAAGGTATTGTGTCCCCACCATTTGTATTTTTCTGAAATAACTGCAGCTTCCTCCTGATATGCTTCCCATGCCTCATCAATGGCATTTGAAAGGCCAACAGCCTTTTTGCGATGGTTGGCCTTCTGTGTCACAGTGAGTTTTGGCCTAACATGTTTGATTTTCGGTGTGATATTAACAACCATTATATGAAGATAGACAGACAAGAGACTGAGATGTTGAATGAGGTGCGGAATAAATTTATGGCAAGGGACAGTAGGTTTATTAGCCTGTAAAATATACTTTATTTTGCCACATGGCAGATCTTCAGCTCATCAAAAGTATATATTATGGTATGGACAGATGTGACTCAAGTTTTTACAGTGTATTTATATGTCAGCATTTTAAACCTTCAGTATTGCATCCCTACCTAACCTAAGTTGGGCCTCATCACAGCATAAACATATTCTTCCCCTGCTATGACAGAGTCAGTGTACAATGGTGGTGCATCACCACCAGCCAGCCTTTGACCTCTTCCACTCCAGACGGGGTGAAATGCACCCAACCCAAACTGTCCAATAGCATCAGGATATTGAGTTCATGGGAAAGGAATAACACGAACAACACTTGTTGTAAAACTTGGGGGATTAGCCCTACTAGTAGTTTCAGAAGAACCCAAGGTCACACAGTGAACAGCATTACACTCCATAACTGATGCATCGGAGGCAGTAACAGCGGAGTCCTCCAAGTCCTTTAAAAAATAAATTACCATCAGGTATATACACTAAGATCTGTGAAATCAAATACCATAGACATCAATTGTCCAATATTCAGATCTTGGAGACCAATTGACATGACTTGCGATTGTGCCAGTAGTTTGAATGGAGATAAGTTTGGGGTGCTAGGCAGATCCGATAAAGTGGAAATTGAACCTAAGAAAATATATAGTGTGTGAATGTTAATGGTAGCTGTCACTCACTAATACTTGCTGCAGGACTGCTAGAACACTCACAGCTGACAATACTTACATTGTCGACACATGGAGGAACCTCAGCAGAAGGCACAGGCTTCTGGTGGATAGCAGTGGGAGCAAGAATAAATTCCCTTGCAGGTGGAGGACACTGGTGTGCAAGAACAAAATCCCTTGTGGGTTGTGCCTGCTCTGTTGGATTGTGAGGGTGTGTTCATGCCCCACATGAACTTGTGGTTGCAGGTTGTGCCTGCTCTGTTGGATTGTGAGGGCACACCCGTGCTCCACATGAACTCATGGTGGCTGTTGTTCTACTTGCAGCTGTGGGTGTGAGAACAAAATCTCAAGCTGGAGGAGGGCGAATAGGTGATGACAGCAGGGGAAATTTGAGTGAGGCACAGCTTCCAAGTTGAAATATATTATTGGCTTTGTAGGAAGGACAAGCATGAGAAATAAGTCAGGACAAAGGAAACAAGGCGACTTACTGCATGATTTAACCTTCACACCACAGGTGCATGCTGGTTTATTCCATCTCTTAAAAACCTTCTTTGAAATTGGGTGCACTACTTGAGAAGTGAACATGTCACGCATTAACAAAATCGCTTGGGATACTTGTGTATCAATGAGTTTCCATGAATCAGTGATATTCAAGCACAGGGACTGTCGAGTATTGATGAGCACTGCCGGTGAGTTTCGACAAACATTGGCTCGATTGGAAAATGAGTAGTGTGCTTCGAACGTAACAAAAATTGAATGCTGCAGTGAGAAATAAGTTTCAGAGACTGAAGCGATCAAGGGATGTTCATACTGTGGTATTCATGCTTACAGCAAGATCTAGCCATGAAAATCTTTCCATATGATGTGCTGCAGGTGTAGTATAAGCAAATGTGCCCTTCAAGGCCCAAGTTTCGGTCTGGGGTAGTTGGGAGGATGCAAGCAAAGGTGAGGCAGCAGCTTTTTGCTTAACAAATTCTGTAATTGGTGTCAGCACTGTACACAATCAATTGAGTAGATCCAATTAACCAATCCAAAAGACCATGTATGATCCTGAGATGTAGTGACCTAGCATGTAGTACTTGACCTTCATCTTGTTTAAAAGTGCCAGTGGTTCAATGACAAGGCCAATGAGGAAACAAGGCCAATGAGGATGTGATGCATGAAAGTGTATCTACACTTTGTTGCATTGCTGATCAATCCAGTGGCTGAATCAAAGGGGTTGGTCACACATGTCTTGAAGTTGACTTGCTTGTCTGAGAGTCAATGTCATTAGATATTGTACTTACTATATATGTTGTCTCTGAGTAGGATGTGTTCTTGTATATATCATCTCTAAGCATGATGTAGTGGCTCGGTCTTACTGTTCTTGTATATATCATCTCTAATCGTGATGCAGTGGCTCATCTGAGTATGATGATGTTCTTGTATATATTGTCTCTGAGCATGATGCTACTACTAGTAGCTCGGTCTTACTGTTCTTGTATATATCATCTCTCCAAGCATGATGTAACAGCTTGTCTAAGTCTGATGTGTTCTTGTATATATTGTCTCTGAGCGTGATGTAGTGGCTCAGTCTTACAGCTGGACATATATTGCACTGAGTCATATCATTGCCATAGATTTTGATTCTAATTCTACTCAGACATACATGCATCGAGGCAACTAGCCTCATCACAAAGAGTATCATCCTCATCTGCAAGAATCACCAAGGATCCATCCAAGTCACCCAACACCAATTCAACACCATCTCCATCCCTCCTTTCTTCACCCACATGAACAAGACCATTATATCCTGGGAGATCATAGATTGCTCCAAGTCTGGTGTGGTGAATGTTATTCACCCAATGATGTTCCTCAAATTGCCACTGAATCTCATATGCAAGGGCAGGATTAGTCTCTGAGAGTGACCATGCAACTGACAACAGATGTGCATCTTCATCATCAACCCACATATGAAGCCATGCTGCTTTGACATTCAAGTGAGTGATCTCCTCACATGCACACACTACTTTAAAATATTTTGCAGTGACTTCACAATTGGCTTTTGAAGCCCAAGGCTTGGAGAGGAGGTCTCAACAAGAATGCTTCAGTAAGTCAAATTCCCCCAGTCACACATAAGATGCGATATCATGGTATTCAAGAGTTGGTCTGTGTGGGCTTTGCAAAGGTGCGAGGCCATTGTACTTGTCCAATGCCACATGTATTGCTGCAGATCGTCGAGCAATAGCATTTGAGATGTGTTGACATAATTTGTAACCTGTTATCAAAGCATGAATAAGTACTAGATCACTGTGTGCAAAATACTTACCAGTCCCTGCAAGATTGGCTTTGGCTAACTCAAATAGCCTCTTGACCACTAACCCTTCAAGGTGCTCGACAACACAGATGAAATGACAATTTGTCAAGGAGTTGAGTGCATGTTTATATTCGCCTTGTTCTCAAGTCCAATGCTCAGTGATGCCCATTTGACACTCGAGGTCATCAACAGCATTCATCTCCAGTACTAACCTACAGTACGCTGCGCTGTGCTCAGCCTCCTGAGCTCTTGCAACGGCTTGCACACTCTTGGAAAGCCCTTGAATGGGCATGAAATCCGCCAGAGTATAGGACAGGAACTGAACAGATGTGACACGCCCGTACACAGCCCTGAAGAGATTAAACTTAGTTTGACATGGGTAAATAATTCAAAAACTTACTCTGCGCTCACCAAGGACTCAAGGGCTTCAACGTATGTCATTTTCTCAACATCTTCTTCAGTCTCAATAGTGAGGGCCTGCAAGTACTCTAATTCCTCGGTGTTCCATTTCTCAAAATCCACATCAGTCAGGCTAAGCTGTGCCTTGAGCTCTTCAACTGCAGGCGATAGCTCATTGATGATATGGAGGGCCTGCTTGTAGTTATTGTAGATGAATTTACCTATTGAAAATGTTATTGATGTAAGGCCTCTCGACTCAAGCAAAACACCCACTGAGTTCAGAGTATTTGTCTAAGTCCCATTGGTCAAAATGTAGTCCAATGAATTGTAGCCAATGAAAGTAAGACACGTGACGAACAACAGGTGCAACTGCATTGGAACCAGAGAAGATTTGTTCGCACATTTCTAAGTCCTCGATGCCAAGACCCTTTTGATAGAGTGGATGATATTGAATTTGACATTGGCAATTGTGAGCATGGCCATGAAACAAGTTCACAAGGAAGCGATGGTGGTTAGCACTGGCCTTTAATGATATTGAACTTGCTGCAACAGTTTTGCTATACAAGCATCCAATATCATAGCCTGTGGTGCCATTCAAGCTGTAGACATTGAGAATCTTGTTTGTGGTTGCTAGTGCATACTTTGCATTAGAAGAAAAATTAGAACAATGTACACTTGAGTATGAAATGTTTATGGCATACAGTTCTCTGCTCTTACGCATCTCTACCAAAGTCTGTACTATGCCATGATGACAAGCACTGACAAAAATTCCTGTCTGATCAAAGACGCTGACAGTGTTCTCACTGATGGTATTTGCCATTTTCCAATTCTCTGTGCAGGCAGAATCATCACTGGCAGCTGTGGGTGTGACATCAGCAGCTATGCGAGTGCCTGGGTGCAGGCGAACATTGTCCTTAAAGAATTCCACTTCAGAAGGTGGGATCAAATACTCTGATGGGAAAACTCGCTCATCGGCATGGCCAGAGCCATCAACTCACTTTAATGAATTGTTCCCGTCCATGCTGTCAAGCCAAGCAGGGTCAAGGGAATCTTCATTATCTTGCTAAATGAAAAAATATATATTGAGTGCATGCATGAGAAGAACATGTTGATATTACATGCCTTATAGCTGCATGGTGGACAAGCATTTAACATCTGCCAGTTCAAACTATCGTGTCCAAGTGCCTGGTTGACGAGAGCCTTGACATGATGCAAGACATTGAGGTAGGCATCAAAGGTGATTGCAAATTGATCATGGAATGATTGAAAGTATGTGCACTGCAATAATATTAGTAGGGTGCAGTGGTGTAACTTATTTACACACTTTATGGAGAGCACAAAGGACTTTGACCATGGCTTGCATGCTAAAGGAAGACTTGCGGCAGCAGATTTGATGATAAAGTTCGAGACATTCAAGAGAGATAGCAGTGGTAGGTTGTTGTGGGGAACAACCTAGGAAGCCAGCCTTGATTAGAGAAACATTGGCGAGCTCATCTGGTGCTTGGTGGATTGATTGAACAGCACAGAAACCTGCGAATAAGTGCTTGTCAATGAGAAGGCAAATATACTGGACACTCACTTGATATACCAACACTTGTGACATAAAATGTAGACCCCACCCTACCATCGATCCCACCAGTTGCACTCTCAACGCCACGGTGCTTCCACGAGAGGAAGGAGCCAACCAAGTCAGTCATTTGACTGGACCATGCAGCATGCATTGCTTGATTACGATGGAGATGGGAATGGGGTGCTCAACAACGATAGTTTTTCATACCTTGTAAACTAATATACAGTGAGAGAACTATCAAGATCAAAATAACTCAACTCACCAAATGATGATCTGTGCATGCATTGCACTGAGAGCTGGGTCATCTTGTCCCACAGCCCCCACCTTTGAGTGTGCAGCCCAGTTGCCAGCATTGCTTTCAGTCTCCTCATCATCTGAGTCAGCACCATTCAGATGATGGTTGTCGTGGTCCCAGTTACCATAGTCAGTGGAAGGTACTGCAGGATCCCCAGTGGATGCCCATCCAACTTCAAGAACAGCTTCGGCAAGCAGTTGTTGTGTCTTAGCTGTCAATTCTACATGTATTCATGTTAGAACTGGATGATACAGGTAAGTATGGGAGAATGTACGAATGTTTGTTGCATGTTGCTCTTCTTCAAAGGCCAAACAGTCTCTCTGGACTTGAGTGAGGGATGCTTTCATAGTCCTTGATGATCCAGTATCCAGAATATGTGTCTCATGCACATGCAGGATCGTGGATAAGCATTTCCGCTTTGTAGAGGACATCATCAAGCACCTGCAGTGAGTGTTGAGAGCAAGGAAGTGTGGGAACAACACTCACCACATACACAGTTACTTATTGCTGCATGCAGTAGACTCGTGGTCAAAGACATGTAAGAGCTAAGGAGGGTGTTATTATATGACAAAAGATGAAATAAAAAAACATAACATATAGATGGGATAACAGCAGTACAACTAGTGCCAACCAGTAGCAAAAGGTCTGGAATAAAATGGTTGAAAATCAGGTGCAGAATAACTGCATATTGAGCTCATCATCATAGATGATGAGCAGAGCCTTGCTGACGTTAAGTGGATGACAGCAGGTGCAATATAGAGGAAGTGACAATAGTGGGAAATAGCCAGGAACAAGATTCGGCATTAGGCGGGCTGTCACATTCAGCCCGAAACAAGGAAGGTGAGTGTCCCCAAGGTACTGCTGGTTTGCTGGTATATTTGCTGGTGTAGTAGAACATAGCTACACTCTACTACTTAGTAATGAGATAAGGTACCTGACATAATTACTAATTAGTAATATTGATGGTGCCACTCAGGTGACCTAAGTTCGTCACACCATCACACGCCTAGCGAATCGAACCTATTTTGTGTGACAGTCACACCAATTTTGAGGCCGTCGAACCTAAACTGTGACACACAGTAAAAACATGAAAAAAAGTCTGACCTTGTACTGAGTGTTTGCCATGTGTCTGCGCTTGCTACAGCCCCCAGCCTCAACTTCCTTAGACCTATTCACTGTAGATTGAAGCTCTGTGTCATCCACTGGCAGGCTCTGCCTAACGGTCATCGAACCTAAGCACAGCGTGTCACACGTCACACACCCCCTGCGAACCTTCGAACCTAACGTTCATTTGGTCACACCTCAATAGGGCCGAACCTAAGTGCGTATCTCTACAGTACCGTCTATACATCACGTCGCATTGACAGGATTACAGGGGACTGGCAGTCATTTGCCAATGCAAAACGAAGTAAAGACTAGTTTGCGTTTAATTCGATAGACACAAAATATGCCAAAAATAAGCGAGTAGGGGACTGGCGCCGAGAATTTGGCCAGTGCTACGATAATAATAAGTGTAGTATGTGCGTAGGAGCGTAGATCTCCAATAAGTTAATTCAGGGTATCCAGGCTCTCCCGCAAGAGCCTGACCCGCTCCTCAACAGCATTCAACGTCGAAGTGATAGCATCCACCTCCGACCTCCAATCACCGCCCACTTGACTCAAATGTACCGACCCGCCACCGCCAACAGCCCCACCACCAGAACTCACCGACCCACCACCGACTCCAAAAACACCAGGAGACCCGACACTACCTCTCACCCTCCCAACAGCCATCTCCTCCCAAAGCCCAGAAACAACATCCTGCACCCACTTCTCCCTCTCCTCAGTCCTCTTTGCCTCCTTCCTCCTCCCCGCCTCCTCCCTCTGCCCCACGAGCATTAATGTCCACAGATTACTGAACACGAGAATAACAATGACGAAATATAAGATCGTCATCGACGAGCTCTGTTCCCAAGCTTCCTTGACAAGTTCAAGCGCTCCGAACGTAGAGCGTGTCGCAACGCCGTAGGCACCGTCAAACGTCTCATACGCCCATTGGAGCCCACGCCTGTTACGTTCGTGTTCGCGCGCTTTACGGGCTGCTGCGTCTGACATGCCCGAGGAACCACCGAGGAGAGTGGGATTGGTGAGTTCGATGACGGGGCTAAGGGGCTCGACGGGTGCTACGGCTGTTGGGTCTACGCCTGCTGGGATGAATTCGGATTGGTGTTCTTGGATGTACATCCGCATGGCTTTGTCGAGGTCAGAGTGGTATACTTTTTGACCGTCTATTGCTGATTTTTCGATCAGACCTTTGCGTATTGCGAGCGTGAGTACAAGATGTTGTGGGAAGAAAGAATAGCAAACCTTTAATGAAACTTCTCCCAGTCCAATCTACTTGTGTGCTAACGATCACCCGTGTGGAAATAGCGCTTGCCCACATTAAGCATGTCTTTGTCTTGACAGAGAACACGCCTCCGCTAGGCACATCAGGTGTTTTCGTCGTCGTTAACATCACAACATGGTCATCAAAGTCACAGGTCAAGGTTTCATCATGGATCTCGCACTTTGTTTGCTTCGGGCCGACACTATTGTTCAGGGGCTTGATATACGACATATTCCGCGCCAAAAGCTTCAAGTTGTCGCCTGTTGGAATCCAATCCGATATCTGCACATCTGAATGGGAAGCATCAGTACCAGTGATTCGGTAAAATCAGATGCCGCCCACCCATAAGCTTCTGATCCACCCGCATAAAATCCTTGATAAACCCACTCGCAAACATCAGATTATAAATCTTGTCCGGTGTCCCAGGTAATACAGTTTCTAGCGCGATCTCATTAAGATGCTGTCCATTCCTCGAGCATGCGCAGTGCGTGACTTTGTTTTTGTTCAAGCGAGTCACAAGAGCTGCTTCTTTGCCTCCGGTCGTGACCAGGGGACCTGAAACATCAGAAGTACTAGCGGGCGAAATGATGTTGCCAGACGAGCCGGTTTGGCTTAGAGTATCATCAGGACGGGAGAGTCGCCATATATTGGCAATCACATCATACGTCGTATCGCGGGAGAGGAACGAGGCAAAGGTGTATTTTGCCTGTCTGGTGGTTATTTGGATGGCATTGGGGATGACAAATGCCGTCATCTTCTTCTCGAGAGCGATTATTTCGTATATTGGGATTGACAACTGTGGAGGTATCATTTAGTTTGCGAGTATGTATAACCACGTGCAACATACGTCGGTGATCCACCCAAAAATGTTCGCGTGAAAACATATATGGTTCTCTGAGATGTATATCCGGCCTTGGATGAGGATCTCGCGCTGTAATGCGCACCCGTAATCTACAAGATATGAAGCAGATATTTGACATTTTCAAAATGGGACAAACCTTCGATGAGATAATCGCCTTCGGGAATAGTAGGGAACAACTCGTGGAAGTCTGCATTACGCTTGCTACTTGCGACGGCGAAACCCGTGACGGGAATGTCTTCATTAATATCAAGTTCGTCGTCCGACCCCTCGCTCTCTTCGCTAGAAGCAAACGTGTCTGTCTGGCCGTCTGAAAAGTCGTCTCGACTGGACAAGGTATGTCTTGTGCGAGCGCTGGCATCGACAGGACTAGGCATAGACGTCACGGAAGCAGAAGCGGCATACCGCACCGCAGAACGAGAGTCATTTGATCTGACCGTTCCATTGGTAACTTTTTTTGATGCCGAATTTGGAACAGGAGAAACAGGGGAGATTTGAGAACCAGTATTGGACATGGCAAGACCAGAAGAGGTTGTGGCAGGAGCAACGCCAGAATGTTTGCGAGTGGGAGTAGTGAGTGAAGGACGACGCCAACCTTTCTTCTTCTTTGAAGCTGAGCTGTTGGCTGAGCGAACGGATCTTGCGTCGGCGTCGGTGAGGGTAGGTAAAAGCTCCTGTTGATGATGAGAGCTTCTTTGGGCATGGCTTATTGCGGTGGGCGAGTCCACGAGGCCATTTTCAATTATGACGGCATTGTGTTCGTGGCGACTAGTTCGCCGGTGCGCATCGGAACGAGTATTACTCTGGGAGTGATCGAAATCGAGTGGAGCTGGGGGCTGTGTCCTACTGCGTAGTGACTTCTTTGAGGGAGTTCTATCGACCACTTTGTGAGCATTTGAAGGATGAGTGCTGCTGCGCTTGTCTACAAAGGCTTTCAGGTTCCCGGTGGACGATGCAGGTGTCAGCTGATGGGGAAGTTTGGGTGAGCTGTCAGCGCTAGTCTTCCATTCTTCAGGACGAGAACGAGAGGGGGTTGGAGTTGGAAGCATGTCATCTGTAGACAAAGAAGAGTCACTTGTCATGGGACGAGCAGCGAAGGATAAAGCATGTCTATCTGGAACCATCCTGTCCTGGGAGCGCGCACGTCGATGTTGAGATGTATCAGGAGGGTGGTCTTGCGAATGAGGATCAGGAAAAGTTGAAAGGGCTGAACGAGGGGAAGGTGGAATTATACCAATCTTGACACTGCCTTTTGTACTAGAATTGTCACTGGTTGGGTCGGGAAGAGATGAAGGAGGGTGCGAAATATTTTGAGAATGTGGACGCGCTTGAATGCTTTGACGCGATGTAGTCGTGTTCTCTCTTCCGCCCGGAGATGAAGACGTACTAGGCTTGACGAGCTTTGAAAAGAAGTTGGGCGCCATCGTCTAATAGCAACGTCGTCGTAACACGTTGCAATTGATGGTTGAGCTCAACGACGCAGACGATTCCGACTGCGCAGTCACTAGTCACTTACCGGCGTCGACGCTGTCAACGACGTCCAACACAGCAATTAGTAATAATCTTGACATTGCACCATTTAGCCTAAAAAGGTAATCAACAAAACTGATCCTTTGCTCAGTGAATCACCTGGCACTGCATTCATATGAGTACACTGGTGATCTAGTGCATGATCACTTTCCTCCAGCAATCACTTGGGTTCAAATTCCTTTGCTAGCCTCGAACACAACAATGTCATCGGTATCTTTGGATCCATCACCGGTTATTGAGAGGTTCACCGTCCGCATATCTACTACTGATGTGGAATCATCAGCCTCTTGTTGTATTATTAGGCAGTCGTATAAAAAGTTGATCGAATATCCTACCCAACCTGCTTAGTCCCCACTTCCAATAACTTGCTCAGTTCGTCTTCGCAACTTGAGATGGACGGTTCCAGTTGCGAAATTGTGATAGGCTATGGACAATGGGCGCCCATTGTCGTCTTGTACTTATCAGATACCCCATTTTATGATGGCGGAGTCTCAGAAGGGGTCTCAGGTTGATCTTGCTGTGCCAGGCCGATTTGCCTTTGTGATTACTGAGAGCTTTGTTTCGTGATACCTGAGATTCGTTATCTTATCACTTTACTAGTTTACTTGATCTAGGCCTCTCCAGGCCCTGTAGGCAAACCGTCAGCGTGTCAGCCACAAAGGGGCCTCGACGTCACCGGTTCTCCCAGGACCCACTCGTCATATATACATCCTCCGACACCCTCTTTGTACTTTTCTTCGTTTGTTTTCACGTCAAGTTCTGTCAGACCTTGTCTCACTCATCTCTGTATTTCATATAAAATACATACGTTTTCATTACACTTGGACCAAGGTCGCAATATGCCTTTCAACCCCATAGACGATGCTCAGGACTTCACCAGAATCGTGAGTGCCTATTCGATGAATTCTTAAACCATTTCTCACTCTCCCAGATCAACAGCGGTAAAACCGTATTGATAGATTTCCACGCAGACTGGAGTGGGTTGTGCCGGTCGACTTCTCAGCAGTTCTCCGAGCTCTCTGACACATTCGTTCGCATCGGCGTGGATTTCTATCGCGTAAACGTGGATGAACTGGAGGATGTGGTGATGGAGGCCGATGTACGCGTTGTATGTATTTTTTAACATGACGTCTTTGTGGAGCCGATTGAAACCAATTAATATTATAGGTCCCTACTTATATAGTGTTCAAGAACGGGAAGAAAGTTGGCCATGCCACGGGCGTGGATGGGCTGAGTCTCCATGTGAGTACCTCGTGTTTGATGTAGTGCACCTCACCGATTGTTCCGGATAGAAATTGATGGGTTCGTACATGACGGGATGCGAAGTTGTTGCTTAAAGGTGACTTACTAGACAAGAGACAATCAATTACGTTGTAATAATATTTATGAAGGGGCTATGGAAGGGATCGTCTGGGGGGAAATCAAATGTATAACAACAATTACACACTTGGCTTACCATACACTTTGCGCGAGGCCATGTCACACTTATGAAAGTCAGCTCGCACAAACGTGAATTTGCCTATCTTCGGATATCTGCACCACAAAGATAGGTAAGAGAAATCCCGCTATAAGTGCGAATGGAAGCTTGCCGTCATGGGAAGGAACGTGTCTCGATGTAAACCTAGTATGGCACCTAAAATCGCGAGTCCGAGTATCAAAAAATGACTACTTCGCATGTTCTCTTCTGCCGCGGCTGCACATCGAGTTTCGTAAGTTTATACAAAGTGAATCAAGAGCGTTATTGGGATGTGACTGGATATGAATGCGGGGACGAGTGGCCGGGGAGGATCTGCCCTGCTTCGTTGGGCACTATCATGGTGACTGTGAGAGTACGCAGGAACTGATTCTATTTTTTGATTCGTAGGATTTGAAACGTTGTACTTGCATGAAACAGAGATCATGCGTATGCAAGGCGATAAGTCTAAGCGCCTTCGGTTAATACAGTAACCTGTGTGGCCGCTCTGTCGCCCTGTGCTGTAGGCCTGTTGCTCGTCGTCCGCGTCACGTCAGGTCGGTTCCAATTTTACTTTGCATTCTAAATGGGGGCACAAGGAAACAAAGACAAACAACCCTGTTAACTTGTCATACCCGGCATCGCGAACATCGACCTCTCATTTCTCGCTCTCTCTTTCATTCACCATTCGGACTGCTGCCCTTCTGCTGCTGACCCTCTTCATGCCATTGCTTGCAGGAATATTTGCTAAACGAGATAGGCAATCTGGTGCTCGCAGTGCAACATCCAATTTAAACGTCCCAACGACGCCGACTTCTACGGCGTCCATCTCTAGTGGCACCGTAGTCTCTTCAGAGCCAGATTATGTCTTTCCAGACAAGTCTCTAAAGTCTCTTCCGCCCGCAGTTTATACCGGTCCAGCAACGGCATCATCGAGCAAGCTGAAGCTGCCATTCCGTCGGAGACATGTACATCAGCCACATGTCTCAGGCACCTCCACAAGCGTATTCTCTCTCAACGATAGCCCGCCACGCGCACACATGTCCAGCGTTGTCTCTGATTCAGGGCACGACCTCCCGCCCTCCCCACCAAAACCGTCCTTCTTTGGAGTATACCACGACCCCAGCATTAATTCCACACTTTCGCTTCCCAATGAAAACATGCGCCATCAATCTGGCCTGGATACCCCTTCCGTCATCGCACGGAATGAGATACACAGTGCACCCCCATCTTCTTCTTCGACGCCACCTAACCCCAAAAAATCTGGCGGGTTGTTCTCGTGGGCTAGAGAGCGTACTAAATCGAAACCTGCCCCGCCACCAGCAGCTATTGCAGCTCCTCCCGCTCCAAGTCCCTCACCGAGGGAGAATTTTAATTTGAAAGCTTTTCGCCACGTTCGTTCCGAGTCCCCCACTTCTCTAGCTGATGTTCCAAATGCCGAGCTTCCGCTTCCTCCTGCCCGGCCACGGCCGCGCGGAGACAGTATTGCTTCAGATTCCTCTCAAAGGATATCTGTTGCAGCATTTCGTGAAGCACAAGCTCGTCGGAGCCGTGCAAATTCCCCTGTACCTTCATTCCGACCCCCTTCTTCCCTCGATACCCTTCGTGTTGAAAATATGTCCAGACAGCGAGCTTCTACGGTTTCAACGCCTACCGGAAGTGAACATCACCTATCATTTAATCGCAATTCGACTGCGCCCCCGCTGTCCATCTTGATTAACCGAACTTCGTCAGCTTTGGACACTAGTACTTCAGAGTCGGATGAATCTGACGAATCTGATGAAGAAGTGGATAGTGATGGCGTGCCTATCAAGCCTAGTCGCAAACGCACTGTGACTCGTCGCCCTGGTCCGCGCTCGCAGTCCGATGCGGGGCATGCACCCACTGCATCGAACGCTCAGGTTCGACGGCCAGATCCTCCAAGATGGTCAAAACCGGACAATGTACAGCTAAGGCAACCCGACAACATGGCTGCCGTGCGAGCGAGAGCATCTGCCTCCACTAGTGCTCTTACACCCAACGCTGCTGCTCGTCGTGCGTCGACTTTAGCTGCTGCAAACGCTTCTGTTGCATCATCAGGCAAGTATACAAGTTACCAATGTCATTCTGGTTCCTAACCGTGCCTTTAAGCTTCAGAGAAATCTTCGTCGCCGCCTTTATCACCAAGACCGGCGAAGGACGACAACTCCGATACTTCGTCAGATTCAGATAATGATTCTGAAGACATGCCTTTGTCCGCGCTCGTTGCACCACGCAGACCGGGAAGTTCTGCATCCATATCCACCAACAGATCCGCTGTCTCGCGGCCTCGGATGCCCGCGAAGCCCTTGATTGATATCAAATCACTCGTAGGAAGTCCTCCGATGCTCACGCCTGTCCTGAGGCACGAGCATTCAGTGAAAAAACCGTCTACAAAGGGTAAGGAACGTGAGGTGGATAGGGACGAGCCCTTTGCTCCTCCCCCTGTTATCAGCTTGACGCCGAGTCGCATGGCTGAGAGTCCTGCTCAGGAAACTCCCTGTTCACCTGCTGGACCAACTCCTAAGATTCCTTCTCCCACTCGCCACAAGAAGTTGAGCAGTGATGTTGGGTCCATCCCTCGGCCATCCTCTTCACCAATCGAGGTTGATGATGATTTGAGGGACGCCATCAGACTCGTTACTTCCTTTGATCGATCACGAGATTCCTCACAGTCGCCTACACAACCTTCCCAACAAGTGCCGCCCCTGAACGCCGCTCCACCACCTACTGTCGAACGTTTGTCAAGTGCTGATGACAAGCCAGAATCTCCTCGTGACGACCGCATTGTGCCTACTCCTGTTCGAGAGTATAAACCACCAGCTTCTTTCAGTGTTACCTCACGCCCTCCGCGTCGATACACCACTGATCTCTCTCAGGCAGTATCACCAGCCTCGCCGACAGCGACGTTATCCGCCGTCTCCAAAAGATCTCCTTCTCCACAACGATCTCCTTCTCCTATCAAGTCTTCATTCGCTCCTCGTTCTCGTGCAGGCATCCTAGCTCAGCAGTCCAATGTACCATCAACCGACAAGTCAGATGCTTCTTCTGTTGTCTCAACTTCTCGATCCTCACGCTCTTCTCGTGTCCCACCTGTCCCTCTCATCACCGCTGTACCCGATTCACCTTCCGTGAAAGCCAGTTGGGGGTCTTCGAAGGATTTGTACAAGACACGCCCTCCCTCGACGCCAAGTGCGTTGGATAGCAGAATGTCTCGGCCACCGTCAGGCACGCTTGTCTCCCTTGTGCCTTCCTCAAGGCCTGGTATGCCCGCAGCACCACAGTCATCCAGGTTGCAATCACAGTCACTCATGCCCTCCCGCCCCTTCGCCAGTAATAGTTCTCTACGAGGCCAGAGCCCTGCTGGCAGCTCAACAGGTGACTCCAGCAGTGGTCGTGGTGCGCCGTTCACACCACATGATGGTAGTGATATCGGGGTGAATACCGGGCGGAGGGATGGAAGCGATGCAGACTCGACGCTCAAGGCGCGCGGGGCGAATGCGAAGCGGTCATCTGTGAGCTTTGAGGATGATCCACCACGTGGCCGTGAGAGGGTGAAGAATGACGCTGATGAGGAGAAGCGGAATGAGAGGAGACGGAACGAAGCGAAGTCTGCTATTGAGGTTTGTGTTATCTTGTGATTGTTGTTTGTCGCCCTGATTTTTTGGTTTCAGTTCGGGAAAATTGTCAATGGTCGTGGACCCATGGTGCATGATGGTTCTGACGATGATCTTGTGTCTCAGCATGGACAGCGGATGAGCATCAATCCTATGATGGGCATGGATGGCATGATGCCTGGGATGAATGCTCCTGCGTGGGGGGCGTGGCAACAGCCCATGTCGGCGGGTATGGGACCTATGATGGCTTCTCAGTTCAGCCCCGACCAGAGCTTCTTCGTTGCTCACCAGCGCGCGATGATGATCGCGAAGCAAGCATACCAAATGGCAGTAGCTCAACATGCGATGGCATTAGCCGGAGACGAGTGGGAACGAGGGTCCAATATCGGCGGTGGGTCTGTGTATGGGGGTGGCGGAGGTAGCGTGTACAGCGGAATGGGAGGAGGCGGGGGCGGGATGGGTATGCTGGGCGTCCCTGGTATGATGCCAAACCAGTGGTCCACGGGCTCCGTCATGTTCCCTGGTCGGATCAGCAGTACGCAGAGTGAGTTCGGAGGAGGGTCGAGGAGTGTGTACGGGGAGTCGTTTGGCCCATCAATGTCCTCCCGTTCGAGCCACGCACCGTCTGGGTACGGCGTCCCGAGCAGTCCCGCGAGTTCCTATGGAGGAGGTTCGAGACCGCGCGCCAAAACTGGTGCTTCCCAGCCTTCGAACTTGCAGCCACCGATACCTGGTAGAAATCCCGGACGAAAAGCTGCTCCCCCATCGAGCTGGAAGAGTGCCCGATAACACGTACGACGATTTCATGACGTTCATCCATTTTTTTTGGTTTTCACTTGCATATTTATTAAGACGTTCCGCTTAGTCGCTCTTTGGTACTACGACTTTTCTTTTAATTCCACGACAGCGCTCGAACGTTTTTTTCTTTCTGTTCGTTTTCTGGTTGAAGGCGCTGACGCATATACTTGCATACAGAGATGTGCGTGGATTTTGCATTAGTCGATTCGATTCGTTTGGATTTCGACTTTCTTTCCCTCTTTCTTTTTTCAATTTTCTTTATTATCGTCATCATTTGCATTGACATTGAACTAGCATATACCACGATTATGGTTCCTGTTGGGACAATAGGCTTACGCATCATCAATCTCATCTGCTTGCATCGTCATTGTTCAATATTTGAGGATGGATTTGAATAATATCTAATGCCTTTGCACGGAGCAAAGTGGCATGTGCTGTCATGTTTGTTACAAAGCCCGGCTGTTGGCTTACCTGAGTTTTAAATGCTACCCGCAACAATCAAGCATGAGCGCTAGCTTTGATTATCACTGCCTTTTGGCATGACCGCTAAGGGACAACAGTCTTAACTACTTACAATGTCCCAAATATGAATTGTTTTGTTGCTCCCACCCAACTTCCTCAGAGGAGAGGAGAGGAGACAAATTGACCGCATGAAATTTTCAAATCCGAAACCCCCTTCTTCTACAACCATAATGATGATGGTTGGATTCTTGTCACTTCTTACAGAACCCATGTCTCATCCTAATCTTCCTTAACCCCAGGGATATCAGTCACTGTGCAATGGTCTGTCATTTCATGTGGTTCCATATTTCCTCCAGGGCTCATGTTTGATCATGCTAGACCTGCAATACCTTGTGGGTTGTGTAAATCGGTCAATCTCCGTGTGAGGGCGTCCGTTTAATTTTCACTGTGCCCGAGGCTCGAGTACTGAGTGGCGGTTGCTAGTGAGTCCTTCCTAAGATACATGCGCCACACGGTGACACAGCTATATAGGTTCACCAGCGATTGACGAAGCTTTCTCCTGGGAATGAGATCGAACTAACTGTTTGGTATCTAGTATATATTATGCATCCGAGTCGCGCTCAAGGATGGTAACAAGATGGAGGATTCGACATTCTATGCTGTTCGCGAGAGTCTGCAGGTCCGTTTATGGTTGTTTCTATCAGAATACTAATGGAATTCAGGTCCATTTTCGCCCGGTGACCATGTTCATGGAGAATAACTGCTCTCCTCAACACCACTGATTCGGGGCGGTTCCGACACGGAAAACAACGATATGTACCTCTGATTGCTGGGGATCCCAACTGCTCGAAATACAAGCCTCTTTTACAATGTCTTTCCCTCCAGTTCTGTGTTGATACGGAGTTCATATAGTATGTTCTGAAGAATTCTTTCCTTGCAGAACTCTTTCAATAGAGACCGATTGTGCAAAATATCTATCGACTTCGACGGGACCGGACATCGCGCCCGTCACTGTAACTAGGCTATTCGATGCTAAAAGCACCGCAAAGTGAAGTCCTCATCATGGAAATTTCGAGCAAGCACCATCTCTGAATCTTCTGGCGCGGCTTCAAAATGGACGTATCTAAGGACCTCGAGCTAGGTAAGAAACAGATGAAATGCTTACTTGCTACGAATATGATCCGACCTCGAATGCTGCACTACGGAATGTAGGGTTCTGTAGCTTACACAGACAACAATTAGTAAGAAGAAATGGCTGCCTTCAATTGTCCGTGCTGTGGTATCACTTGGTGGGTGACCCATGACTTCGCGAGTCATTTTTGATGTGTAGTAATTTGTCAGATCATGATGAAACATTATAAAACGCCAACTCACTGGCTGGACTTGTCAGTTCCTGTGCGAGGTGATGGGCACTCACGAGGTGACCGTAGGGAATGATGATGGTTTGTCTCAAGCTAAATTAAACTCTTCATTCTCCACTTCCACCATTTCCAGGGGTGTATGGCAAGCAAGTAACTTGCGAAGTTACACCTCTTTTCAGTTGCGGTCCGGGTGTCCCGTTTAATACGTTTATGGTCGAGGTCTTTACTAAGTCTACAGTACGTGATGCTAGTCATTCCTATATACGACCTCTTATTCAACCATTAGGTCCATAACGTATATTATGGAGCATAAGTCAACCCATAAGCGACATACATTGCACAGCACTTGTCCGCTACCTTCTCCTTATTAGATGCCAAGTGATGTTTATTCCCGACAATTATCGGCAAGAAATTTAATGCTACTCGTTGGCTACTTGCAACCGGTTTAGTCTGTTTGTTCTCTTCGGCATGGCAAGTTAAGTATAAATGTTGAAGGGTTGAGATAGACTGACATTCTATGATAGGCAAGAGGGGGCTGTTTTTATGAATGCCGACCTTCGCCACAATATGATGTCAATGGGTATAGCCTCAGCGAAGCATTCATGCATAAAAAGCAACCTCTGAAAGGTCAGTTGCTCTTCATGAAGATGGGATCACTTCTCAAAGTTCCACTTATTCTCTCGTCTGCTATCACGCAGCAAATATCGCTCACGCCCCCAAACGTCCCCTCGAGTAAAGAGATTATTCACCAAACATTCAATGAGTGGGTTCTCACTTGGATTATGAAATACGGGTTTCCGGTTCTGAAGGCAAGTGTTTTAATTGCTTGTCCACGATCATATTTACAGAGCGATGCGCCAGACAATTTATTGGGCTGTTTCTCTTGCAGAAATCGTTACCATTGCCTCTCACACAACGGATTCTCTGTCTGTTATACAGACCATCACACAGTACGCGGCCGGTCACAGGATTCGTGATACGCCCATTACTTCTCCTTTCATTTTGGGCACCGCGCTTGCCGTCACAGGAGGTCTCGTCCGCTGGTGGTGTTTTCGCACCCTTGGACGTTTTTTCACCTTCCAACTCAGTGTCCGCAAAGGGCATCATATTGTCACAACTGGACCATACGCTATCATACGTCACCCGTCATACACAGCAGGTATTATACAGATCATTGGCATGGTAATACTGCACGGATCGCCCACCTCATGGCTTAGACAATCCGGAATTTTAGATATTCCCGGACTCAAATTGGTTGTAGTGGCATGGCTGGCGCAGATGTCAGTTGCTATGATAAACGTCATGTGCAGGACCAGCCAAGAGGATGAAGCACTGAAATTGGCTTTCGGAGACGAGTGGGAGAGGTGGGCGAAGGTAGTTAGGTACCGACTGGTACCTGGCGTCTACTGAACCCATAGCACTTGACACATTGGTGTTTTGCGATGGGGATAACTATTCGCCGTTCAATCTTAGATCTAGACGATATGCTCATACGAGATCGTCGCCACCTTTCCTCCCCCAAACAGGAGATTCATTTCAAGTTCATTTCATTCTACGACAGTGCTCGGTTTCTTCTTTGGTTCCCGGTGACACCGGTAGCTAGACTGTAGAGAGACGTGCAATAGATTTTGTATTACTAGCTTGGTCTTTTTTTGACTTCGACTTTATATTTAATCCTGTCTATATATTGTCATTCTACTAGGTTAATCTGATATTTGTTGATAATACATACTGGTGCGTATTTTGACTTTCTTTCTTAGTCTTTCCCCTACTGTCATGTGAGAAATTTAGCATCAACCACGTGTCAATGTGAATCTTGTTTGTACTACGAGTAAATGAGTGCATCAGGAAAATGTCAGTCCACTTAAACGATCCTTAAAGTGTCTTAAGTGCCTTATTTGCGGCTTAAAGTTGAGATTTTTGTTGTGTAAAATAAGCAGATTCAGTAGGTTCATCTGCTTAAAATAAGGCCACTGGTGCATTTAAGAGATGTAAGCACAATATAAGCATGCGAAAGGAATATCATTAAGGAACACAAAGGTCAGCCCAGGAGCCTAAACTAAGGAGAAATAAGGAGATTCAAAAACTAAAGGAGAGTGGTTTATAGTGTCTGTATTCGATAGCAAATAGAGCAGGCTCAAAAAAAGGGTATATGTGAGCAGTGGGGCACAGCTGCAGAGGTCGAAAGAGCAGGGAATGATGATATTGCAAAATGATGTGTCCTCCTGTTGAATGAATAAAATCAGCAGTTGAAAAAATGAGAAAAAAATAAATGTTACAGATATGAAGGCAGGAGTGTTTGTTGACTGGAGTGATTGAAGTGCTGGAACCATGAGGTTCATCCATTGTGGTTGTGCTGTGGCAATTGTTATTACATGCGTGCTTCATGTATTCTTCTGCCCAAGTGAGAATCTCCTGGATATGTTTGTAAGGCAGATCCTTGATACTATCCATGTACGCCATGGTGTCCATCTCCCAATTTCCAGATGAAAATGCTGTTCTGGTATGACTCATCTTATTCATCACCTCATTGAGTGTCTGGATAATCTTGTGGTTTTTGCTGCTGTTGTCAGAGGGATTTCTTTCAACCAGTAAGTGGCTTTTAACCAAGACAAGAGCGTGCTCAGCCTAAGAAAGATAGTCAATGTTCTCCAGCTCAAAAAAAGAGGAAAAGAAAAGTTAAACTTACTGCCACTGCTGATAGCACCAGCACAGTCTGATACCCAGGCTTGCCAAATTCAACCAATGAATCCACATCAGCAAAACCCTAAGAGTCTGTTCAGATAGGTTCAAATTTGTGCAACTAGACAAAATTTCAAATCTCCAGTTGCTTTGTCATCATCAGCCCTTGAATATCTGATATCAGTGTGACATCAGATATGTATCAATAACATGCACCCTTCAGCCTTTGTGCACCCACAATGTCATCCAATGAGCACGACCCTGATGTTGACTTGCCAGAATATGATGACACTACTGTTGTTGATGAAAATAATGAGAATCTCAATGGCAGCACTGTAGTTGACACCAATGAGTTGGATATATTCCAGCTGGAGTGGATATGGAAAATGTACATTGGTGCTATTCGTCTGGTCAACATCATGCTCAATGCTGCTACTGAGACCCTTGATTCTTACTCTGATACTCACTTTAACAAGCAACCTTACCATACTTCTGCTTTGACAGGGATGGGATGGGTCAATGAATTACTCAATGGACATCCTGATCATATATGATGTGAACTCGGAGTGTGGTGACATGTATTCTACGTTCTCCTGAATTTACTTCATGATTCTGGATGCAAAAATTCCAGATATGTCCAGCTGGAGGAGCAGCTTGCCATATTCCTGTACACAAGTGTCACAGGTCTCTCTGTGCACCATGTTGGTGAGTGCTTTCAACATTCCAATGATACCATATCAAAGTGTGTCATTCCCTCATTTTATTGATAGACATGCTGATTTTTATCAAGATATTATAAATGGATTCTCAACACATTCACCTCTCCCCCTATATCCCTTATATGTCCACTTGCCTGATGCAGACAATCCCACACCTCTGGAAATTCTCCAGAAGCTGAAATTTTACCCCTATTTTGCTGACGCCATTGGCGCTATTGATGGCACTCATATTGCATGCCATCCCCCTGCCAAAGATTGTGATGCTGCTTGTGATCATAAGGGTGGTCTGACCCAAAAATGCCTGGCTGCTTGTAGCTTCAACATGTCATTTATGTACATGTTGAGTGGCTGGGAGGGGTCTGCAGCAGATGCACATTTATATTGTGACACTCACATTAAGGATTTTAATATCCCTGTGGGTAAGTACTATCTTGCAGATGCTGGTTTTGGAGTGTGTGATGAGCTACTCATCCCCTATTGGTGTCTTAATAACCGAGGGTCTTATATAAATGCATGTAAAATGTAATGACACCACAATTACACTAGGATAAGACTTCTTGCCAGTCCTTGATTAACATGGTCTATGACTTTTCTTCTTTCATGGTAGATAACATGTGAGTTCTTGGGAGGCTCACTAAACCAATCTATGTGATTAACTTAGCCGGAGCTTTTGTGTTATATCCCAACTTATAAACTTGTCTAGGATAAACTGTCTAGACACTGGAATGTGGTTCCTCGTTAAGATAATCCTCTGTAGAGACTACGGTCTCAAATACAAATATGTTGACCAAAGACTGGTTGGTCAAATAGGCACAAAGTGGTGAGAAACTGGTCTCACAAATGAACAGATTGACCAAAGCTCGTGTTGGTCAATATCAGATAACTAGGTGAGAAGCTGGTCTCACAAATGAACAGATTGACCAAAGCTTGTGTTGGTCAATATCAGAAAACTAGGTGAGAAGCTGGTCTCAAATAAACTAAGTTTCTATCATAAGAAACTTATGTAATCTCAAGGGAAATATCTTTTCCCTGCACTTGGTACTTCAAAGGGGCTTTCTTTGTAAGCAACAATCTTCACAGTGAGTAGCTCAAACTGAGATTCAAATGATTGCAAGTGGGAGATCCTATTTTTTGGGGGGAGAATGGGCCCTCCTTATATACATTTTGTGTGGGAATATTATGTAAGTAAAAAAGCGGAGCAATGACATCAGAAGTGGAGCAGAACATTCCAGAACAAATGACATCATCATGACATCATCATGACATCATAACTTTCAACAGAATACTTGCAGGAGTATCTGTGGAGCCATATGACATCATTATGACATCATACCCTGTAGGTACAATTTTGTGAAGTATCTGATGGGTCAGAGCATCCCAATAGAAAAATAAATCAAGGAAATACTAGAGAAAACAACTCAGAAATAATAATACAATAACAAGACACAAAATACAGGCTTTTTAGATAGGTTTTTGTTAGGCTTTGAACTTTTCTCTATGGTTTTCTCTAGCCAAAGTGAATAAGCCAAAGGCAAGGCAATACCTTAACCTTCTTGCTTCACAATATCAACTAGGTCATTATGTGATTCCCATCTCACAAATGACTTTTCTTCAAGATATAATAAATTCATGAATCACAGAGGGGAAACTGAACTATATGACCAAGGTTTGAAACCAAGGTATGGGTTGACTAGCCTGATGCCTAAGCTAACAGACTTTGTCTTTTTTAGGGGGGCTACCTAGTAGTCATGTCCATGCATGATTCCCAAATCATGCAGGACATCAGGGAGTACACTATCATCTTGCTGAATGGGGCTATTGCTGTCTTGCATATGTACTCCCCCTTCTATCATACATCTGTACTGATATTTATTTAGACCATGTGATTACAAAGAGTTATTTAATTTATGCCATGCCATGCTCCGAAACATCGTTGAGCACATCTTCGGTGTTCTGAAGAATCACTTCTGGATTCTCCTCCCCCCTCACTACAATATGTCCATGCAAGCTTGCATCCCCCCAGCATTGTGTCTAGTGCACAATGTCATCTGTGTTCATGACCCCAATGACATGTTGGACTACCATCAGATTGATCTCAACTTGGATGGCCAGCAGCTGCATGATACTGGCACACTCACTCAAGGCCCTCCCACTGATGAGGCGTGCACTTGCTCACATCAATGCCACAAAGACATTGCCTTCCAAATGTGGGAGGACTACACTACTATAAGATGGGAGAGGGGGGAGTCATATGCGGAGGAGTATCCAACTGATTTGTACTAGTGTATATTTGTAGTGCTCACAATCAAATGTATTTGTACATAGTACAAAAATTGTTCTAACTATTGATTAAGTCCTGAAAAAACATTTGGCATATACTATCCTTAGCATTAACAATAGCTAAGTAAGAGTCCACAATAGAGATGTCCTGCCTGAATATCATATCTGCATATCTGGATCTCAGATCTGATCCTTATCTCATCTCAGATCTGATCCACATCTTATCTCCCTCCAACATCTCGTCATCCATTCTGTCCACTCATCCAGTCTGGTCCACAATTCATCCAAATCCACAACCAGTGCTCATCTCTTTTCAGTAATCCCCTAACTCCGGTATTTTGGTTATCTGTATATCTGTCCTGCTCCCTGATCTGTTACCTATGCTTCATTTCTGTTTCATTATTTGTGATCCATTTTTACTTACCAATAGACCATCCATGTGCTTTGTACATAGCCTTGGACTCTGCTGATTGATCATTCTGTTAAATACCTATAGTATATAACCTCCTGTAACTCTCTGTAGCACCTCAGTTCAAATATCAACTTAGTTCTGCTCATTCCCATCCTCTGGACCTGAGTATCTCTACTCTCGTCACCCTCCAAGACTTAGGATTGATTCCTATAGTCTATCCACATCTGCCTCTGTCTACTGCTAGTTTCTAGTCTGGACTCGTCTGGATTAGCCCTACAATACTTATACCGCATCCAGAAGTCATCCAGATCCGCTACGCTACCCATCTGACCCTCTGGATGTGTTAGCCTTGCCTTCCTGAAATAAGGGGCAATACTCGAGTAAGGGGCACAGCACATGAGCTGAGGCCAAAGCCCTTCAGATCCAGTTAGCCTTGAGTATGACCTTAATACTGAACTGCTTCATGACTGCAATTACTTGGGCATCCTCTAGACCCTCTGTTAGTAAATGAGAGATAGCCTTCTCCCTGTGCATAGGGATAGGATCTACAGAGTGCATGATCATGTGTTCAGTGCGATCTTTCAATGCATTCACTGCAACACTGAATGATGAGTTAAGGTCACAGATCTGTGAACCCATCTGTTGAAATGCTTGAGGGGTACTGACATGTGTGGACTTCACAGAGTTGCTGGATGCTGTGGGTGACTTGGTAGAGCCCAAAGGGTGGGCAAGGGCTCTTGTGCTGTCATCACCCTTGGCTCTGCGTTTACCTGTGGCCTTTGATCCAGGTTGGCTCATACCTGTACCTGGCGTGGAGGGGGAGAAAGTTGCCTGCTGAGCAGCATTGAAGGGAGGGGGTGGTGGCGTGAGGATACTCAATGCTGCTTCACCAGTGCCATTCTCAAGGTCTGTGAGCATCTGCTCCTGCTCCTGTGCATTGACCTGATTGAAGTTCAAGGCTGTGGGAGCAGCACTGGTAGAAGGAGTCAATGAGCTGGTAGTGAGTTGCATGAGAGGGTGGAAGGCACTGCTACTGACTGCCTTTGAAGGCAGGAGCTTGTGCAAGGAGTTATAGGGTGCCCAGCCTTTATTTTCGAAATTTTTGGCAGCTGGGATACTCTAGATTAAACAGTGTTAGTGGCAGAGGGTGAAAAAAATATGGTACTTACTTTAATAACATCTGCCCAAAGTCCCTCTAATTCGGCTGTGATATCAGCGCCATGCTCTGTGCTCCATGCCACACCTGAATAATGCGTGACTCTATTGACAACATTATATGTGGTGCAAAGCTGGAAGTTTATTATCAGTACTAATATCTGGTATATGATAATAACATATGACATACCCAGGACCACTTTGTTGCACAGGAATCAGCTGTCTTGGGAGCACCAGCAGTCGTAGATTGAGCGATATCAATCACAGCCTGAGTCCAAAATGTCTTGTCAAAATTCAGTCCATTGCCACCTTTAGCACAGTTGTGAGTGATGTAGGTGATGAGGTGTGCTTCATCTGCTGGCATCCAAATACACCTTGGCTCTGCCTCCTGACTCTGGGTACCTGAATTTGCAGAAGCTTTCTTCCTGGGTGCCATGAGATACACATGACCACCCTTAGAATGATGAGTATGAGAACGAGTAGTAGAGGATCAGGTTGTGGGCATATTTTACTGATATTGATTATCAATGGTCACATATATCACACTAATACTGATGATGACAAAGCAACTGGAGATTTGAAATTTTGTCTAGTTGTGCAAATTTGAACCTATCTGAACAGACTCTAAGTTAAGGTCCCCCCTTTTACAGTGCTGTATGGTGCTGTGTGGCACTGTGTGGTATCATGTAGTGCTGTAAAAGGGGGGACCTTAACTTAGGGTTTTGCTGATGCACCCTCACTTGCCCAGTGATTGCAGTGAGGTGGGAAGCAAAAATGCACAATATGTACTCTGACAAGAATGCACCCAGTTGCTCTTTGTTCTCAGGATCTTCATACACAAAGCAGCATTCTTCAAGTTGTTCCTTGGTGTATTCATCATGGGCTTCCTGAGTCTTATACTTGGGTGTTGAAGTGAAAAACACTATCAAAACACTGTTGGCTGTTGAACTGAATGAAGCCCACCACTCGTGGATCCTTTGGCTGACCTGTTGGGTAAGTGAATCAGTGGCCATTACAAGTGAAGACTAGAATGCAAACCAGTTGAAATGCCAAGTGCTTGACATCAAAATTGTACCCTCCAAGTCTGTGTGGGTACACCACTGAAGGAATCAACTACAAAGCTATGGCACTACAAGGGATGTCAAGTCAGAGTATATGTGTGGTTGTCTCAGCTCTGCCTATGGCTGCTATACTTCGCAAAGGCAAGTGTGTTTGACCCAAGGGGAAGTGAGTGCAACACATCCACAGGTTGTGTGAAGCGTGGGAAAGTCACACGCACAGAGGCGAAGGTGCGCACAGAGAGTGGTAGGATGTGCGAAGCACAGGAAAGTCGCGCGCTAATAGGTGAAAGTGCGCAAAGGGCTAGGAATGCGATGGGGACTAGAGAAAGATGATGACTGATACTGATGGGTGCAAGGACAACAAATGTGATGATGATAGAGTGTGATTGTCAAAAATGCTACTGACTATGGCTCAAAAATGCATGCACTATGCTGAGGGATACTAACTGGAAACTAAGTGGTAGCTAACTAAGTGATAAGTATGTGAATACTATCATGCTAAAGGCAACTAAGTGCGCTCCCACGATGTGGAGCCAATGCAAGTAAGGCGCAGGAACAAAGAAGGTATATGTAAGTAAGGGTCCATGATGGAATATGGTGTCATGATAAGAATAAGTGCGAAAAATGTACCAGTAGGACTTGCTGGACAATGGATGGATGCTCCTGGATGATGGGCAATGAAGCGTGGGAAAGCGCATGGGACGTGCGCAGGAATGCGTCGTGGGAGAGTAGCATACACACTGCGTGGGAAGATCGCGCATGTATAGGCTGAGTGAAGGAATGATATAGGGAATGATGCCGTGAGTTTGTGCTGTGAACTGCATGCAGATACATTGCAATATTGGGCTCTACAGGCATACAGAGGCGCGAGTCTCTACACCGCATAATATATTTGCTCAAGAACAGACTTGAGTTTGGTTTCTGGTATGGTCCACCCAAAGTTGCTGTTACTGATCCAAAACATCAGACAGAGAAGGAACCTCATGCACCATAATCCATTCTCGAAGACTCCACTGGGTAAGTCCTCATTTTTCCCCTTTCCTTTCTTGATCTTTGCATGAATCTTTTCCGTGGCTACAACATTGGTCTTGACCTTGGCCTTGACCTCAGTCTTGGCCTCGGCCTTGACCTTGGTCTTGCCCTGTTTTGTTGTGGTCTTCAGCTCTGAGACATCAACTAACATCTATCCAGGTATCAGTCCTTTCATGCATCATGATCAACCAATGACTTACAGAGCTTGTGTGTCATGCCACACTAGCCTGAGTGTTGATGGTGGATTGATCAAGATCCACCATCATTGCTGTATCACTCTCATTGCCCTCTTCAGCAGACTCCCTGTTCTCAACCATCTCAAATTCTTCAGCAGCCTCTGGGTCCTTGAGGATCTCAAGTTCTTCTGTGGTGTTTAGGGCCTCAAGTTCATCTGCAGAAGACTCTGCATTTGGGAGTGAGTGCTTCTTGCCTCTCAAGCTGGACTTCAGTGTCTCATTTACATGCACAATGTTCTGACTTTGGTGAGTACATATTCACAACTCAAATTGCTACTCACCTTTCCCCTATATGATTTTGGTGCCAGCTCACTGTACTCTTTAGGTTTGTCATAAAGATCCACATCAGACTCTGCAAGTTGTCCTGCCCTGACAGAGGTTCATGCACTTGGTGGTGTGCTTGGCTTCAGCTGAGTTTGCAACACAACCTTGTCCACCCAGTTGGGAATGGGCCCTTCAAGGTTGGAACTTACCACCTGCTTGGGATTGGTGCTGATTTGGTTTGCACAGATGTAATCAAAGTAATATAGTGTGAGTTCTGATAGAATCAGCATTGTGGTTGAACAGAAACTTACAATGTCTTGATTTTCCCATTGCCAATTGTACTTCCAACACATGTGTCACTGTCACCAGTGGTGATTGTGACTCCACCATTGGACACCTTGCAATTGGTGTTCATGCTGTCCTGAAAGTTTAACTTCAAGCCAGCTCACTTCTTCTTTACTGGTTGACTAGCCTGACTGTCATCCTCAGGAGCTGCAGTTGATTGAACTGTTATACAGGCATCAATCGATTGATTAGGTGAGTCATTCAAGTGCTGGGTCATGACTCACCTATAACTGCAGGTTGTGCATCCACATTTGCCAGATTGGTGCTCTTTTTGCTGGTGACCATGTGTGGCTGAACAAGTTTGGGAGGGCCCTTCACCTGAGCCTTCTGCTGGATGGCCATAGCATCTTCAGCCGCAGCAATTGTTGTATGTGATTTATCTACTGCTGCAGCATGAGCATCCTTCTCAGCTTGCTTACAGGTTTTTTCAGCAGCAACTTCTTCTTTCAACTGCCACTGCACTCGGTTCACTTCCCAGACAATATTTCCAGGATGCTTGTGTATATTGCTGGGATGCATTTGTGGATGAGACATGAGGAATTGAGGTTTGGGGAAATGAAGGGAGGAAAATGTACAACACAGGTAATTGAACCACTCAAGAAAACACAACTGACTAAGGTGTTGGCAATGATTTGTACTAAAGTTCAACAGTTCAGGGTGAGCCCTGGTTTCTGTCAACTCAATCTGACCCGAATTAAACAAGTTCACACAGTGTGCCACTACCTTGAGTGTTGGACTTCGCCTCAAACAATCACATTTTCTGTTTCTAGTGAAAATGGCATGGTTGCCTTGTTGCATTCCTGGATGCAAACAGGTCTTCAAGAATAAATTGGGTCAAACAAAGCATGTATGCTCAGCACACCCAAAGCCATTGTGCAATCATCCAATTTTCCATCAAGAAGCTCCCAGGTCTCACTCTCCAAGTCCTGAGAATCCCACTGTGACGATCATGTTCAGGCTGGCCTGCTAGGACCCCATTCTGCAATCCCTAGCCAGTCCGCACATCTCCTACCAATCTCTGACATTTTCCTGCCATCTCCACATCTCCGATGCATTGGACCCACTTGGAGATCCTGCACACTCATCCTACCATGTCCAGTCCAGTCCTGCTTAACCCCACTGGTGCATAGTTAGTTATTTCCCATTACTGATTGAGTAGACAGCATTATTACATGGATTACCACTGGCTGCAGTACCTCATGGCCTTTTACCTACATATCATCAGACCTGCATTTTTGCTACTGCTTTCACCTATGGACTCCAGATTTTCACGTAGCTAGTTATATAGGGTTGGGTGACCAGAATTACAAGCACCACTTAGTAGGAGGGAGAAATCCCCAATACTGGTCACCCCATACCTGTCCTTAGAGTTACCCTTGCCAATATACCTGTTTACCTGCTCTCCTTGACCTGATATGAGTGTCACTCATTCATCTGATGTTCCCTAGCATCTCCAAGCTAGTCCTGATGCATTTCCTCCCTTTCCCTTACTCTCCTGCCATCTCTGCATCTCCACACCTGCAGACCTAATTTCCTGTGCATTGGACTTCGTCCCATACCTTTGGACTTGATCTCTGACCTTCAGACTGTTGACCCTTTGCATAGTACTGATTATTAAACAGCAGATCCCTTAGGTTGAATGTTCTTGCTTGCAAGTGTAGCAGCTAGGCAGGACTAGTAGACATATATTGGCTAGGTATTCTAACAACTATCTAGCCAAGTTGTGTTATCCACACCACCTTCGATGATTGGCCTCCAAGTCCCAGGCATGACAACTTTGAGGATGTGGGAGGTGGTCTAGAAAATGAAGCCTTTATGCCAGCACAGGGTGTGCAGTTGGGGCTGCTATTCTGAACATTCCATCCTCATCTCACAGGTAACTAATTCACATCATTCATTCATTCATTCAGATCTAACTCATAGTACAGGACACAAGTGTGATGTTCATGGCAACTTCATTGACCAAAATGCACCCCCACCACCCTGAACCAAAGCATCATCCACTGACTGGACCCCTTATGAAAGTCACATTGCATTTGATGCAGCAGAATTCCTCTATACACATAACCAAATGTCCACAGGTCAGATCAACACCCTGCTTGACCTCTGGGCAGCAACACTTATCAAACATCAGGACAGTCCTCCATTCACTGGCCACTGGGACCTATATGAAACCATTGATTCGACTCCTCTTGGCAATGTTACTTGGGAGACTTTCTCAATGTCCTACAATGGAGAAAAACCGGCCAATAATGTTCCACCACAGATGGCTGCCAAGTACAACATGTGGTTCTGTGATCCACATCTACTTGTTCACCACATGCTTTCAAACCCTGACTTCACCATGGAAATCAAATATGTCCCATATCAGGACTATACTAATGAGGATAAATGCTGTTATAAGAACTTTTTCTCAGGTGATTGGGCTTGGAAGCAAGCCATATGTTGAGCTTTGTGTTGAGCTTACCTTTCCAACTAATAGTACATCACTTTACAGGACATTATCGCAGAGGATCCGGAAACCCACGGATCAGCATTTGTGCCTCCAATTGTTGGGAGCAACAAGACTACAGTCTCAGTGGCCACAGGACACACTGAGTACCATCCACTCTATCTCTCAATTGGAAACATTTTCAATGGAGTTCAACGCACACATCACAATGGTGTGGTGCTGGTAGGCTTGGCTATTCCGAAAAGTGAGTCAATGCCTTGATACACTGTTTCAATTACTGATTTTCATTATTTGTACTCTAGGCACAAAGGAACATCTTGAAGACAAAGACTTTTGCAATTTACACTGTCAAATATTTCACTCCTCACTCACCAAGATATTTGATTCTGTGAAGCCAAATATGACAATCCCCAATGTTGTGCACTGTCCTGACAGCCATTATTGGCATGTCATATATGGGTTAGGCCTGTACATCGCCAATTATCCAGAGCAGCTGGTGCTTTTAGGAGTTGTTCAGAATTGGTGTCCAAAGTACATCTTTTTCTTCATATTTATTGACTTACACTCACACTGTTTAAGGTGTTTGAATCATCGCAGGAATCTCAAAGGTGATGGGCCATCTTTGCTCTGGTGCAGAGAACACACCAACCTCCTCATTCAAGAGCTCAAGCATGCCAACCTCTGGTATGACTATGGTATCATCCAAGAGGTTATGGTATGTTGTTCAGTTCTCATGCTCACCAACTACTCATATTTTTTTCAGCCTTTCATAAATGACTTTCCTCAAGTGGATATCCACGAACTACTCTTGCCAGACCTCCTGCACCAAATCATCAAAGGGACGTTCAAGGATCACCTTGTTGACTGGGTGGAGGATTACCTGTTGCTCACACACAGGGCTTCACATGCAGCAGAGATCATCGATGACATTGATTGAAGGTACAGTGGCTCAAAAAACTGTCTGCATGTTTTGACATTTTTCACTATCTATGATATTGTGTGAGAACAAACAAATGCCTCAAGGACATGCTTATACCACATTGTAGTATGGCTTCAGGGCTTTCATTTGAGCCCTACACCGTGGGAATCGGTAGAGATATGGTGGAGATACAAGGCTCACAAAATGGTGACTCATGCGGACAGTTTTTTGAGCACATATTAAAACTATATAAATCATCATTTATGACACCATAACAATCATGCCACCATTAAATAAATTATGAAGTGGTGTCATTATGTCATTTTAAAACCATATCTAACTATACAAACCAAAAATTTCCATATGTCATGGTTATATTCACCATGAAAGCCACCCCCCCTGCTCAAAGGGATAATATCCTCTCTCTTTCCTATTCTGGCCTCTCTGCTTGTCAAATTTCCTCTAGAACTGGAGTATGCAAGTCCACTGTGGCCAAGTTCATCAAAGAAAGTCACACAGACAAGGAAAACTTCTGTGAAGGGCATCCATCCAAGCTCACCTCTACTGATAGGAGGGCTATTATCCAACATATCACTACAGGAAAGGCTGATAATGCTGTCCAGGTCACCTATTACATCAATTCCACCATCACATTCCCTGTCTTTTCACACACTGTGAGAAACATTCTCAAGACAGCTCATCTCAGGTCAGTAACAAGGAAGAAAAGGCTTTCCTCTCTATCACACATAAACAGAGATGACTAACCTTTGCCTTAGCCCATCAGAATTGGATTACATAGACTGGAAGCATGTTATATGATCATATAAGACCACAATAAATAGGATTGGGTCAGATAGCAAGGTATATATGTGAAAAAAGAAGGGTGCTAGTCCTCTCTGCATATGTGTGATAGAGAGGAGAGCCTTCTCTTCCTTGTTACTGACCTGAGATGAGCTGTCTTGAGAATGTTTCTCACAGTGTGTGAAAAGACAGGGAATGTGATGGTGGAATTGATGTAATAGGTGACCTGGACAGCATTATCAGCCTTTCCTGTAGTGATATGTTGGATAATAGCCCTCCTATCAGTAGAGGTGAGCTTGGATGGATGCCCTTCACAGAAGTTTTCCTTGTCTGTGTGACTTTCTTTGATGAACTTGGCCACAGTGGACTTGCATACTCCAGTTCTAGAGGAAATTTGACAAGCAGAGAGGCCAGAATAGGAAAGAGAGAGGATATTATCCCTTTGAGCAGGGGGGGTGGCTTTCATGGTGAATATAACCATGACATATGGAAATTTTTGGTTTGTATAGTTAGATATGGTTTTAAAATGACATAATGACACCACTTCATAATTTATTTAATGGTGGCATGATTGTTATGGTGTCATAAATGATGATTTATATAGTTTTAATATGTGCTCAAAAAACTGTCCGCATGAGTCACCATTTTGTGAGCCTTGTATCTCCACCATATCTCTACCGATTCCCACGGTGTAGGGCTCAAATGAAAGCCCTGAAGCCATACTACAATGTGGTATAAGCATGTCCTTGAGGCATTTGTTTGTTCTCACACAATATCATAGATAGTGAAAAATGTCAAAACATGCAGACAGTTTTTTGAGCCACTGTATGTGTCTTTTTTTTAAAAAAACAAATCACTATTATACTCAAGGTACTCCAACAGGATAGCAGCAGTCGCCCCTTTTGCTGGTTTATGGCACTTTCCAGAAGGGCACTGACATGCACGAAACTTGTTTCATACATGGTCATGACCATATTATGATTTATGCCACTTTATTTTTTCAAACTATGAAGTCACTTGAATTTTTCTCACAACATTAATTTTATTTGGACATTTCAAAGCATGTTTCACCAAGAAATGGCTTAGCTGTCCATGTAAAATACTTATCTTTCTTGTATATGAAATAAACATGTGTCAACATTTTATGCCACTTTATTTGTATCTATGTATCCAAAGCTGTGGAACCTGACAAATTGATACTATGATTAGAAAGATGATGATTGGTAAAGCACAACAACAAGGCAGTGCTAACACAGCCCTTACCAAGCATTATTACAAAGCATGGCAGTGTTATGGTCTTAACACAGCCTTTGCCAAGCATTCTTACCAAGTATTCTGTAAAATTCCAGAGCATTCTATAGTCCTTTCTCATAATGATTCATACTGACTCAGCATGACTCAATATGACTCCAATTTAATTTAAGTACATTAGTAATCAAATAGCATAGCCACTAGTATAGTAGTATATAAGGGGCTCATTTCCCCCTCTTGTGAAGAAATCAATTTCATTACCAGGTATCAATCATCCAATCAGAGTGAGACAAAGTTTAGGGGAATCAAAGGGGGATCAGTGCATACACCCCTAAGTTTCTTTACCCCTATTATCTAAGTGAACAAATAAGTGACAACTAGGAGAAATATTAGCTTATTTACTCCATTCTTTTACCACATTCTTCACACATTATTCAGAAGTATTTGAGGCCACACACTTGAGCCATATTTGATTACACAAGTAGTATTCATTCTAGTTCTCTTTTAGACACAGGAAAAGTTCTGTGGGGAGAATCACACATATTATTCATCAATTAGGGAAGACAAATAAGACCTACAATCTGTCAATGAATATTAAGAGCTTGGCCACTTAAGACTACATCAAAGGGTGTACTCTGTTCTGGACTGCATCATACTCATAGTGAGTGCCTGAGCAGCAGAGAGTTGGTTTCGAGGCCACATATTGGGACAATTTTGCTAGTGAATTTGATCTCCATTGCTGAAGATAAGTAAGAAATATCCACAGGGATATATTATAGCTCTAGTCATTGCATACAGCTGCAACATATTATTCTGAAGGTCATAGCACTGCATCATGCCAGTTACTGACTTTACTTGAGATCATAGCACTGCCTCAAGCCAGTTATTGATTTCCACACTTCTTTGCCCATTTTACGTCACTAGCATTCACTTGAAAAGTTCAACAGAAAACCTTGTCCCTCACGAATGACTACATTATCAACTGTTGGTATTTGTCTGAACTGTTGACTGTAGAAGGATAGTGAATTTGGTGACTTTTCTGCCTTTCACATCCTAGCAAGACAGCACAGTTTCAAGCAGTGGACAGGTGATGATTCCAAGGCTCTGATGAAGGTGAGTCATGTCTAATTTTTATTATAATGCACAAGTTAATGCTACTTCTATCTAGGTCTATCTGCCTGCCATCAAAGGCCATGTTCCTCAAGATGTAGTTCACACATTTAGTGCATTCCTCGACTTCTGCTATATAGTCCGGCAAGACATGATCACAGAGGATGACCTCATCCAGCTTCAAGATGTGCTCGATTGGTTTCACCAGTACCACAAAATATTCAAGACAATGGGAGTTGTACTGGGCTTCTCATTTCTGCGTCAACACTCCCTAAACCACTATTCCCTCATGATCCGGCTCTATGGTGCCCTGAACAGCCTTTGTTCATCAATAACAGAGTCGAAGCACATCAAGGCTGTTAAGGAGCCCTGGCATCACTCCAACAGATACAAAGCATTAGGCCAGATGCTCCTCACAAATCAACACCTCAATAAAATCGCTGCAGCACAAAGCGACTTTGACGCTTGTGGTATGCTTCGAGGCTCATGTATATCTGACACTTTGCAAGCACTGAGAAATCATAAGTCTTTGTTGTAATACAGGCTTTTTAAGTATCTAACTGGTAGTACAGGTAATCACAAGTCACTGGATGACTACGATGATGGTGACAACAACAATGACAATGAAAATGATGATGCACCCCAAGCACATCTGAACCATCTGTGTGTCAATGAACTGCAAAACCAGACTGCCGAGGGAGATGCAGCCAATGTCATCGATGGACCTACCGTCCAAGCTCATGTGGAACTTGCAGTGATGCCCAGTAAGTCTCATCTTTAGGTCACACAATTTGTTTGCTGAGGCTCCCTAGTGTTGGGTGGTGCACATGATGTCTCTGCACTCATGCATGACCTCAAGCTTCCAAACTTCCCTACAATGATCCAACAATTTCTCCACAACCAACTTCATATCACAGACCATGAGCCCCCCAAGTTCGACCCTGCAACAGCACCAGCTTTCATGGGCAGGGTTTTTGTTTTTAGCTCAGCAGCAGCATCATTCTATGCCCCCAGTGATCTCAGTGGCACTGGGGGCATGCAGCGCAAGCATATTCAGGCAACAACTTCATGGCAAGGGGGTCCTGCTCGAAATGACTGCATCTTTGTCAGTATGAATGACAAGGTCAATTGTGGCTTGGATGGACTTGCCATTGTGAGAGTATTGCACTTTCTCGGTTTCAAATACCAGACAAAATACTTGTGATGTGCAGTTGTTCACTGGTTCGCATACATCACAGACAGTTGGGATCCTGACACTGGAATGTACCTCATCACATCATCAAGCCATGATGATGGCACACCAGATATTTCGATCATCCATATTGATTGTATTTTCTGTGCAGCTCATCTTATCCCTCTCTATGGTGCCAATTTCCTGCCTCATGAAATTGGCCCTCATGACAGCTACAACATGTTTCATGCCTTCTATGTCAACAAGTATGCTGACCATCATGCATTTGAAGTAGCGTGACAGGTAAGTTTGTCATCATCTCTGTCCTCCCCTTTGCAGTGTGATCACTGACTAGGAATATCTACACCCTGCAGCATCATTACCTGGGCCAAGGTCTCCATCCATCTCTCAATGACACCACTAACATATCCATCATTACCTGGGCCAAGGTCTCCATTCATCTCTCAATGACACTGCTAACATATCCATCATTACCTGGGCCAAGGTCTCCATTCATCTCTCAATGACGCTGCTAACATATCCAGGCAAGTTTGTCATCATCTCAGTTTTCCCCTTCGCAGTGTGATCACTGACTAGGAATATCTACACCCTGCAACATCATTACCTTGGCCAAGGTCTCCATCCATCTCTTGATGACACTGCTAACATATCCAGGCAAGATTGTCATCATCTCAGTCCTCCCCTTCACAGTGTGATCACTGACTTAGACTATCTACACCCTGTAGCATCATCACCTGGGCCAAGGTCTCCATCCATCTCTCAATGACACCACTAACATATCCAGAGGATTGTCCAGCCATATTGTACCAGCACCGTCATTGCCTGGTATTCCAAAACACAAACCTGCACTGGTATGACCACCATCGAAACGCAAGAAGTTCATATTTGCTTCACCTGCTGTTTGGTGATGGTGAGCTTGATATGACCCCCCCCCTCCCTCACCATTTTAATGGCATTGCCACCAGGTATGGAGGATTGTACTGCTATATCACCACCATCACCCGGTATTCCAAAACATGAACCTGCACCAGTACAACCGCCATTGAAACACAAGAAGTTTGTGTTCGCTTCGCCTGCTGTTTGGTGATGGTGAGCTTAGTTTAATGACCCCCCCCTCCCTCACCATTTTAACAGCATTGCCACCAGGTATGGAGGATTATACTGCTATATCACCATCATCACCCAGTATTCCAGAACATGAACCTGCACCAGTACAACCACCATCGAAACACAAGAAGTTCGTGTTTGTTTCACCCACTGTTTTTGTGATGCAGCACTGTAGTTTACCTCATGTGACTAGAGACATGCCTCCTTAATCTTACTTAGACTTAAATAAAAAATCTCTCCTTTTTTCTCCTTGTATCTGCTTATTACAAGGGATTATATGTTCTTGTATTCCTTAAGTCTCCTTGCCACACTTAAGTCTCCTTTTCCTCCTTATGCAGTTTACTAAGTAGAATAAGGCAAAAAAAGCACTCCGATGTTTTCCTGATGTGGCGGCACCATAGCATATGATCAACATTCAAAAAAGTGTATCTGAGCCTCTCTGCACACCAGAATGTCATCAAAAAAGTCCAAGGGCCCACTCAAAAAGTCATCACCAACCACTTTGTCCAACAGCAAAAAGTCCCAAATTCATCCAATCATTATTTTTATGAATGCAACTACTGTTGGGCAAGCTGATGCACTCAATTGGTGGGAAACCCTCCCAGTCAGTGCTGAGTGCTGTCCATTGAAGGCATTCACAATCATAATCCACTTAATCATACCTCATGCTGCCAATGTTGAGCATTAGTACTTCTCAGGCCTGGGTGGGGCACAATCTGTGAAGTGCTGTAACCTATCAGTTCAGACTTTCGAGTCTCTTAGCAAACTCCAAACAAGCTATGCAAATTTCTTGCACAAGGTGGATCATGAAGCCAGCAAGCCAACATGTTGCAAACATGCCCATATGCACACTCAACCAGAGTATGGACTTGACATAGCCTTAGCAAACAAATTTCAAAGGTCTTTCACATGGGTGCCTCCACTCACTGGTGACTCTCACAACTCAGACAATGAATTTCTTGCAGGCCCAGAGTCAATAACGGATGAAGAGCTGCTCAAAGAATTCAGCAGGTTTGAAAATGAGATGCTGGATTCACACCATGGCTTGCAAGAACTTGAAGGTACTTGTGAAGTCCTAGATATTTTTGATGAAGGTGTTATTGATTGGAACAAGCTGGAGAAGGTTGATAAAGGAATCACACCTGCAGGATTTATCGAGGAAATTGATGTGGTTGGCCATGGGTCACAAGGCATGGAGGCACTGATCAGCAAAACCCTGATTTGGGTACAGTGCCACAGCCAAACAGCTTGTCACAGGTCACATAGATTTTGTTGTAAAGGCTCTGCAGCACCACACAAGTATTGATTCTATGTAAAAATGAGTGTAATGTAGTCATAAACATGTATATAACAAGATGGTGTGCTAATAATTATGTTTTATTGAGAAATTGTGTAGTGTGCAGCACTGCACATAGGGTTAGGGTTTTGCTGATGCAGCCTGGCACATCAACACACTATTGTCATCAGAGGGTGTAGCATCCATGCAATAGCTTAGATCATTTTTGCCGTCATCTTGAACCACTCTAGAAACATTTCTGCCGATTTTTGCCATTCTGCCAATTGCCGTTCTGCCATTTTTTTTGGCAGAACTCGCCCTAAAATATTTCTGCCCCTGACACTACATCAACCCTTTAGGAACGACTGTCTTCCATCGTCTGTAAAGGGCTATCTAGGGGAGATTAGGATCAACCATTCACCAGAAGCTATCGATGATATCGTTTCGGGCAGCATATGACCCCGTCATTATGTACAGGATAATGTCCGAACGGTGGGATAACAAATCATCGCCATATGCAATGACAGACTTGTGCCAGCTGACAAGAATAATTTTGGACACTTCCTGAAGAAAGTTACTGGCTCCAAATGTGATGGTATGTTCTTGATCGATATATCACTTTCGAATGACGGAACTACCTCCACTATCGCTAAGAGGGGAATAACGAAATAAATATCTAGCACCGTCCTCAGATTCATCAACGGTGCATTTGTCAACCTTCAATTGAAGCCTCACATTTGGGATCCGACCGTGGTAGTGTTGACACGTCAATGTTTCAAACGTCACATGCTGCTCTCCGATTGTGACCTAGAGCAGCCTTGGCCTAGGCACTCACATCGCCCTTCATTTCCTTGCGCACAATCCCCAGAATTGTCTCGTCTTTCGTTGGTGCTGGCTTCAAGTATTGGTCAAAGTCGCGAGAAGCCGTCGAGCACGAATGGTCACACCACATTTACCTCAACCACGACACGGAGAAACACATCAGTTTAGTGACCGATAAAACTGTTGCTAGGTGGTTCACAGCTGATGCACGCGACAGGCCGGAATGGCTGTGCGTGAAGGAGATGACCGCACAAGAGGGTGCGCAAGGGATGGAAAAGTTGGCAAGTGCTGTAATCGAGAGCGCGTGATATGGCGACAGTGGATATGATGCGGAACATATCCTCAGCACGCTACTTGTGCCTGCTCTGTTTATTTGTGGAGCTAATGACTCCGTGTTACCGGAAGAGAGGGAAGGGTATCCTGCGTTGATAAAGGAGGGCCTGTGCCAATTTATTGAAGTGAGGAGGGCCAGTGGGCTGGTATGTTATGAGCGTCCAGAGGAGTTTGGCCACAGCGATTCTGCATAGTTGGTGGAGGGAGGCTTTGGGTTATCTCTCGTCATAGACACAGAGCCCCTTGAAATGTACATGCCACGTCGTTGACGGAAATGAAGATGTTTTCAGAAAAGATTTCAAAACACAATACTATTCTTGATGCAAGCGGCGCTGTGGGAACAAGTGGAAACTCGATATTTCAGATGGGCCTAGGTGCGGTATGATTTGAAGAGGCGCAAGTAATGCAATAGATAGCCATTGTGTTGGAACGCATACCTGGGAGGAGAGATTAGCATCCTTCAAATAATGTTAGGCGGTGACCTGCAAGATGTGGTCGACGTTAAGACCTTCCAGCTCGGGAATTCGGCCAGCATCGGGAATTGAGGTTGAACTCCCAAAAAGTTCCACGGACTGGTCATGTAGCCAACCACAAACTAATTATCTTTGTCAATCATCAGTCACAAGCAGCAGTGTGCCGTTCAAGTCCTTGCAATACCCTGCTCACCATGTCTGTCAAACCGATCACATCTCATGGCCAGTTCATTTCCATCGTAGGCACTTCATAGCCAGTGATATAGCACGAAAATCACACTTGAGCCCACAGATGATGGAAGAAGGGAAGACAGTCATCGTAGACTTCGTGTCCGAAAGTTGCCCTCATTGCAAAGCCATCGCCCCCACCTTTGATGAGCTCGCAAGCAAGTTCTCGTCGGACAAGATCGAATTTTACGTCATCAATGCCGAGAAACTCGACGATGTCAGCTTCGAAGTTGGTGGCATAACGAGCGTAAATATCGGATATCTTTGCACACAACAATCACCTTACGCTAACTACTGGCTGTCCAGTATCCTACGTTCATCGCATTCAAGGACGGCAACAAGATGGAGGAATCAACGTTTGGTGCTGCTCGTGAGAGGCTGCAGGTGCGTTTATATTAGTCTCTTAGCAGTACGAATCGGAACCCATTTTTGCCCACCCAGAAATTTGTGGAGAAACATTGTTCACCTTGACACCATATTGTTTATGGCATCAGGAAACGATTTCCGTACGCGTCAACATTTCAACAAGATCAATTTGCCAGAAGTGAAGCACAGTGCTCGAGACCTTTCCCGCCGGATAAACAGTCAGATGACTACTCGTGATTGGTAGCCCTAATTTCAAATTTTAAACTGTCTCTACTAGTCGGGGATTGTCACGGCTGTATGGAATGTACATGTACCTCACCGTGCGTGCAAGCGGACTATCGAGCGTAATGATTGCAAAACTAACAACACTGTCCCACCCCTTTTCCTCGAAACAGTCTTGGCCCAAAAGCTAGGATTATCCGCTGCGTGGAGCCCGGGATCCATCGTGATCTGGCCTGGCCTAGCACGCGTACCACGGAGCTGAATTCAACAGAACGCAAAACCAACGACATAATCACTCCTACACCCTGTTTCGCTAATGCCGACTTCCGCATTATGACAACATGACTATCAGATAGTGTACAGCATCAGCGAGGAATTCATGTATAAAAGCACTCGTTGAAAAGTTCAAGTGCTCTTCATGATCATGGAGTCCCTTCTCAAAGTTCCACTTATCCTCTCGTCTGCTATCGCGCTGCACGTATCGTTCACGACCGAAAATGTCCCTTCGAGTAAAGAGGTTATTCGTCAAACGTTCAACGAGTGGATCTTCACTCGGCTCGTTAAATATGGGTTTCCGACCATAAAGGCGAGTTCTGTCGCCTGCCCATAAACGTCTCATAGAACCATGCACCAGGCATTTTATTGGGCTGTTTCTTTCGCAGAAATCGCTATCATTATCTATCATTCAACAGACCCCAACTCTATTTCCATAATACGTGACACACCTATTAGTTTCCTTTTCATTTTCGGTACTGCCCTCGCTGTCACGGGTGGTCTTATCCGCTGGTGGTGTTATCGTACCCTTGGTCGTTTTTTCACTTTCCAGCTCAGTATTCGCGAAGGGCAACACATTGTAACGACCGGACCATACGCAGTCATACGTCATCCAGCCTATACAGCCGGCATGATGGAGGTCATCGGCATATTGATCCTGCACGGATCAACTGATTCATGGCTTAGACGTTCAGGGGTTTTGGATGTCCCTGGACTGAAAGTGATCGTGGTAGCATGGCTGGTGGAGATCACTCTTCTTATGATAAGCGTTGTGTTCAGGGTCAGCCAAGAGGACCAAGTTCTGAAATCAACTTTCAGAGGCGAGTGGGAAAAGTGGGCGAAGGCAGTCAGGTACCGGCTGATACCTGGTATCTACTAAACCCAGGGTGCATGGACCATATTATCGTTATGCGACTGGAACCGTCTACAGCTCTCCACAGTTTAATGGCAGGTTGATCTTTATATACATAAAAACATATTTATTGTCTCTACGGACGACCTTTTCTTGACTTCTACTCAATATTGTCCTTTGGTTCTTCGTACTATAGGGTGTCTTATATCACGACGTGTTCTCTGTACGCGCTTCATTATACATATACAACTATTCCTTCGTGTATCATTTTCCTTCTTGACAACGTCCTTGTATTCGGAATCACTTCACTTAGTCCTTCAATCAAAGACTGGGCTTCTTCCTCTTTGCTAGTCCAACTTGTGATCATTGTTATCATACGAGAACCTCCTTCCCTCAACCAAAGTGGACGAACTTGATGCTATGAAATATTGAAGAAAATTTACTACCAATGCTTTGTGATCAACGGTACGAAGACTCCGGCTACATGCTGCCGCACTATCGTTCCGAGCTTGATTCCCGAGTCACAGGGGTTCGGTGTATCAACATTTAGGTATTATCCATCCATTCAGCGTGGTTCACCTCCCCTGGAGGACCAGACGGTGCTCCTGCATATTGTAAGTTGCTCCATTGACACCATTATTTGGACCTGCTCTGCTGCCGTTTATCATCTATGTTCGTGCACACCCAATTGGATGGTGGTATCGTGAATCAAGCCGACGTATTTACATCGGAGTTATATGTGTTGAATTCCATAAGGCCGAGATCTGTGACACTGTCCAATTCATAATCGACCCGAGAGAAATATTCTCGAGTACTGATAACCAGTCGAGGGACCAGGACACATTGCTGGATGGTGACGAGCGATATTACAGTGCTTCCATACCACCGGCTCCCACCGGTACCACTCTGTGGTTCATCATGTTATGGTCATCGATGAGAGTATCAGCAGGAAAATGCTTACTTTCGTGGATATAGCAGCAACTTGCATGATGCTCAGTATGACATAGCTGAAAATAATGGTAAGAATGTTTCATATGTAATCGAAAGGCAAGAAAATGCATTCACTCACCACGAAAAATGCAGTACATGGTCCCTAAGAATGGCAAGACTGTCGCCATGACCATCACCAAATCTATAGCTTGAACGTACTCTCTGCATTTCACGAGAATGCTCCACGAGGACCCGTGCGGCAAGGACGAGAAATAGAAGCTCGATGCATAGACTTGGGATGCCGTCAAGAAAGGGCACCATGGGGGATATGGACGTAGTGCAGACTCCCGTCCCAGAAAGTACATATTCTTCAGCTAAACATCAACGATTCATGAGCGAGTGATTGTCACAGAATCAGCAGACTTGCATGTTGGGCCCATAGCAAGGACGAGTGCTAGGCCATCCGTTAATCCTCGGAAGGCGCTAGCGGCGAGAAAACAGATAATCAGGAATATTCGCATCCGCCTCGATCGGCCATACATGGCGAAAACACGAATTGACATGATCGCTACAGTTGTTTTCGAGACATTAATTATAGCCCACATTCATTTAATCATGGAACGGACCATACATCGTACACGCGAGGGCAACCATTCCCCATGACCACGATTGGTCAACAATGCCACCTATCACAAGTTAAAAGGTTTGCCGCACACATGTAGCTCATACTAAACTCACACCTAGAACTGACATCAGTAAATGAACTGCAGCAAGTTAGTAGCTAGTGGGACGTGCTCCTGTATTGTACCAGTCAGTCAGTGCTGTATACCTGCAAGTAAGTCAAGAGGCTTCACCGTATCGCTCAACAAGATGCCCGGCGCTCCCCCTACCACAAATCGAAACATGAGTGGTTAGTTTAAGAGCAGAATTCTGCAGGAAGATACATACATATCTGAACTCTGAAACCCTTCTTCAGTTAACAGATCCACGCCCTCCATTTTAAACTTACATTGCAATTGCAAGACCCAAGTAACGTGCCTATACAATATCGTCAGGCTACGTAGCACAATGTTTTCAGAGGGTGACATACAATGATATATAGAACTGTTGTTAGTTTCCAACGTTGGCGCTACGGAGCCTTAGTATAAATTAGGCAATAAGTACATTGGCCTAAATTCCTCACCCATATCAGTTCCACCTAGAATGAAAGTAAAATGGTGGAAGTAACAGTTTTCGAAAGATCACAGAACATACTTCACGAGTGAAGACAAGACCTGACAGACCACAATTGAGCATGCTTGCACCAACTTGCGATATAAATGAGGTCAGATACCGTAGTCGTAGAAGATGATCGCTGTAGATGCCACTGCCAATGTGCGGGAATGAACTCTAAGAACATGGACAAAGGAGACCAGAGACTTACAGTTAAATCTAAAGTGAAGGTCATCATATTCAACTGGCCAAAATTTTGATGAGTTGGACATAAAGCTCATCCTGCGTGTAGCTCAGAAGTGACTCGGAACGAAGAACGATGCTCGAGAAGTCGACCTTGATACTTATAATGCCACCCGGGAGACCGTCCATGTGACCGTGATACTTTCTTACAGCTAGTTGCTGTGAGCAGAACTCCGCCACATGGCAGGCCACACTAGGCAAATGGCAGAACCTCCTGGGCAGAATGTGGCAGAACTTCGAAGAACAGAACCGGGATGTACAATCACCGTATGGTACGACGTACACAGTATTGGTTCGGTGTATGATCATATGTAAACTCTCTACAATGACCCTGAGTCTGGAGGCCGGCGCCCTCAGTCACATACCAAGCGCTGCAATCTCTCTGTCGGTATATTCAAGACACTTGCCAGGTTTGCGCTAACCTTCGCTATCATCCGCTATCATATCCACCTTAAGAATGTTGCTGACGGCAAGCCAACACGACGCCGCCACGCTCACATGCATACGACCAAATTACTTCCATACAGAGGTTGCTAAGCAGCTCGAACTTACTTTGGATTTGTCCTTCCACTTGCAGTTATGTTCCGCGCGGGTAACACCGCGGGTCGGAAAGCTGACACCGTACCCGCACCTGCCAACACCGTACCCTCCACGGGTACGGGTACACACTAACCCGTCAACACCGCGGTTAATGAAACACCGCGGGTACATTACTAATAAAAGTGTATCTTAACAACAATCAAATAAGTGTTGCTAGTACCTTTCTTCGTCGTCCGCCTCAGCTTCGACTCCGTTTTTGACGCCTTACAGATGCTAAAAGGACTTCCATCGCCAGAAGATCATTTCTACCCCAGGCTCCGAGGCAGAGAAAAGCACAAATTGTTGATGGTGCGAGTCGGTTGCGAGTAGAGTGAAGGAGCTACCGGCCCTGCGAGAAGACACGTTCGACCGCAGTTGATATTGCTGAGCGAGATCATAAGTACTGATTGATTGAAAGAGGATTCGAAGATGGCAGTACCTGGGACGGAGAGATAGTCTAATTCCATCCGATGCAATGTTGGATAAGTACGGCAGTCGTTTTGTCACCATGCAAGTGGGTCCTTGGTCTTCACAGTTGTAATCGAAGTGAACTCGTCCAGATCGGATGCTCCTGCCGTTGCTGTGTCGTCATCACTGGCCAGCGAATCAGTACTTGATCGTGTGAGATCAACGGTGTCTGCGGGTTTCAATCGAGCAGACCGAGACGCAAATGACTGCTTGACGTTCTTCAAGGGGCAGGCCAGAGCCTTAGCACCCTTTGCAACGGCCTTTTTGAGTGACCTGGCTTTCTCAGAGATGGACGACGAGATAGACTTAGATGATGAGTGTATCTAGGTAGACGATGCATCAGATGCCTTCTTTGTGAGCTTGGTTTTCATGGGGAGACGGTTTGGTGGACTTACTGTTTTTGCCTTGGCTATGTGGTAGTGACCCAAGCTTCTTTGTAGCAAAGTATCAGCTCGAGAGTGATTCACAGGAGCGCTAAAGACATGACGGAAATCGGTATAGCATTCAAATAATATTCAGTTGTGATCCTCGAGCACTCCGAGTGAGGCGGCACGGAGAATTATCATTAGCTGTGTTCAATGGCTTCCTAATTCGGTAAGCCATACCCGCGGTAAAGGGTCACGGTATGCTCAAGGGCATGACTATCCGGATCCTACACCGGGTACCCGTACCCGTGCGTTTCCCTACTTGCAGTACTTGAAGTCGTAATGCAGTGGACATGGTGTTTACCTCGGACTGGCCCGGGGATGTGGATGGGAAGAAGGGAGAGCATTCGACTTCGCAGAACTGCAGCGCAGTTGATGAGAAATTAGCGCCTGCAGCAATAAAGGATGAGATCATTTTCATGGATTATAATGCAAACGAAGATGGAACTTGGAATATTGATTCCATGTTGCTATCGAGTGGTCTTACTACATCCATGCAGTTAGTACTTCTAGTGCCATGAACGTCATTCTGCCATCTCGCAGAACATGGTTCTGCCCTGCAGGTTCTGCGAGTTCTGCCGGCCAAACTGCCTCAAAATAGTTCTGCCCACAACAGTACCAAGTTGCAGCTGGTCCAATAATATCAGATTCCCATGTTAGCAGTGCCACCCGTTGATCGACATATGGAGACTGAATTTGAAATCTGATGAAGAAACATTCAATAGCGATCCATGGGCACCGGTGTAAGTGTAACGCGATTACTAGCAGATTGTCTTCTCGCTCCACTAGACACCTACTATGAGCACTTGAGTATTAGTTTACCCTCTGCACGCATTTGACCATTTCGGATAGGTCGTCGTCGACTTGTTTCTATCACTCAATGGCTGGGGTTTGGCCTCCGGTTATAATAAATCGGTCAAAGAGGCGCATTCCCTCCGATACGTTACGTTAGCAAATGTCAAGGTGCGTGTGTGGCATTAATTAATGGTTGCAGCAGGAAAAACCGTGGAGGGTATCGATGCGATATCAGGGGGAGACGATGATATGCATAAGGAGGGTTCGCAGGAGAGATGAGTCCGTATCCAAGAGTTCTAATCTTCCTCACAACTACACCTGAAGAAATTAATCAGAAAGAATAAGCGTGTGAAAAGGATGGCACATACTAAGCTAAGCTCAAGGGTCCATACTCGCCTTGCCCATAATTTCACAGGAATAGACGGCTCTCCTGGCGCCGCTAGATCAACCTCAAGGCCGTCCCACCAGCACTTGCGCTAGAATGAACAACACGTGAACAATTGTTCCATCCATATCTAAAGCAAACTTACCGCTGGTTTTCTCCAGAACAGTAGCAACTTCTGTGCTGTAGCCATTTGATTGTAATCTATAGTGACCGGGCGCTCGCCGTTTTGTCCTGGAGGATGGTGTACGATGCCCGTCTTGAGTAATACAAGAGCTATTGAAGAAATGCAGCACCGCGAGGGCTCCATGGCACGGAAACCCCATTCGTCGTCCCGGTTGAACCCACTATGGACATTATCAGTTACACCACCAATAGCCATCAGCGGGCTTACCTCATGCATAACATATCAATAAGATGCTGTTCAGCAATATTGTTCTCCTTGTGAACGTTTCGTTGGAGCGCGGTAAAGATATTACGCTTGTCCATAACATTTTGTCCACACTTGTGCTTGATATCAAGAAGCGCTTGGTTGGCAGTGCCATGCTCATCAGTCAGAGCCCTTCCTCCTTTTGGCGGTATAGCAAAATATTCCAGTTCCTCGCGAAGCACAATGATAGCCTGCTTGGTAAGGAGTGGATTCTGTGATACAGAAGGACCAAAGTCTGAAGGTGACCCGTCAAGCAGATGCTGCTGTGCCGCGAACAAACCAGGGGAAGTATTTGTACCATAGAACGTGTCTGATGCATTTCTGAAGAAATCAAGCACGTATGCAAAGCATTCTGGGTCGAACTGCGGCGCGTCAGCAAACCCGAACCACGTGAATCGTTCAGTAGCCACTCACATCGACGCCGTACACCTCGTCATCCTCTTCGTTTTCCCCGCCATCTGAGAATGCTTGGCTCTGACGGCTCAGAACAAGCCCGTTTGGAAAGAGACACAGGAGAACGGATTCAGGAAGATTCATGATAGTTTCTCTGTCAACCGAGAAACGTCTGCCTCGGAGGTCGAGGAGCAGCCTGGTAAGTAACTGAGGCTGAAGGCTGGTGTTCACGGGCGCATGCTGGGACACCTGTGTAATTGGTGAGGAGGATATCGATACTGCTGCCATGATGGTCAACAGTGATGGTAAAGAAAATGTTGTGAAGGCTGCTCGGGGCTTCTGAACATCAACTTCCCCCAGCGCCTCAAGGCTACCACGACCTCCCTTATTTGTGCAAACCAAATACTTCGACAATAACCCTGGGTTGTATTTGAGACTTGGCTTTTATACGAAAAGAAGTCCTCTAGTATCTATAAGGAGTGGACGATGCATCATGCATGTAATAAATCTGAGCGATAGCTTATGCATCAAAGTTGAAACATTACAGAGATGTTGCGTTTTGCGCTGTCGAGACCAAACAACGCATGCTAAGATAAAGTCAACGAAAGACGGGAAGGATGAAAAAAGTCGTAATGTATCATCATAGAACACGTGTGAGTCCAAAGAGAGTAAACGAAGAGCATCCGTAAATTCACTGGCCAGCCAAAAGTTTGGAACCTGGTATCGAAAAATGTCACATGAAATCAAAAATAGAATGAGTCTTTAATATCCGCTTCCATACCCTGGCTGTGGAGGTGCCGCACCAGGTGGCAGATTGAACGCCGTCGATGAACGAGAGTATCGGTTCTGAGGCGCCTGTGATGTGGGCCGACGGACTGATGGTCTCGCTACCCTACGGACACCCTCAGGCCCAGGAACAGGTCCGTTGTCAGACAAGCTGACCCCACGGCCTCCTTGTTGATATTTGCTGGGCACAGGTGGCGGCAACATATCTTCCGGTTCGGCGCTATAGCCACCATGCTGATCATCATACGTAGCCACATGTGGTTCAGAGCGGAATGGGTTCTGGGTCTCTCCAGGGTACTGGCTAGATATGGTCTGATTGCGAAGAACACCCCCTGCCCGGGCAACGTGAGCGTCAAACTGAGGGTACCGCGGAGATTCAGTATACGAGTCGATGTACTGGTCTTGCGGTGTAGAAACAAGTCGTTGATTAGAGGTGGAGCCGCCGTCTGAATAAACAACGTCCTCGCTAGAGCGCGACATAGCGGCTGACGAGGCTGGTGTTACGGAGGTGGGGTTCTTACTGGCGTAAAGTGGTGCAGGGAGCGTAAGAAGGCCATTACTGTCGTGTCTTGACCGAGTACCAGAGGCGTACGGCACACTGGGTGTAGACTCCGTTGTCGATGAATCAAGACCACCATTATGGTTAACATCAGAGTTTGATGCCATTGAGTACCGATTATTGCTGTAATGGAAGTCAGCGATAAGAAACGGAGCATGCCACCAATCACAAGACTTACAGAGTTGAATCACGAGATTGCACCCCATTCTTCCACCGCCTATCACGCTCGAACTCAGCCCAACGCTTCATGACGATATGCGAAGAGTCGAATTCTCCCTCCTTATCACCATGGTTGCTACCCTTGTCACCTGCAACTTGCCGAGTCTGGCCCCATGAGAAGTCATCAAAGTGCCAGAACGCATAGGCAGGGAGAAGACCGTTCCATATGGGCAACGAAATCAAATATATGATCATCCATCCGACATAAGCGACCTTGCGTGACGTTACGACAATGAGGAGACCGGGTAAACCAAGGACGATAGCAAGCAGCACGAGAGGGATGGTAGTATTGGCACCGCCGGGGATGATAGATATGATGATGAGGTAGAGAGTGAAACTAATAGCGGCAGGCAGGACGAGCGTTCCCATAAGCTCCATACCCACGACGAACTGCATCGAGAAACAGAACGTTCCGCAAAGATCACGGACAAGAACGAGCTCAAACAGATTATGGATCGTCGAATTAATCCACCGACGACGTTGGGAGAGCAGAACGCGGAAGGTGTCAGGGACGATGGTCTTGCAGACTGCCTGGGGACAGAACATGTTCTTGCGCCGCGGGAATGTCTTGAGTAGGAGGGTTGTGAGGTATCGATCTTCTCCGAGGAGCAACAGGTTCTTCTTGTGCAAAGTGTCGACAACGTTCTCCGAGTACCGTTCCACGATATCGGGGTTTGCCAGGACTGGAACCCAGTACCCAGTGTCACCTTTGGGAGCCTTGATCCGGTACATGCTGAAACAACCGGGCAAACAAGTGACACCACCGAACATGGCTTCGAACGCCTTAGTCATGTGGTGTGAGATGTAGTACTCGAAGACTGCGAGGAAAAAAACAAGGGTTAGGGTTAGGTTCCAACAATCACCAACAGACAAAACATACCCTGCATCATCGTCACGAAATTATCCGCCTTATTCGCAATCTTTGTCTCTCCACACAGACCCATAATCTCAACGTCCACAACCATGCACGACACCATGCGCGTCAGCGAATCCGGGAATACCTTTGTATCCGCGTCAACGCAAAGCACAAGCTCATATCGATCTGGGCTGACACCCGTCACGCGCCAGATAGAGTTGAAGAACTCATACTCAAACGTCGTCATCCGCTCGTCAAACATGACCTTCTGCAAGAACCCCATGAGCACGATTTGCGAGTCACGCTTGCCTCTGTTTCCGGGTTTTGCATCGTTTGTCTCCAGCGGGTTGCCGACCTTGGCGACGACAACCATCGGGACGCGCTGCTGCTTCGACACCTCGACCGAGGCATTATCGTAATCGTAGAAACCGGCGTAGACCTTTGCCATGTTATGACGCTTGTGCCCATCTGCAATGGCAACATAAGAGTGTGGCTCGACCTCATGTGGTGGGATGACAAAGTCTTTCATCATCGACAGACAGATCTCCGGCGTCGTCATTGTGTTACCAGCACCTTTGACCATACCGTCTGCAATGACCAGAATGAGCTTGTGGCTGTTAGGGTAATCCGTTGTGGCGAGGGAGTCAAGCGTTGTACGAAGACCCTCGACAGACTCTGAGTACGCCGTGACTAGGCAAATAGTGTGCGCGAGGGGGAAGTTGAACGGTTCGAAATCGGGGGGAGGCTGGGGTACAACATTCTGCAGAGGGAACGGACAGGGTGTATCAAGGAACGCGGAGCGAGGGGAAATATTGCGGGATGTTATGTCGCCAAACGACATGGTGCTTCTTGATTGACGGTATGGTGTATCAGGGGGACTGACTTTAGGAGAAGCTTTGGTGGAGTATGTGGTGTTCCGCTTGTAGGGATCTACCATTCCGTAATTCGTGGTAGGCCGAGGAGAGGCGCCCTTAGGCATATTTTCCTGTGGTGTGAAGCGAGAGGTAGACGGAAAGAATCCTTTTTTTCCGACCTTCCCATTCCGTAACCCGTTCTTGCCCACGTTGGGACGATACTCGCTCGGTGCAGGCCGGTAGATGTCATTTGACCAGTCCTCAATCTGGGCCGAGCGCTGCATGCGTTGCTCATATGTCTCCCGCGGGAAATTACCAAGTTTCCATGAGAAAAACCATGAAAACAGGACAGCCATGACAAAGCGAATAGAGACGACACCGATGATGAAAACGAGGGACAGATAGAGGACGACCGAAGAGGCAACGCAACCGATCGAATTAGTATCGATAAACCCGACCGTGATTACGTCCTCGAGGCACATGCCGACCTGGCGCTGGTTTGCTCGCATGAACATCATAGAAAGGTCTTTTCCATTGTACGTTCCGTCTGCATTCTTCATCTCATCGAAAAGAGCAGGGTACTGCACCTCAGTGGTACTGAGCCACTGCAGGAGATCTAGGTCGAGAACTTTTCTAGAAAAGGGGTGAAAACAAGAAAATATTAACTACGTGGAAACTCACGACTCGAACACGGCCAAATTACGATCGGGAGCTGCGACATCATCCCACGTGTAGTAGACCTCCCCCTCAGGCTTCATCGCAGCTAGTCCCTGCCTCGCTGTGGATGATACATGACAGTTCGTCGAGTCTCCGTATCCGGACACATTCTGTGCGTTTGACTGTGGATTGTACACATTACAGGGGAAGTACCAGTCCAATAATTGTCCACTGCCCGTGATACTGGAACCGTTCGCCCTCGTAATGATGCCCAAGCAATTATCATTGGTGATCTGGAACAGGAAGCTTGCGTCATTACTGGCCAGGTCCCACCCGCCATACAGAAGCGGGTTTGTTGATCCGTTGAACGGCCCCACGGCTGGATGCTTGAAGTTGGAAAAGTCATAGTCATAGCCATGGATGATCACCGAATTATTCTGAATCTGGCCCTGGTGGAATCGATTTGGAGGAATGCCGCAAACGGTTTCTGTGAAGCCGAATGTGATGAAACCGACACCGGACATCTCTAACAAGATGATGCCTATGAGACCTATTTTCTCGCGCCATGCACGTTGCGCATCTGGCGTGCGGATACCTGACATAAAATAAGCAATCACGCAACGAAACCATACAAAAATGCCTACCGCATGCCCGGAGCATGAAGTGAGGGATCCAACAGGTAATGATGTAGCAGTAAATAAACCACCCGTCCTTTGGCCCTGGTCCAATACTGTCAAGACATTTGCGCGACTGGCGGTCAGGGACTGTTAGTGGTGCGGCAGACTGAGTCGACGCTGGGCGCTTGCGCCGAAGGGTTGCACCCCGTTTAAAGAGGGCAAGTCCCGACTCCTGCACGTCCTCTTCACGCGCGAGAAAGGATTTTCCTCTGCGGAGCATTGCTTTCTGCGGATAATTACCAGTAGCTAAAATGACGAGTTAGATAACATGCTACCGGGGCGGAAATACGCACTCGACGGCTGGACGCCCACTCTGCCAGTCCCCTCGTTCTGCATCTGTGCTGCATGAGTGCGGTAGTGCCATTGCCTGTGGCCAGGTTCGATCTTCTCCCTGTCTGGTTTTACTAAACTCTTCTTCCGCCCCACTCGTGCAGGATCGAGGTAATCTGCTCCATCAGACTTGGCAAAAGTAGGTGAAAGTTGATTTTCGTATGCAGAGGGCAGTATACGCTGGCGTTGCTGATCCAGGGCACTCTGCCTATCACCACGCTCAGTATCTCGGAAAGATATATTTGGTGTCCTGCCCTCTTGAGACTGGTTGAAGGGTGGGCGCTGCTGCGAGTGGGCGCTCGCAGGTGACGGCGAAGATGAATGGTTATGCCCAGAATACTGCCGTTCTGGGTAGACGGGAGGAGACTGCGGAGGCGACGGGCGATACTGCTGGTGGTAGGCAGACCGTGGAGGTCTTTGATCACGATAATCCATTGTTTTTGGGTCAAGGAATGTTTAGAATCACCCTGACGTGGTCGCTGTCGTGATGTCAGCGCCGCTTTGAAAGTCGATTGTGATGGTGAGGAGAAAAGAGCGGCGGATTCGATTGAAGTGAATGGGAAATAGCTAATGCCCCGTGTGGTGGCGCAAGGCAAAAGGCCTCTCAATACGTCTTTTTTGCCACGAGCAGGTCAACAACCAAGTGACTATTTTCGGCTGACACACGTTGATTTCTTTATGCAAAAATCAGTGCGTTTCCATTGCTCAGCGTTCAAATCGTCATGTCTACACTCATTAGAAAACAAAGTATTCTGAATGATAACAGTACAAGAGACAGCATACCGGTCAAGCTAAGGGCGTGATTGTTGGACTCTACAGGTGAAAAATCTTGGCCCATAATTAACCACAGTACATCGTTTAGCCAATCATTTGTCTGCACATGCGGCTATACTCTAAGCAACATGGGGACGAACCTGTCAAGCTTTCAAATTTTAAGCATCAAGCATTGCCAATGCTAAAGTCGATGTAGTAGCATTTATTTCTATGCACAATTTCTCACACATTCCTACCCACACTGGTATTGTGGACGCCGTCAGCGCCAATTTATCCAGGAACAGCTGTGTGCATTGGAGGTACGAGTGACCAGAAGACATTCAAAGGGAAAGTACAGTTTGAGCGACTGATTGGATAATGAGTGAGTCCATATCCAAATCTCGCGAGTGAATAGACTGTAGTGAGCTACTTGAATGGCACTCTGCCCTGTTGCTATTGTGGATGGTGGTGCGATCCCGCTCTTCTCGCAAACAGTTGGCACATAGCCATCGGCGATCCTAAGAATATTTCTATGGCCAAATGGCTGCTGTTGCATGAGTGATGCCCACAGCTATAGTGAGCACAGGCACGATGGATAGATACACGCCTTTCATTGGTCCCGCCCGTAGAGGTACTGAAAAGGTCAATGAACTTGCATGAAGGCATACGAACCAGCAAAATAAATCAAGTCGCGTCATCAAACACCCAACAGCAACGGCTTAACAATGGGACCACGAGAACATGTTATTACACGGCGTACTCTATAACTCGTGCGACGAGGTATAATTCGGCAGAGGTGGGGATGGTGCTCGGATGCGATTTTATCCGGCAGACGCCAAACCCTTCACATAGGCTTGCTAGGGAGCTGAGTTAACAGGACACCATAGCGCTTTTTAAGAGTAACACGGTGCCTCGAGAATTTATCATCGGGCGAGAAACGTGCTGTACAGGAAAAGAGTATCAGATACCAAGCGACGCACGCTCTTGAACCAGAAAAAATGACATCAGGAGAGACGAACCTGGGTGTGCAGACTTGGTGATTCGGCCTGTATTCGTTGTTTTCTGAAATAGCAAGTCAGACAAGAGCCTCTCCATGACAGTGAAAATGCTCACGTTCAGAGTGTATATCCTGTTCCCACTCTCGTCTAGCGTATACATAAGATGCATGGCTGCGAATAACTCGTGAACGCTGGCAAGAACGATGAGCACAAAACTAACTACAAAATGATCTCTCTAGTGTTCCCACGCTGCCAGAAATGTCAGCACCCTATCTATTACTAAGTCCACCATGTGCTATGTGAGCATACGTGTGGCACGGTAGTCACGGTATTTGTTCAATTTCTTTCACCGAGCTCTTCATTTCACACCATGGTCAATGCTGTCCTTACTACCCCAGAGCCAGGCACTGCCGTGCAGCCCATATACCAGTATTCCGACGAGCAAAAAGCCCATATAAAGGCATTACGGGAGGTATGGCACTTTTCTTTCTGTTTAACCGTTACCTGAATCGTCATAAAAAGTACACAGATACCCTGCTTCTGGACCCGTTAGACCCGTACTATAAATGGGAGTTGCGATGGTTGAACAAGCCAGATACTATGCCTCGGTACATGCGCGCGGCAAAATGGAAACTCCCTGATGCGAAGCGTAGAATAGAGGGAACAATCAAATGGAGGAGAGAGTTCCGACCGGAGTTAATCAGACCTGATGAGGTATGTACATATTCAACTCGAAGATAATATTAATGCATACACAGTTGCCAAAACTCAGGTGAAGATAGAAGCCGAGACAGGGAAAATGTATGTAGCTCCTTCCACACTTCATATTAAATCAGAGTTGATCAACGGAACGCAGCCTCTTAAATGGGTTCGATAAAGATGGCAGGCCCATCATCTATATGCGTCCTGGTCGCGAAAACACCGAAACCAGTCCTAGGCAGTTAAGACACCTCGTTTGGTGGCTGTACGTCCTTGGTCCTGTCATTCCACGTCATCTCACAGAAGTGCAGAGAACGTGCCAAGGATTTGATGCCCCCAGGACAAGAGTCACTGGTTATCATCGTAGATTATAAATCCACGACACTTCGCACCAACCCTTCGATTTCCGTCGCCAGTAAAGTACTTACGATACTTCAGCAACACTATGTAGAGACTCTCGGTCGCGCAATCGTCACCAACCTCCCAATGCTGCTCAATTTCTTCTACAAAGGCATTTCACCGTTCTTGGACCCTGTCACCCGGGACAAGGTGCGCGTTATTCTGTATCTGCGTAGGAAACGTGACTCGACGGACTATAGATGAGGTTTAATCCTGATCTTCTTGACCTCATTCCAAAGTCTCAGCTAGACTCAGAATTTGGAGGCGATTTTGATTTCAAGTTCGATCACGAGACATACTGGAAACAAATTGTCGAGTAAGTTTTCTAGGGCCTTATTCATCGATCAGTGATACAAGTTCTAATGTCACCAGTTTCTGCGGCATCGCTGAAGACGGCACCCGCTTAGAAGGCTACTTCGACGGACCAAAGAATACCCATGAAGAGCTGCCTTCACAGCATTCCGAGTGAGTCTCTCTACCCATTGGATGATTTGTTTTCTGAACGTTAACAGCGCGGATACTGAACCTGGTACTGCATCACCCAGTTCTACCTCGTCCGCTGCTATGTCCGTTATGTCTGCTGTTGAGACTAATGCGCTTGCTTCACCCGAAGTGACACCCGCTGCCCCCGAGTTAATTGAGGCGTTGTAGGTCACTCAGGTGTATTTATTTTTTGATAATTGTTGTAACTTAGTCAAGACTGTCGTCCGCTTAACTGCTACGCCAAAAGGCAGTGACACTGAAAGCTTGTGTTTCAGTATCGCGGACAGTATCTATGTAGATTATGGGAACTCCAGTAAGCCAGCGTGCTCACAATTGTACGGTATATACACAGCACTGTAGTCTAACAGAGAAGCGTCTATATAACAGGGTCTTCGAATCCTTGCTATAGATATACTGAGCAGTCTCACCAAATCACTAGGTAGCCTTCTGATTGCTACAGCTCAGTACTCAACGTTGCAAGGCTCGGCCGCTGGCCGTCTTCGTCAGTGGAAGGACGTTCAACGTTCAAGGCGGTAACACAGGTCTGGAAACCTTCGACGGAATTCGCAATGCGCGATGAACCCTTAATGATTAGGGACATCACCCAATTCAGCTGGCAGAACCCGGAGTTGCATTCTTATCGGCTTGCCCGATACTACCGTGGGCAATACGGAGAACCTCGACGAGTCAATCCACCTTGCTGTGGCCATACAATTATCCGGATTTCGCAGTGTCATAAGTTCTATGTGGTCTGTCGAAGACAACCTTGCAGGTCAAGTTGTGACAGCTTTTTATTACAACCTGATTGATTTGACTGTGCACGCGCTGCGGTAGAGTTACACAAGGTTATGAAGTCACTGCGGAGGAATATTCTACTGGAACGGTATATTATATTTGTTCATATAGGCGTATATTTTTGGCCATGTTATTGTTGTATTTTTTGTAATCATCCCTATTTCTTCACCGCCGCTCAGTTACCACGTATTTCTGCAGGACGACGACGTTATTGTTAAATTTACGAACTTGAAGAGCTGCCTAAATTAGCAAGATGACATAAGCCTCCGTGCTAATGCCACGAGTCGCGGACACCTTCTGCCACAGTCTGCCATCGCCCAAATTCCCCCGCCGCCGCACGGACGTCAGCCACAGGTTTAGCCACGGCGCATATTGACAAGGCAATCCAGCCCCAATAAATTCTGAACAAAAAAAATCAGGATCATCTTAAGTCTGAACAGCTGATCTAGTGCAGCGCACCATCCAAGATGGTTCGACAAGCAAAACAGACAGTACGTAGTACTCGCGGACTGAATTGTGCTTATCAGCCACCTGAATTCATTGTGGCTGAACTATAGCCGGAACAGAAAAAAGAGTCTCAGAAGAGAAAGACGACTCAGAAGAAAAAGGTGACAGAGACTGGGGTATGGCCGTGCAAAATCGATGGTTGCAACAAGCAGTTTGCTCGGGAGGCCGATCTGAAACGGCACCAGCGAACTACCAAATTACACTCCGTGCCAGGTTTGTAAGTACTTAATCAAGCATGTATGATACGAGACGCGGTTCTGACGTGGGTCTGCCCCTGTAGTGCGTGTCCGCAATGTGATGCTACGTTTACACGAGTACGTTATTCTCTGATCACCATCATTCATATGATGCAATTAACATGTGAATCTTGCAGACTGATGCACTACGGAGGCATCAGAAGTCGAGGCATGGTCATATATTGAGTGTCAGCCAATTTATCTGATTGGATTCACATACAGACACAACGGTGTAATCATCGAACCCACGGAGGTCGAGAAGAAGAAAGGCAGCACTGAGCCCCGGGCATCAGGGTCGCAAGCTCACAGTCGAAGTCCATCGCCGTCATCGAAAGGCGCAGAGAATCCAAACGATGGTGCTCCACCCTCCCTTGGTGCCCCTGGCGGTTCGCAAGGCCCACACAGTTATTATCGTCAACACACTATGCCTGCAGGTGGTAGGTACATTTGCTCTCGACCTACTTCACCCTCTTAATTTTGACAGCATACATGCCACCTCCCCTTGGAGTCATCGTTGAAGGTCAATATCCCCCCAACATTGGACTCCCGACATCATCGGCTCGATTACATCAGGCAACATGGCCCCAAGGCGCCTGGATTCCTGACGGGTCGCAACCGCCGCCCATGACACCAATGGGCTATCCGCATCCTGCCTACTATCCATACTATCGCGGAATGCCTCACCCACCACCAGGCCCATCACCCTCTGAACTCATGACACATCTGCACAACGGTGTCCAGCCACATTCTCCTTCACCCTGTGATGACTCATCGAGTACTAGTAGTCCTACCAGGACGAGTATGCACAGTGGCGGCGACCCCTCTACGTCGGGAGCAGGAAATACCCATGGGAATGAAGCCCGATCTCCTGTTATCGACCCTTCACTAGACATCTCACCAGCATCACCAACTACAAATCACAAGGTATCTTTTAAGGTCAATCAAACCGCCGTAGAAGTCGCCTTGTCAACGACAGAAAGAGAGTCGTCGCATGCACCGGATAGCATACACTCACCCAGCCATGTGGACCCTCGATCGGTATCACACCCTTCTAGCTCGGCTTCTACTGGAGGTAGTATCGATGAACGAAACGAATTGTCAACAGAACTCACGTCCAGCCACGATATAGAATCACCTGAACTATTTTATGCTACCCAATCGCCACCTCATAGTCACACTTTCGAGCGTCCACCTGAGATGGAACACATGCTCACAGAAGATGGAGAGCCTATGCTGAATCCAGGTTCGTTGTATTATTTTGCGATTCGAAAGTTGATGCTTATATGTATCTTCGAAGCCGAGCTGTTGACTCAGGTGGGTAATGCGATGACTGCTGCAGAACCTAATGTGTATGATCTGATGCTGGACCTACTGAACCAGGAATCCCTCGCATCCCCACCTCCATCGCTATGACAGTCATACTCTAGATTATTGATGATATTCCTCGCTATTCTTCACATGCATTACCTTACTGTACTCACGCATACATAGCTTGTCTTTCGTGCATAACATTGGAGCTTTTTGTAAAACTTTAGTCTTAATTATCATCGAAATCATAGATTCGAAATATCAGTTGCTACATGCTTGTGGAAAGCGAATGATGAAGAACATCGGTGTGTGTAGGGATACAACAATTTCGCTGTTGAAAGCGTGATATATGTAGAGAATTCAGGAAGTGTATAAGATAGTTCGTGTTTAAAGAACGGAGACCTTGGGCCACGGGAACTGGGGACCAACCTAATGGATTCATAATCAGCGAGTGTCCTGATATCAAAAAAGCATCGACTTACAAGCTGAACACACATAGCACCCATCTTGTGTCCAACCTCGACACACTCATCGAAGCTCTTACCAGCGACGTATGCGCCGAGGAAACCACCCGCGAACGCATCGCCAGCACCGTTAGTGTCGACGATGAACTTGTCGTCGATGGGGCTGACACTGAAGATCTTAGGGCTATCAGGTTCAGGCGGATGATACCAAGATAGTAGGACTCAGCGCCGTGCGTGAAGACCACAACACGCGGACGAGATTTGTTCGATTTAGGGGAAATTGCAACAGCCTTGGCAATCGCAGCAAGGTCCTTGGTGTCTGGCAGACCGTTTGCAGCTGCGTATGCCTCAGCCTCGGTCTCGTTGCCGATGATGATGTCGCAGTAGGGGAGAATGGACTGCAGCTGGGTGCCGAAGAACTGCGGGATGAAAGGCGCCGAGAAGTTTAGAGCGAATGTCTTGGAAGCGGCGGATGCCTTTTTGCTGAGCTCGAGCACAATGGACGCGCCGTGCGTCAGGAAAAAGCCTTCTACGTAAAAGACATTTGCGGCGTCCACCAAGGGAGCAACGGTAGGGGAAGAGAGATGTGATTGCTCGAACATCTCAGCTGCCTGGAGGGTCGTGACCAGGGAGCTAACATTACCGATTGAGTTTGATACTACAAATTCCACGATGATGGCCTTACCGATGGTGCCCTGTGAGGACGACGGCACATGCACCCGTCCTTTGGCCTGGCTTGACGAGGTAGACCTCTCGCAGGCCCTCACGCTTGTTTGCCGCCCGCAGTTGCTCCGCCAGGTTGTCATCTCCCACGCAGCCAGTGTAGACCACTGAATTGGGGGGAAGGACATACTGTGGGAGTGTCACTATCTGAAACCTGAGGTCAGATTACAGGTTATAAAAACTTACTGCAGCTCCCCGGGCAGCGTTTTGAGAAGCACCGCCAGCAACGTATGTGACCTTGTAGTTCTTCACGATCTCATCGTAGCTGTGGGCGTCGACAATGAATGTTTGATGTAGAGAACGGTTATCAGACACTCACATTGACATGTGCTTCTCCTCCGCAAGGATGGCATCGTTGGCCTTCAGATCGTACTTCTTGAGCAGCTCCTCACCGTTGGTAACCTGTACGTCGAGGAGGGGGTTACCAATGCAAAAGAGTTGGTACGTCTGAGAGGCCATGGTGGTATGAGATTAACAGATGATGTGAACTTTAGTGAGAACAAGAAGCCAAAAGATCGGCGATATCTAGTCGACGCCCGTGTGATGATACAGATAAATTTCCATGCCAACGTCAGCTGCTGTACCGAGCGTAAAATTTTATTGACGATTGCTAATGGTTCTAGGCATACAGATCGTAGTCTATCTATAGGATCTAGCACGAGGTGATTGATCAATGATCGCCAATAATACACAATCATCTTCAACACAACATCATGGAACTGAAAGCCGAGTATGCCACTTATGTTACTCAAACTGACTTAACATTGCGCGGGAGGAGCGCCTGTGCAAAGACACTGACTAGGTGGTATTGGAACTTCATCAGAGGAATGGGTGATGAGCTATGTCGGGTATATGTCAGTAATCGTAAAATTACGGCAATAACGACAAGACATGAGGTAGATGGGGCAGTACAGGTAACACAACAGGTGTCGCGCATCGTCTATAAAATGAAGAAATATAAAGAAAGAAGCCCTACAATTTGGAAGAAGCTAATGATGTTAAACTTGTGCGCGCGGCGGCCTAGGGACTGAGTGGGGACAGCCTGCATGCTCATGCAATCAGTGGCCCACGCATTCCATCACCTCGACGTGCCGCGATAATGCCACGTATGAGCACAACAAGGATTGCGAAAGTTACAAGAATCCTAGCAAGAATATAAACAAAGAAGCGATAAATACATATCAATAACACATACCAAATAACCCAAGCAAAACCTTCTAGCGCGTTAAGCTTGCCCGCAGTACACGAACATGCTCTGGGTGCTAAGGAGATAGGACGTGAGAAATGAGAGAGCGTAGCAAGAAGATGCACTAACTTGCAGTTCAGCCCTCCACCGAGAGCTGATGTTATACTTGCAGCGCCCGCGGTCCAGAAGACCCATGTTAGAAACAGGCTACAAGTCTGTCAGCAAGTTCTACTGTCCAAAGCAAAGGATGCTGACTTACAAGAAGATATGAGAAGCCACACTACTCAAAACATGGTCTGGAAGAGAAAAGAAGAAAAGCATGTAGGCACCAGAAAATACGATCGTCCATATTGAAGTGAACAGTAGAAAACGTGTGCTGTCTCGTTCTGTGAGACTGAAGTAGTTGTTGTAGGCATTAAAACGTGACGTGAGCCAAGCTGATATTGCAAGCTACCACAGGGGTTTATTATTTCGTCGTTGCAATAAAATGTGCACATACCTCGATGATACTGAAGAAGATGATCAACGACAATACAACTGAAATCCAGCAAGTCAGTCAGACTGAATAAAACAGACACCAAAAACTTACTAGTGTGTCCCCTTCGCATGTGGGTATCAAAAGCCATTGTGCAAGACTTATTTAGCTGATGTTCGTGATAGTTCGTGAAAGAATGAAAGCAAGAAGAAAGAAAGCACAGTTTTGATGGAGACCAGTGGAGACTGCGCGAAAGTTGAACAGAAGCATATAGTGGCTGTGCAGCTGCGCTACTGAATTCGGTTCTGACGTCATCTAAACTGTTATTGCATACGATATCCAAATGTATGTCCATATGCATGCAAGCAATAATATACAAATGAGACTATGCTGCGTGGAATATATTTTGAAATAAAAAGCCATTAGAAACGGACACTGATGGACATCCCTTCGTCTGGCACGCAAACACGGTCCACCAGGCATGAGCTTGTCGCAGTTCACTTTGGGGTTGACAATAAGGAGTTTGTCTAGAGAGGAATTGTGATCGTTGGCAATATCCCAACAAGTGTCTCCAGGTTGCACGATATATGAGAGGGTCGTTGAAGGGCATGGAACGGGAGCAATGCGTGTGGGTAACAGGACGAGACGCCAGACCAATAATAAGACGACAGCGATAATGAGAAAAAATGGGAAAAGTGTACGATAAGCTCCTCCCCGGAGATTGTACCGGGTACCATTCTACAACCGAATTGAGACAGGGTGCGGGCAGTGACGGTGACAGTGAGAACTTACCTCATCCAGAGCCAACATGCGATAACCGTCAGTGCCGGTAGGAGCAGCTTCCAGGTCACTGTCTTCGTCTACCTCTTGAGGGATGGAAGAAGGTATTTCAGACGCTGTATGCAGGTGTGAGATGTGAGCGCTAACAAAACAGCGTCCGGAGCTTGATACCTAGCGTAAGCTCTCCGAATTCAGAACCCTCTGGCCCTTTGTACACCAATCCTTCACGGTCACGGAAATAATACCGCTCACTGTCGGCGTCATAACCAATTCGCTTTATGCCTTCTGGAAGCCTGTAATCATCCTAAAAAATACTGGGTTAGCTTGTCGAGGACAAAGTCGAAAGTAAGGTAGTACTTCGTCATACTGCGTCCAGCGCCCCATAGTGTTCGTGGCACGCAAAAGGCCAACCAGTGGATAAGTTCTGTTTTCACAAAACAAAGAACCCTTCACAATTAGGATTGAAATGGAGACTGAAGCTGAAGATGTTTCAGCGCCTTCACAAGCAATATAATGCCGCGGAGAAAGCCGAATAACCGTCACTGCCACTGTATGGCGTGGCTAGCGCCCGCTAGGGGGTGTGGAGCTCTAACTCAGCACTACGCAAAAGTTGGCCAAGACGGTATTTCCAATGTACTCAGAACTCATATTCAAAGTTGCCTTACGTGGTGAGACATTGCTCACTTCACCTCGTTGGAACAAAGGGACAGCCTTCACAAAAGAGGAGCGTAATGATTTTGGTCTAACGGGGAGACTCCCTTCTCGCATCAACACCATCGAAGAACAATGCGATAGAGCCTATGATCAGCTGCATTCTCGTGACACTCCAATACAAAGGAACTCATTCTTGCAGAGCCTCAAAGAACAAAACTGGGTCCTTTACTATTCCTTGCTATCCAGGCATCTCAAGGAGTTGACTTCTATTATATACACGCCTACCGAAGTAAGCTCTGGTCTTGGCTCGGATGTTCAAGTGATTGACTGTATTACAGGCAGAAGCGATTGAAAACTACTCTCATCTTTTTCGTCGCAGCGAGGGGTTATTTCTCACATTCCCAGACCAAGACTCCATGGAGGAAGATTTCCTGGAACAAACCCGCGGCAAAGATATCGAGTTGATAGTCTGCACGGATGCAGAGGCCATCCTAGGCATCGGCGACCAAGGCGTTGGAGTAGGCGCATTTCCGTTACTCTCACTTGCAGCTCTTATCATTACCTGACGTCATAGGGAATCGGGGTGGGAATCTACTTATATCTCACGAAAGCGCGTTGTTGAACAGTTGTTCCAGATATCATCTGCCAAATCTGCGATATATACGTGCGTTCGCCCTGCCCTTGATTTATTATCACTTCATGCGGTGACAGGTTATTGGGTGGGATTAACCCGGCGAAAGCGTTCAGTGTGACCCTTGATGTCGGCACTGACAATGAAAGGCTCTTGAGCGATCAGCTTTATGTTGTGCGTGACTTCTAAATCGCCGTTATCGTTCGCTCATCAGACAACTCAGGGATGGCCTTCGAGAAGGGTCCGGGGTGATGAGTACGATAAATTCATCGACAAGTAAGTTTGACGTAACTCCTGGTCCCGCCTCATAGACTTGCAATACCCCCATAGGTTTGTCCAGTTGATCCGCAAACATCATCCACACTGCCTGCTGCACTTCGAAGACTTTGGAGTTACCAATGCTCAGCGACTTCTTGAGCTGTACCGGAATGAACATTCTGTTTTCAATGACGATATGTATGGCTACCCGCTGCTCATGCTTCAATTAGCACTAACGCACAGTAGCCAAGGAACTGGCGCGGTTACACTGGCCGCCTTGATGGCTGCCATTGGGGTGACCAAGTCGAAGCTGGCGGATCAACGCTATGTCATCTTCGGAGCGGGTTCTGCGGGCCTTGGTATTGCAAAACAGGTTCGGGATGCAATCATACTCATAGACTGGCGTGTCTCGTGAGGAAGCCAACAAGAAGTTCTACCTTGTTGATCGATTTGGTCTCATCAAGCAGTCTCTTGGCCCTAACAAGATACGTCCTGCACTACAAGAGTTTGTGCGACCTGATCAAGAGTGGAGCGATATTCCGACTAATGACGCAGGAGAGGTTGAGCTTCTGGAGGTCGTCAGGAAAGTACGGCCGACAGTTTTAATAGGATGTTCGACGAAAGGTGGCGCTTTCACCGAGCGCGTCGTGAGGGCGATGAAGGAAGGTTGCAAGAGACCTATCATTTTCCCCCTCAGCAACCCTAGCAACCTGGTGGAAGTTGATCCGAAGGACGCGAATGATTGGACAGAAGGGATGGCCCTGCTCGCCACGGGCAGCCCGTTCCCACCAGCTAAGATGCCGAACGGCAAAGATTATGTGTAAGCTTGTCATATCGCAGGTATCATGCACAAGCTCATTTGCAACTTACAGCATCGCTGAATGCAACAGTAAGCTTGTTCAATACTCCGTTTGTGCATACTGACCGCTGCTGCTTTCAGATGCTCTTATCTATCCTGGACTTGGATTTGGTTCCATGCTGTCGCAATCCAGGCAAATGACCGACGGAATGATAATTGCAGGCGCACAACGTCTTGCTGCTCTCTCTCCTGCACTCAAAGATCCAGACAGCGGCTTGTTACCCGACTTTCAAGATGCTCCGGCAGCCAATCTCGAGGTTGCAATAGCAGTAGCACAACAGGCTTTTGATGAAGGCATCCAGGGAGTTAGCTGGGGCAGAGAAGAGGTGAGAACCAAGGCAGAAGACAAGCAGTGGAAGCCAGCGTATGGCAGGTATGAGTATGATGAGCAGGGTGCGAAGTAGCCATGGTCTGTTTCGCAACTTCGAGAAGCAAAATGTCTAATTGAAATTCCGCTGCAAAGAAGAAATTCAGCACCTTGGATCTGAGATACCTGCGTGGCCCACCGCGATATTGTTATGTAATTCTTCATCGATATCAAGCCAGCAGGTCTGATTCTGCTCGAGGTTCGTAGAAGTACCTCCAAAATTTGTCACGGTTTCGCGTCTGTCACAAATGTGACTAGACGCGTCTTGGTCCAAGATCAAGCTCGATATTTTTTCCCTCACCAAGATGTCCTTTTCTAATCTTTTTGGGTCGTTCGCTATGGACAGTGACGAGAAGAAATCAGAGCACGTCACGAAGAAGATCAAAATTACCGCCAATAATGGATGGGAGCACGTCTTTGCAAGAGGTGGAATTAAAACGCGCTTTACAAAAACTACCACCGCAGATGCGACAGAATTCCTGAAGAACTATCGTCCCCGAGCACAAAAATAGAGTCTTGAAATACTTATATCATTACCTTTGGATGTCCTATTCGAGGTAATCCAGATCCTTGGTCATATAGTCACTCGAGATAATCATAATCGCGCCCAGATCTTTGGCAGGCTGCTTCCGCTCGACTTACTTCATCTCGCACGCACTACCAAGGCTCTGCGCGCCGTGCTGATGCACCGCTCGTCTACGACCGTGTGGATGGCTGCGCGCTCCAATGCAAATGGAATGCCTGCTTGTGCTAATGACATGTCAGAGCCTGCGCATGCGAGCCTCGCGTTCGATACGCACTGTCACGTAAGTGTTCTAATCATAGCATTCGGATGTATTCGACCCTTCTTACTTAGAATTGTCTCAAACCAAATGTGCGCAGTGTCGACTGGAACCTTCGAGTCAGGTACTGCCAAAAATGCTTTAAAGAGCGGTAAGCTAGATCTTGCTTGATGATGGTGGACTTACTGACTGGCGCTTCAGCACAGAGGTTGTCGATGATAAGTTCAAAAAAGCATATGGATTAAAATTGCACCATTGCTTGTCATTGAGCATGACGCAGAATCGTTAGTTTTCAGTCCATTCACTGGCGCATGTCCTTACTTGATTCTACCTTCAAGGACATGACATTCGCTGTCTGGTTTCAGACAGGGAATTGTTGATCGACGAGTTGTCAAAACTCGGGCCAGAAGAAAGATCTGTCCTTCGAGGAACGAAGAGAGATGAGATGCTCGTTCGAAAGGAGGTATGCCTCCTGTTTTCAAAAGGCTCATTCTTGTTTGTTGAGTGTATGCAGCATGCAACTCTGTGCACGAAATGGATAGAAGGCGAACAACAGAGTAGATGGGATGAACTCGACCATCTGAGAAGCTTACGCTATGACGCGTAAGTCTTGTGTTCAGTTCCTGGTGCTCCCTACTCAACAATTACAGTATCGTGAAGAAGTTGAATGAGCTTGGCTGGGAGGAAGATGTCAACAAGCTTCCAGATCAGCGTACTGCACGAATCTACAAGTTGACCCATTTTGAAGATCATCCACTTGTCAAGCAGCCAAGGCCCTTGACCGATCGCAGTAAGGCTTTTCATTTGCTTTGGACCGTTCGTGTTCCTTTAACGCTGATTTTGAATAGTCTGGCAAAACATCCAACACAAAATGGTTGAATTCATGGGCCAAATGCGCGAATTCCGCATTCAACAAGAAAGAAAACAGCAGATCAGGGAGCGACAGAGCCTCGTCGCAACGATATATAGTGACTGGCAACGGGAGAAAGGGTATCACAAGTATCTCATGCCTACTGCCGCCGATCTTTTTGGGATGCGACAAGTTCGCAATATCGTGGAGTTGCCTGCCCATCTGACCATCACCGTAGAAGATTTTCAGCCCGTTCGTGAGGAGCTATATAAACTAGTCGACACTTGGAAGCGCTGCGCCATTCATGATTTGCGGTCAGATTTACTATGGCGGCTTGAATTTCACCCACCGTACTGGCAAGACCGACTCTCTATTCAATGCGAGAAACTTGCTGCTGCTGTCTTTACGTGCAGAGTATGGCTTTGCGAAGACATTCCTGAGCCTAATGACTCGCCTCAGTACATGTACTTCCCGGAGTATCTTCACCATAGGTGCAATCGGATCCGGCGACGATCATGGGATGAACTTCACCCTCCCAACACGTTTGAAATGGGCCAAGGGTACCCGGGAAGTACTATGCAACGAGAGTGGTCCACGGACGATCTCGAATTCGATAAGAAGGCCTCCCAAACCGTGAAGAACATCCTCCATGCATGCGACTTAAACTGGAGAGTGGCAACAGCGTCGGAGCTCGACGATCTGGACCCTAGGCTGGTCTGCCTAAAATGCAGCTATGGCAACCGCTGTGATGGGGAAAGACCTATGATAGCCCGTTCGTGGCGAGAATCTGTAAGTTGATCTGTGGACTGAGGTAGGATGGCATTGACGAGAGATCACAGGTCAAACATTGCGCTAAGAAGCATTGGAGTGACTCCACTGTGAAATGGGAGAAAATTTCGGACGAGGAGGCTAGAAGTCTTCGCCAGAGCCAGGAGGAAGCCGCCGCGAGCACCACAATACCTCCGCGCAAAATTTGGCGGTGCACTCATTGCCATGACAAGCCTGAAGAACCGGAGAAAATGACTGTGCAGGGCATGACGGATCATTTGGAGGATCAGTAAGTGATTCGCCATCGTATCTCTTTTGACTGATATCGACTCTGCGAAGTCATTCAATAAATCCAATCGACCAAGTTGTCGGAAAAGACTTCGCTGAAGCTTTGGATGTGCCTCCTCCAGCTATTGCTTCTGCAAAGCTGAAGCCGAAAGCTGTGGACCCTCCGCCTTTGAAATATCTCCCAGCACGTTGAGAAAGAAGCTTCAATGATATGTTTTCATGAAGTCACTATTGCGAACCCAAGTATGCAGATATTGCGGTTGGGTTCACGGGCAACTGGTTACCCATAGCTCCAATAAACGCTTGAGTAATTAGCGTCACATGTACGAGCTTGTGGTTACGATTAAATTTATGTAATGCTGTTTACGAAATGATTACTAAGCATTCCCTGTAAGTCCGAGTTCGATGAAGTTCGCACTTATCAAGTTATGGCCACATCACAGGCAGCCCCAGTGGACTCGTCCTCCATGCAAGATGTCACACCAACATTAGCAGACAATGGGACGCCTGAACCAGAGGGGGATGAAATTGTTTCCGAGACCCTTTATATCCAAAACCTCAACGAGAAGGTGAAGATCGACGGTGAGCATCGAAATATACCACAGCTTGGCTATAACCGATCTCTCTTCTTTCTATAGTGCTCAAGGCTTCACTAAGAGGCTTGTTCAAGTCGTATGGGGAGGTGCTGGATGTTGTAGCGCATAGCAACCTAAGAATGAGGGGTCAAGCATTCGTCTCGTTCGCATCCCCAGAGATCGCACAGAAAGCTATGAAGGAAGTCCGTGGCTTCCCTCTCTACTCCAAACCTATGGTACGTATTTCTAAGTTCTAAGCTCGTTCTCCGCTCACATGATTGTCTTAGCAAATTACATTTGCGCGGACGCGATCCGATGCTGTTGTCAAACGATTGGATGCTGCCAACCTTGAACAACACACGTCCAAGAGAGCTGAACAAAAAAGTGGGTTATTCTCGAAAAAGTTTGTTACCGAGTGCTAAGAAGAGTTGAATTGTACAGGACGCACGCGATATTCGAACCCCTTGAAGCAGAAATTCAAGGCTAAGCGGATGGCTGCAGAAAGTTTGTGCTACAGCTTTATATTCACCAGCTACACGCTGAATTATATTCCTCGCAGTTGACGGAGCTGCTGCAGCTCCTGCAGCTAGGCGTCCCAACGTCCAGATGCCAGACGAATACTTGCCTCCCAACAAGATCCTTTTCCTTCAAAACCTACCCGAAAGCGTTACCAAGGACCAGCTTATGGCCCTCTTTTCTCAGTATGTAAAACACCTCTGCGTTGGAAGGCCGTTCTTGACTTCCTCAGGTACCCAAACCTCCACGAGGTTCGGCTTATTCCAACAAAAAAAGACATCGCGTTCGTAGAATACATGGACGAAGGCAGCGCTGGGATTGCCAAAGATGCTCTTCACAACTACAAGCTTGATGGAGAGAATAAGATCAAGGTTTGTGGATACGTTTTTCTTTAAGGACTACTCTCATTTCGTTTCAGATTACATTCGCCCGGAAGTGAACTTGCTTCTTGTATTGTCGTGCCTCGGGATACTGTATCATATTTTAATTGACGCTACTTGAGTCAGAATTCCAGAGTGGTCCCCTGTTATCGCCATGACTGCCTCAAGTCCCCACTTCGCCAGATGATTTCAGGACCAAGATTTCGAAGACCAGCGAATGACTGCGTGATTTAAAAATTGTACTCCGGTCCGCGCAAGCGAGCCGAGAACGCTTTGATGGAGTTTTTCCCTATCTTTCCGCCATCATAATGTGCAGCTGAGTCCCGGACTGCACTCAGACTACCTTTCCGCGTTTGGCCAGGAACCTAAAGGAACACCGTAGCAAGGCCTAGAAGACGTTCGCGATGCACTCGTGGAGTAGTAGAAGCCTTGCTGATCTTGATGAACCAATACCAGCTTTACGGCACATCTAAACTTGATCACCTAGATTGTGTACCTTGGGTTGGCAGCTGTTGGTAGGGGGTTCGGCATCGCGATTGGAATTCATCAAAGCCCTGGTTCATCTTCCTCCTTCTAAAATTCGTTCGATTTTTTTCCAGCATGAATCACGAATCAAAAATGAAACCGAAGACTGTGGTGAGTACGTTCGCCGCGGCGCAGCATGCGTCAAGATTATCATGGCCTCTAGGTGTACGAATCATCAGACGACGAGGAATACTCATACGGTTGGGACGTTATAAAGATCCATGTAGAAGCTTTAAGTACGCGTTGGCAACCAAAGTCGCCGCGAATTCAATTGATCAGTTGCAACTCTATAGACCACTCCCAGTTTCCAACTCAACCATTGGCAAAAGTCCTCAGAGAAAAACTTTGCATTTCGCAGGAGACAACGCCTCGAGCGCATAAGGTGGATATGCGTTCACCAAGTCCTTTGTCGCATGACGACGAGGAGATGCGTGAGATCGACGAAGGTACAGTGTCGAGTTTGCTCAGATGAACATATTATTCACGCCCTCACAGTAGCTCAACGATGTTGGTTATCTCTCCCTAGTCCGCACTTTTATTAATTAGTATCATCCAAACCAGTGATAGAGTCGGACAGTGATTCCGGGTCGGCACCGTCGACCGAACAATCTTCGCTGTTCTCGAGTCGCACGACCTTGATATCGTCTGTTGAACCCACTGGCCTGAAGCGCGCACCAGACTGGTCGCTGCCTACCCCACCAGCGGTTAAACGCAAAGTTGCCTCGTGCGCACCAGTTGTAAGTCATAAAATGCTCTTCCATCCAACGTGTTTTCACAATGCTGCAGGTGAACCTGCCACAAGTCGGAAAGTTCGGTGTCGAATTAAACATCGTTCACATTGCCCACTGCGAGAAGGCTCAGGAAGTCCTTGATCGACATAAACTTGCGTGGGGAACGATTTTCGAACTGGCACGAGGCGTCACTCGTGGCATGTGGACATTCCAAGACATGACGGAGCATCGTCTACAAAAACTTCAAGGTTCAAACGCTCAATCTGCCTGGAAAGTGGCTACCGTCATGGCAGACAAAGTGCCATCTGCGATAGGAGCATCATCAGAACTTTGGTATTGATTTCATTCGCCTCACAAATTGCCAGCTAAACGTATTTGAAAGGCTCGAATATGACCGGGAGCAGGTCGCGATTGTCGAAAACCAAGGTCGCGGTTTGGGAACTATGGGACAGTGGGAAGGAAAAGACCATTGGTACGGAGGGAAGATCCAGCAAGTTGCCCGTGTCGTAAAAGCTGGAACGTCTTTTAAATTCGAACTCGAGAAACCAGAAATTCGGAGATCACATCGATTCGCTCGTTTCTTGGGGTCTCGGCGCATCCTCCAAGTCCGCGTGCCAGATAACCTTACCTATGATAAAGTCGGCTCGGCACTTCGGGAATTCGTAATATCAAGTAAATTCGTGTTGTGTGGCCGCGTCTTCGTACCCTTCCATGCTAAGGAAGGGAGCATGTACCTTTTTGAAACGAACGAGAACATTGATCGCCAGACAAACCTTGGCGATGGCGACAGTCACAGACTGACACTCGACCAGTTCGTGAAATGGCACAACCCTCTGAGTTTGAATTGGAAACAGGTGACTACGTTTTTGTCCGCATTATACAGCTCTGATGCGCTCCTCGAGTAGCCCATTAGCAAGTGGTCTACACGATGGGCGCTCGGCCTATCGACGTCAGTGCCAACAATTGAATTCTCTCCAGGAAACATATTTTTCATCAGCGACCAACGTAGCATTTCCTCTAAATCCTGAGCTATGAGGCACTGACTGCTTGGGTATTGTAGATGCTGTGGACTGGGGCAAGGGAAAGCCCCCAGCCGAAAAAATCATGACTGATGGGTGTGGTTATATCAGCGGTGCGGCCTTGACGGCCATCATGCGAGTGATGAAGTATTCGAGTAGACCGACCGCCGTACAAGGACGCATTGCTGGTGCAAAGGGAATGTGGGTTCTGCACCCAGATCCCGCGCATCAAATCGCCGATGGACCGCCTACAATTTGGATACGTGATTCACAAAATAAGATCAATCTTGGCTCGCTACACAAGGTCGATAGCGCGCACAGGATTTTCGACCTCCTTGCGCCATCTCGGGTAACCGGGCCAAGCCGTCTGTCGAGCCAGACGCTCGTCAACTTGGCGCATGGCCGTGTTCCCCTGCCTGTTCTGAAGGATCTCATGGCAGATGGGCTTCACGAGGAAGTCCGTCAGCTGACTGAATGGAGTGGACCGGACAGCATGCTTATGGTCTGGCGAGCTGTGGAGCAAGCCGGCCGTGTTGTAACATCGAGGCTGCGGCGGCGCATTGCTGGCCAGGCACGAGCGCTTGGTCTTGGTCAACTCCGACCCAACGAAGAGCTCGCTGCCGGAATTGATGATAGCGACGATGTCGCAGTGAGCCCATCGCTGGGTAACTCGGTTAATCGGGGTCGCAATCCTTACAGTGGTGAACCGCTGACTCTACACGAGTCGGTTCTCGAACTCCTGCAGGCCGGTTTTCATCCTCTTAAGCTTGACCGACTTTTTTACAAACTTGAGTACGTGGTGACCCAAGTCCTCGACGACTACATTGAGAAATTCCACATTCCGGTCAAGGAATCCCTCGAAGCATATATCGTACCGGGCGAGTAGCTTCTTTCGTGGTCATTTTTTCTTAGCTCATCTTGCGGCAGATCCGTATGGGGTCCTCGAGGAAGGGGAAATACATTTTCGTTCTTCAGAACTCATCACCGACCCCGAAAGCGGTACCCAGATGGATACCGTGACAGGGTCAGTTTTGGTGAGTACTTTAGTTCATTGCAGTGAACTGTTCTGAGGTGTGGATAAACAGGTGTGGAGGAATCCCACAAGACTGCCCTCCGATGTTCAAAAGGTGAGGAAATCAATACCCCATCAGATGGCTTATCAAGCATGGATCAGGTCACTGCCATCAGCCACCCAAAATTGGCTAATTACTTCGATGTCATCGTGTTCCCTGTGAGAGGGGAGCGCTCGTTGGCGAGCTACTTGGGTGGAGGAGGTAGGCACCTGTTTCCATCCTCACTTATCACCTGACGTATTCATTCTGTAGATTATGACGGAGGTCAGTTTGCATCTTATATTTTTATCATTTAATAATTGCTTTCAAAGACACGGTCACGTTGGTCTGGTCCAAACGCCTTGTTGAAAGCTTCAATACCGCACCACTGTGTACGGCGCCTGCGGGTTTGAGCGACGACTTTGAGAGAGAAGTTGAACATGTTAAGGATTTTAACCGACGAGTATCCAAGCTCTCTGCAAAGGAGGCTCAAACCGCGTTCCAGAAGGTCCTCCTTCTTGGACTCGCAGAGACAAAAGTCGGATTATATTCGAAGTTCCATGACCTTGCTGTGTATGAGCGCGGCTATGCAAGTGCTGCCGCCATTCGACTGGCATACATGTGAGAATTTTCAGTTTATTGCTATGGAACTCGCCTCATGTTATGTGGTGCAGGTTCACTACCTGCCTTGATGCGAGCAAGACGGGGCTGCGGGTCAAAGCTCATGTCTTCGAGGAAGATCGCAAATCTTGTGGGAACCGCAAGCCTTATTACATGGTCGCTCTCGAACAGAAGACCGAGGGTCAAGCGGTATCGAAGCGCAAGGGCTCGACTCCATACATTCTTGATGCCCTTGTTGATGAGGGCCGTCGCCTCCGCGACGATTTCCTCAAACAATATTCCATCCTCCGGAGTTCTTCCACCAAGACGGCAGACCACGACCTCACCTCCCCTTACCTTTCTGCGTCTCGTAGGGCAACGCAAGCTTCGCACACGGGTTTTCACATTCTGCAAGACAACTTAAGCGCTGTCAAAGCCCATGTCCAGAGAGCATATGGGGATTGGCAAGCCGCCGTTGCTCTCCAGAAGAAGGCTTCGGAAGGGAGGGGGTCTTCGGATCCCAAGTCACAAGCGATCCAAAAATCGGTGCAACACTTTGCGCGGCGGCCAGAGGTTTTGTTTTTTTCTGACGAGGAACTCAAAATTATCATGGCATCCTACGCATACAATCTTAGCAGTGCATTCGGCTTCTCCGTTGCCTTCGCAGAGCTCTGCGCCATCAAGGCACGAGTTCAAGGTGCTGTGCTTTTTGCAGATAGGTTCGCAGAAGTGATGTGTATTCCTAACAATATTCTTCGAGCCCTTTCACAAGCACAGGATGACGTGGATGATTGAAATTTTGCGTCTTTGTCGGTCGTGATATATACTTCGCCATATAGCCCATATTTTTTCTTTTTTAATCTTTGTTCATTGTCCTGTGGGGTGGGACCCTATGATGGACACTACGTTGATTTGTCGTATAGCACATACTTGCCGTGACCATATCTTCATCCTACTATCTTTTCAATTCTCTCGATCTTACATGTATATGTTGGCCACTATCTTTGTACTACGTAACGACAATCGACACGCCCAAATTTTCCCATAGCGATTTCGAGCAGGCCATTGAAACGCAACAACGGGTATTTGCTGCGAAGTTGAGACGTTCGACATCGATATCTGCATCTCAACCCAAAAATTTCGACACAACATTGACCTCCACAAGGTCCATCTTCCGGTGGCGTACAGCAGAGTGTTCTATAGTTGAGTATGCGCAATTGCAGTGGTAACTCGTCGGTGTTGACGGATAAATATTTTGAGTGCTCCTCCAAACGAATTGAATCTCCTGCAGTCGATATCCCTTTCATTGATGAAGAATGCAGTAGTTTCTGAACTACTGGTGCCTCAGGCCTCAGACTTGACTGTTGTGTTGCAGATGCGATGGACCATCATCCATAACTCAAATCAGATAAAGAGAGCGCAAGGCATTTCATTGCGATCATCATACATTGCGCTGCAGTTATTGAGCGTCATAAACCGCGATAGGGCCTTAATGTGCATTTCCATCCGCCGACAGTGTACGGATGAGCCACTTGCAGGCGATGACCTTCCCCTTGGTGACTATGACGGGCGTAAAAACCATCAGATACCAGTGTCGAAGGGTGTCGAGCGTGTCATCCAAGGTTTGACTTAGCTTGTGGGAGCGGATTGACACATTGTGATTGGGGCAAATTGAATGGCAGTTGCGCCCGTCAGATGAGCACACCAAGTACCGCTTATTCGGTTAATCCCGAACCGGAAGGCACTGTTATCTATCTCTTCGTGCATGCTAGCTGCTAGCATTGTTTATGGCTCAGAATGCGGAAGCACGAAGCCTAGAACCATGAATCACTCACACCGATACGTAGCCCTCGGAGCACTAGCATCTCTAACTAGAAAGTCTATGTGGGACGAACTCGCTGTTAAATCGCTTTGTCGACAGAAGACACAGTTTAGCTGGGACGACCCCCGAGGCTTCCACTAGTATTGTTCGGTCGCAGCGATCAAGTTGCAGGAATAGCTCTTCTCCTTGCGTGCGATGTTGGCATAATAACAGGAGTCCAATGTAACGGCAATCGATCGATGATGTGGGAATATACAAGATCCAGAGTGGACAGCGACTGGTTGAACAGAAGATTTGATCTTGCTTCTCCCTACGAGAGACTAAGGGCAACACTGAGCGCTGAACGTTGAACACCGAACGACAGTTTTGTGATGGACTGATAGTAGTAATTCAAATTGCCAGTGATAGTGGCGCGATCATAGCAGGTGTTTTGATCTGTTTTATACGGTAGTGCTAGAGTGGCCGAGTACTACCGTGACCAACCGTACTACTAGGTACTAGTATCCCACAAGCAGCCAATCACCCCTGCATGCATAGCTGCCAGTTTATTTCTATCCTTGGTTGATTTGTTATCGCGGGTGTGAACTCAATCAGACGGTAAGTTGACCTTGGACTCGGCGCGCTGTAGCTATTCTCGGAGGCACATCATGACTTCTGAAGTTCTCCAGTTTACTCCAGCTTCTCACTCAATCGTGATCATGCAGCACGGACGCGAAACATTGTGACAAACCGCGGCACAGTAGCTGACCACCCAGTCTCCATAACCTCGAGGAGTGACTCGGAGGGACTGGAGCGTCTACAAAACTGTTAACTGGGTCAGACTCAAGTGCTAGTTGGACTGACGGTTATATTTAAGATGTCACGATGCGATCATCTCGTCAAAATACTCGGAAGTGGAGCTACGGCGCGCAAATATATCCAGGGGCTCTGCTGTCATGTACTGTTTCAAACAACGCATTATGCGGGAAGTTAGTTCTCCAATCACGTATTGTGCCTATGCAAGAACTTGATAATCGAAGTATATCCTATAGGGTCCATTCCTCCCAGAACGGAGCATGGCAAGAATCCGTCCTGTGTATGTATGTAACAACCTCTTTTGAATGCCCTGGGCTTCTTATAAGCTATATCGCGTGGATTGGACAGTTCAGGCGTCTTTCGCCGGTTCTTCCACTGCCCCGCTCATTATCTTTGCGATGAGTATTGGTCTAATTTACGGAGCCATGATGGTCGGTGGCCTGCTTGCCTTCGGGAGCGTGATCAATCTTGATGCCAAAGTATGATGTTTATCTAACGGAACTCCTCACAGCTTGTCAGGTTGCGTTAACATGCAATTCATCGTGTATTTCCGGGTCTATTTTCGCGAGAGTTGGCGTACTAAGTCATTGGTACGGAACTTTGTCTTATCAAGTCTGCACCTTTTTAATCATCTCACAAAGGTTATTGTGATATGGTACGTTCCAGTGTCGTGATGTATGCGAGACGAATGCCAATGGAATTCAGGCTACTTGACCTGTCTCATTCTGCACTCGTTGCAGTCGCCCTTTGGGATTCCATCATTGCGACCTATGGTGATCTTAGTAAAATTGACACAATCCCCTGGTATGCGTGGTGTCATCATTTACGATCAGCTGGAAAATTCATCGATTATCAGGTGTATTGGTGTGAGCAATCACGTTTTAGATGTTTCGTACTGGCATTAAAGCGGTTCCATATAGCCTACGATCGAGCTTACTGTGCGTTCTCACACGTATGGAGCTTCATAATGCTCACTACTGGAGTATTCGCCAGGCTTTGATTACTTTCCTCGTTCAAAGGTTAGCTATACCATATGAGGAAATATGGTTCTGACTCGAGCTTCAGCTTCTTTGCGTACCGAATCTATAAACGTTTCGTACATTTCTTTGGTTTTGCGTTTCACACACTGATGCCGCTAGGAAGTGCAAAATAAGAAGCTCAGCGTAGCGATTCCGATTGTAGGTTTTATGTTTGTGGTTTTGCTACTTCAGTGATGAGATTTCCGTTTGTAGGTTGCGCTCTCTTTTGCTCGTTTAAGTGGGTGCGCTTTAGCAATGCAATAATGTGAACTTATTCTGATGTCTCACTTCAGTCATGGCTAGCGGTAAGTCATGAAGTATCGCACATGTGATTCTTCTAAATCACGCGCTTTCTCAAAACTTCACCAGTCACAAATAGCGAGATGTAAGCAGGTGTTTAAAATCGGATTTGATAGCCACTAAAACATATTTTCTGCAGGCTCAAATTGAAATCATATACAACATTCTTTCAACGTAATTTCTCTCGTCTGCAGGTCGTGGGCAGCTTCGCAGTATTGACATTCGGATAGGATTTTCTTGGGTCTTCACTTTTGGCCTTTTGCTTTCAGTAATCGTGGATATCATGATCACAACTTTCCTGTGCTACTTCCTTCGCAAAAATCGACCAATGTTTACAGAGTAAGTCATTATATGGCCTTAGCAGTGTAGCTGGTGTTCACTCAGCTTGTAGTACTATGCGTATAATCGACACCCTGACATTCTGGACAATTCAGAATGGCTCGATGACCAGGTATGTCATCTAAGCGCAGGCCATAAACCATATCCTGACGCCACCTTAGTGCTGCGGCCATTGCAACATTGCTTTGCGTGAGCATCCCTAATGTTTGTTAAGTTTCGATCACTCAAATACCACAGTGGAAGATCATGCCTTCAAACCGCATATTCTTAGGTATTCACTTTGTTGTAGCAAAATGTAAGCCATTTTCAGATTATCGTGAACATATCTGATCTGGATATTGTTGGAGTAGTATATGCAAATTCACTTTTAGCAACGTGAGTCACACGTTTGACGCGGTATTTGTGGGCTGCAGTTTAATCTAGTGTCATAGCCTCAATGCTAGAAAGCAAATATGGAATGGAAAGCAATACACCCCTACAAACAATCAACCTATGCCAATCGTCTTTATGGAGCATGGACCTGATTCTTCGATCACGCAGCAGGGATCGGTAAGCACCATGGTCCATCACGGTGGAATGATATATTGCATCTTACACAACCACAGCTGCGAGTGAACACTCCCCAGCCGAAAGCAGTACATCAGCGGGGGAAATTGGTGTGTAACTTTGCCACATATTTTAAACATGACCTTTCTGATTGTCATAGATACAAGTAAATGTTGAACAGATTGTGGAGTCCAAGGGCGATGGTTGTATGGAGATGGATATGACAGACTGTGACATGAAAGATAGCCCAGTCTGATGTTCTGTAGTTCTACCATCAGTACTGATGACACCCTCATGATCATTCACGACATGTATTTGATAATTAACTATGCTATCTTACCTTACTTAACATGCGTACCCATCTATTCTCATTTACTATATGCAGCCCCTGAGTTGCATCAGTAGCGTAGTAGTCAGCCAATTAAAATCGTTTATCGTTTACCATCGTGTACCTACCAATGTTAACCTGGAAGTTTCTACGTATCCTTCATCAAGGACTTCAAGTCATCAACCTAATTTTCCATATCATGCAAACCCTCGGATTTCAAAAACTAATGACGTTAGCTACATCTAATAATCAGTGCTATCACTTATAGGCTGCCGTCTTCTATATGAGACATGCGCAGATAGATTCGGTACGACTCCCTCCCCAAATATGAAGTTTGGCGGACGCGATGTCCATCCATCGCCAATTCTAATGTCGTAGGTAGATACCATATACGCAAACATGACTTTCAGCTGGTAAGTGAGCAAGAAACGTCCAGGACTGAATATAACAATTGTGATTTGAGTGTCAAAACCTCAAGAGTCGATGGTGATCTTTCACTTACCACAAATGTTTCCCGTAACCAAAAAACAACCACTGGGGTGTGATAGTGGTCATTTTGAGTTCTGGATTGTCCGAAAACCTGAAAGGTCTGAATTCGTCGGGGGCCTCATATGCTGTGCTGTCATGGTGAAATGGCGGCAAAGACACCGCTACGGTACAATCCTTGGGGAGGAATGTGCCATCGGAGAGCGAGAAATCATGCGTCGCCTGCCTAAAGAATCCCACTGGCAAATAGTTCATAGCATAGTCGCAGGCAAGTTTAGATGAAAACGCACAAGATGATACGCCATTGATCCTGGCGCTCTCCCTCAGGAAACTGTCTATCTTGCTCATCTTCGCTACGGACTGTATATTCCAGCCATCAAGTTGTACGATGGGGTCAACTTCATCCCGCAATGCCTGCGCAACCTCAGGGTTTGTGGCTAAATGATATAGGGCATGGGTAAAGGTCTGCAGACAAGTTAATGATCGTTGGGCTCTGAAGTATTTCTTACATTTGAGGGTGTCTGGGGTGTGCTGTCAGATAAACCGTTAGGAAAGATATCAACACATACAGATGCAACCGCAATGGTGAAACCAAGCAGACGGGTCGTAAGGTTTCTCAACAAACTATCTTCACCTGCAGATCGCCTTACGAGTCGCGCGAGGAAGTCGATCTACGGGGAACGCAGTCAGCGAATTGGTACGCAGCAGCAAATTTCATACCTTCTGCTGGTTTGGAACAGAATATTCGTCCACTTCGCCCATGCAAGCCTCCACTGCAGGACCCAACAACATAGTCGCACGATCAACATTTGCCTTGAGGTTGCTAGCCATTCTCACAAAGAATCTGAACTCGTTCTGAGTTTTCATTTTCATTTGTGTCTTTGTGTGACCTACGGGAATGTCCATGATGGCACAAGACGTCTGATCACACTCGATATCGCCACATCCTTGTGAATCTTGGCCACTAAGGAACACCACTCGGAGTTGCGGCCTGCAAAACATAGTGGGAATCTCGAACGGGACAAACCGTATCACATACATAGGGGATAGCCAACAAAGAATCGTTGCCATGTCTGCACCATTATTCGACTTACGGTGCCCAAAGCGGGGATAGAGGTCCAATCTGCTTGATGTTATTCATCGCATCGTCAACTGTAGGTCACTTGCATCCTCACCATCACCCTCATTTCCTAAAACGTTCTCGAGAGACGCGAGCAACTCGTCTTGAACTTCGCCACAGATTTTGGTTGCATTTCTAGCAATATGACTCTTGAGTAGTTCGGCAAGAAGATCATGATCTGGACTGCCGACGTTAATCTCTAATGTATCGTCAACACCCATGATCTCAAGAGCTGTGTCAATAGTTGTTAGCTGAAGAGACGACAAGGGTCTCACATCTTTCATAGCCTCGCGAAATGAAAGGTCTTCTTCCGCGGCATTCGCAATTTCCACCATGTGCTGAGGATCACTGAAAACTACCGTCCAGCGCAACATAGTTGCGACCTTAAACGGCCTATTACCATACTAGTATTGTGCGTCATTTGCAAGCCGAGATGGATGAGAAATGGATATACCTTTTCGTAACCCTCCTTGAGGACACCTGGTGCGTCTACAAGGAATCTGAATGCGCCTACGTAAAAGTTGCTGAAACAACGAGACGGGCCGAAGGAGCAGCCAACAGTCGGGAAATCATCTAACTGTACAGACAGCATCAGCTTGACAACTCCAGTAAAATATAGGACTGCCTGCATTTTGGGCCCTGTGTCTTTTGGAAAAGAACACCAGAGCAGGGATGACTCCCGAAGTCAGTAGAAGGATGATTCTAGGTGAGTGACACATGAGAGGAGTTCAGGACATCACTCATCTAAGGTTTAAGAATAACATTCATTGTATGGGATCAATAACCCGGTGGAAACAATTGTCGTAAGGGAGATAACTTTGATCTCCTTTGGAAAGGAAAGAGCTTCAAATGCATCAGATAAGTATAGGACGCGAACAGACTACCCTCCGTTTCGATGCGCGCGTTTCACTGTCCTGGATACGAGCCGGTTACTAAAGTCATTAATTCCGGCTGGAGCCTGGAGGGGGCCGAAAAGGAAGACTTATCTATCAGGATATCATCGCATGATAACGTAGCTTCAAAACTTGTGGCTGGAGACGCAAGAGCAGGTAACGGTAATACAGTATGCACCGCGAAAGATGTATTTTGCAGAAGTTTTCAACACTCTGCCGAGAGGGGGTTCTAGACGTTCGAAGTTATACCTTAAAGCGTTTCATTGAAGTTCCACGCATCAATGCGTGGAGCAGAAGTTGGGAGCGATCGATTCCGCGCATAATCAATGTTAATATTGAATATTGAACTTTGACCTGGTCCTAGTATGATCCGGACTTCGAATTCCTGCAGCTTATTACACAGATCTCTGGATGAACCGGCTTGCACCTTAAATTTCTCATAATAGCATCGTAACGGCGCTCGGTCACGCCAGTCCACAACAACAGAAGTGTATTTTGCGAAAAACACGGGGCACTGTGGAGCATTTGCGGTAGATAGATAATCGTTGTCAGTCAAGTCGTAAGTATGAGTCAACGAGGACAACGCTCAAAGTTTTGCAACGACAGCCCATCAGAACACGGCACCCGGTAATTAATAAGGGAAATGATTTCCACGCACCAACGACAGACGGGCCGACGGCATTGAGACCCTTTCCTACCCTCTTCCACTGAAGTCCGTGTATATCGAGGATTCCAAGTTTCCCAACATATCTGCTTTCCTATTGGTATTAGAGGCCGATCATGCTCCACCACTGTTGGACCCTCGTTACTCGTGTATACACTAAAGCTGTACCATGCGGGCAGCAGAGCTTTGTAAACAGCGGCTTTAGTACTACCATTCTACAGAATGCGCACACGGCGAACATGTCGTTGGCCTGACGGTGTACAATTTAGGTGACTCATTTCCCTTGTATCCATTATCAATTTGAAACATAAGATAACGCCATGAGACCGCTACCTGCCTCATGCAGATGTTTAATCTGCGATTGTAAGCTTTCCAGTCACTTGTGCTTACGCTTCCGCGAATAGCACACGATCATCACATTGGACGTAGAACTTGGGTGAGAGATTCGATGACCACTGCCAGTACAGCTCGCACGCACAACCCCTAGCTTATCCATTGACCTCATCTACCTGTTTATGAGTAGGGTGCCGACCATAATGCGACAGCTCATTATCGCTGCATGTGTAAAATACACGGAACCTCGTCGTCTGCGTATTGCGCTGCAATCATGACTCATTTCCCTTGTATCTAGTACTTATTATCAATTTGAAAGATAAGATAACGCCATGAGGCCGCTGCTCGCCCCATGCAGGTGTTTAATATACGATTGTAAGCAACTCAGTCACTTGTGCTTACACTTCCGCGAATAACAAATGGTCGTCACGACGTAGAATTTGGCAGCTTGGGTGAGAGATGACCAACCTACCACTACCGGTACAACTCACGCGCACGACCCTCCAACTTATCTATTAACCTCATCTACTACCTTTTATGAGTAGGGTGCCGACCATAGTGCGACAGCTCATCGTTGCATGTGTAAAATACACCGAACCTCGTCGTCTGCGTATTACGCTACAATCGCCTGTCGGAAGGCGTTATGCCCTACCTCGCACACACCGTGTGAATGCTAGCATATCTTCTGCATGTAGGCGAAGACGGTGGCGCTCTCAGCATTCATTGGATGGAATTTAGAATGGAACTAGACAATGAAGCGGGGACACGTGAAGCACAGTGAACAACCAATGCCGGTATCGGTGCGGACGTGTATTGGCACACATGGTTCCAAAATTGCTCCCAATTTCAAGTTATCGACTTCCCTCGTCCAGCTGAATAATAATTTGCTGGGATGTAGTACTTTAAAATGGACGTCAACGAACGATATTTGTCTATATATAACAGCGAGCTCCGCATATCTTCGCACAGCCCCTCGGGTTCGGTGATCCATGATCCATGATCCAGAACCTAGCGTATTAGGTATTAACTCAGGAGTTCAATTAACATTCGCGCCTGGAGGTTAATTCGTAACTCAGTGGTGTGACATATGGTAAGCCAAACAAGTAAGTATAGTACTACATAGTCCTAGCTATCAACATGGGTCAATTATTAATCGAGGTTAACCTGTATCTAATTGCTGGGAGTAAGGAGATAAGAGAGTCAATAAGGCATTGTGAAAAGTAATGATCGTAAGCATATGTCCAATGAATATCATACAGTGTCAGCGTTTGAAAGTTCAATGCTCTCAAGTATCTCAGACGTTAACCAGAACCCATCCCGTGGCGGCACCAAACGCGCCCACAGCTAAAGCGCTCGTCATGCCAACGAGACTGCCACTCCACAGCTTAACGGGGCTGGCGCCATTAAAGTTGATATACGTGGGCGTCGGCGTACCGCCAGAACCGTTAAATCCATCTCCCCCAGTTCCACCACCAGTTAAGTTGGCGCCATTGGGCTAAAAAAAATGATGGTCAAGGCGAACTACGTAGCTTGAGGCTGCGACTTACTCCAATAGGTCTCGAGTTATCCGTGAATGCGCAATCCGAAGGACTGACACAGGCACGACCCGGCAATGGGATCCCAGAAAGGCGTTGAGCAGTTGGCAGGCACTACAGAACATCTTCAGCGGAGGGTAATAAGTAACAGTAAAATTAGTTACATCTGTATCTCATCTGTTGGCCCGTTGGGACTTGCTGCGGCGGGTTTGGGTTTGAAGGCGACACCTCCACTTGCGGGCAACCATACTAATTCGCCGATTAAGTCTAAATGAGTACCACGCTAAGCACAGGCAACTTACGCAAGTGAAGAAAGGGAAGTCGGGGAAGTCACACTCTTCCAGGAGACCAGCTTCGTTCTGAGGAATACCATTGCAGATTTTCAGAGACGGGTCAACCTGGGGAGTCGGGCACTTCAAAGGCTCAAAGGAATCGAGTTCTGAGACGGGTACAGGGTTCCGGACCCAAGCAAGAAGCTGCTCGTTCGAAACGATCCAGACATCCTGCTGCATCTGAACCCAATCCAGGTATTCATTTATCATCTGGATCGTGCTGTTTGGAGGGTCAACACCGGGATACGTGGTCTATATATAAGTACAACATTAGCCAATATTGGGATATTATTGAACAGAAATAACCTGCCGAAAGATGAATGGGATGGGTGTAGAGACCAATTGGTTGCCTATTACCAGTGTAATGAGCTGTAAATGTATTTTGCATGTACTCAAATGTGGCAGTGTCATTAACGGAACTGGCCCCGTTGGCAGTATCTAGCCAGGGGTCCATGAGGTGCGGTCCGTCAACCCCGAGGTTGTCAAAGAAAGCATACATAGGGATCTCCCAAAGACCAGGAATTTTAGGCAGGCCCTTACATATACCCTCGACAGTCAGACAGTCATTTGCAAGGCCATTGTCAAGCGTGTAAGGCCAGTACGCATCGGTACCTGGGTCTGTGACAGGAATTGAGGAGGCGGAGGAAGAATCATAAGTAAAATCAACGTTCGCAAGGAGCTGCAAAGTCTGAGCGGTATAGTTCAAGTAAGGAGCACGAAAACCTTGAATGGCATCGAGCGGGATACCAGCAAGTGCATTGAGAGCAATAATGTTTCCGTTGATCTCATCCGCCGGAGGTGAACCAACATGCGTCATCCTAAAACCAATGATCAAATGCACCAAGGACTAGAATGATGTACATACGTATGATCAGCAATTTCGTTTCCAGCTACGTACCAATCGGTGACGAGCGTATAGTTGGTATAGTTGAGAGACGTGAAGTAGGTCATCTTGATAGGGCAACCGTTCGGATTCTTCCGTTGAGCAAGGAACTGATTGACAGAGTCGATAGTATAGGACTGAATAGCATCGTCGGCAGTGAAGACAACGAATTGCGGAACGTCCGACTGGAGCCCACCCGTCAGAAGTGACACATGGCGAAAAAAATAGGTCAACAACATACGGGAGAGAGACCGCCTGGGGGACTCGTGCTAGCACAATTGCAATTGGGCAACTGGCATTGGGTAGGGTCGCACGAGTAACCAGCGGCAGATGAACTGCTGGTTGGGCCAGATATGGAGCCGTCTTGAGCGGTTACCACCTGGCACCTGCAGTGCTATACCAAGCACTGACAGCAGCGCAAAAATCCGCATCTCTCTGAACAAAGGAGATGGACCAGCAGTACTGGTGTGATCAACGAATGGAAAGAGAAAAGAGCGAAAATGCAAGGAAACGTGCTAGTGGTGAAGTAACTTATATAAATTTCGGCGGGGAGGCGAAAAAGAATTCAACTAGATGACAAATATTTCGTTAACGCTACCATATTGCCTTTTACCGTTCGTCCTTGTGCGATGCGAAGACCAGGGACGTAATGAACCGCTGGGAGTGCCCATACTTGTTGTTGCACCTGCAGATCATCATCGAGGTTTGACATGAAGAAATAATGATCCGTTCCCGGGCTGTTTGTAGACAAAGCTTATTATAGCAAAAAACACTTGGCACGGGGATAGTAATTAACCTCCCGCGAAAGTCATGCATGTCACTCACTGCGTCGCTGCAGGTTTTCAGAGAAGCTCAGGCTGGGATTCTGCTGAGATGTGCCATTCAGATCTACAGTTGAACACACTGCAATCTGCACACCTGGGCAAGTCGTCGAATTATCCTCAGGCGGACTATTAATAGATCACAAGTTCGCTGAGTTATGTAAGGACCAGTGGTTAAACATCACGTGATGCGTGTCTTTGAAATGATGTTGTAAAATTTTGTTGTCTTTTCTCAAACGCACTCAAGTCAAATTGCAGACCAGACTTATACGATCACGCTGGTCTGCGCCAAAGTAGGGCGGATACGAACGCTTGCTCGTCTTAGTGCTTTTACTTTTTTCTCCCGCTTTCTCTAGGAGTTGAAAGCAGGCCGGTGGTTCATACAAACATCTCTCCTTGTAACCACTCGTTAGCAGTGTATGTATGTAATCTGGATATAATGTCATCAATGGCTGCGAAACTGTTGTGCTCACCGATCTGCCTTGTAATCTAAGATACCAATGGTGGATTACTTTGCCAGACTTTCGAGTATGATCAAGGCAACTTTCCATCAACAACAGGTTGACCACTCTAATAACGCTCGTGTTACCTGTAGCATGCCAGCAATTTCCTTGGATAATCAGACCAACGTTAGGACTCGTTGGCGAGTGCGAGCGTGACTTTTCGGTCTTGATCAATATCATTTGTGTGCAGACCGGAGTCGACTGGTCGGTGGATAAACGTTACAAAAGTCCTTGACGTCATGACTCGGATGTCCGTCTGAACTCAAGGCTTCTCCGTTTGACGTCACGCTGGTTGGAGAGTATAAAACAGACAAACATACTTCGAGCTTCAATTACCAACTTAACAATTTCCATCACTAAAACTCGACAGAACCACACGATCAAAATGTCACCACGTTCAGGAGCTATGATGTCCAACGTCGGGAATCCTCAGGTATACGAAGCGAATGAGCAAAGGTAGGTCCAGAACCGTCAAGCGCATTCACCATATCTGATAGGTTCAGCAGAACGTCAAAACAGACAGACCAGAATCCGAAAAAGAAGTATGATGAGGGGCAGGAACACGCACACCTGGATATCGATTCCAAGTATGATCCTAGTCTTCAGGCAGCAGTCCAAATTTACAACAGACAAACAGAGACGAACGGAGCATAGGCAATAGACTAGCTGCTGCCATCAAGCACTCACGTAGTGAAGAATCATTGAACCCCTTGGTGGATCCTAACGTCAATCCTCTTGGACCAGCCACTTCTCATGGAAATGAACCATCGAAAGGAGCCAAGGTAGACGCAGAACTCAAAGCCGAGGAAGAGGAATTATTGAGGCGGAAGGGGAAGGCGTGATTGTTTCTGTGACGATCATGTGTAAAACTCATCTCACTTGGCATGCTGCGCTGCAATTGTACGCTATATTCAGGACTGGAATCTGCAGTTTGAGAAAAGACAAATCGCTGCAGACAACAATTGAAATCACCTTCGCTCACTGAGTACCACATGTACGATCCCTGTCTAACGTCATTCCTCTGCGTTCTCTTCCTCTCCTTCGTCGTCGGCTTCAGTTTTTACAGACTTCTCTTTTCCAAGTTCCGTATTTCCTACTGCATCCCTCCAAGCAGTCAACTCTTCTCCGAGTTTAGTGCGAGCTTCTGCAATCGATGCTCGCAGAGATGCATAATATCTCTTCAGCTCCGAGTCAGCGTCCTCCTTCGACTCCAAGTCAGGCAGAGATGTGATAGAAAACCTATGAGTCGTCTCCTGCGAGAGGGACGGAGGAGTCACTGTAGATGGCGGCGGGACAATTTTGTAAGTCACCGTGAGTTCCCTGGACCGAACATCCATCTGAATTGATTATATGGCTTTTGTAAGTAGGTCCTAGGATGCGTCGAGTCCCGACTAATCGACAGCTCGAATGCAACAACATCTAGCTCTTAAGATCTTATCTTATCTCCGGTGATCATAAAAACATTTCAAAACAACGTTCCAAACGAGTTGTTCTCTTTCTCCCAGCTTGACGTCTTCCACCATGCTGTTCCCAATGCTTCCCCTTGTTCAATAGCAACGCAGGCTCTAGTTATAGCTTATAGAGAGCCTGCGTTGTATTTAGAGACTAACATCATCTTTTTCCAACAAACATAGACGTAGAAGTTTTTCGCTATCGGGACCATCTTCTCTGGGATCATAGGGTGACTCGGATATAGATCACTGTGCACATAGACTCGGTGTACCAATACCCCTACTAGACTGTCTATCAAGGTTCCGTTAATCAAGTGATATCGTTATAATCGACATCGTATCCAACGTATACCATATATCCTATCCAGACGAACAAACCATGACCTACTTCCGCGCTCCAACTTCCTTTCTTCCACCACTCTCTATACTCTCCACCCACACCACCGCCTCCATGCAAGATGCCTTGCAAGGTTTGAAGGATATTTACTTCCCCGCCGCAGAACCTCCTCCGAAGAGGACGCAGTCAATAAATGCTGTACCTGCACTGAAGCAGGACATATCTGACACGGTACACGTGCCTCGCCCAAAGCGGACGGGACGCTTGAATCATAGCGATGGCGTTCCGGACTCCGGCTATGCCTCCGAAGAAGACGAGGCGGAAATGGAAGGAGATTTAGAAAGCGAAGCTGAAGGCTTGGACCCTGACGTCCTGCGTTCTGACGAGCTCGAACGAAATTTTGCTATCAGATGGCTTACTGGCCTCATAAAGCGATCTGATATATGGATGTACGCATTCGATGGCACCCCAGAACAAGAAGAGCACACACGTCCAGCTGTTATAGAAGAAGCAAGCAAGCTTCTTGCACGTTTTTCCGGCGACGATGAGCAGCAAGAGGATGCTCTCACACGACAATTTATGTTTCCTTTTGGTGCCGGTGGCAAGCCTATCACAATTGAGCTGAATGATGCTCCACTTACGCTCACGGATCATACTTCCGTTGGTCTGCAAAGTTGGGCAAGCGCTATCATTTTTGCTGAACGCATTTGCGTGAATCCTACTCGATACATGAGCATCCCACAAGGGGCTGCTCCCTTGCGCGTTCTTGAGCTAGGTGCAGGCACCGGACTTCTCAGCATCGCTACCGCACGACTTCTCGATCGCATGGGAGCTGATGCCACAATTGTGGCAACAGACTATCACTCCGCGGTCCTCCATAACTTACTGCAGAATGTGAAGACCAATAATGTCTCCGTTCAAATCGAGTCACTGGACTGGTCCAGACCACCTCCACTTGAGCCCTACGATGTTATTCTTGGTGCAGATGTGGTGTATCACCCTGAGCATGCCAAGTGGATCAAAGATTGCGTGGAGAAAGCGTTGAAGAAGGGCGGGGTGTTTTGGTTGATTATTGCGATGCGTTCGTCGGGGAGGCACGAAGGTTTGTGGGAAACTGTGGATGATGTGTTTCCAGACGGGGGATGTGGAAATGAAGGGTGTGGTGGGGAGATGAAGCTGGCGGTGTTGCAAAAGGAGGATGTGGGTCGTCGTGAGGGAATTGGTCGTGCGGATGAGGTTGGGTACAGGTTATTTGAGATACGTTGGCTCCCGTGTCGCTATTGCTGTTAACATTACAGGGCGACACATCTTATAGACACATACTACTAAGTATTGATTACAATTTCTTCCGCATACTATCTAACACTGATTTGCTGAATGATGATGCCATATCAGTTCGTTTCCCTCAAGTTTTGTAAGTCTGGTTGACTCAGTCCATTTATTCAAATCACTGATTTTTCTGTTTGGTAAGCCTGCTTTTGATGATGTGACACCATCGCCACCTCCTACTGTGAAGGCGGGGATGGACTATGAATCGTTGACGCTCCTCCGCATGCGTGAAGCTGAGCGTGCACGCTTAGAGAAGGAGATACTGGAAGCAGAATCTGCTGAGGGCAGTTAGCCTTGTGGTGTAGGTCTCAGTTCATCCAACTTGGATTTGGCCTATTTCACCTGTCTTAACCTTGTCTGGGCACTCCTCCATGATCATCGAGGATCTATTCATCAAATTGGTAGTCTCATATTTCTTTGCTCTACTTGATCGAACGCGACTTGGATGTGAACACCCGGGCTATCACACCCTTCTTGCAATAATGATGCAGATTCCCGAGGCATCACCATGAATGCCTGGCGAAAGGAGTGCGGCCACATTTCGTTAGTTACTTTTACTTCTTCAAGACCTCCTGCTGACAACCTTCTTGAGATTGCAGACAGGATTCGTACCACACATGCTGCCACCGTTCACGAGCCTATATACTTATGATCGTACGATCTACAGGCCCATCTTCGGCAATTCAGCAGGGGCAAGAGTCACACTGACATTGCAAGGTTGCGCCGTGGAATGATCTACGTCTCATCTATAAACATTTCCTAGTTGAACGAAAATTCCATGCCAGCTCCGGTATGTAATTAGACCAATACATTCTTGATGCACGTTGATCAACACGACCAATCACTAGCAAATTGCGCGTCCCATACTGCATCGATGTGAAAGCAGAAATACGACTCACTCTGCAGATAAACCAGTCCTGCCCATGCAGGTGAGCCGTGTATTAAATCCAAGAAACCCAGTGATACTCACGCAATACCCGTGATAGCATTCCCAGCACTCTGAGTCATACTGGCAAGTCCAAGGACACTTATTGGCGCCCGCATTAATGGGCGTGGCAGAGATTGATGACGCCAAAACGACGACGACGAGTGCAATTGCAGAAGAGAAACGCATTGTGATGTGATTAAATAAATCGGAAGGGCCAGTATGAAGACACCTTGCTTTTATATGCTGAATGACGTTCCTTGTGGTTTTAGGAAGAACATATCCACCGGAATCCCCTTACTAGCCTCACGTCTCCTTAAATTCTTCTTGCGTGGTTGTGCCGCATTCGACCACATAATATCTGCAATGCCAGCAGACTACGAAGCAAGGTCTTTTGGCAATTTGGTATGAACCCAGTGATTGAACTTCCCTCCACCGGTGAATGTTAACCTCGAATCCTGGCACTCCCATATGGGACATCTCAATCCTAGAATGCCCATCCGGACATCCAGACCCCATCTACGCCAGCACAGTCATCGCTCCTATATATATATATATTACTAGTGCCCCAGCAAATGGCTCGGCACATCCATAAAACCGATTTTCTCGCAAGGCTGTGGTGTAGGGCAACGTACTATGCAATCAGTCTTTCACTGCTGTGCCCCTTCTCAAGCCAACTTAATCACGAGGTGTTGCTACCCCGCTAATAGTAACCTTTACGAACCGGAAGCGGGCGCCACTAAACATCGTGACAGAAAGAAAGATACGCGCGATAGTGATTCGTCTCATCTCGCGGCTCGCGGCTCTATACCCTATCCTAACGTATGGTATTACAGGAACGAATCTCTAAGCAGTAACCATCCTTTTTCAGCACCAACTTCCACACGCGGCCTCCTCTTCGCCCCACCTCTTCCGATCACCATCGTCTGCCTATTCTTCCACCCTTCCTCCCGGTGAAAGCGCATCATAAGCGAAGTATTTCTTGACATGCTCGAGAGAGGCTGATTGCGCTCGAGCAGCCACTTACATCTGAGCTGCCTGTGATTTATCTCCATTGAGATTTGTTGTCGGGGTTGTAATATTGAGGCAGTTGAGTGAATAATCACATGATGAATCACGACTCACATCCTGCTGCAGCTGCAATGGGTACTTATAGCCCATTTTCAATTCCCTGAATTGCAGCCTGAATGCGCGGCTCATTTAAATATTTAGGATCTGACGAAACTCGCAACTTTCCTCATCCACCGCTGCTAGACTTGCGGATACGGACCAGCCCCATGACCGGCAGGTTGCCGTTCTACCGGAAAATTTTATGTACGCCGGTGCTACATGTTATTAAAAGTATGCACCTTCTTGAATTTCTCAAGTACTCACCTATCAATCATACAAGGGCTGTCGGCAACACGGTTTACCATCAGGTGTAGCTTAAGCTGGCGGAGTCCTTAGACTCGAAGTTACGGCAATACTGGAACTCATGATCTCCGAGAAGTCGCGAAGGTGAGCTTATCCCGGCTAACATTTACAAACGATTTACTTGTTCGCGCACCGTCGCAATAGCCACGTTGATCCACTTGGTTTCTTAGTATAAGATCTGTACGGCTCAGATCTAGGGGTTGACTCCTCTTGCAGTAACACATACGTGATGGCCAGAGACTGGCTCGCTGTCATCAGCTATTTGTTGCTACAAGCCCATTAGGGATTTACCCTGGACGAGCGGTGCAAAACCAATCAATGCGTTTGCATCACACATAGCTTAGTGACTGTGCAATCCCAGGCCATATTTCCCCATGAAAATACAATATTGGTTTCATGCACCACGTGGCATGGATGTTTAGTGCTGCCATCTAGCTCTTTCATATACCACTCACTAGTAAATCCCTCATCAAATACAGCAGGCTTGGTGACCCCCTTCGACCTTTTGCGACACTACAGTTTCACTGTTGTACCTTCGTAGCACGCCGGCTTATAAGAATTCGTCCGAGCTAAGATGGTACAAGATACACCTGTCTCCCTTTGTCCTGCTAATCCTCGACCCCCCAATCACCAGCTGCTATGGTATACACATTGGACAGTTCCCCATGCATCGGTGTTGTCGTGACTGGCACGAGGCGGGTTTCAAAGCAACTTGGAAAACCAGGACGAGGATGCAGGAATGGTACAGACCACCGAACTGGTACGCCAGGCGCCCTGTGTGGAGACGAGGTGCGCGCCATACTGTGACTCCGAGACGAGCACTTTGGTTCGTATGTTTTCGCGTTGAGGTGACTAATGACTGCCGACGGTAATGCGTTGTCTCGTCAGATTAATTTCTCATGGAAGGATGTTCAGAATGGTGGTTCGCTGGCAAGCAGAATTCTTGCGTTCCTTTCGAAGGCGTAAACCTTGACAATTACTGTAGGAGACATCCGACCGCGAACGCGAAAAAACGTCTACATCTGAGACTGATGATACAGTAAAGGCTCAGATGTTAGGTGCAGATGAAAGGGCGTGGGACAGTCCCCGCTCGAGTAAGAATTCGAGGGCCTTAAGGCAATAGTGTTAGCTATAATTTCTTCAAGGAGAGCAGTATAGCGTAAATGAGCAGCTTGTCAATCATATTCCCATTTTGTAATCCCCATGTGTAACCACGTATAGCAACACGTTGTAAAATACTCACCAATCCATCAAACAACGGACGAGCGGCGTGACTAGCCGAATCTCTGCTTTGCCAACTGTTGGAACATGTCCATCGTAGCCTTGTCCTTCTCTCGCAAGGCTACAGCACGTTCACGTACACCAGCAGTTTTGTCTTCTCTCCCTGCAGCACGCTTCTCCTCGAATCGTTTCCGTGCTGCATCTCGTCGAGCAATGCTATTATGATGTCAGGATTAAAAGGAAAACAAGGGCACAAGACATACTGGTCCCTGAAACTATCCCCACCACCAAGGAGGGTCGACTCGTCGGCTTCGAAGCCGTCATCACCTTTCTCCCTAAATGCACGATCGGTCTCTCTCCGGGCGCGCTTCTTCTCCAGCATACCCTCCTTGCCGACCTCTTTCGGCCCCACCATATCCTCAACGCGTTCCTTCGCTTCTGCGCGATCTCGTTTACGCTTCATGCCATGTTCCGCTGCTTGATATTCTGATGCAGCTTCCCGGGCGAGGACCCGATCTGACGCTGAAGGGAGAGTTGGGCCGAGTACGCGGCTCCGACTTCTACCGGTATTGGATGAACTAGTAGCACGCCGGTACGTAGCAGAATCAACCTCTTCTCGAACAGCTCTCAGGGTTCCTGCATCCACACTTGAGCCCTTGGATGCGAAGGACCATTTGTAAGCTGTTTGGTTTGCTGCTGATGACATATGGGAGTCGGCCTCAGAGTATAGGAACTCTGGACGTCGGTCAGGATCTGTCAGGATTGGTCGTACTGAAAAGACTTACTCGGCAGTTTCCCTCTGTTCCATGCCTTGTATCCTATACTCAGCGCACATTCGTATCGTTCGTACAATTTCTTACCTTTACAAACTTTCGGAAGTAGCTGCCATTCCTCTTGAGCAACCTTGCAAGAAAAAATCTTGATAGTGACACTTACCTCCTGGCTTTCTCACTCGAGAGCTCGTCAAAGTACTACCACACCTTAATATTATTTCCTCGATTTAAGAAGCGTAGCGCAAGGACAGACCTTGTGTTTCTCCTCCTTTAAGCCATATTCTAAACTCTGTGTTTTTCAAAAAGTAGTCCGACTCTGATATGGGTGAGACGCCTCGTGGGAGGTCGTTGCCACTTTCTGGAGTGGGCGAGCGTTCTACTTCCATCTCTGGAGCGCGATCGGTCATGACGCGGACGGCGCTCGTCATCTCTACGAGAAGGCATGTCTGTGTCGTCGTTTGTTCTCCTGAAAGTTGCACGCAGCGTGGTGTCGAGTGACTAAGATGACCACTGACCGCAGTGATTATCGCACAGTGCTATCAACCCCTTCTCTGCATGCAACGTTGCCAGCAGATTTATAGCAGATATAGAAAACCACAGACAGGTCGATCTAGAGCTGGTTACTGATACTAGTAAGAGAGAGTAAAAGGGTTACTTACATACGGTCACTTGAATGGGACATGAAGAGGGGTCGATTGACCACCCTGTTGACACGAGAGAGAATTTCTAATACTATATCCCGTTGGCACTTGAGTATGTAGTAGGTGCTACTAGGAATCGTAGTAGCGCTCAATCGGGCCGACTCCAGTAGAAATGTGCAGGATACGGTACTGAGTGTATGCAGTGTAATATTGCCTACAGGAACTGCATCGACATCCAGGATCAGGGCCCATCTATCGAAAATTCTCCAAGCATCATCACATATCATACACATGTATCATCATCATCAGAGAGTAAATTCGGTTGAGACGCAAGTACCAAATTTCGGGGAATCTTTCAACTCTGAGACGTAACAACAATATTAATGGTCTAGACAGCACAGATAATGAATTAATGAATGTTGTGACTGCCAGTGAAGGCTACAATTTCTAAAAATATTTTAAACCTAAGATATAGAGCAGTGGTCTAGAGTAAGTCCAAAGCGAACATGGCCGCGTACATAGCAATGAATATCGACTGTGAGTGAAGACTGAGACGGAAGTAAACTTTCGGAGAATCTTTCCCTAGAATCCAAACAAGAGCAATTGCGAAGCAGGAACTTCCTACAATGAATGGATTGTGGAGGAAGGCGATCATAATGGCTGCTTGAATAACAGTCAAGACTATCCGAGTCTTAAAGGGAGACTCTAGAAGGACGGGTATGGTCGGGACTCCAGCCTTCTTGTCCTCGTGATAGTCACGCACGTCTGTCATGATCTTTGGAAGACCTTGAGTTGGGAGTATATTCGCGAAGAAAATTGTCTTACACAATGACAGGTGCGATTGACCGTTGACCAAATGATAGTTTCAATGATCGTCCATGGAGGCGCGTTATTGGCTGATTGCCATGATAACTGCAGTGCTGAGTAGACGACGAAGAATGTCCCACAACTATCTTCAAGTCAAAAAAACCACAAACCATCAGGATATGACAGCACATACCCTCGAATGATACCGTCGAATATGGCCTTCATACCAGGGACTCGTTTGATTATGAATGGTTTGTTAGACATGGGTGAATTATATTCCACTTCTTCTTGATCATATTTTGCGCGTATGAATCTCTTCAGTACTGCGCCGATTCGCTGAAGATCAAGCGGCGTCGCCCACAGAAAAGCGGGAGCAGTAAAAACTGCGGTAACGACCGTCGTTTCTGGTGGACTACGACATAAAGCTATCACAAGCAGTGACGCATTCAACGCCAGAAAAATGCGGGCAAGGTGGAACAAGGGGATAAAGCGCTTCATGACAGCTGCATCCCAAGCACCAATGACAACTTCTTGATCCTTCAGGTGGTCAACACCGACAGCAATAATATCACATGTCACGCATATGGTGATCTTTTGCACTATGTAATTAGAAAGACTGCCTGGAATCCACAAACAGAGGGCTTACCGGCCTCCAGTCAAGCTGTCCAGCGATCTCATAGGATAGGAGGGATGAGAGCACAACACTGGTCATCGCCACGACGATGGGCTGCAGGATCACAGAGCCAACGAAGGTTGAAACTGTGGGCGTAGCCATCTCGTTGAAGGTAGGCTTTCCGAATCTGCAAGTCCGATAAAAGGGCGTGCAATAGAATCGTAGCCTTGTAGGTGACCTTTTATTATTCCCAAGAGCTTCGGCTCCAAACCGGAGAACAACATACCCTCCAGCACCACTCGGCAATGGTCATTCCGGATATTGTTACCGTCGAGGCTAGTGAATTTGTGGGTCCAATTCATGCACCATTTGATCCGGCTTCGTTGTTGTATGGTGAGCACCTCGGCTCGGCTCGTTCCTCGGCCAGCTGACTTGAAATCCGGTGATATATGAAATTAAAGTAACTGTCAAGTTTTCAGCCGACAACGTAATAACCTTAGTGCGTGCGACATGAACACAAGTTTGCACATCTTTTCGGTGATGGGAATTGTTTTGTATTCGAGTCTTCGACAGAGCTCTCCTCCCACTAACGTTGGGTGTTGAGGACTCAATATTGGTTCGAATCGCAAGACCGTTAATCGGTCTTAGAACAGTGATGGGTGACCTGTCACCACTCCGAAATTGTTCGGCTCTGTGATACAGCAAGTACGAGCATTATGAAAAGATCGCTGTTTCCGCCCTTCCGGCGCAGAGTACACACTAGTGCGGCGGATGAAATAATCGTGCTGTCGTAGTAGGAAATAGGAGGGGCCCGAGTTTCCCAATATTGAAGCGCTGAAAAGTTCAAGCAGAGCACAGGCATGTCGGGACTGCCAATCTTTTTCGCCGCTGTCCGCTTCATTCGAGTGGATGTAGTGGGCACTGGGCGGCCGCAAAAAAGACCATCTCAGGATAATCATCCCTAATACACTTCGGATATAATTAGGCTTCTGAAGCAGCAAAGCAGTGGATGAAGAGCTTCCTTGAAAACCTCAAGAAAGCCGTCGATAGCATACCAATTGAACAGATGGAGCAATTTACATCGAACACCCAGATCGAGGTCCAAGAAGGGTGAGTGACGAGGATCACAGCGACCAGGGATCCACGAAGTAATTGATTCGTTTTTGCAGACTTTGAACGTTCTTCCGAGTCAGCTGTTTATCGTCATTGGCAAGCGTGACCGTGTAGTGATGTATAAACCAAAGCCGCAGGAACATGGTTTGTTGGATCCAAGTGCAGTCACCTTCGACCCCGTAGGTGACTCAGGTGTGCGAGCCCACTTTATAAAATTTCAGTGATCTTCCATGTTTGAGTATGTTTGAGTATGCTTCTGATCGACGACTGGTCATCCTCAGTTCTGGACCTCGTCTAAGGCCGAACAATTAGTTATTCATGCTATTAAGTACAGCCTACAATCGCCCCTTCGACTTTTTGACTCTTCGACCCAAAACTTTCGCTCCTGTACCCTACTAGTACTTATTCTGGGATGGCTCTCCATCTTCTTCAACACGATACCTGTCTTCGAGTCCCATAGACGAAGTGCCCTGTCGTGTCATCATCCGTCGTTTATCGGGGAAAACTGCGACTGCTCTCACGCGTCCTTCTGACTCTTTCATAGCCTTTGAACTCTCGCAGGGGTGTAGTGATTGGAATGAGCTTCGATATTTTACTGGAGGTTGATGGCGTTGGGCGCGGTCGAGGTGGACTTTAGAGGGATTGTGGGTGGCTTTCTCTCAGTTCCAGAGGTGCGTGTGTTGTGTTTTTTATACTGCTTCACTGCGTCAACCTGCCTTGTTTCCATAGACGCCCAGGACACGAGGCTGTTCGTCCCAGTACATTCATGCGTCCGGCTCTTGTCTTCCAGGATGTATCCCATCGAATCCGATCGAGCAATTGGTGCTTCCCGGGGCTCGAACCTGACTATTTATCCTACATGACCGCATGAATATCATTATTTTTTGTGTCGAGCAAGTCCTCCAGCACACACATCGCCGTGTCACTTCGAACGCATGCATATAGCTTCCTGCAACATCACCCCTTCATCGCGTCGACTCCAAAGACCTGCTTGTTTACCGGATGCAGCTGAAGTTCTCTCTTTTGGTGTCTCAAGCTCGTCACCAATTCTGTGAGGGAGGAGCGTTTTGCTTCCAGCGCTCTGCTCGTGATTCATCTCTACCTTGTGCTTTGCCCACTCACGGCCCAACTGGTTTCAATTCTCTCATTCGCCAATCCCCTCTCAAGTCCATCATCATTGGAATCCTGTACTACACAAGTGCCAGTGCAACATGGTTGTCAATCTAGTTCTATTCCTGAGCTCGCGTCCGTGAAGCTCGACGTCCTGGCGGAATTAATCGTGAAGATCGGAAGCATTTCCGGTACCGTTATCTTCTCCACCCTGATGAGAACGTCTTGGTGCGCATCTTGGGCTCCTGCGAGACAATGGCCAACTCCTCTGTCATCTGCGCCGACAAGACCGATACATTCACATTTCGCTGGTTTGACAACTTAGTATCACGGAGGCTGAATCCGAAGTAGAGCAAGGAGCTCTTGATACGGCAGACAAGGTTTGTCGCTGTACCTTACTACTTTCTGGTTGTTCATTTTTTCCAGACCATCGTAAATACGAGCGCGGCATCAAACGCCCAGGCAGCAGGCAGTCCCTTATCTACGTGTGTCGATATAATCATTTTGTTCCTTCGCTTCACCTCTTCAACCGTTGAGTGTCCTTTTTAAAAGGCTGGATGGATCTTTCCTGTGCCGCTTTCTCTCGTGTTGCATCCGCAATCATTAACGTTTGTGCATGTCCTTCATCAGCTCTAACGGCTGTTGCTTGGCCCACGAGTACGCGACCTACAATGACTCGGAAAACTCGGTAAGAGTCGCATGTTAGCCTCACCACTTGAACTGGTCATTTAGAAGTATCTCATAGATGGCGGTCCGTGGCGTTCTCAATATTGCTATGGAGGAAGAGCTCCTGCGCGATGGGGCTGTTTTAATTTTCGGTGAAGTGCTTAAGGACTTTATAAGCAGCCATCTGGGATCCTAACTCAGTAGTATTCTTCGAGAATGAGATGATGTATGGTGTCACCCTTCCTCGTGTCGTCAGAAGCAATAGTCAGGCAACTTCGTTGTTCTTATCTGCGAGGCTAAGGTCGAGCGCAAAGGAAGAGATCTTACGATTGTCACGCATAGCAAGATGGTCATTCACAGTATGGATGCCGCTGACCTCTTGGCCAAAGAGGGAATCAATGCCGAGATCATCAACTTCCGTGGCATCTGTCCTCTGGATAATAATACCATTAAGACGTCCGAGTCGGTCAAGAATTCGAACCGGTAGCACAAGCATCCAGCCTAGTGAACCATCACTGTCTCCTTGTCGTGGAGGGCGGTTTCCCTGCCTTCGGTGTCGGTAGCGCAATCTGCGCACAAATCGTGGAGAGAGAAGCCTCTGAAAACCTCGATGCTCCAGTTGAGCGGGTAACTGGCGTTGATGTGCCTACACCTGTACGTGTTGAGATGCCCGGACGTTGTGACTTGCTGATCCCAACAATTTTTTATTAATACGCCACCAACCTCGACTGCACTTTCATTCCATGTAATCATAAGCCTCTCATCGTAAAGGTTCCTAAGCGGGCACTTTATATGACCAACTAAGCCTTCTTGCTTATATTTTAATCGCGTTCGTTGCCCTTATACTCACGCATTCATGGATACTAGTATTTTCCGGCTGCAATGGACGTATTTCCAAAGACGTCTGAGATTTGAATGAACCGGTACGTGGTACAAACATATTTATTTGTCTACCTCATCAATCTCAACAATAACAAGTCTTTCAGGCGATCTACTAGCGAGGGTCAATTTATAGCTCAAGTCAGTGCGTGATATCTGACCTGTGTTCTACTGGCAGCTGTACACATCTCTCGGTTGCATCATTAATTGCTGGGCAGTTTCTTGCATTTCCCGGCCTGCAACAAGTAAGTCAGCTGTGTCCACTATGTTTGCCGTAGCGAAAAGAAATGGTCATTCACTTGACATTTATAGCCAGGCCCACATTCGTCAAAGCCCTCGTTGCACTCATTTGTACCATCAGCGCTAACAGAGACAGCAAGGGCGACGAAAATTGCGAGAACTTGCAAAAAGACGCATGGTAGATATGAGAGTCACTTGTGAAGGTCTCGAGCTGGGTTGTTCTGTATTGCAGACTTTTTTGCAGTCCAGGTATTTATGCTTTTCCTTGGTACGTTTCTTGTACTATGCATGATATTCGCTTCGCTTAGCACGAATCCACAGGTTGAATGGTCAGCCTCTTTTCGCAGTCCGGTTAGTGTCATGCTTCACCCAAGGGTCAAGGCTTCATTCCAGAGACTAGCATTTACCTAACTGGTTCCATTCCAGATACAGACACTATGATATAATAAGTTCTGTAAAACAGTCTCAGTATCGCTTCCTGCAAGTGCGATGGTCCACTCGGCGTCCATTTCTAGCCACGCGCAGATGGACCTCAATATATCGTCACTTGTACAAAGGAACCCTTTGGTGTGACCATCCCATATTTGCACAAGACGCGGGGTGTGCATCAGCCGAGTTTGGACCGCTGTCAAACCAAGTACGAGACCCTAGGCTCAGAACCGAACTATGGGTGCACTATTGTAAGTAAGTAGCTCTGAGCAGATGCGATGAGACGGCAGACTATATAATATCCGTTTATGCACACTTGCTTTGGTGGGTATCACATACATCATGTGAGTACATGAACGGCGCACATAGACACGACCTAATATATTACCAGGTCATTTCCTCCGGAATTCTCTACACTCTTCGTTATCCCACCTCACAAACTGCCCGGTAAGCGAAAGAGGAGCGCGTAATGAGAGCGCAGCGATGACATATCCAACGTCGTGTGGATTGACTAGGGTTCCTTCATTGTAGGCATCGACAAAACTCTTATAATCGGTCGCCTTCATGTGCTGCGCTCCCGCATCCCGTAGTACAGCCTGCATCTGTACGGTACTTGAGATCCGTGGTCGACATAATACAGTCCAGACCTACCGGAGTGTTGACTCTTCCAGGCGCAAGTGCCAATGACACGATCGAAGGTTCTTCGTTCGCAAGCGTTCTATCCATTCCATCAAATCAGTTCAAAGCCTCCTCGCACGACTCAGTGTTGATCACCTGCTCAGGCTATTCATAGCAGCTTTACTCGCATTATACGTGCCCCAACCATATATGTTTCCAGTAGCCGCTCCTGAACTTATAAAAATGATCCTGCCCTTCGATTCTCGCAAGCCAGGCAAAGAGGCCCTAATAGCAGTAACGAGCGAGAAAAAATTGATGTCGAAATAGCTTTTCCAGATATCTAGGGTGATATCGGCATTGTCGATGCGCCCTATGGGATCTAGAGTAGCAGCGTTGAGGATTAGGCCGTCTATCTGTCCAAAGTGGTCTTTGCCGCGGGTTATGGCACTTTTGAGCGCGGGTTCGTCTGTGCTGTGGTTGTAATACATACCGTGAGTTCTATGTATCACGAACTGAAGGTTTGGTACTCACATGTCGCACTCGAGAGTCAGCAATGATTGCTCGTGTTCCTGAATCAGTTGGCTGAGCTCTGGTGTTCGAGTCCGTGATATAGTAACGACATGAGCGTTGTGCTCCTTGAGTAAGGAACGAGTGACTGCAAGACCGATACCCCTGAATATTAGATGGTTAGCATAAGTTTCTCAGAGATAGGGACTAGGATTAACCTGGATGCGCCTGTGATGACGACGACAGGATTTGGCATGACGGAGAAGACAAGGAGCCTGATTATCTTTCAGAGCAGCCTATCGGATATGAGCACTCGATGGAATCAAGGAGAGCCGCCTCGGGCTCCCATGCACGTCGTGACGGCTGAACCAAGGTCTGATCTGTTTATAGTGCCGATGTGACGGTCGGGCGATGCCGACATAAGGAGCACAAACATGATCCATCGATATCGACGTTCCCCTGTTGTTCACTTCTCCTACACGTCCCGCAACTTTGAAGTGTGTTAAGCTCATTTACATAAAGTGTCTTTGTAGCTACCCCATTGATCATACATGGGATATCTGTAACGGCCCTTCAGATGATCTGCACAGCGACTCTGCATGTCCGTCCTGATTTGATTCATCGATAACCATGTATCGATCTTTCGAATCGTCTATAGCTACTGATCAAGTATAGGATTTATGGTGGCCTTTTCTTTGGCAGAGATCATTAGCCCCGGCCCCCGACTCAATAATCGGTGAAGTATTGGGGTTGTTTCTTCCTGGTCTTTCATTTCAAAATTCACAGATAACGGAGTCCTGCCGAAGAATGCTCGAAGACGTACAAAAATATGATATATACAGCATTATAACAAATGTGAAGATGCAGTTTTGGAAATGCAGGGTATGTGCAAATAATAAGGGTAGTACTGTGCGTGCCAAAAGTCCTCTAATATCACCGCCTGATTAATGATTCCTCAGCTGCGCTTTCCTAGTCCACACAAGACCAGCGCAGCTCGCATCATATCGTCGTCCTGAATCGCACTTTTTCTTCCGTTTACTACCATGGGCGCAAACTTCAAGTTCCGAGCCACGTGCCCGCGCTTCTGGACGAGAGATGCAGTTCTCTTATTCCAGGCGTCATCTCCGGCCCCTAAGCTCCCTTCCGGTGTAATAGCTTCCATTTCTTCCTCTTCCGTTTCAGCACCTGTGTCGGCTTCTTGACACTTTCCAGATAGGCGTGCTGCAGCACATGCCCATTCAAGGGTGCGCCCGCTGCCCACAAAGTCTACCAAGTCGCGCGTAGGAGGGCTGGCAGGTGCCAGTGGAGAGGAAGGCATATTGTCCCAGAGTGACGCGTGTGGATTATGAGGCTTCGTAGGTGTGCGAGGTGGTTGGAGACGCGATTCGGAACGTGCTGCGACACGGTCAAGGGAGGGACGCGGGCGAGGAGGCGTTATCCGTCTCCGTGGAGTATGCAAGCTCGAAAAAGAAACTGACCGGGAATGGACATGACGTGACGAAGAAGCATGTCCGTGCCCGAGTGGTGGAGAGGAAGAGCCGTCTTCATTGGAAACGTTCGTGGCATTGTGGAGGGCCACTTTGCGCTCCGTCTGACGTTTGTTTTGGAACCATATGGTAACAGATTTTATTTCCCTGTGGAAAATGCATCAGATATGAGGCAAGTCACGTCGGTCTCGAGAATGACATACATTCCTGCTGTATTCGCAAGGGCTTCGCGTTCATCTCGCGTCGGGTGGGATGTCCGATGGAAAAGCTGTTCTAGCATCAAGAGCTGAACAGTAGAAAAGCGTTTGCGCGTACGACGCGCAGTATCGTCTGCGGAAGATATGCTAGCTATCGAGGACGTCCTGGAGAGTGTAGCTGATTGCATGGTTAATAATTGACGAAGGATGTTGGGAAGAAGGACGGGAAATCGGGTGTACGCGTATTTAAGGTGACTACATGCCAACACGCCGCCTCCAGCAAACAAGAAACGCGGTAGCGGAGATCAAATACGCGCCTGCCACGTGATCGCGTTCGGTGTATGATCTATCCCCATTGAACCACTGCTAGTCAACAGATTCAAGTCAAGTCAATGCCTTTCTACGTTGTTGAATATCCTTTCACGCCCAATATTGATTCGTGATTCGGTAGTCACTTCTCCATGACCGACACGTTGCAATTTTTAACTCGAGATCAGTGTCAACTTCTCACAGACTAGTAATGACCACATCATGAGGACCGTGCGTGGGCGAACACCCCTTGGTAGGGATAGTCGTGAACATAAGAAGGGGTATTGCAATACTGGATATGAATTGGCATGCCTTAATGAACGCGAGTATTCCGTATCGAAGCAGTTTTCAGAATAAAGTCAAAATTACTAGTAGGATGAATATGGCGAAACTTTAGCTTAAGAACCACCCGCGCGCTTCTCCTTGCCCCTAGGGCGTTCCCGAATGACCATCTTATTACTGTTCTTAGGGCCCTTGGGTCCAGGTTTACGCGTACGTTTGCCTTTCGTGGCCCAGCCCCAAACAGAGACAGGATGCTTGTTGGACTTGGATTTACCACGTCCACCACCATGAGGATGATCCTTGCTAAAATTAATGCAAAAGCGCGACTAAATATAATGCACGCAATTGATTGATAGAAAGGTACTGACGCATTCATGGCAACACCTCGGACTCGCGGTCTCCATCCCAGCCACCGATTTCTCCCCGCCTTTCCTATCTTCCTTCCCTTCCAATTAAGGTTACTTACGCGCCCGATGGTAGCGCAACAATCTTGTAGGACCTGGCGGATTTCGCCGCTTTGGAGGCGCACGTGACTATACCGTCCAGACTCGTCGTGGTGCACGACCTGAGCGAAGGAACCAGCAGAGCGCACGAGCAATGCCTTGCCCGTAGGTGAAAGTGCGACACAGTGAATGACCGTGCCAGTAGGAATGAACCGAATAGGAAGAACATTGCCAGGCCTAACCGTTCTAGTGCGGAGTATACCTGTAGTTTCAGGCATACCCATCCTATAGCTCTGCACTACATCCCCCGGCCTCATTCCTCAGTAGCAAGTATGTATTTCCACTTCGCCTTCCCCTCCGTATTGGCATCTCGCGCTTTAATAAGAGCAATATGTGCTGAGCGTCCAGGATCGTATTCAATACGGATGACATCGTACTCTCCAGGCTCGGTGCGCAGAAAGTCGATGAGACGTACACGACGCTTGTGACCACCACCGCGAAAGCGGACGGTGATGCGGCCATGAGAGTTACGACCACCGTGTTTGCGAAGGCAAGCCGTTAGCAGACGAACGGGCCTCCCCTGGTAGATATGGTCATTTATGGGTCGACGAAGGTGACGAATACCGGGAGAAACGGGTTTGTAGGTCTTGAAGACGTTGTTGTCGACGTCTAGAGATGTAGCTTTAGGCTCATCTTTTGAACCCCGTGTAAAATGTGTAGCATAAGTACGAGCTATGGAGTTGGTTGCGGTGGTGGTTTGGAATACATGTGTCAATGCCCGAGAACTCGATGGAGCACCCAACTGACGAAATAGTGCGTAGTGCACGAACGCACAACATATTGCGGTCTGTCGACAGAACAGCGCCTCCAAGTAACTGAACCGGAAAATGTAGAAATTATTTTTAGCAAGTCGAAGAGGAATGTTGTTTGCTCGGAACAAACAGACGCGCTCTCTGCTCATTCACGCAACAATGGTAGGAGAACTCCTAGATTCAAACTTGTTTGCCATATCGAACATGCTGATGCTAAATGTCAGGCTGCTCAAATATCTACAGGAATGTCGGAGTTGCGGGAGATAACTAAAATGGAGCGCATAGGTACGCGAAAGACTCATGTTGGCAGTAATCACTAATGACTGCTAGGCGCACACTCGCATATCCGAGGTCTAGGGCTTGACGACCGTCTTGAACCGCGAGCGAATTCGCAGGGCATGGTAGGACAAGGCAAAGCACGAAAAGCTGCGGGCATGGTCATCAAAATGGTGCAAGAGGGACGGATAGCGGGACGCGCTATATTGTTCGCTGGGCCACCTTCGACGGGGAAGACAGCTATCGCACTAGGCAGGTTTATAGTTATGATCGACTTACAAAACCATGAATGACACTCTGCAGGCATGGCACAGACACTAGGCTCGGATGTACCGTTCACCATGATCGCTGGCAGCGAGGTGTTTTCACTGTCGATGTCCAAGACTGAAGCACTGACGCAGGCCATACGGCGGAGTATCGGCGTGCGCATCAAAGAAGAAAGTGAAATAATCGAAGGAGAGGTGGTCGAAATCCAAATCGACCGCAGTCTAACTGGCGTATGTGTACCATACCTCCGCCATCAAAGTTACGGGCACTGACTACTTTCACAGGCCACTAAAACCGGTAAACTCACGATAAAAACGACGGATATGGAAACTATTTACGACTTGGGTACCAAAATGATAGATGCGCTCTCTAAAGAAAAGGTTCTTGCAGGCGATGTGGTAGTGATTGACAAGACGTCAGGGAGGGTCTCAAAACTCGGCCGCTCCTATGCGCGTTCAAGAGATTATGACGCCATGGGTGCAGACGTGCGTCCACAATTTTTTGCGGTCAAATTCAAGCAGTGCTAATCAAAATTGCAGACAAAATTCGTGCAATGTCCCGAGGGCGAAATCCAGAAGCGAAAAGAAGTCGTGCACACAGTATCGTTACATGAGATTGACGTGATCAACAGTCGGACGCAAGGCTTCCTTGCTCTCTTCGCAGGAGATACAGGCGAGATTAAACCCGAGCTTCGTGACCAAATTAACTCCAAGGTTGCTGAATGGAGGGAAGAAGGCAAAGCAGAAATCGTACCTGGCGTATGTCATCTCTTGATGATAGGGTTCCGTGACTAACACTGATGTAGGTCCTCTTCATCGATGAAGTACACATGCTTGATATCGAGTGTTTTTCATTCTTGAACCGTGCGCTTGAGAACGAGCTGTCTCCTTTAGTGATCATGGCTTCGAATCGAGGAATGTCACGTATACGAGGAACGAAGTTCAGAAGCCCGCACGGGCTGCCTGTTGACCTGCTCGATCGCGTCCTCATCGTCAGTACGAAGCCTTACGCCGAAGAAGACATCCAACAGATCATACAAATTCGGTGAGTCCTATTTCGCACGCCCACACTTCTAGTCTCACTGAACTATGAACACAGCTGCGAGGAAGAGGACGTGACCCTAACCCAAGAAGCACAAAGCGTTCTTACCTCGATGGCAACATCCACGACCCTGCGGTACGCCCTCAACTTGATCTCCTGTGCGCAAGTAATCGCACGGAAGCGGAAGTCGGACGCAGTGGACGTTGAGGATCTCCGCCGAGCGTACACATATTTCATGGATGAAAAACGGAGTGTACAGTGGTTGAAAGAGCAACAAGGCAGCTTGGTGTTTGAGGAGGCGGGTCAGGAGGATGCCGTTATGGGGGATGCGATGGAGTCGTAGATGTACTGCACCGTGTCGGGTAGCGTGTCACTACTTTGGAGGAGAGATTTATTTGTGTCGTGAGCAATCGTGCTTGCTTGGCGGAATTTATCTGATAGTGCGCCAGGTTTTGTTATGTAGCATATGTGCAAAAGCGCGCGGTGCTCTTTGTTTTTCATAAAATAAAATTCGTTTTCATGTTTTTTCTTCCAGCTTTTATGATGTGTCACCTATATTAATAGACTGGTGAGCAGCTTGTCTGTCTTTACTGACCGACTGGTTACCAGTCCAAGACGTGACTGCCTGCCTCGTAGATGTATTCAAGTGTATCTATTCACCTCTGCACTATCATTTTATTCCGTCCAATTGACACCAAGTCAACTTCGCAACAAATCCACTAGTAGAATCCTAAGCAAATATAATTTCAATAAACTTCGACGAACACCGCCGACACTGACTGAACTACACATCACGGAAAAACGACCCCGAAAGCAAGAATGCAAATTGAAGCCAAAGATACAAGTGCTGGGGGAGTCCAGTATGTTGAAATGTAAGCAGCGAGCTCGAATGTACAATAGGGTAGGATGTGTATACGGGTAAGTGTGATATGCAGGATATACGTGTGAGACACGTCGAAGGGGGCCAGAACGAATGAGTGTAAGGTGCAAGGAGCGTGGTGGAGCTATTAGCTATATTATATTACAGGAAGCCGAAACTGAAAGTAGCGCAGGGAAATATATCGCGCCATACGGTATCAGTCAAATTCCCATTGTGGCTGGGTTTGCCGAGTGAGGAGCCTGAGGATTGGGGCTCGTGGATTTATGTAGTATGATAGGAAGCATGGAATCCTTAGTGTAAGAACTCCTTACTGTCCTTCTCTGTTCCGCATGCGGTATCACAACCTTTGGACTCGATGTCCGCCATGTCGTAGTCATCGCAAGGGTCGTCAATGACAGACACAACGGTAGTCTCTACATTGACGTTCAAGTGTGTCTAGATGTCATCATTAGCGCGTTTTACCAGGCAAACAGTAACATATACGTACACCCTTGTTAGGTGAGAGAGGGCCCAGGATACGCTGCTGTAACCCGCGAATCAACGAGACCAGTGAGTGTCACAGCAAGATGATCGAATATGGAACACGAACCGATGATTTGTGAATATTTAGCGAGGCAGGGTACACATCAGCCTCGCGCTGACTCGAGAAGGTACGGTCTGAACGCAAGCGTTTTCGTGTGTTCAGTCTGATAAATGTCAGTTGGCTAGTAAAGGGACATGCAGGATCCGACGCACGTGGCAAGAAGGGAGTTAGCATACACTGGTCGCAATCATTAGGCATTAGCAGGATAAAGTCATGAAATCACACGTACGCTTTGCGATCGCGAAGTGCATTCCGAGGAAGATCAAGTTATGCCTCATAACCATCCACTAGTTTGTGCGTCAGAAGACACTCCTCTGAAAATAGATGCTTCTTACGCAAATAAGGGATGCAATTGTGACAGCGCTGAAAGGAAACATTAATGACACCCTGAATGATGGCCTTGAACACTTACCAAGTGAAACTTCCAGTCTCTAGTGTGTATAAGATTAACGAGTTGATGATGTGGTTCATGCTAATGACTTTTAGATGGAAAAGACATGAAATGAAGAGGAATCATACGTTGCAAAACCAGTACGACTCTGTCCGAGGAAGATAACCATGACCATGGTTATGATGAATTCCACGGACGCAGATAGGGTGACACCTAGAGTGAATACCCACTACATTACAGAGTGAGTTTTTGAGCAATGTCCTTGGTGTTTCCGCCCACTTACTGATGGGAATGGCTTGATGAATAGCGAATAGTGGCGGAGTCGTATGCTACGAAGACTTGCGTCAGGAAACAACATACAATAAACATTACGTGAAACTCACATTTCGGTGGTCGAAACTTGCAAGAACCCGTCATCAGTTTATTTTATTTTTGAAAAATGTCGAGGGTAACGTACCACATGCAGCCACTGCGATTTCATGATGAGCATAAACAATTGAAGATAAAAATAAAGTAACTCACCAAGACGCAAAAATGCCAAGAAGACCTGATCACCGAATATTGAATTTAGTGGAAGTAAACTAGTATAGCTGAACCACGTACAAGGGGTGCGGCGAAATACCACTTCTTTGTCACTGAAAGAAGCTTAGCTGGGTACACGGTGACCAGTTTCAATTACTGACGTTTACGGACTCTGTTTGCGAAGAAACTGCACAAGGATAAATCTAAATCACCGCCATTATAATTCAGTGTAGAAGCGACGAACCAGTGGACGAGGAAGGTGACTGCGGCAGTTATGGCTACAGAAAGCTATATAATGTATTGTCAGACAGGTTAGTTGACAACAGCGGAGGGTACGAACACCTAAGGCCCTAAAGTACAGGTGTGCCATAAATTATGGTGAAAACAAGAGTATTTCAGCTGACTCACCTTGGGATAAGATCCATCAATTCCGGTTTGTCGAAATTCACGATGACGGATTCCCAGACGGAGGCAATGATGAGAATTGTGTGCATCATGTCCAATGCCCTGCACGACAGTAAGAAACATTACAAGCCATGTCACATTTATACCCACCAGACGACCAAGACCTTGAGCACGTATCGGGTCAAGAATGATCTTTGGGAACCACGTATAACCAAACTCACCAAAATTTTGTTGTAGGTACTATCGGAAGGGTAAAATTTGAAATACAGGACAGTTTGAACGAACACAATTCCAGTGAGGCTTGATACAACATGAGACGCGTTCAAATAGCAGATAAAGTCCTACTCACCCGCAACCAATGCAAGTGCCCAAAAGGATCGCGCCGTATATCGTAGCGACGGTAGCTACATCACCCGACATCTTGATTCGAGGTGGGGAGGAGGTCCGGGGGAGAGTAAAGACAGGAAGTGGAAGCAAAAAAAAAACAAAAACAACCACGAAAGATGTTCGGACACACCAACACCTGCCTTTATGTAGGTACGTGATGATTAAAATTAATGTCGGAATGGTGGTCGAGATCCAAGCATGTTTGACCAGATTTCAGTGATCTCGTCATCGCGAGTAATAGAATCCTTCGATCCTTCTAGTTTGGAGAATTCATTCGGTAGCGGAACAGCCACATACCAGGGTCAGCCTTCCCTCGGTTGCCGGTCTAATTAAAATCCCGTGATATTTCAGAATTGCCTTCAAACCTGTCTATATAGGCGAAGTGCAAATGAGATGTTAAACTGACCAACATTGTGTTAACAACTTTGATCGTAGATATTATGAAGCTGGGGTTTGTGCTGTAGAAAGTAGACCAGCGCCTACAGCCATCCAAATGCTCCAAACGCCTAGACAAACACTTCCTAGGCACCTGAAGCTCCCAAAGTCCTGGCACCTCCCAAAACAATCAAAAACATTGCTGTGCAGTGTTTGCTTGTACGGGGCCGTGGAGATTCAGAGGCCGTAGGTGATCCGTCCCATGGCGTAAAAGGGGAGTCCGGTACATGTCTTTGGTGTAATAGCACCCCGCCCATGGCTAAAAAAACTATCGCCGCTGAGTTGCGAACGTAATAAATTCATGCCGTAAGTTTATTTCGCCGTCTCCTTCGGAGTCCAGCGAAATCTGAAACTTCCCAGTCTACCACATATGAGAATGATACCAGAGTGTACCAAGCAGCACTCGGGCTGTGGAGTCTCCATCGGTCGACTCGTCAACGCGTCACACTCAAGTTCTTTAGTACTTGTGGTTTGTTGAGGTTTACCGCATACACGTGGCCGCGGCGCCTGCGAGGCGATTTCAAATCCAGGGTTCAACCTAACAGGCTGTGCAGCATGCGAACCTGAATAAAAGTTGAGGCTGATAACAATAACATATGGGTTTTGAGTGCATGCCGACTCTCTCGATGCTTTGACAAAGCTTCTGGAGATCTGATATCATTCAGATGCTGACAGTCGAACCTTATCAAGGCTCTACGCCACTTTGAAATGATCGATCAATTCAGCGTGATGGGCTTCGCAAATATAGCATGCTGATCTGAGTTTTTTGTGGGTACATTGTAACATTGTAATATTATAACCCTCATTGAAGGCGCTGCTAGGCATCAGGAAGACGTAATTCATTACAGAGCGCTACAGAGCGCTCTGTAACACTCTGTAATGAATTATGTTTTCCTGAAGTAGTGGAGCATGAGTGTACGGCATTGCATTGTAGTACTTTGGGATAAGTCTTCATCATCGCCAAATGGAAGTCTATGACTCTAGGTGTCAGACTGAGACTGGTTTAGGAATCAGTTCGGAGAAAACTGTAGCGCGAGCTCGGGTGCTTGACTCTCCATTGTTTTCGGTTATTGGGCGACTTCTCGCAACGTTAACGTCGTTCTAATCTAAATATATGTTCTAAAGTCCTCGTGCCGACGTGCCGCCGTTAAACGTCAATATTTTGTCCGCGTGTCGAAAACACAGTTCTAAAGTGATAAGTAAACAAGCCTTTCGAATTCAAACTAGGTGACTGTGCTGCAACCATCACATACATGCCTTTTGACACCTCAACTAGAATCTAGATACAATTGATCTGCGGTTTGTAAAGCATTTCTAGACTGTGACGAGGTACGAGACAATCCTCCATCTTTTAAGGTTTGAATCAAAATCTTTCAATTTGCTGCGGAAAGTCTCCCATTCTTCCATTTTAATCTACGCGCTGTCACTCAACAGCAATCCGTACCTTTAAAAGTAACAGGAATTTATCAAGGGTCTCACTGGGTGACTATCCGTAGCTGCAAAACAATATTTGCAGACTTTGAAAAAGATTTGCGAAGACAAGCTGTTAACACATGGAATAAAATAATGTGGATTTTGTCGGTAAGAATCTACTACTACTAAGTGTACTCTGATGAACGACGAAGATTTTAAGGATGGCTTTGCTTAATGACTCAGAAAGATGACGCGAGAGTGTTAGCAGCCACACTGCCAGAGTCGACTCGGAGCAAGCTGGATTCGATCGTATCGAGACCCGGAACCTGGACGATATAGATGTATGTGGGTTTCGGTGCGCCGCCGAGGCGACGGGTGATCCGGTGATATTGGAATTGGCACTGCATATCTCGTACTGGTCCCAGTTATGTATACATGACTGCGCATTCTGCGCTGATATGAATCTGAAAAGGCTGAAAGAAATTTTTACAAGTGACTGTACCGTAGTTGTTCCTGTACATATGGAAATTAAGAAGGAATGACTGTCTTCTTTCTATATGGTCTGCCTAGGGGAGACTAACATTAACATATTGGGAGAGGTTTGGACCACGCCTCAGGTGATCTCCGAGAGTTGTAGGTTAGTCAGCGGATACCTCTGGCGTTAGTAGGCCCAGAACGGATAAGCTGTCAGTGGAGGGACAACTTACCTCAGGCATCGCGACTCTACTTCCTTGACTGGTCTATTCTACTTGAGCCTACGGACACTCACCCATGGCTGACTTGGAGTTGCCGACAAACCTGCACAAAATGATTCTTATATAATTGCCTCCATACTCATTTTTAGCGCCGAGCGTGCCTTATTATAAGTTCATGGTGAATCCCCCGCGTCACCGAGAATTGAGTTAATAGTAATGAACCCTGTTTCTACGCTTACCCAAACAATACCTCGCACAGCTGGCTGCAAGCTAAGAGCTTCTTCACCGGGTGCGTGTCATTAATGCACAGACGATTTTCATGTCTGCAGTTGCCTACGTCACTATACATGTATCGTGAGGACCGGCGACTAGCCGGTCGAAACTTGCCCTTTTCTGTGTTCTACTTCACTCAGCATGCATACAATTGCCCAAGTGTTTGCGTGCTGGCGCTCACTTTCTTCGACTAACCATTAATGTATGCTTGCCGCCCCTCAGCTCTTCGCGAACTCGATGTTTCTATCAGAAGTTTATCCGTTTTCTCAAATCCGTTTCTTTTGTTAACCTTTTCTAGATCCGAGAGCCTTACCAGCTCTGCGGTCTAGTGTGGCAGCGGAGATCGATTTCAGGAACAATCGCCAGGAGAAGAAGAAAAATCAGAACAGCTTGATCGATATGCGATCTCAATCAACTGGAAGACTGGAGCAACAAACGCTGACGCCCTGGCATCTTCCTCCTGTCGCGCCCATTTCAAGTCGGAAATTATCATGGGTGAGTCGTAAAGAGAGGCGAGTCGTAAGTGGTGCTTATACACCTCGGCCTTACTAAATCGGCCACTGTCCGTAATACGCAGTTTTCCGGTAGAAGATCTCTTACTAGTTCGGCACTGCAGGGCAGACGGCGTCTTGGCCCTTCTGGTCATACGTAGTGGTATGTGTGGATTTTAAGAAGTGAGTTCAATCAATCCTGACTCTTCGTGTGAAGAAGTGCAACCTTCGCGTCCTGTCCTACTTTGACAGGGCAGAGCGTGAAGGTTGAGTTGTTCTCCTAATATTGCAAGTCGGGACGTATCATATAGGGCAGGCACGTCTGCACGCCGCCAGAATATCGACACAGAAGTGGTCAGGTGCTTTCTTCGCACGATGAAGTAGTAGCCTTGAAGTCAGCTGCATGTTATTTCAGTATCTGTGTGCGTGAAGTGGTACAAGTTTGAAGGTCCCGTTTCCACGCATTCACCCTCATAAGCGCGCTCTCCTTTGCGGTCCAATTCTCGCAGTGAGTTCACTCATTTTTTCATATTATCCGGTTTGACATGATTACGGCTCTCTCATTACATCAGTATGCTTGGAACCTCTCTTCCCCCTTTTCCAGATGAAGTCCGAACACATCCGCTCTTGATTATTGATTATGAGCTCATCAAGGCTGGAGATAAGGAGGAGATTGATCGATTGTGGGAGGCTGCGACAACGCTCGGATTTTGGTAGTACGTCATAAGAGTTGAATCTTTTGCCGAACATGAGTTGGACTTACTAGATTCTTTGGACAGTTTGAAGAACCATCGCGCAGATCATGAAGTCGACGATATGTTTGATGTGGGTGCTGAGACACTGGCTTTGCCCCTCGAAGAACGTATGAAGTTCGAGCAGGGGGACAATGGACAATCTTTCGGGTCCGTCATTGATATAGTTCACAAGCATATGTTATATGAATTTTAACAGATACAAGAAAGTGGGGGCTCAGGCGATCGATGGAACGGGCACGTACTTCCAGACCAGACTACTAGCAATAGACTAACATAAATCTAGGCAAATTCGTGGACAATATTGAATTCATAAATGTCTCTAAAGACGATGCACTCGCGTATCCACAGGTCGTTCACCTCACTTATCCATCGACCGTAAACGCTCGCATGGAAAACACGGTCGCACCATTTGTCCGCAAGTCTCTTGATGTGACATATGTTGTGTTGAATATATTTAATGATAAGCTTGGACTGCCAGAGGGGACTTTGGAGAGTCTGCATGCCATGGATGAGCACAGTGCTTGCGAGGTCAGATGCACTCGTAGCCCCCCTCTGCAGGACAAGGCAGCGATGGACAGGGCTGTGCTAGCTGCCCACACTGATTTCGGCAGTCTGGTGGGTTGCTCGATATATGCGGGTGTTGTAGTGACGGAAAAATTTGTATTGCCAGACCATCTTGCACAATCGGCTCGGTGGACTCCAAGTAATGCCCCCTGGTCATGACAAGTGGTCCTACGTTCGAGTAAGCAAGGATCACTCAAGTACCCGCGGCCGACGCTCACCAACGCTTAGCCCATCCCTGGACATGCTATTTGCAATATTGCGGATGCGCTATCTATTTTCAGTGGAGGCATTCTGCAATCCAACATTCACCGCGTTGTGTATGTACATGCCAGTGAGGACTTGCATGCGCAAACTTGCTAATTTTCACGGATAGTCCACCTCCCGGTGCACAGGCAGAATACGAGCGGTGGTCCCTGGTTTTCTTTACCCGTCCGACTAGCTCGAAAGTCCTTCGGGCTCTTGTTGAATCCAGTCCCATTATCGCAGACGCTGTGAAGGGACAACCTGACAGAGACTTTGAGAGTGGTTCTACTGCTGCCGACTGGCTCGCAAGAAGAGTCAGGAACCAGAGAATTAACAACAGAAGGGTGAGAATTCCTCTAGTGCGCTAGTTGTGGTAGATATGATCGTTGATGCCGATATGTTACAGGGACCAGATACATGGGCCGCGAGCCGTGGCACCGAGCACACTCCAACGGCAGCCTAGTTTGTTACTTGTCTGTACTGTTCGACAACGAGGTTTGAGTCGGCGCGGAGGTTCCATGATTCTGGTTCTATGCGGATAATTAAAGTGAAAACATAATTTACTTACTACAAACTTGAAGAACTTGTTCTTTGCATCAGTTTTGAGGGATTCAGAATTACCGTGGTGCGGAGTTGACGGTAACCAAGATGGCTTCAAGCTCGGCTGGGTCTCTTTAGGTGTGTCACCCTGCAACGAGCGGGGGATGGATCCGGTCCACGAGGAAGTTCCCCGCGCTTCAGAAGATGAGGAAAACCAGGAAAACGAGCGATTACTTCGTACAACTCGGCTCTTACGGGGCAACGATTAATACACGCGGGACCGAAGGCTGCATGAACTAGTCATGTTTCGATCAGAGGTGTGCGACCGCGTGAATGGACAGTACTCGCGACAGACACGACGATAGCAAGAAAGTCGCGAGTCTCATGGACAGACCAGATCTCGAGACAATCTACTCGACAGAGAGCTGCACGTCTCCTGAAGCCGAGTGGTGATATGTTTGTCTAAATCGCAAGTGGGTCGCCACTCTGCCATGTTCGATCTCAGCATTTCAAGAAGAGACGCGTGATTTGTCTTTGTTTGTCCTTGGAGCGACTGCCAAAGAAACTTTGGTGTTGAGTGGCATATATATGGTGCAATCTGATCTATCACAGTTGCCACGGCGGATAACCGATTGGCAACTCGAATCAACCTGACATTTGCTTCGTCGAGGGCCTGCACTGGATGGACAAAAGTTGGGAGGTTAGGGAGTGACCTGAGGGATCATCCTGGCATGTGTTTCGAACTAACATCGATACGGGCACATCAAGCGCGGTGTCAATCGATGATCTAAGGTATTTGGAACTGAGCAGCGGATTTAGAGTTTGGCGATTCAATATGTGGCGCACCTAGGTATCTTAGTATCAGGACGTCGAGTCGTCGCAAAAATGAAGGGTGTAAACTCGCTCGCTCGATGTGCATCTATTGCGATTTCTTGGACCGTTAGTTTTCAGACGAATCTATAGGCGCATAACAAGAACGGTGACGACTTCGAGTGGGTACGAAAGCCTAGCACAGATATTTGCAAAGTTCGGGTCCAGCCTATCGACGGCTTGCCTCAGACGGGTTGGTCACCAGTCTAGGGTCCAGTTTTGAGGAAAAAGACTAGGACTCAGTGACAACCACGAGCGTAATTGGTGTGACGAAGATTGTCGTGACGTGACATGACCAAGACCTTGAAGTCGTTTACAACGTTTACTAACTGACGTTCATCATTAGGACTGGTCTACTGACTGGGATTTTCATCCTACGCACATGGATCCTTCTGGAATATCACCTGAATACGAACTCACAGTCCGTACCCACATTCGCCAGACCTTCCTTCCTTACGTTAGGAAGCATATTACCAGAGACCATGTCTCATATACCGAGTTTAAGCTCGAGCAGGTCCGTTGTAATTCTTTCAGACCAAGAATCCATTAAGATGTGGCGAAGATCTTTACAGAATCCTTAGATTTTGCTCCATTAGCGGACCCGCACGCGCTCGTGCTACCCCCAGATCCACTCGATACCCTTGCTGGGTCTCTGAAAAATCTCGACCTCTCTTTTGATGAGCGCTTGACGACAGACGGAGATACCATACGCAAGCTCAAATCATCACTTAAGACTATTGTGGGTGAAGGCAGGGAACTCCGTAGCGAGGCATGCTGGCGGGAGGAGGATCACATGTGTCCGTTGCGTCCCCTTTCATCGCTCACACTACCTTGAGGTAACATGTTGTAGATGCACGCGTTGCAGAGATATACAGACCTATGACGCCCATCCTTACCAACCGTGCGCGAAAGCAGACCCCGAAAGCAGGTGCCAACGCTCTCCGCGCATCTCTCCCTCGCACATGGCCTGCGCAATTCGAGCACACCGGTGTCAAGTCTGTGGTGGTTGCACAAATCGAGGATTCAGATGTACCTAACCTGGAAGAGGTTTTGTGCGCGATTTTTTTCTTGCTTTTAGGTTGCCACTTACAAAGGTGGAACAGGAATGTTCGCCCCACAATCGAATCCACTACTCGTACTCACATCCTCTCGCTATTTAAATTGGCAAATCCACCTGCACAATCAACTGAGACCAACAGCCATGTCACTTCTTTCCTGCGTGCTGATTCCCCACCGCATCAGATCCAACGTCCACTTTCTCCCCCTCTCTTCCCCCGGTCCAAAGCAAGCCCGGGTTCGTTATGGACAGGTATCGCGAATGCAAAGGACATCGTGGGTAGGCTGACTGCTGTCCCTGCTCCCGTTCTGGAAGAGCTAGAGGACGACGTAGACAGGGTCAACATGTCGATTGTCGATGGATGGAGTACGTGTGTCGTTTCCATTGCTTCATTCGTAGTAAGTGTGGAAAGACTGACTACTAAATGCATAGCTGTCCTTCCCATCTCTTCTCCGCCTTCCGCTTCACCACTCTCCTCACAAGACACAGAAATCGACGAGCTATGGGAGGTCTCACCGACTCCGCCTGGCACGCCTGCTACAAGCCTTTTCAGCGCTAGAATGGGTGAGCATATATTCACATATCCAATAGATTTCTCTGATCTCGCCCCCAACGATGGTTTTGGCCTTTTTCACCATGGGCTGGTAGACGAAATAGAGATCCCGCGTATTCACAAACCCGGACACATGCTTCCGCATTCACCCAAACCAAGTGGTTCTAACGAGTGCGTGCTGCAGTCCATATACGGCTGTTCACCCACCCGTTTTTTTTCAGTCTCAAGTCACTTATCGGGCACCTGAAGCCTGTGGCTGCTGCGAAGCTAAAAGGAGGCAATACTATAATGTCGACGGATCAGAATACCAATATTGCGCTATTTCTTTCTTCCCCAAACGCAGAGGATGGGAGAATCCTTGATGCAGAGGACTCTATGCTTGGGCAGCCACCTTCTGTTTGTACTGCTTCTCCCCTGCCTACGCATGCGGGAAGAGACAGAAGAAAGAAGTCATACCAAGATCAAGACTTGGGAGATATTGATGTGGAACAGGATCTCGATATGGCTCTCAGGCATATGTACCGAGAGGTGCAGGAGGAGAACATCGAGGGGTGTGTGTTGGAGGAGAGGTTGGATGAAAAGGATGTTGCATTGATGGATGGTGCGTCCGTCTCCGTCATTTTTTCGTGGCTAGTGACAGCTTTGTATAATTTCATTCTTTTTGATATACTTTCTCGATGTTTTCTCCCGAGTGTCTTCTCGGCATTTCGGATTTCTTACACCACCTCACTCGGCAGTGCCACACCTTCCCCCGCCCACCGTGCATCCGGGGCCACCTCTGCGGCCTACAAGCATGAGGGCCCTCATACGTGGAGGCGACATGAATACAACCGTTCAGCGGCACACTACACTGGAACCCGTAAAAGGCATCAAACCGCTCAACCTCGAGTTATCTTGGAGGTACGTAATCTACTCTCCCAGCCCAATTAGAATACGAGCGCCCTCTGGTTGTCGTCTTGGACTGCTCTCATATATACCGGCGCACGCAGACCCTTCAAATTCGCGCCCCCGATCCCAACCGACGAAAGCGTCTCTCTTGTCGCTGAACCTGCTCTAGATGACCTGGTGAAACTGGGCTGTACTGACAAAGCAAGCGAAGCGAAGATTCGCGGACTGCTCGCAGACCCCGAAACTACCTCTTATCATTTGGCCAACGTGGCGGGATCGAAGGAACCAAAAGACAAACGTGGTACAGGGTGTTTTGGTCTCTCACCTCCCCGCCCTCTCAAGCCCTCTTTGCTAGAAGAGGGATTTGAGTTGGTGCTGACGAAAAGAGAACGAAGGCTTCACGCTGGCCTTCCTGAATTCGAGGATTCGCATGAATATCGCGCCAAATATGGTGAAGATCCTCATGAACGACAAGATGAAGTCGAAGGCGGAGATGAAACCTCCCCTGAAACTGAAACTGACGATCAGCCCGCGAAGCCCCCTCGCTCTGTCTTTCATGATTCTGGAATTTTGGATAATATTCCTAACGTTGTCAACCACTTCGATGTTGCAGATGACGATATTTCTGGTGCTACATTCGGTGGTCCAGAAACTGCGCTCGATCATTCTGGTGTTACATTTCCCAACCCCCGCGACAATGAAGCGTGTTATCGAGATCGAGATGGCCCGAGTCCCTTGGAAGCTGTCTACTCACCCGACGATGTTGATTACTCTGACAAGGACAAGGAAGATAGCCCCCACTATATATATCAACAGGAGCAAGATAGGGATCAGTGCCACGAAGGACCATCTTCATATTTCCGGTTACCAACATGGCACCAGTACGGCCCGAGTCCATGTCCGGCTAGGCGTCATCCTCTCCGAGGACTTGATCAAGATTATGCGATGGCCAACTACTCCCGAGGCATTTGTACGGAATCCGCTTTTTTCCCGCTTTCATTTGGCTCCCAAAGCGAGCGGGTGTCAAGGTGTCCGACAGAGCCTGGTGTACTTTTAGATAGTGATGAGGAACGAGGTGTGATACCGGATACCGACAGCCCGAGGAAAACTCAAGGCATCTCGGACAAGGATCAGCCGGCGAACATATCATCATTCTTACGATATTTCGTCCCGGAAGTGGCTACTAGTACCGCTTCCCCTGTATCCAAACGCAGACGACTGGATGACCCCAAGACTGTCACACGAGGATTTATAGATGACCACCTGACACTGCGCAACAAGCAGGTGATGTGCGACCCCCCTCCGTCAGTAACCCCTACGATCATCTCTTCTGAACCCCAGGCTTTGCAACTCGGCAGCGCCTCGCCACCCCGTGTTGTACCCCCAGAAATCCTCAACACCCACACCTTGCGTCTCCCCGATGTATGGAATCCACCGACTACGAGCCATTGCTATCTTGCAAGTATGGCTCTCATCCAGAAACGCGCTCTCGTCCGGGCCTTGCAAGCCCCCGAGTGTCGGGTGCATCTCGTAGAGAGGTATGTGTTGGGTGGAGCGGACATTGTGATGGATCCAGACACAGCTCTGCTGGTTGCGCCGCTGCTAGCGCTTCCCTCTCAGGTTGAAGGACTCGCCGATCGCATCTCGCAGTTATCCTGGCGATATACACATATCCTTATCATTCTCGAGGCGTTCCCAAGCGCAAATGCATTTGCGGCAGAAATAAATACGAACAACGTCAAACTAATGCCCTATGCGTTCTCGCCACCCATACTCAAAGCAATTAAGAAGCTCCGCCGGCTCTTGACCATCGCCGGGGGTTGTGGGACACAGAATGTAGGGTGTAAGATTGAATGGGCGTTTGCCAATGATGTGGGTGAGGCAGCCTTATTTGTGAGGACGTTCGGGAACTTGGCTCAGGAACGGGCTTTCAATGGAAGTGGGAATGCACTTTGGGGAGATCGGGGGTGGCTACAGGTCGACGAGCACGAGGTGTGTCCACTTCATGCTTCTCATCCAGTTTTACAGGGTGTACATCATGTCTCCCATTTTCTTTTCAGGATGAAGCGGATCTTGCGAGTGTGGAGGGCATGAACCCTTTCGCAGCATTCGTGATGCTGTATCAGGGATCGCTGCATGAAATCCTCGATATGTCTCCTGAGAGTCGTGCGGCAGAATTTTCTTATCTGGTGGGAAGTCAGCGAATAGTAAGATGTTTTGTATGTTCCGGCGTTGGAGAGTTAATTGCGGTCTTTCCTAGGCTTCTCTAAATGCCATCATTGAGCAGCGCACACAGAATATGGATGTAGATGTGGACCATTACTGATTTTGGTCTGGGGTGGATGTACCGCATGGATGATTTCATTTTGTGGTTAACACCACTTTAGCCGAATTCATCTTGACCTTCCTGTGTTAATCTCTGATGGGTCAAATTGAGGAGCGAACTATGTCGAGAACATCCGTCCGGCGTGGGTGAGGGGCCTGACAATCGCATGTTGTACGCAATGGGTTTGCCTCACGAATCAATGGTGTGCGAAAATTACAATGATTGAGTTATGAAAAATAGGGAGTAGGGTTTGAGAAGGATGGGCGTTCATGCAGTGCACGCAGGTCATACGGGTGGTAGGATAATTAATTACCTTATCATCACCACGTTTGCTCTGCTTAATGAAAAGACTCCCACAAGGCCTCGGTGTGGTGCGGTCCACAAGCTGAACTTCGACAAGCGCTAACGAGCCGATTGGCGTTGGCTGAAGCTCCGCCGGCAGCGGTGCTGATTCCTGAAATACTATAGTAATCGTCAGACGGAGTAACGTTGCGGAGAGCATTAATAGTCAGCAATAGGGTTGAATGGAATCGGACGAAAAGCTATACTGACAAGGACTGAAGGCGCCTGCCGCGTGTACATGCGAGAGGCCACGGAGCGCTTGGGTGGGCCAGGCTCATTCCAAGTAGGGAGGAGTGATGTATGAAGGGGATATTAATCGTGTAATAATTACTAGTTCCTGTGTTTTACATGAAAGTCATATCAGGGCCGCTCATATGAAGTCGTCAGTATTGATTTCCCGCTCTGCACCTTCTCGACGCTTCCGGCACTGGGGGGAAGATATAAAGCCATGGAATGAGAATCTTTCATCCTCAGAAACGACACATTCAATAGCCAAAACTCGATAGGCGATGGACAACCAGGGACCGTCACAAGGACCGCAGAACAACTTGAAGGCCAACTTGCAGCGAGACTATCGCGAGAGGGAGCGACTCGCCTTTCGCAATCTGTTGGGGGCCCTGAACGAAGTCGAGCGCACTAATGCTCGCTCCCGACGCGAGATTTTGAGAAGGGGTGAGTATTCTGGAGTCCACTTATTGCAAAGCTGACGAGAAAAAAAAGCGACCGAGTGTCTCCGACGCCTCGGACAAGAACAAATTGATCTGCAGCAGCAGCTCGGGGTGCTCCCTGACAATGCTGCGGGTACTGGGACTCAGCCAGAAGGTAAGATTCTTTGCGGTCGCGTGTACTCCGGACTGAGTAGGCGCATGCAGCTATGATATTGTCCGATGAAGATATTAGGTGGTTACAATTTTATTTGGCTCTGCCGGAACATCCTGGTGAGCAGCCGGAGGGAACGGGAGGGCTGTAGGAGGCGAAGACTAAGTGAGAGTGTGTACAGGCACCCTTGGAAGATGAGTTGGAGCTAATATTACTCACGTAGCAATATCGGAAGTGAAGTGGATACCGAGGATTAGAGTTGTGACACGGGCTTCATAAAACGTAGTTCTGGATGCACCGCAGTCGATCAATATGGACAGGAAACACATGTACAATGTACGGGTAGATCCTTCCAGTGCCGCGGAGGAAACAATCTCGAGGGGTACTAGGTCAACGTAATAAAAGCTACGACAGCCTTAGCATTACTTACAAGATTAGCGAGACCTGGATGACTCATTGTCTTGAGTGGTTCCGATGCCTCTATCGAGTCATTTTTTGGTGGAACGGTATTAACGAAGGGCAGCTGACCAAGTCAGCTCCCAGCGATGTGACCATTGACTCGTTGTCTTGAGAGTTTTTGATAACCCATCCATCGAATCAAGGATCAGATCGACCAGGCACATAATGGTATCTATCGATGAAAAGCTTTTATTTTGTTGCGTGTCATGACGTTCCACGAATACAGTTGTGGCTGTATTCGGAAAGTTTGAAATCATGAGGCCTGCAAGTGGGTCAGCGAGAAGGGTGAGAGGGAGAGCCGTATGCCATAGCTCTTCTCATCATAAGCAAAAAAAACATGTCTGTTGACTTCTGAGTAGCCTCATCGGAATGGCTAGGGGCACAATTAGCGATGTCCCGATCACCAAGCGTTTTGAGATCATCGGACGTTGATGCGAAATACCCCATGTCAAGATCACATAAATGTATAATTGTATAATAGGAAATACCGCTTGGTGGGCTATGTCAAAGCCGAGGTATACTCCACAGCCCCTTGAACTTGTCAGCGCTAAAGTTAGATTGCAACCCGGAAGGGGCGCCCACCGCCGAGTACGGCTTGAGATTTTGATGTAGCGCCAGAGGGTTTCGAAGACGTAATCCGCACACCCGGGCGCAATTCTACAGCTGAAATTGCGCAGGTTGTTCTTGGGGGTAGACGAAGGATCCATACTTTTCCCTGTCCGACATCGTCTCGCACAACGTTCGGCTCTCGGGCCCACCAGCAGAAGTCGAAGTTTCCGTGTCCCGCGGGGTTACCCGCAGGCTACCTTTCAGCAGCCAATTGCCGAAAACGTAGAGTACGCACACGTGTCCGGGGTGACGGAGGATGTCAATGGCTATGCGCGACTTGATAAGCAACTTTGGACGCGACATCATTGAACCATCGCAAATTTGGAACACAAACATGCTGCCTGCACGCCGTGAAAGTCCGGCAACATATATGCGGAGTACTTCGTTGAGCTGCCTCTACATGGGGATTATGGCATGAATGGCGAATGGATGGGGTACGTCCTACATCTACATCAATGCATCTGGGGATTTGAGTCAGGGATGGGACACGAGGTCCAAAGACTAGATAGTAATTTTATACATAGAATCTCACTCTTAATGGACAAAAATTGGATACAAAAAATCATATCGCAAGCGCCGAACACAGCGTCAAAGTGAACAGATCCGTTCATGACGGGGAAAGTCAAAACTATTCGCATGAGATAACAACCGGGGCTCAATGAGGTTGCTCCAACCCTTCCGATCTTCGTATAGTAGCAAAGTGCTTGGGAGGAGGTCTTCGGACCGAAACTCTCGTTGTCAGAACGAACTTACCGGAAAAGTTGAAGTTGTTGTATTACTGAGTCACCCTGAATGACCGAAGCGTTTAATCGACGTATGAAGGTACCTATAAGATGCGCACCTCTCAAATGGCAACCCCAGTCGATCTCGCCTTCCACGTCAAGTGAACTGTTTTCTCCACATGAATAGCTTCAAGGCTACAACCATGCAGAGCCCGCAGCCTGCGAAGGATAACAGATCTGCTGCTCAACGGCGTTACAGGAAGAAGGAAGAGGATGGATTTTTGCAGTTGCGAGAGGCCCTTAAGGAAGTGGCCGATGATGGTCCGCGAACCAGACAGGACATTTTGAGAAGAGGTCTGTTCACCTCTTCATGTCGTTTTTCTTAATCTAATGGCGCATCGAAGCTTGCTGTGAGCTCAGACGCCTGGCGGATGAAAACCATCTGTTATTGCAACAGAAGGCACTGATTGAGGCTTGTAACTCACTCAGAGAGAATTACAAATATGAAGATCCCCAATCACCATCATGTAAGGGGAAAGTTGCCGATATCATAGAGATCAACTAAATTGACGACTTTCGTCTAGGTGGCAGTGTGAATTCCGAGGATCCTATGGAGTGGTGGTCACATGATAGAACCAAGATGGCAGAAATCACGTGGATCGACATGGCACGCCACCGTGCACTCGACGCTGCAACAGTGTCACCAAACGCGACCACGCTCCCAGCACAAGACTATGAATGGTTCACCCAGCTGTGCAATGCTAACATGGTGCAAGACAATAGTCGGTTAAACCATCCGTGGGCATCGTACCAGAGCGGGGATTTCACCAGACGGTCGCACAGTGGAAGTAGTTATTATGCAAGGCGTGCCAACTGTCAGCATGGAGAGTAACTATACTGTACAAGTAGGAGCCATAGGTATCGAGGGGCGGGTCCCCCATATAGATCCGACATTGGGCTTTCAATGAATCAGTATTTTTTTAAATAAATAAAAAGTATTGTAGACGTCGTGCGATAATACGAGGTTGTAATATGATTCCGTAACAGAATAGCCCCATAGTTAACCAGGCCTTTTTGTTCATGACGAGTCTATGAAGGAGTGACTCCAAGAACCAAAGATTTAAATCGTGATTTAAAATAAACGGGACCACTTGGGAGCCTCTGAGTTTGAAATATAGTAATGTTACGGTGATAAGATTATCGACTTCTCATCGTTCCGAGCACTCAGCGTAAAGATCGCTTTATCACCAAAGCTCTGCTTGTCGGTACCAAGCCTTTTCGGACCAATCTCTGTTCTGTGCACTGCAAACACAACACTACCTGCACCAAAAAGGGCCTCACTATCAGCCAGACTTCCCATCATCCTAACTTTATACTGTGACCACCATGCCCGAGGTCAATAACAAGGTCTGTCTGATGTGGGTAGCACAATGGTACCTGAATGTAAAGGCTTTGCTTCATTGACGATAATCACTACAGTGTTCACGATGGGTGGGGAATCTCTCCAGAGAAAGGCATGAAAGGTGATGCTATCGATGCAGCAGACACCACCAACATGGATACCATTGCCAAAAAACATTCTTATCGCACCCTTTTTGCGCATGGAAACGCGGTCGGTTTGAATGATGGGCTCATGGGCAACTCTGAAGTTGGGTGTGTATAACATCCGTTTCCGATTTACCGCATCTTCAACTACGACTGATCGACATTAATATTTCAGCCACCTCAACATCGGGGCAGGCCGCATCGTGTGGCAAGATATCGTCAAGATCGATGTGTCCATTGCAAAACGGCAATTCCACAAAAATGAGACGATCCTTGCGAGCATGAAACGTGCGAAGGACGGAAATGGCCGTCTTCACCTTCTTGGTCTGGTCAGTATGTCACGATGACTGCCGTACACTGCATCACTTTAACTTCGCTTTATAGGTTTCGGATGGCGGTGTGCATTCTCACATTAGACATCTCAAGGCGCTCTTGGAGACTGCAAAGGAATCTGGCGTCCCTCACACTTACGTCCACTTTTTCGGCGACGGCCGTGACACGGCGCCTCGCTCAGCTAAGGGTTACGCCCAAGAACTGCTGGATTTCATGAACGAAATCGAGTATGGTACGCTTGCTACGGTTGTTGGCAGATACTACGCGATGGACCGCGACAAACGTTGGGAGCGTGTCAAGATCGCTGTTGATGGCCTCGTCCGCGGCGAGGGCGAAGAAGGTAAAGACATCCTCGAAAAAATTGAGGAGAGGTACAACAAGGATGAGACCGATGAGTTCCTGAAGCCCATCATCGTAAATGGGGACGAGGGACGCATTAAAGAGGGAGACACCCTCTTTTTCTTCAACTACCGCTCGGATCGGATGCGGGAGATCGCAACCGTCATCGGACTCCCGGACAAGCCCATTGAAATAGATATCCCTGAAGACTTGGTAAGTCCGCGCCTCAACCGAACATTTTATTTTGAACTGATCGCATAATGTAGCACATCACCACCATGTCCCGTTACAACGCTGAGTTCCCATTCCCGGTAGCCTTCCCGCCCCAAGCCATGACCAACGTTTTGGCCGAGTGGCTTTCCAAACAAGGCGTCTCGCAAGCGCATATCGCAGAGACAGAGAAATACGCCCATGTTACGTTCTTCTTCAACGGCGGGCTCGAGAAGCAGTTCCCTGCAGAGGAACGCCACATGATCCCATCTCCCAAGGTCGCTACATACGACAAGCAGCCAGGGATGAGTGCCCAAGGTGTCGCAGACAAGGTCGCTGAGGTAGTCAAGAGCAAGGAGCACGAGTTTGTCATGTGCAATTTTGCCCCGCCCGACATGGTCGGCCACACGGGTGTGTATGAGGCAGCGGTAGAGGCTATCACCGCCACTGATAAGGCGGTCGGAACGGTCTATGACGCATGCGTTGAGGCTGGATACGTTTTGCTCATCACCGCAGACCACGGAAATGCAGAACAAATGATCAACTTGGAGACTGGTGCCCCTCATACTGCACATACTACCAACCAGGTACCTTTCATCATGACAGCCCAGGGTCTTGAGTTTGCGAGCGATGAGGAAGGCGGCGAAGGAGAAGGGGGAGGTGCACTTGCTGATGTTGCGCCCACTATTTTGGCGATTATGGGTTTAACCCAACCTGAAGGTAAGACTTATATGCAATTGGGCGTTATCTTTTATTGATGACTTCCATTAGAAATGACTGGGCGCTCGTTACTGAAGAAATAGATAAGGTTGACGCCAATGCAACGTAGACAAAGATTGTAGAATATATCGTCCCTATAGAAATATAATATACCTTATTCAGAAAATTAAGTAGGATCCAATGGATGTATCGGATTGTAACGTGATTGAACTCGGCACCAGCCTAGCTTATATGCATACGGTTCACGGACAAGTAGTCAAGCTATCAATCACACAGAAGCTTTCGTTGGTGCCTTGCATAGATTACTATCTAGCACCTTTCTCGGATCGCGCTGCAGCACTTGCAAAATTTCAAAACTCATCCATGCGTCCGTGGGTGTGTGAGGTACAATAGATACCAGAGGGTACAATATATTCATGTGCACCCGCCGGTTGTGGGTAGGGTCTCAGCAAACTTACGGGGATGGTAGAAGGGAGGATATGCAAAGATCGCGGATCATCTCAGCATGCAGAAGTGCGAGGTGTCCAAGCAGCGCCAATAGCGCAGGAATGCGTCAGTCTACAGAGGGCCAGCGACCAAGAGTTTTTGCGGTGTGTGGGGCGACAATCCCACTGCCCCAGATCTGCTGGCTCCATAGCGGCTCCGTGCAAGGCGCGGAATATCCCGAGCTGCCTATCGTGGAGCCCGTCTTCCTCGCCTTTCTTTCGGCCTACTAAACCACTAATTAGCGCTACGCATGCCGAATTCATCGTGCGAGACCTCTGCAAGGATCTGGACCTCGGGTAGAGTGACCTCTTCGAATTCTCATCTGCGTCAAAGGAAGATAAGAATCGTATCGCTGAATGGAGTTATCGTATTATGATAGTCTCTCGAGTTGCAACGTTGTACGTTCGTTATGGTGAGAGAAAACCTTGAATATTTGCGGTGCAGGTGATGAATAGAGTGTACAATATATATGTGCATACTGCATAGACATATGTCTAGTGAGTTAGAGAATCAGTCTACTTGGTTATGTAAATTCGAGGCCTCATATCGTACAACGTACGTTATCTTTTAATGCCGCATCGTGGGCGGGATGACTTAAGGGATGCTCTTCTAAAATGTCGTTGTCGTTTTGGACCCGAGCACCTCTCACTCAAAAGTGGAGTAATTTGCTACATAACAAGGTTCAGATAATGGTTAGGCCTGCTGAGGAGATGAACATGAATCGCGAGGTTTAGGAACACTAGGATGTGTTTCAAGACTGCAAATGTTGGCGCTCCGTGCCGTAAGGTTTGGGCGCGTCTCCTGTTAAACGAAGGCTAGCGGTGCTCGGCGACAACGACGTTTTCGAATTGAGCTTCATCTGTACTACTTTATCTTTTCACCATCCTGGCAGTCAGCTACTTACATAATTCTGTGATCATCCGAGATCATGCCAACCTATTACTAATAGTTTGTTCAATTACAAATGTAACGGCCCTCTTACGCCCTATGATGCTGTAGACCGGCAGCTGGTGTTGCTCGGAGAGTCCGTCATTGACGACAAGTTATTGTCCATGTGCATCGACAGCCCTGAATGAGAACGGTAACGAACATCAAAAAGGGCTGAACTAGACCACGCTGGGAATGGTTAGACAGTCACAACAGTGAGAAATTTCAGTCAACGGGTTTACTCTACCTTACGGTATATACTGATAGAATTCTTTGGATACTTTGCAGCCCAAACGCCTACTTATTATGAATATTTTCGCAGCACGCCCAACACGGCTCCGCCCTCGATCTATTTTATTCAGAAGGTGACTGCCTGCGCTTGACCGTGCCCCAAAACACTTTATTGGTCGTCTCTCCTGTCTGGATCTAACTCAGTCGGTCGAATCACATTACTGTCATAATGGGCGTGCCTTTGGACAAAGCTTCATTCCTAGCTTTGTTTCTCCAGACTTTGTTTTACGGTGCGTTACCGACCAGTGGAATAGTTGAACTCGGAAGTCATGGTGTCGGATTTCATCATTTCAAACATTTAACAGGCGTGTTCTTTACTTTGTACTGGTTAACATTATTCGTCTTATTCAAGAAAACCGGCATTCAACAACAACTCCTTATCCCGGTGGCAACCTTGCTACTCTGTATTGCAACAGCTGTGAGTGTAATAATCAAACCTCCATGGGGAATTTGCTCAACATGGTCGCCGTCAGCATCTAGTTATCGATTTTGTTCGAGGGCTAGAAGCCTTCGTATTCAAAGTGAATACGATTGGTGCAGATGTCTACTATTCAAACCTTGCTTCGCCGTTGGATCTCGCATCAAAGGCACTTTATATTACGCAAACCACTCTTGCTGATGGCGTAGTCGTAAGTTTCCCCACTTGAATGTTCGCTCTCCCTCTGAGTAGAGCAGGTTTGGCGATGTCATGTCCTAAACCACAGAAGCCGCTTTGTTGCCATTCCTGGTTGTATCGTGCTATTAGTTAATGCGGGTGAGCGTTTCGAAAGGTATAATTCGACCATCGTCTTGTCTGGTATCGTTTTGCAGCCACCGGATACTATGTTGTCTGGGCCCTCTCTCGAGCCTATGAGCTGTCCAATCTTTCCACGGCCGCTTCAGGATGTATCACCACGTTCTATACATTGACCATGTTTGTCAGCGTTACCTGTACCAGTACGTCTATTGCATATACTCTGCTAGCTACTGACGACCAGAATAATGCAGTTTCAATTGCATGGCGAATTTATCACACTCGTCGTTTCATGCCAGGTGGCCTTGCCGCCCTTTTACCCGTTTTCATCGTCGTCATTGAGAGCGGCGCTTTATATGCCACGAGTGTGCTCGCGCTCCTTATATCATTCTTGGTCGGATCCAATGGCGAATACATCCTGTTGGGCGTTATACCTCCGATTGTAGTGAGTGCAATGAATTGGTTTGTACATGAGTTGTTCATACAATTTTCCAGGGGATTACATTCTGCCTCATCATTCTCCAAGTACACTTCCACGTTGGCGGCAACTCCCTGACTGAACAGTCCCCTGAACTAGGTGGCATCATTACCAGCCTCTTTCGAGGACGAAGTACACAGGATCGTAACTTCACCATGCAACGGATGGCTGTGCACATCACGGAGGAGACGGAGATTGATCAGTCTGACATGATGAGCGGAAAGAGTAGCCAACCGGTCTCAGGGGGCGTCTTTCAATTGTAGATTGGACCACATTCCGTGTTCCCCTAACTGGAGTTGGACACGCTAGCTTTGTCTAAACGGAAATTTGGCATGGGGGTATGGATGGTGATCAGCTTATTGTAGCCCTGTTCCGTTGACGTCCTACATAGTTTCTTGGTTTGTGACTAGTCATCGACTGTCATTCTCTGCGGTTCTTTTGTTGTGCTGTTAGATCAATTGCACACCCACCGATTGGTGTTTTTGCTCCAGGTATCTGGCTCGTAGCACCACTCTACATCCGCTCAGCGAGTGCTTTCACTATCAGTAAGATGAGTGACTCAATACAGGTCAGGGGTCGGATTAGCCCTTGACTCAGACTCAGACAGTCTTACCTTCATTTCGCGTAACTACTAGCCCCGCGAAATGCAGCCTCCAGTGTGTATATGGAGAACGCAAGCAGCTGGATGGCCATCACTGAAATTCACTTAGTTGCCACTCTATTACGTAGCGAGGCACGAGCGGAGGAAATAGAGTTGAGTCTTTGAGCGAACAGCAAGCGTGACGTTCGCACCTTTTCTTCTTCTGCTGCGTCGACCATCCTCACCGCGCACTTCGTCGACTAGCTTTTCTTTTCCCCACCCTCCTCTCCCTGATTTCGTTGCGCAGGAGCACAAACGAACGCCTCGCTGACACTCGGAAAGAGACCTCAGGTCTACCATGGGGCCCTGAAGGGGCAAATTAGCCAAATCACAGCGAAGCGGCCCACCCGCCCTCGCAGCTCACCTCTTTCCCTTAGGCTAAAGCCCATTCGGGGCCGGTGGGCGATGCGCGCCCTCACCCGAAACCCTTGTCGTCTTCTTTTCCCCATCGAAAACGATCTTGTACAAACGTAGCGCACCTGCCCGACAGTTAGTTTGAATCAAGTCGTTTCTCTTCTCCGCACGAACAGTCTCGCCAGCGTGAACCTCAAAGACCTGATTATATGACTATAGTTACCTTTTTAACCAATTTTGTTTGGCCAGCTCAAACGCACGTGATAATATCACTCTTTGACCATATTCTCCTTCCATGCAGCACCTGACATGCCAGTATAACGGTATATCAAGTGACAGACGAATATCACAACTCTTAGTCTCATTGGACGTGAAATTCTATCCCACCGGCAACAATTTATCAAATCCCGAGTGTTCCATATCGCGCATCTAAGACACAGATCAAACTATTGGTTTTCAGTCTATTTCATCTTTTACTTTCTTTGTGATAAACCTCACCCTCATGTTGGACTTCTAGCTTCTACAATGTTCCGTCATGGAAGTAGTAGCACCTAGGCTCATCGCGAAACACCCCACCGAGACATACTAGCATCGGTGGTTTGTGCATATTCTGTCAATCCCCTGCGAAGCACACATCGACTATTTTCATCGATATCACACCACTGACTCGAATATTGTACAGTTCCGTCACGCTGCATACTGTTATGTAGCGCGGCTCTTCACCTTACACTCTTTTCTTTTGTTCTCCTCCATGGCGAAAGTTGGGACTGTACTCAATTTAACAGCCGCACGCTGATGAATTGGTCTCTCAAGTCTGCTTGTAGTAGGAGTCCTGCATTTGACTTTCATTCAAAGTCAATTGATACGGTCGCTATTATAGTCACTTGTCCTAAACTGACGTTTCAAGACAAATTTACTACATACCGGTTCGGTGGGGTAACCGACTTCAGTCTCATGTAAATCGAGAACTGAATTCCCCTCCGAGCAAAGCTAAGTAGTTCGGTTCTCCGTCCGGGTTTATTATCTGCAACTGATACCGAAGCTTACGGCCTTATTACCCTGCAACCCTACTCCATTCCTAACTTTAATAATGCAGTCCTTCCTATTCTGAAACTGGATCTGAAAGCAAACGAAGACAGGTATGTGTCGGCAGAGTCAAGACCTCGATCACCACTCACCGAGTACATTTTCTAGTCATTTATAAGGAATAGCTTGCTGCTTGTTATCTGATTCTGTCGGGCTTTCTCTGCACCCCGGTGGCGTTCTGTACTTGAACAATTGCCTGCTCCGCCCCTACTCGCTCCTTAACACTATTTCCTTTTTCGACAGATCCCGGTCCAGAAAGTCTCCTCCCGGTCCACGTTTCGCTTGGCTCTGACAGTATGACTGGAAGCGATCCATAACAAACTCGACTTGATGGCCGAAACTTGATTGGATGGCCAGTCCTTGATCCTGTGGCTGACTGTATCCCGCGGCCGAACTACTATCGAACCTCGATCCACTGCTGCTGCACTCCATTCCCTGCAAATCCTGCATACGAATTCAGTAGTACCAGACCATACCTACACCAGTCACTCTCACCGGACGTCAAGACACTCGCAGTGTTCATCATGGCCAACCGTCTGTTACCGTTCTTGCAGGTCGTGTTTCAAAAGAGCTACTGGGGTAGAGACTGGGTGCCAGGATATTACTGAGATATAGAAGACATGTAGAGTGCCGAGCACTCGTTTCTATGCATAACCGTCATGTGTACTATCCGATATGACCCTCTTGCCAATCAAGTATCCAATTATTGGTCGTAGAGGGTAACGATATATATGTAGATATATGACTATAGATATATCTTGCGCTGGAACATTCTAGCCGATTGTGCTTATTTTCCACATCATATTGCATATATATCAAACGTTTGTTTTCAGTACTTGATGGCCACTGATCATTCTACGAGTTATGTAGGTTCGGGCGCTAGCCCTTGCGCTGCCGCTTGCCTGGGGCTCCGACCCCTCCTCGGAAAAGAAAGTCGACGTCACGGCAGTTAGCTACCATACAAGCTTGCTACATAGTAGTAAGTAGTTCGAATCACACAAGCGATGCCAATTAAACTACACCACCAGTAACAACTTGCAGGTCTTGTTGTGCGCTACTAAATAAGTACACATCCACATTCATTCACATGCACAAAAATGCGAAGGGAGGGTTAGATCACGATGTAGACAAGCCGCTCGGTCAGTGACTTCGCCTACCCAAAAACCTGGCATTTCTCCGATATTCTTACGAAGACCGCATGTTGCCTTACTAACCCACCTAGGGGCGGCCATGTCACTCACCTGAGCCTGAGATTTATGACACGCTCAAATACTTGCAGGTCATCTGATGCTTGAATTCAATGTGTCTCAACACCAACCTGGCAATCTTCTTTCGGGAACGATTGGGGACATAGATGATTGATGATTGGCCGGGATTCAAGTATCAATTAGTGGTGATGGCGGCCCGCAGCAGCAATGATTGAATTCTTTAAATACTGTCGCGCACTCAAACTTCAAGGCTTATTCCTCTTGCTCAACTCTTACTTTCAATATCTCTCGCGTAACAATGGCTTCTGGATCTGATGTCAAGGTCGAATTTGACCCCAAGAACATGCCTTTCCGCAGGCTTGGTCCTAGTGGTCTCCGAGTCCCTGTCTTCTCGCTTGGTGGATGTATGTTTCGTATACTATTTCGTGTTTGACGGCGCTGGATGGGAACTTACCTAGGGCTTACTCTTGGTGGAAGTGTGATCGGTGACCCAGTGAAGGTGAGCATCGACTCCTTAGTCTTCAAAATATCTCAGCATCCCACCTTCACCAAAAGGATATAATGAAAGCCGCATTCGACAATGGTATTAACATGTTCGATACCGCGGAGGCTTACGCAAAAGGCAGGTCCGAGGTGGAAATGTGAGGTTCTTCGACACTTTGGCGAGCATCGAAGCTGACTGTGAGGGAAGGGGTCGTGTAATTAAGGAGCTCGGCCTCCGCCGGACAGATCTTATCATCACTACCAAACTATTCTGGGGTCTGCGCGCCGGTCCTAATGATGGAGGTCTCTCGAGGAAACAGTGAGTCGTTCACGATTGCGTTTCAGAGTGCTAACCTAGTTGCAGTATTATTGAAGGAACTAAGGAGTGTCTCGAGCGTCTTGGTCTTGACTACGTCGATGTTATCTTTGCGCACCGCCCAGATGCATCAGGTATGATTAGTTATGTATGCCGAAGAAACCAAATCAACTCAACTCAATTATTTAGTCCCCATGGAAGAGATAGTGCGCGCATTCAACTGGGTGATTGAGAAGGGCTGGGTATGTCGCCTGAGCAGGAGAATAACAGGGAAGTACTCACGGCATTCTAGGCATTCTACTGGGCAACGTCCGAATGGTCCGCATACGATATTGAGGAGGCGCAGCGTGAGCTATTCTTTGTGTTAGAGAGTCACGAACACTGCTGATGAGTGATTGTTATAGACATCGCGACGAAGCTTGGACTTCATGGACCTATCGCCGAGCAATGTCAACACAAGTAGGTGTCCTTCATTTTTGCGATTGTGAGTTTCTGAGACCTTGATCAGCATGTTCCATCGTGAGCGCCCTGAGAAGGAATACCGGTGGGTCACTATCATCTTCGTTGTGGTCAGTGGCTGAGACAAATTTACTACAGCCCTTTGTATAAGAAATACCAGCTGGGCACAACCGTCTTCTCCGCTCTTGCTAGTGGTCTTCTTACTGGAAAGGTGTGCTGCTCCCGACAAGCCAAACAATCATTTTCTCATCTCTGATGCAGTACAACGCCGGTATCCCAGAGGGGACCCGTTTCTCGACGCACTCCAACTTTTTCAAGGGCACGGTGGACAGTTTGCAAAAGGAGGAGGGTCTCACAAAGATCCGCAAGGTCAATGAGTTGAGCGTACTCGCAGAACAAGGTATTTCCTTCCTTTCGGGTCGCACACGATTGCTTAATGTGACACGCACCTGATAGAGCTTGGTTGCACCATCACGCACCTGGCACTTGCGTGGATCGCAAAGAACCCGAATACAAGCACTGTCATCCTCGGAGCCTCGAAGCCTGAGCAAGTCCTTGATAACTTAAAGGCTCTCGACGTCATTCCCAAACTCACCCCTGAGATAATGGACAAGATTGAAGCAATTCTGGAGAATCAGCCGGCTGCCCCGGTAAGTGCTTGCCTTTTATGAGTAAATTTTACCGAGCTAAAACTTTATGCTTGTAGCCAACATTTGGCCGCCCGGCACTGGATATTAACGGCCGTCTGTGAAAAGAAAGGATTGATGGAATCTACCTCATGGTCAGAAAATAAATTCCCAGTGTCAATAGTGTCGAGGTGTTATATAAGTCCCGTGACTGATCCATGTGAACATTAAAATTTCGTTTTGCCATGAGGTGGGGGAACACGGAGCCCGCGATTCGACAGATGAGTCTTATGACCTTCCGAGAGTAAGTATTCATGACATCGTGATGAAGGTATTGGCTGTGAAGCATGAGTAAGAACTCACACTCACACGTATCAGCTGTACATGGTCTACCAGCAAGACTCGGCTTGAATCGCTCTTGATTCCAGTTGGTTTATCGCACGCCGGAAACTTTCGCTTTGTGCTTGAAATGGGGTCTGATGAAGTACGAGAGATGAAGAAAGTCGATGTTGAAGAAACGCCGACGGAAAAATCATGTAATTTCTGTGTAGATAACACCCCTATCATTGGGTTTCGATCTGAATCGGACCAAATCCAGCGGAAACGCATCCAAAAATTGTTTGTTTGTACATGATTGAAACTCAGCTAGGAATCCCAGGATGCAAGTATAGTTCAATCGTCGTTCCGAACGGTCCGCAGAACAACACAACCAGTGATAGCTTAGAAATGCACCAGCTTTTAGCAGCTTTCACATACATATATAACTTGAGTTGAAGCCATGGTAAAGTCCCATCGTGCTTGCAATAACCACCTTACCACACATCACCGCATTAGCCATGACTGTCAAAACGGAGTTCGACCCCAAGAACATGCCCTTCCGCCGTCTGGGCCCCAGCGGTCTACGGGTACCGGTGTTCTCACTTGGTGGATGTGAGCAGCTTGCTAATTGGGACGGTATTACTATGGTGCTGAGAATACCTTGTAGGGCTGACGCTGGGAGGAACCGTTGTTGGTGACCCTGTCAAGGTAGGGGGCCCGGATCTTGAGTCTTGCACACAAACGGGAAGCCTCAACTCATTCTCACAATCAGGAAATCATCAAAGTTGCCTTCGAGAATGGTATCAACATGTTCGACACTGCCGAGGGCTACGCAAAGGGTCATTCGGAAGTTGAAATGTGCGTGCTTAAGGAAGCCTCGTCGAATCAGTCTAACCTGGTTTCTGGACAGGGGTCGTGTTATTAAAGAACTCGGCTATCGTCGCTCTGATTTGGTCATCACCACAAAATTGTTCTTTGGTACCCGTACTGGTCCGAATGACACTGGTCTCTCCAGAAAACAGTACGTGCGGATAAAACTTGAATTAGGAAATAAACTTATCGTCGGCCTAGCATTATTGAAGGTACCCAGGAGTCACTGGACCGTCTTGGCCTCGACTATGTTGATGTTCTCTTCGCACATCGACCTGATTACACCAGTATGTTTTTAAGTTGTGGACACAAACATAGACATCGAAGATATCGTTTGCAGCACCGATGGAGGAGATCGTCCGCGCTTTCAACTATGTCATTGAGAAGGGCTGGGTGAGTCTTGAGTCTCGAGTTTCTTAGTCCTGCTCAAGGTATTTGCAGGCATTCTACTGGGCCACATCAGAATGGTCTGCCAGGGACATTGAGAGGCTTACCGTGCGTTTCACCTGTTTCTCGAATGACCTAACTTTAATACCCCGTCCAGACGTCGCTGAGAAGCTCAACCTGATCCCTCCTATTGCCGAGCAGTGCCAGCACCAGTGAGTTGACAAAGATATTGCGCGAGATCCACCATCCTGACGAGTATCTAGCATGCTTCACCGTGAACGTCCCGAAAAAGAATACGCACCTGTCTACAAGAAGTATTCCATCGGAACCACCGTTTGGTCAGCACTGGCTAGCGGCCTCCTCACCGGCAAGGTAATTAACATTCCCAAGATAGATTACAGATCCGACTGCTAATGATTCGTGATATTCAGTACAACAATGGTGTCCCGGCAGATTCTCGGTTCGCTGCCCACTCTGATTTCTTCAAGGACACTTTGAAGAGCCTTGACCAGGAGGAGGGTCTCTCCAAGATTCGCAAAGTCCAAGCGCTCACCACGCTCGCCGAGACGGAGTTAGGCTGTAGCGTCACACACTTGGCGTTGGCATGGGTTGCAAAGAACCCGAACACGAGCACCGTCATCCTCGGCGCCTCTAAGCCTGAGCAAGTGGTCGATAACTTGAAGGCACTGGACGTTATTCCCAAATTAACGCCTGAGATCCTAGACAAAATTGAGGCGATCCTTCAAAATAAACCTGCCCCAACTGTAAGTGATGATGTTGGAATTTTGATTGAATTGAGGATGCTAATCGTTACTGCCCTGTCAGCCTACCTTTGGCAGACCACCACTTGATGCCTATGGTCGCCTATGAGGTCGATGATTTTCCCGTTGGTTCGTTGATTTTATGGCACGAAGGATTGACAACCGGACAGTGAAGCTATATAGTAGATGAATACACTGAGAACTTTATGAAATTCCGGGACGCATAGACATCAGAGCAAAACAAACAACTCTGAGAGGAGATTAAGTATTGAGGGTTAGTTGGTTGGAAACTACAATACACCGACGCTGGTAAAGAAGGACAGAGGCTAAGACATCCTGGATTTCAGTTAGTCCGACTTTGCACTTGCCGCTTCAGAGTCATTGTCTAGTGGCATCAATGCACCTTCTTCCAGAGAAGGTCGCGTAGGCGACTGATGCAGAATTTTGCCGAAGAGGCGGTTGTGCATCGCCCAATACTGATTGGATACAGCCACCAGGCAGTGCGTGTATCCCACACCACCCACGTCACGAAGAGCGTCACCAGCCGACTACACAGCCGACCAGGACACGCGTTAGACAATCTGAGTATTGGAATACCAAGAAGAAGAGGCAAGAACAAAGAAGATAGTGCAAGTACAGCGACGGCCTTAGATAGGTAAACAAGTAAAGTTGGGTTGAGTAGACTTACCCCACAGGAGGAATGCGCAAGGCATGCTGTAGATGACGGCCAGCACCTCTGGTCCAAACATGGAATGTATTATTCTTGTCACAAAAATAACCTAAACCAGTGTGAGATCGATGCTCCAGCAGCTGCATGAGTCAACTTACGGTATCCCCTGCAGATTTCTGTGTATGCGTGCAATTTAACGCATGGGAAGCAAGTCTAGAATGATCATGCCGACGCTGTTGATAGTGGATAGATAGCTGGATACTCGGACGGCAGGATTGACGTTGAGGACAGCGAGGAAGGTGATATGGCATTCAAGATCACCGTGGACTGCAACAGAATCATGCGATAACCAATCGTGTGGTAGATAAAAGAGGCGACAAACGTATGGGCGAAGGCCTCTCATTCCGAGTTGAGCTTGTCAATAAACCGTTTGCACGAGATGTGATTTACGAGTTGGTTCACGCACATGGCATTCAGGCCTTGGGCATGGATATATGATGCGCCAAAAAGAAGGGGAGATACTAAGTTTGGGAGGATGGATCTTCATGCTCACAGGACACGTATGATGATTGTATCTCATGGCTCGAGATGCAGAAATAGGGATAAGGTTGCGGAGTATCTTCCAGAGGTCATTCGCGAGATTCGATTCTCACCCGAGGCGTTTGAACAAGCAGAGTGCTCCCAATGTCGGCGTTCAACGGCCCATACGTCGAGTGTAAGTGCAATGACAGTGAAGTCTGGCTTGCAATCATATAACTGGCCAGTGGGCCAAGCCCCTCTGTAGCTACCGAATGTGATTTGTGTACCAACTGCCGGCGTTGGTCATAATGCGCGATCCCATTCTGAAAGGCAAGAGTGAATCGAGACAGAACCTCCAGGATGACTGGGCAGTGTAGAGACAACACTTTGAGGGACCTGCAGTTTCGAAAGTTGGAGGCTAGGTAGCGGATGGGCTCCATTTCTTGGGAAAATGCCGATCTGCCAACGTCTCCCTTAGATCCCTTGGTCCATTCTGGCGTGTAGAATCGTCACTCTGGCGAATCATATCAACGAGGCTTCAAGGCTCCAACTTGGACCAAAAACGTCCTATCACAATAAATAATCAAAGATGCATGTCTTATGCCAACTGTTAACATCTGTTACTAATCGAAGAATTCTGACGGACCAATTGCAAGATCTCCACAGTAAGACGAAGGCATGATGGGATCAATTGAAGGAACGACTGGTCTAGGACATTGATACTGCATCTGACTTTTGCTGAATACAAAGGTCGGAGCGAGTAGGGGATCGACTTCCGTTTATGAGGTTGCTACAAGTTCTGAAAGAAACATTGTTGGGCGTCTAAGTCCTGCCACATGTCGCGATGCGGCTGTGGATTCCTTTGGCCGCTTTTAATCAAACGTTATTCTCGACATGCCACGAGCAGACGCCTGCTTGCTTTCACATTCACAGCAAATACCACAGCTTTGAGTACCACATCATCTTCCGAATCTGTATACCCCTCCAACGACAGGACACCAGCAAAGCAAACATTTCAATACCCAACTTAGGCCACCGGCGCAATGGCAAGCCTGAGTAAGGTGGGTGGTTAATGTTTCCAAATTAGGCGCTCGCAATAAGAGGTGTACAGACTACAACTACTAGAAAGCCAAAGAGAGTAGAAGTAAACCAGCGTGCGTTGGTCGATAAAGTGCTCGCTCGATATCCCGAGGAGTTTACAGGTTCGTCGAACCACTATATTGGCTTAGCGTGGTCGACTAAAAAGCGCCCAGTGTTCCGAGAATTATTACAGAATGCTGACGACGCTAGAGCCAAGAAGGTCCTAATAGAGTTTCAAACGAAGGACTATGCTACACATTCTGCGGGAGCAAACGGCAAGACAAATGGAATCAATGGCAAGACCGATATGCCGGACCTGCTCACAACGGAGGTGAGCTCGAGGTGGTGCTACCCTCGGAATTACTAATGCTCAGGATTCCAACAGTTGTTCAAATGGGTTGTTCGCAACAATGGTGATTGTTTCGAAGATAAGGACTGGGGACGATTGACGAAGATTGGTATGATGGTTTGCTACCAAATAGTTTGCGCTAACTTTTACCAGCGGATGGCAACCCAGACGAACAGAAGATTGGAGCATTTGGCGTTGGTTCGTAGAGTCATGTATCGCCGTCAATTAGCCTCATGGAGTTATTCTTTGTAGGGTTCTACAGTGTCTTCGGTATTACCGACAGCCCGCTGGTCTTGTCTGGAGGTAAGCGCCAAGCCCTTTCCTCGATTAGATCCACCATATCAATCGGTGCATATGATAGGCAAAAGTCTGTCGATATTCTTTCAGGGCGATCAGGTATGCCACGAAGCTCCGTAAGCTTAGTACAAGTTCGCAATACTCACATATCTCCCCAGCTATATACATTGGATGATACTTGTTCCCAGAGCGAATGGACTTCCATCGAGATGGTACTGAAAGAAGATATGCAAGGTCCCGTCCCGAAGCCATTCGACTTAGCCCGGTTCTTGGCAGCTACCATGACATTCATGTCTTGTGTGGAAAACGCCCATGTTTCCTTTGACAACAAAGTCTTCATGAAGATCGCCAAGTCAAGACAAGTACCCAGCTCAATTCGTGTTCCCAAAGATATGATACCGAGGAGCAAAGAGGACACGATGCATATCAAGGGACTTTCAGTAGCTAGTGCGTTGCACGTTGCATTTTCGGCACGTGAAGCATACTGATTTTCCTTGACAGCCCAAGAAATCACTGTTGAAATCACGGACTGGGCACGCGCTGCTGGAACGAAGATAACATCTACACATCGCTCTGGCAATGAAAATCTATCAAAGGATCCTGTGAAACGCAAAAGTTTTTGGGATGGCTCAAAGCGCGAAGCCCCCAAAGTCGCTAAAGTCACCAAAACTGTGTCTCGAGCATCGACATATGACCATCCACCCTGGTTAACCCATAGTGCTAAATATGCGGTATATTCAGCTCAAGTTTCGACTAGTCCTAGCAAGGACCTTCATAAAGGCCTAAGAGCGATGACGAAGAAGGATCCTCCTTCCCACTTCGATTTTGAGATGGTCTACGTGAGCTCTCCAGCGACCTTGTTCTTTTCTTTGTGCTCATCATGAATACAGTTCTCCAAAGAGGAGCAGGATGCAAGAACAGCAGAGGAGAAACGTGATCCGGACATGGGAAGCATATTCAGGGGACCGCAAGGTCTATTTCCCCAACTAGACGGGTATGTTACTTGTTTTATTGTTTCTGTGCACGTCGACATGTTGTCATCATATTTTAGGGAATATATGTCCCGGATCTTCATTGTAGGCTCTACATTGTGTTCAATAAAAATGTGCTGATGAGTCGCAGGGTCAAAGTACAGCGCAAACGACTGGTATTAGTGGACATATGTCTGGCCGATTTATTCCCACTGTCGAACGAGGATCCATCGATCTAACGTGGGTGCACTTTTTTTGCACGTAAAGTTATCTCACGATTGCTCAGAAACGGCCATATCGCAAGTTCGTGCTAGCCTCTCGGTCGGTTTCCTTTGAGGTGTACTGACAATTTACACAGAATGGAATCAAGAACTCCTGTATGTAGGTGGGTTCCTTGCGAGACTCGTATATGAACAGGAGATTCGCAAGGTCCAGGGTTCTTGGCCTACAGTCAACGGTGTTGATGTCCCGACTGCTGACGCTCAGGCGTCAGCTTCAAGAGAGAAGGCCTTGTATGCTATGCGCTACTTCACGTTCCAACCATCCACTCCGGATGCTAAAGTGTCAAGAATCTTGCAAGATGCATTTTTCGACTGCTTCGACTATTCCTCCAACGTTCATTTCCCCATCTTGACAAATTCCGGTATTCGTAACACCAAGGACGTTCGGGAGATTCACGCCGACTTCTCCTCCTTCATGAAAATGGTGCCTACACAACTTCCGACGTCACCTGGTGACCCAGCTGGTTTAGTTGACTCTCTCCCTGAGAAGTATGGTGTCCGGACGTACACGTTTTCGGACGTGGTGAAAGAACTACAGGGAAGGACCTTGCAGGAAGATGAAATGATCGGTTGTCTGCGGTGGTGGGTTAACTTCATAAGTTCGCTTGAAGCCGATGAAGAGAGGGAAACAACCCTCACATTCCTGCCGAATCTGACGGACAATGCCAAGTCGCGAATTGGGAATTCTACGCGTGTCATAGAACTTCGCAATATCACCAAGTTTGTCGATTCCACTGTTTGGCTCCCTTGGCTTCAGTCGGACGATGCTCTTCCTCCAGACACCATCCCGTTTTCGTTTACCAGGAATCTTGAACGACGACACATTTCTCCATCTCTTTTGTGGGAGCCAATGACAGTTGTGGACTGGCTGAGCCATTTAATAAGCCCTCAGATAGACGCGGCTCATGACATCCGCAAAAGCTCCACGTATTCTAACCGTGTCCTGGGGGTTCTGGGAAACATCTGGCCTACGATGTCCAGCGACATGAAATCGCAGGCAAAGGATCTCATGCAGGACGTCCCATGGATCGCAACGAATTTGGGATTCCGGCCCCCTGGTGGAGCGTATTTCCCAGAAGCAGACGTCTTCCGTGATTTGCCTGTTGTCTCTGTCAACCTGTTCGATCCGCAGATTCTCACTGTACTCGGCGAGTTCGGGGTCAAGCGACATCTTAACTTTGAAGAGTTGTTTGCCAAGTGCGTTAAATTTTGAGGCCTTGATTCAACATTATTGATCACTTTCCAGGGCGGACAAATTGAGCACGTGGTCGGCGATGGAGATGATCAGATATCTTAGTACTGACCCAGATGCCATGGAGAGGGTAGAGGATATCAGGAAATACGCTGTCTTCCCTTGCGATAAAGGCAGGAAATACTGCATCACTGACTTGTACCTTCCACATGGGGAGATACGTCCGCTGGGCCTACCAATTCTCAATTGGTCACGCAGAATCGATAAAGATTCCGAGGATGGTACTTTGTTTCCTTCCGCAATATTTTCTCTCGCTTTCAGCTGACTCTACTCCAGAGCAACTTTTGACCGACATGGGATTCCTTCGACACCCGCCCTTGGAGAAGCTCATTGAGATTGCTGGAGACCCCGACCCTAAAGTTCAACGCGCTGCCTTTGGGTACCTTGAGAGCAAGTTCGACGAGCTCTATGATACGGAGTATGATCCTTCGAAATACGACGATATGCCGTTTATACCAGCTATGCGAGACAGTCATGAATGTGTAGGCGCTTACGAGGAGGTAAGGTCTTTTGCTATTTCATCGGGATTCATGGAACTGAAGTCGAAAACTCGCATCAAGGTTTATTCTGATCCATCATGGGCGTTAATGGGGTTCCAGAAAGTCCATCCTTCTGTTGACAGGAAGATCATCGGCCGACTGAGGATGCGGGAAGCGCCATCTGCAAGACAAGTGATCGAGGTTTTCAAGACCAGTCCGCCCAAGGATGTCAATACAGCGATAAAATGGTTCGCCTTTCTCGCAACAAAGCAAGGTTAGGCATGCTACCTGATTAACTCTCATTCTCTAAATGGTTCCCTCTTCGTATAGTCCTCTCTCCTGGAGATCTTCAGCAAATCGCCGAGATTCCTATCGTCCCCGTCGCAGAAGCCATCTCGCAAGGTCATTCGGATTCCGAGTTTCGCCTGGTGCCACCTCGGGAGTGCTTCATCGGTGGTAGCCAATACGGAAATGAGCATCTTTACCGGCGACTGTTTACTTTTGTCGACTTCGGTGAACAAGCAAATCGGTTTCTGAAAGCTTGTGGCGTCAAAGCCAAGCCAGATTGTTCCGACATCGTCCACATTCTAATAAAGAACCCTAAGGAGTTCCTCAGAAAAGCTGGTGCAGAAGCAGACCCTGAGAAGTGCGTGAATACCTTGCAGAATCATCCTTGCGCTCATCGTCAATGCAGATACCTTGTCGAGCTTCGTGGAATTGCAGTTGGGTATGAGGGGCTTTCCGAAGAGGATAAGAAAAGGATGAAGAATGCGCCAATATTCGTCGGCTATCGCACCTCAAAGTCCTCCGATCCAGATCACGCTCCCATCGTCAGGGACGAGTTCCAACTCGTTCCAGCGTCTAAGGTCCTGCTCGCTGACGACATGGAAAACCGCCGGATCTTTGGAGAGTTTGTCTGGTTGGCTCCGCAGGATGAGCTGCTCGAAAGTAAGCTAGATTGCTTCTTTTTTGAACGTGGACCCGGCTAACCAAGTCGCAGAGCTCTACGAATCAGTGGGATCTGGGTATTTGAGCGCCCACATTAAATACAACGTGAAACCAACCAACGAGCAACCTAAGTGGACTCGTTGCGAGGAAGTTCGAAAGGCGATTGTGGAGAAGTTGCCCATCTTTATGCATGAGTTTGATGAGCAACGTCTCAAGCAGGGCGGCTCAATGCACCGGAAGTGGGGTGATAAATCACTCTTTCTCGTGAAAGGATGCAGAGATCTCAAAGTGGATAAGAGACTTGACTCTAATTACCGCATCTCTGCTGAACGTCAGAGAGAAAGCAATGAATTCTATGTGTCCGCCGAGATCACAGAAGAGAGCGGCCGTGTTGTGCTATGGCTCAAGAAAACGGAACACCTTGACATGTATGAGTGGGTACATTCGTGTTTTTCCACATCGATATATCACTGACGGTTCTTTAGCGTCGCTGTCGCACTTTGCCGACTGCTTTTCAAGACTCACAAGAAGCACGATGTTCTCAGCTTGATGACCATATTGGAGACGGACAAGGAAATCTTGAGGAAACGAGGCTACGATGGTAATTGTTCGTAACTTTCTTGCAATGTCTGTATCTCACATGTAGCAGTGGACAGGATTGAACAAGCTCACGAAGCCGCTAAACTTGAGGACAAGAAAAAGGAAGAAGGTACGCAATAAGTTTCAAATCATCTGCCTGGCTTATCAATCAATCACTCTCCAGAGCGCGAAAGGGCAGCACGCAATAAGCAGTTAGAGGAGTCCGGCGGAGGGCGGCATGGTGGTGGTGGTGGTATCCGCTTCCGGTCCAAATTCCTTGACTTCTTCAGGTGGCAGTCGGGAGGATCCAAGAGCCCCAGCAAAGTCAGCGTCGAAGAAATTGGTATGTCTCGTATTATACCTCGGGCACAACCGCAAACTCATTTCATGCAGACGACGCGGTCAAGGAATTGATGGACCAGTGTGCCAAGGGGCAGGCTACCCGAGAAGAACAGGAGATCCGAAATAGAGAACACAGTGGTGCAGACAGGAAGCGGAAAGACGTCAAGTACTGTACTGAGTTGAAGAGTACCACTCTGGAACTCGCCGGTACGTGGGTCATTGTTGATAACTACGTCTTGATATGAACGAATTCCAGATGTGGGTGGCGCCGCTGGTTTTATACCCGTTTGGCGACAAAGTAGGTCCCCTCGTCTTTGGTGTCAGCATTAAATAACCGTCGTAGTCACTGCACGTCAAGAAATTCCAGGCGAAATAACGGACTTTGCAAACATAGTCCACGGACTCAACGCAGTATTGAACCTGAGTAATAATGAACATGGCGTATTCAATATCTTCTGGCATCCAGAGGATCATAATTTAATGGGATTCAATCGCAACCGGCTGATTTTCTTGAACCTTGCACACTACACGAAACGTAGGTGAACCTTCATGCTGTTTAGCGAAAACCCTCACATGTTATGGTGCAGAGCTAGACTCTGGCATGACGCCTGGTCAGGCATACATTCACTGGTACGTAGATGTAGAGCTTCACTGGCTACGATGTGCTCATACAGCCTTGTCTCAACAGGTACTATATCATTGTGCACGAGATAGCCCATAACAAAACGCCTTTCCACGACGAAGATCACGAGTTGTTGGTCTCGGCACTAAGCGCTCATTTCCTGCCACGTCTGCACGACGTGGAAGAGGTCCGCGAGTATTTCAATTGCGCAACAGAGGTTTCGTAGCGGATATTTGGCTTGGTTGCCACATAGGACTCTAGGGACATTAGGTGTATTTCTGAGTTGTGTTATTCATGTCGTCTTGCTTATCTATACCTAACAAATCTATACTTCATATGAATTGTATTCTGCGCCTTGCTAATAAGACCAAGTACTTCAAGCCGGAAGAATAGACCGTAGCCGAACAATAATCTCACTTCCCTTGTGACTTCTGACATGTCGAAATCCAGTAACAGTGCGTGCATGCGCAATCAGGCTGGGCAGCAATAGGGCTGATATTAGGGAACGCATCATTCAACTCGCTCTCGCAGCTCATGGTTGCGGTGACACATGTACGGAGGCTCCAAAAAGTCACAGCTATTGAAGTAAAGGTGTTGTCCTCGGGTATAGGTGAAGCAATGTCATGTTGTGCTGGAACGATATTGTGGGTGGAGATGACATCGAAAGGGCGTACACAAGAAAAGGTTGCCGCTATCTACAACATCGACAATCAACGACAACGCCCGCAAAAGCGCGATACCCTGAAGAATCGGTCCACCACAAACGATTGAAGCTGCTTATCAGAGTAGAACCGTCTCGGTATCCCGCAATAGTGAGGAGGCGCATCGACGTGGTGCACAAGAGTAGATGTTGGTGGGGGTTCCTCTGTGTATCGACACTATCTCGTGTGCCGTCAAAAAGACTTTCAGGGCTTCTCATAAGTATCTTCGATGTGTGGTACCAACCCATGTGCAGACTGATCAGCCTATGACCGTGTGGATGCCCGCACTTGTTGTCAGTTTGACTGAGGCATACATGTATTCGAGCTCACAATATACAAATGTTGATAGCAGCGAAGGTCTTTCTGACGAAAGAGATATCATGAGTCGTGACAGGCATATAAGCCATAGCCTGGTCGTCGCAGCCGCAATGGCAATTAGCAACTTTCCACCCGCAGAAAAGGCAATACACGAGTGACGTCTATAAGTTCAAGTTGGATAGCTTGATGGCTGCGTTTCTTCGAGATTCCAAAGTGGGACGCATCTGTGTTTACTACAGAGCAGTGCTTGCACTGGCAAAAATATTGCAGCCCCTTGAACAACGAGTCACTAGTTGGGCCTAGGATTTCGAGTTCAAGACCTCGACGCTCTTTTCACAAGCTCGTCTACAAAGGGCTGTCTAAATTGAGGCGCGAGTCGCAGCAGGGTTAACACCTTCGGACTTACTATGAGTTTGTCACTGGATAAAGTATTTCGCGTGTGGTACTGCTGGATCGCTGCGGCGAGTCAGGTATTGTAGCAGTGTTCGTAGCTGTTGGATGACACTTGTGTCACAGGTACAGTCCGACCCACATGTTTAGCTGTGTTGATCATGTCATGGTCGAGTCTCGACGTTCTTCAAATTCTAGAAGAGAACTCGAAGAAGTCAGTGCAATGCCGCACGCACGCCGCGACCCATTCAAACGGTTCTAGCCTTGTTGACAGTCTGTGGCGGAGCATTCTCAGGTTAGACTTTCGGGATGGGCACTCAGTACTCAGTACTCAGTACTCAGTACTCAGTACTCAGTACTCAGTACTCAGTGGCAGCTGCCAGCTGGGGTTTTCATCAAAACTTTGTAATCCAGCATGAGGCGATGCAATGTGGCAGTGCCAGTCCCCCGTGTACCACTGGGTCCTGGGTCTCGACCAGAGCTTGAAAGCCTTGACTCTATAATCGCTGCGTACAAGACCCGCGAGGCCCGGGCAAGAGTTTACTTATTCTCAACAATCCGGGATTTGGTGAACTTCAAACTCGCTTTCCGGTTAACATATTGCCATGGATCTCATATCCTGCGACACTGCCACCAAACTTGGCTGTAGAACGCACAGCAATTCAATAATAACACAAGAATAAGCGCTCGGGGATCATATTAAGTTGTGGGTCCCTTTGTATGGCATAGCTACGCGTGTTGAGCGTGAGGCCAACTGCAGTGTTACGATCCACGCAACTTTATTTATCCTGTCGCTTTAGAGCCTCACATACTGACTATCGTATTTCGACGAACATCTCAGGACTGTCTTGCAATGTGTGAGCCCGAGGTGAGCTAGTTCTATTGGCACCCAAGAATCGTACTCTTTCGGGGCTTACCTTTCGGTTTGAAGGCAGTGGAAGTCAACCAGCGGAACCTTGTTGATAAAGTCCTCGCCCGTTACCCAGAGGAGTTCACAGGTACGTTTGGAACTACGTCAGGTCAGCCTGGAAAGAACGACTGATTGCCATGAAGTGTTCCGAGAACTGTTGCAGAATGCGGACGACGCTGGTGCCGAAAATTTCGATATTGTATTTGAGAGTCTACACAGATGTGCGAGTAATGGGACGACACAAGGTCTCAACTCAGCTAAGGTATGTGATCAGGCAAGTTGCTGGCTACGAAGCACTCACGTTTTCGTCCAACAAGGTCTTCAAATGGCTTGTCAAGAATGACGGTGCCCAATTTCAACCCGATGACTGGAAGCGCCTGACGAAAATTGGTTTGTGAAGATTTTGAGCAGCTTGCTGGGTGCTGAACCTTTTATCTAGCCGAAGGCAATCCGGATGAACGAAAGATCGGTGCATTTGGAGTCGGTACGATTCATGCATTCCTCGTTCATCCTGAGACCTGAGGGCAATTTCGTGGTACAGGTTTCTTTAGTGTGTTCAGTGTCACCGACAAGCCCATTGTCAAATCGAATGGTGCGCGATCCTTCAATGAAGCCTATCTGTCGCTAATTGGATGCTGCAGGAAAGATGGTATCCATTTATTATGGCGCTCGAGACCAGGCACGTTGTTGCTTTGACTCGCGTCTCAGTTCATCGCTTCTGACGTGCATGTAGCTCTTTGTGAAGAAAGAACAACTCAATTGTGACTGCGACGGGTGGACTGTGATCGAGATGGAGTTGAAGCAGGAATCGACTACCCCGCGGGTCTTTGAACTCGCGCGATTTCTAGTAACCTCCGTGACGTTCCTGGCTCATATCCAGCGTGTTAGGATCTTTCTGGACAACACTGAGTTGTCTTGTTTGACAAAAACTCGGAATAAGGCTAGTCAGTCAATACCCATTTTGGAACATATGAACAGAAAAAGTCGGGATGGAACCATGATCATTGATTCTGTTGAACTGATCAGTCAGTATATCTTGCGCCTTTACAAGTCCACAAAGTTTCTAATGTTCTTGGCAGCCCAGGAGGTCAACGTTACATTCTTTGACGATGCACTCGTTGGAGGTCCAAAGATGCTCGTCGCACGTGCGGAACCTGAAGAAGGTGGAAATCCGACAAAATCCAAGAGTTTCTTCTCGACGGAGAAAATGTCAAAATTGAATGGAAGAATGGCAGCTCCAAAACTTGCAGCAGTTGCTTCTGAAGCCCTTAGCCTCAAATCCGGCACCCAATTCTCAGCGAAATGTTCTATTTACTCTGCGAAAGTTACCGTTTCACCGAAATCGAGTTTGGAGAAAGGTTTGGAATCTGCAATGAAGAAAAAGCTTCCCAAAGATTTCCTATTTGAAATGGTTTTCGTAAGCAAATACCTTATAAATTTCGACGCAGTCCTATATCCTCTGTCCACAGTTCAGTAAGGACGAGCACGATAAGCAGTCGCAAGGTGAAGTCGGTAACGCAAGCGTCTTCCGTGGTCCTCAAGGACTTTGTCCGCGATTGGAAGCGTATGTCAAAACGTTCTTTCGGAGCGTCTTTTCTTCTAACGTTCCGCTCTGACAGAGAACACCCTGCTCGGATCTTCATCGTTTGTACTTCGTAATGTTGGATTATTTCATGTTATCTCATGTGTATGACAGGGGCAAAGTACGGCTCAAACGACAGGCATGGCTTGCCACATGTCTGGCCGTTTTATTCCAACTGTGGAACGAGGCTCGATTGATCTTGCGTGAGTACTGCGCGACCCTATGTGAGGACATATCTGATGATTTATCTTGTAGCAATGGTCATGTCTTGAGTAAGTGATGAATTGATACTAGACTATGGTTTGTCCATTAACGCTTTGCTATGCAGAATGGAATGAGGAGCTTCTTTACGTTGGAGGCTTTTTGGCGAGGGTGGCTTATGAATCCGAGATGAACAAAGTAAAGGATCTGTGGCCGACGTTGCAGAAACAAGATGCGGAACAACTGGCATCGTGTACGCAACTGGCACTGTATACGATGAAGTCTTTCGTCTTTCATCCCTCCACGCCCGACCCGAAGGTGTCCCAAATTATCAAGGATGCATTCTACGCTTGCTCGACAACAGATAAATTCCCGTTCATATCTGATCAAGGGATTCGGTACACGAAGGACATCCGTTTGTACCATCATCACTTCGCTCAGTTCATGCGCACCCCGGTATTCCCAGTGGAACTGCGTCCCATATCAACATCCATGGCGCTTCCCGAGCATCTCCGGATCGGACCGTACACATTCAAAGATGTCGTGAAAGAACTAGATTCGCGCTGGCTGAGTGAGTCGGAGATGGCTGCTTGCTTGCGTTGGTGGGGCACTTCATTTGGGAGCCAGGGTCCGTTAGACGAACAGCATAGAAAATGGCGGAACGAACTACTCAAAGCAGGCAGAACACACTCTGGGGGGAAGGAAGTTAGACTCAGCTCCATCAGCAAATTTATCGATGGACGAATGCTGAGTGTTCGCCGTTCCGATGACCCTTTGCCAGACGACACCATACCCCCAGTACTTATCCAAAGCCTGACTTCTTGTATTCCGGAGGCTTTTGGATGGCAAGAGATGTCAATCATACACTGGCTTCGACACCTCAGTAACAGTCCGCCAGATGCAGCACATGATATCACGCGAACGCACAGTTTTGCGACACACGTCCTCAACGTCCTCAGTACCATTTGGACTTCGCTAGATGACAATAGTCGTTTCGAAGTTCGGGAGATTTTGGAGGTTATGACTTGCATACCCACGACAACCGCACCTTACATGATGCGACCTCAGGAGGCGTATTTCCCTGAAGCCGATGTTTTTCGCGACCTTCCCGTCGTTCGACAAGACCTCCTCTTTGATTTCCGCACAGAGCAGGTATTGCAATATCTGGGGGTGCAGAAACAGTGCGACATCGACACATTCATAGTCAAGTTAGTCACTAGGAATATGACCTTACCGTGTTTGCTAATATATCTCACAGGGCGATGAGCGGTGATAGATGGAATGCCGTGGACCTGGCGAGGTATCTTATCACATCTGCTCCGAGTCAGGAACACGTGACTCGCGTCATGGAAATGAAAATATTTCCTTGCGATGGTGAAAGGCGTCATATCAGCGAGCTCTTCGCATCCACAGAAATCAACCGGGCACTCAAACTGCCTGTAATCAATTGCGAATACTGGGATTCGAACACCCAAGAAGGTGCGTCATGAACTGGCTTGGCGTTACATTACCCACTGACCAAACATCACAAAGGACTATTCCTCATTAGAAAAGGGTTGCACGAATACCCTACAATAGAACAACTCATCCCTATCGCATCTTCCAAGGACGACCATGCCGCTAGACGTGCTGCATTCGCGTTTCTTTGCGGACCATTTTATGAAACATTCCTTGAAAAGCAATTCGATCCGTCAAAGTTCTCTACGTACCCCTTCATCCCCGGTGTCAGAGACGGGAGAGCTTGTCAAATCCCTCATGGCGAGGTTCGTTCGTGTATGAACGCTGGATATATATGGCTGATACCACGATTGAAAAGGTGTTCTCGGACCCAAACTGGAAAGTATTTGGCTTTGGTCACCTGACCGACCAGTTCAACAAGAAGAACATTACAAAGTTGAAGATTCGAGATCGCCCTACCGCTGAAAAGCTATTTCAGGTTCTTGAATCGACCCCGCCGAAAGACCCGGAAACTGCAGAGAGGTGGTTCAGGTTTCTTGCTGAGAAAGGAGGCAAGTAGTCCCATGACGCTGGCGCTTTCTGTGTATGCTGACACAATGTGCAGTTTTCTCAGCAGGGGAATTCGAAAGAATCGCAGACCTCAAAATTGTTCCCGTGGAGGTATCTTCCGATCAGCCACGACGCAGTAAAATATCTTACGAGGCAGTGTCGCCTCGCGAGTGCTTCCTGAAGTCGGAATCATACCCCGAGGACCACTTCTACCAGCAGCTGTTCAAGTTTGTCGACTTTGGGCGTAGTGCCAATGCTTTTTTGAAAGCCTGTGGTGTCAAGGAACGCCCTGAATGCATCGATGTTCTCAAAGTTCTCCTGAGATGTCCAAAAACGTTCCTTAAACTGGCTGGGGACGATCATGAGAGGTGCGTATCAGCACCGGAAACTTGACTCGTGATACTTACTTGATTTAGATACTTGACTGAGCTGCGTCTGATCGCGGTCGGTCACAAGTCTCTTCCTCGAAGGATCCACGAAGAAATGCGCACTGCCTCGATTTTCTTAGGATATCGACGGGGGAAAAGCCGCGACGGGTTCAGCCATGAAGCAGACGTGTTTGAACTTTGCAAGGCCGATGAAGTATTGGTCGCCGACGACATGGAAAGTCGTCGCACCTTTGGCGACTGCATTTTCATCGCTCCCCAGGAGGAGCTATTAGAAAGTAAGTGCTTGTATTCTTCCTGGTACAATATGACATATCGCAAGCAGAGTTTTACTCTGAAATGAAAGTCAAGTCGCTGAGCTCTTGCATCAAATATACTGTGGAACCGGACAGAGAGTTGCTGAGCGCACAGAGTGCTCGCGACCTTCGAAAGTCTATTATCGACAAGATTCCTATTTTCCTCCACGAGTTCGACGAACCACGCTTTAGAGAAAGGATGCGCCTGTTACGGTGGCATGACGAGAATCAATTCTTCGTGCGAGCTTGTCGAAGGCTTGATGTCACGAAGCGATTGGACTTCCCAAATGCGACTATTGGACCTCAGGGACAGAAAGCGCACCCCACCGAACTCTCTGCTGAGACCCAAATCAAGGATGGTGTGAATGTGCTGTGGATTAAGGAACCGAAGGCTGACAGTTATGAGTATGTGGTGCTCTGTATCGCTTGAGATGCGTGCTCATTCGTTTTAGTATCGCGGCAGCTCTGTGTCGTCTGCTGTTCTCTACGTATAAAAAGAACGATGTCCTGTCTCTTATGACTATCTTGGATACAGACATTAACGTCCTCAAGCGCCGTGGTTACGATGGTGAGGTTGCCACTGTCATCTAGGAAGTGGTGCTGATCGCATGTTTAGTCGATAGAATTCTCTCGGAATATCGCGAGAACCTTGAAAAGGCCGAACATGGTAAGTTTACTATCAATATCAATAGTTTTCATGCCAGGAGAGATGCTCAATGAAAGTAGGAGAAAATCCTTCCAATGGGGTGCCACCCGGACCTGTCCAAGCTCCTTCCCAAGATGCACCACCAGGGGATGAACCAACCTGTGACAAACCAGAGCCTGTCGTCAGCAAATTTACGAAGTTTTTGCATAGGCTTCGCAAAGATCCCAAGTTGGGCGAGATCAAGCTTAGTGAGATAGGTGTGCTAAGTCTATTTTTCGTGTTGAAGATTGGCGCTTAATCGATGTGCAGAAAACTCCATCGAGAAAGTGAAGAATATCATGAAGGAAGAGGGCGGCAATAACGACCTGCACATTAGCAATCGGGAGCAGGTCGGTGGAGGGAAGAAGCAGAAAAACGTCGCATACTGCGATGAGAAGAAGGTTGCAAAGACGGATCTCGAAGAATGTGGTACGTTGTCCAACTTAGAGTCTGGCAGCCTATGATTAAATCGACGAAGAGGATCAACACGTCGGGCAGGTCAAAGTCTGGAAGCGAAGTGAGTTGAATGCTTCCCGTTTCTAGCTGCTAGACTGACGTTTGTTTCAGAGGGGACAATCTTGGGTGTTCCCCCAAAGGAACGCGAAGCCTTTGGGAATATCATTAGTGACCTCGCAAAAGTCTTTTCAATTAATCAGACACGGTGTCATGTATTCTTTCACGGCGAGGACTCGAATCTGATGGGTTTCAACCGCAATGATCAGATATTTTTCGGTCTGGAACACTATATGCAGAACCGTACGTGATCTGCATGATCGATTCTTCCGTCACCAAGGCTAATGCCTACTACCTAGACAAAGATGCTCCTGCTGGAAAGGCTTATGTTGACTGGCAAGCACTCACGGAATCCTGTCCTTTAGTATTTACTAATCTTCCGCAGGTATTATATCATGGCGCACGAGATGGCACATGTGCATACTCCATACCATGACGAGCATCACGAGCTGTTGTTTCAAGCGCTGGCGACGAGATACTTGACTGAGCTCCATAATTTGCCAGCCGTTCGAGAGTTGTTCAAGTGCACTTCTTATTGATAACATTACTGCAGTACTGTCTTTCTAGCGGGTATTCCGGAGGATAATTTATTGGACCATAGTACCTATGAGTGCTCAATTATCGTTTTCTGCTGTTGGATTTTACTGTAATGTTACCGCCTGACGCGTGCTCCTCCGTGGGAACTTATCATGAATGGTATTACCAACTCGCGCTTTGCACCAGCATATTTGCACTCATGGATCCGGCCTCTTCTGAACCACCTGTTGATCCATCAGAGTCTCGATCATTTCAAAGATGGCTTCACAAAGCTGCCCAAGTATCAGGTATTGGGCTTACCGCAGACGAACGAGACCGTGACCGGGTTGAAGTACAGCATCGCCGCTGCGAGCAATGGAAGACCGAACTCCTGAATTACAGTCCGTCTCGTTGTTTCTGCGTGGCCTGATCCGTACTCATTACAACGCCACGCACTCGTTCCTTTCATAGGTCCTTCAGTTGTTTTCATGTTAAAGCATCTTAAGTTGTCCGGGTGCCTGGTACCGTCCTCAAACATCGTGTGTGCCCCATGCGATCTCACGCGTTCCGGAGGCTTCCATCCTGCTGGTGCGATTATCCTTTGTCAGGGCCATTTCGGAGACAAGAAGCACATGGAGGATACCCTCACACACGAGCTGGTACACATGTATGATCACTGCAAGTTCAATGTTGACTGGAAAAACTTGAGACATCATGCATGCAGTGAAGTGAGTGATCAGTGTGCCATGTTCCGTTGCGAGTTTTTATTGACGTATGCCGCGGCGCCCATTTATCGAAGATCCGTGCTAACAGTTTAAGTGGTGACTGCCGGTATATGCGTGAATTGGGAAGGGGATTTGTGTCGTTTTCGAAGCAACATCAGGTATATCGATGATTTGTCTCATGCTGTGCAGTCCTATATCTATCTCGATCAGTCTAAATGTTTACTGACTTGGAATAGGCCTGCGTGAGACGGCGTGCTATACTTTCCGTCCGCGCGAATCCCATGTGTCCGGACGAGGCAGCAGCAGAGCGTGCGGTGAATGAGGTTTGGGAGAGTTGCTTTGGCGATACGCGACCGTTTGACGAGGTGAGTTGTACCCGCTATGTCGTCCCTCGACAGGACGGTGCCGTACATTTTTTGACATCGGTGTTCACTATGTTTCACACGTAGATCTATTAGTAGGTGAAAAGGGAATAGATGGCCGTGATCTATTCTTAAGCGCAGGTGAAAGGCTGTTACGATTGCAGCCTGAATGGAAATCACACCGCCATCTGGTTAGACTCGTAATTTCACCAAGGCTTTTTTTTCCAGTGAGCCGCGGCAGAGGAGTTGAGGACTTCGAATGGATAGTGTCTACTATTACTGACTAGAATCCATAGTTGGGCATACCTAGGGAATAAAAAACGCGGGAATGACGAGGCAAGGATGAGAAAGGAAGTGAATCCAGCGTGTTTGTGAATCGTTGGCATCGCACGCTTTGAATCAGACTGGCGTGCCGCGTGGGAAGACGCCTTATGGTTTAGTTCTGGCATAAAAGCCGATAGACTTGCTCAAACTTTTCTTCAACTCTCCTGCAGTTCTCTACTTCCGGCTTCTCTCCGTAGCCCTCGCTTGTCTTATTCGCTTGCCTTCCTCTACGTCCTTGCCTAGTTTATTTCTCATACCCCCTTCACGACTTCAACATGTTTGCTAGAATCGCGTAAGTCTCTTGTCCACTATTGCAGTCGATGAGTAGGTTTCCGATGTGTTGTTAACCACCTCCTCAGTGCTCTTGCTACCTTGGCTATCCCTCTCGTGTCTGCACTGACGCTAAACACACCAACGAGTGCTTCGGTTGGTGACTTGTTCAACGTCTCTTGGGATGCGACCACTTCCGACGCCAGTTCGTTCAATATTTACATGGTGAACACCATCTTCCACAACACATTTGCCATCGCAAACAACGTGCAAACTTCGGCGGGTGGCGTGACTATTGTACTGCCCCAGGCCCCCCTTGGGTAAGCACGCTGCATAGATCTCTGCTGAATGAACGAATAAGAGCGGCTGACCTTGCGGTGTACAGTGACGGTTACACCCTCGAGGCCACCGACATCAGCAACATCAACACGGTTTACGCAACGAGTGGTGACTTTTCTGTTACCGCAACGACGACGACTTCCACAACGTCGATGTCGTCCACGTCCAAATCCACGGGCACGTGAGTTAATGCTTACCTATCACTGAAATGATAATCTGAAACCCCTTCTAGGAGCACGAGCACCGGCAGTGCGGTGTCTGCTACGTCTCCTTCAGCCACCGCTTCTGGTACCACATCTAGCTCGTCCGGAACCACTTCACCTTCGCCCATCAACAGTGGTGCTATGTCACTCAAGATCGGCATGGGCCCCGTTGCCGTCGTTCTACTTTCTGCAGCAGCTGGCGCAGCTATCATGTTCTAATCTCGCCTCCCTAAACCAAAAAAATCGTCTTAGCATGCCTGAGGATGACATTTTATTTCATTTTCAGCTTTGGGATTTCACATGTTTTACATACCCTGGCTTTAGTTTTTGGTCATTGAGAACGCTACGTTATTTTGTAGTTGCAGTTGCACTTGGACATATTTTCTCGTTATTTTCGTGGACAAACAGACAGATGGGACATTACGAATGCATGGTTTACTGAGTTTGTGAGGGCGAGAGGTGCATCAATGATGTTGGGTGGGTCATTTGACACCGACTTGTCCGCTTCTTTGCATGTACATACCACGGTTGTCATACGAAGGTGTTTTTAATGATGTTTTACCACAGTTTTTAAACGATCTGGTACGCTGGGTGGGGCCTGTTACGGTGATTATGGCGGATCTTATTGAGCTGCCACAACGGGCGCCATGCAAGTTGTTGTTTGTGGTAATGGGTTTATTGCGCGCCTCCGAAACGTTGTCAGGGGAGTGTCTTGCGCATCGGGTATCCTCAAGTTCGCCTACTGACATATCTGATGGAAAACGGGGACCTGTCATGATGCTGAGTCGTTCTTAAAACAAATAATCGTGTCAATGATTATCAACAATGCGCACAAAATGCGGAGAAATCACACAGAAAGCTCCACAAAACGACATGGAATGATCATGTGTTGCATATGCGAGCGAAAGAGTGAATACACATGGATGTCCCATAATAGTCCTCAAAGCACGCCCAAAGCGAGTCGACTACTTCAACTTCTTCTTGCTGTTTGCGGCGATGTCAAATTAGTTTTCACGTGAGAGAATGTAAAGGAATGAAAGACGCACGGGCGGAGTTGTGACGAGTGTCCACATCCGCGCTTACGGCAGTTAGTTGCGCGCGGGGGCAGACGTGCGTAGCATTTTCGGCAGATTTGCTTGTCACAGTTGTATTTGGCTGCGAGAACCTTTAGTGAGGGCTCGATGATTCCGCCACGGAGACTATGGATAGGTGAACATGATGCTCGATGTCAGAATAAACGCGCGACGCACCGAAGGACAAGGTGGAGGGTAGACTCCTTCTGGATGTTGTAGTCGCTGAGTGTGCGACCATCTTCGAGCTGCTTTCCAGCAAAGATGAGACGCTGTTGGTCGGGGGGAATACTGATCACGATATTAATCTCTGTAGTACCAAATATATTATAAATCGTACCCCTCCTTATCCTGAATTTTTGCCTTGACGTTGTCGATGGTGTCAGAAGACTCCACCTCAAGGGTGATAGTCTTCCCTGTGAGGGTCTTGACGAAGATCTGCATCTTCAGATGGCGAGGTTGTGTGTCTTGCGGTTGCGGATGAGCTCACCGTGTAGCGTGCCAGACCGTGGGGAAATTCACCAAGACCTGTATAGTTTCAATGGGTGGCTGAGTTCAGGGCAGGTTTAAGCGTGATAGTACTTTCGGGTGTTTCCGGAGCTTTCTTGTCTGCTTCAAGCTGCAGCGACAAGGTAAGTGCTCGTCGATGTTTTATGTTGGTCCTTTTACGATGAAACAACTTCGTAAACTCAGCTCACTTCGATGCCTGCTAGCAGGTTCTGAGAAGAACGCGATCTACTTTCTGATATTTTCATTCTGTGTTGACACAATACTGACTTGTTCTGCAGGACTTTTTGACTCCTTGGGCCCTTGTTGTGTGCGCGGACACTTGCAATTGGTGAGTTGTCATGTTCTCGACATGTTTATTAGGATAGAAAATCTTTCGACGCGACGTGCTTGCACGCTGGACGTTGATCCTTTACGGGATCCCATTCAAGTCTCTGATCCCCGTATCTATTTCTTCTTATTAACCGTTGCTAACTTCTTTTCTTCCAGCACTTCTGTAGGCTCCTCTTGCTTCGAATTCGTGTACATGAATGCAACGACGTGTCTTGTTGCCCATACATTTTAAATTTATCTACGTGCTATTTAAATAATAGAAATTACAAATAAATGCAGACTGTTACGGAAAGTGCCGTTACGCCCCCTTCTCCCCAAAACGCTTTTCATACCAAATGGATGTATGCAAATTGATGCCGTAAACACGACTTCTCGTCCAAATGAGCAACATTCAGTCTATCATGTAAACCGAGTTTTGTTCCGCAGCGTGTCCCGCTTAAGTTCTGCTTTTTGCCTTGCGGAACGTTACTCATAGCGCTACCGAACTTGTTTGTGCACTGACCGATCCAAGGTCGTCTGATCTTAAACTCTATGGCAGATTTTCGCCTCGTCAATCCAGAAGGTTGGGAATACGATCTCCAGTCTGTGCGTTATGCCAGTGCTTTCGCCAAACAGGTTGCTCATAATCCAATAGGTATACTCTGCTTACATAGGCCACTTCCAGTTGCACAATGTCCCGTGGTGCGTCTGCCCCTCTACTTCCGCGTGCATAGGACGTGTTTTTCAAGCTGCACAGGTACGACCGGACATGGGGACAATTCTTCGAGACGTTTGAGCAATTTCTGGGATTTTCATGGCCTGTCATTACTGTTACAGACTCATGGACTGGCCGTGCGCACATTGTCACCCGACTGACGACCGTCGGCGCGTTCATCAAGATGATCAAGACTCGGTGCGTCCTATCCCTCTCTCACTTACTGACCCACACATGAAGAAGGAACCCTCAGTTTCGGCGAAACACTTCCAACGCCTGACAACATGCTCAAAGTCGCGCACTTCGAGACGTCCCAGCGACATCTACGGAACGTTGCAGACTGGGCAACATACAAGAAACTATACACGACGCTACCAGCAGTAGCGCTTGCAGCGTTTAAAACTCGGGTACGCGCTGGCGAGCCGAAGGCTGTCCGAGAATTGTGGGCCAAGCGCGACAAGACATTTTTAGCTATCGACTTTGAGTGGAGCGAAAGGAATCCAGCGACGTTTTTGGAATGGGGTTATGCGGCTGTTCGATGCGGGCATCTTGAGGCGTATGTTGTTTTTGTTTTTTCCGTTGGGTACGGGTAATTGATGGATCTGATTTGCAGCGTTGGCGCTTGGCCTCCGATGCCCGAGTCGAATTATCGGTGGGTTGTGGATTGGCGGGCGTGACGGCCTGGCTGATGTGCATGTACGCAGGAAGGGCCATTATATCATTGGTGATTACGTGGACAAAATCGTCAACAAGCATTGTCCAACGTACCCTTGGCAGGTACGCCTATTCGGACCACCTCCCGTGCTAAACTGACATATGGAGTAGTATGCTGTACGTCTTTCTTTTGGCCCTTTATTCCCTTCTTATAGAGTACCTCGTAGTGGGGCGACAGTCAAATAATACCAAAAACAAAGTTACCTCAGATTGTACAGTCTGTGATTAGGTAGGATAATCCTGTGCATGCAGCTCCGGTGTCACTAATGTCATCTACAGCAGTCTAGTAAGCCCAGACGCAGAAACCACTGCCAACAGTCTCGTCCTCGTAGGACACGGCGTCAGCTCTGACATTCAGCGCCTTGAAGAGACTAAAATCAGTACGTCCCCACCCCACACATGCATTCCAACTAACGCACCCCCAGAAATCCCACACAATGTCCTCATAATCGACACCGCCTCCTTCGAACGTGCGCTCTTCAACGCCGGCGAGCGAGGAACGATGCACGATCCCAAGACAGGCAAACTCCGCGCCCAAGGCTCTACACTCTCCCTCGGCGGGCTCTTACACTCCCTAGGGATCGACCCCCCATGTGCGCTGCATAACGCAGGGAACGACGCGTTTATGTGTTTGCTTGCGTTGCAGAAGATTATGGAGCCTGGGACGGCTACGCCTATGCCTGATCCCGATGCAAGGAGGAAGCCGAAGTCAGCGTGTTTGGCTATGGGGGCGTCGATGCCGGTGGCGTTTATGGGGCATTTGACAGTGGAGGATGGGGGACGGTCGATGTCTGGTTATTTTAAGTCGCCTGGTGGGTTGGGATCACCGAGGATAAGGGAGCGGGAGCGTGGGCTGGTGGATGGTGGGATGGATGAGATGGGGATGGTGCGTAGGGTTTCGAAGTATAGGAGCGCCTCTCCGCCTGGGACGGGCGGGAGCTGGAAGGATGACAAGGACACGGACAGGGAGAAGGAGGGGTGGGTCAGGTCCGCCAAGGGGCTGCGGTCGGTGACGAAGTGATACTGATTGGTTAATATTGGTTGGACACTTGAGCTTGAGACCTTGTCTCCTAATTTCTTTCGAGTATGATGTCCCCTTTGTTTCGTTTCGTTCCTCATAGGATTCTTTCGCTACTCGTCTGCATACCTTACATGCACGTACAGTAAAACAGTAATTCTTGTCTCGGACTTGGACTTATAGGAGTCTATTGTGTATGCAGTCATGATACGTATAAACACTGCTGCCGTTCGAGAGTCTGAGGAGCAAATTGTTACAGTCTTGTGAGGTTGTTTTTCATCGCTGATCAAAATTTTCGGCCGCGGGGCCCCGATATACATGCCTCCTCTCCGACCAAGATGTCTCCACCGCTTCATAGTGCGATGGAATGATAACTAGAGTTGGGCACTCGCTTCATATATTTATTCCGCCGCTCGGCGATCAACGTTAACCTCCAGCACACATATCCAACGCCAGTGCGTAAAACAATAGCTCCGAGATGACCCCTTTTTTTTCTTTTCTTTCTTGATCAAGCCTTCTGCTGGTCGTATCGCATCAAGGTGATATCTAATGGAGAGGTTTGAGAGCCGAACCCGCGCCCCAGGTTGCCAAGTTGTGGGGCAATTTTCTCGTCGAGCCCAGCGACACTCCGGCGTCCGCCGTCAATGCTTTTTTACGCTTCTATTTAGATTCTGTTTCAGCGGATGCCTTGGACCCCTTTTAAAATGGGGCCCATGCCACCCGGGATCTTGATATAATGACTGATAGTACTGAAGGATGAGTTACTTGTGTCCAATTCTCCTCGACTAGTCCCGGAATCATCATCTCGAATTCGGTGGTGCACGGCCGGTATGTAAACGGCAGGAGGGCTTTCTCCACATTCATGGATCCCATGTCACCCAACGGCTTTGTAGGATCTAGAGTGAGCTGGAAGACCCAAGGTATCAAGACCGCGCTTATGAACGCCGATCTGTACAGATAGAAGTGAGCTCGGAAGGTTTTGTGCGTAGAAATTTGAAGGTGCCTTTACCTGTCCGCGACATATTGCCCAGGGCATTTACTGCAAGGAATGTCATTCAAAGAATGAATAGTTGAAAGACCGTGCTTACCGCCGACCAAAACCGTAGAGACGATTATATAAAGTGTCTCTCAGGCGACCATGGCCATCAATTCAGCGTTGAGGCTTGAAGGCTTCAGGCTCAGGAAAGACTTCTGGATCCCGACAGATGGACCTAAGGCAGTGCGAGGACGGTCAGCTAGAGTTCCACCCTGATTCTCCATAATATCCATGACGGCCTGCAACAGAATGGACCAGGTGAGCTTGGATATGTCAACTCGGCGTCGAGAGACTGACTCTGTAATGGCCAATAATCACAACTTTTTCGAGTCCTGACCCAAGAGTGATCAGAGCACCGTACTCGTGAATCCAATCCGCTATAGGAAGAAATGGCTTAATCAACGAAGGACATCGTGAGCACTAGCAGAAAATGTGTTGCATGGAAAACTTTACTTGCGAGGGGGCAGGAAATGCCCCCAAGGCCTCAAAGTGAAAGGATAAGGTGGGAGAGAAGGCCATTCTTCGATTGAGGAAGAACAATCACCCCTATTACTAATAGTAATATTACGCCAAGACAAATCACGGCACCGACGATGAGCCGCGCATTGTCCGAGATGGATAGGTCAGGCAGTCGTAATATGGCTGATGGGAGGAGCGTGAGGAAGGATTGGAGAGAACTCATCGTAAGTAGCTTCTCAGCTCGAGGGTTAGTAAGGCAATGTCAGCTATCTGAGGGGCAGACCAACTTTATGTAAATCCAGTTGACCAACATGCTTCAAATTCATATTCTGGTCCATCACTGCCACGTGGTTTCCACAGACCGTTAGTCCTTCGTATACATGGAACCGGAGTATCACCGAGCAATATTTCTGCTGGCAAAGAATCACCGCCTCAGCAATTTGGCTCGATGACCTTTCTCTGGTTTAGGAAGGTAAAACACTCCTACCATGCCAAGTGCGGCACCAGGAAACGATGTCAAGAATGTACAGGTTGGACAGCTGTAATACAGCTGACGGGAGGAGCCCAAAGGATTGGACGTAACTCATCATATGTCACTGCTGGCCTGCGGTAGTTCGCTCGCACCTGGTAACACTTGACCATTAAGAGAAGTCAATGGAGAGCACGTGTACAACCTCTTTGGCCAGCATACTAGTTCAAATTTCTCTTTCTGTCTCGCCGGTTTCATGCCCGGTGGAACTCCGTGACTCGTATGGTAATTGGAGGGGTTGTTGAAGTGCAATTCCTGTCGAAGAATCGGCAGAAATGGCGGAAATGGCGGCATAACCTATTCTGGATTCCGATCCAACAGGTGGTGGGTGTTTTGTCGTCCCTTCCAGCAGCACAGCTTGGACCATGACTGGAGAATGAGTTGGCAAGTCCATGGGTGGCTCACATGATGTCTTGGTAAGGGACAATATATCACTACCAGTTACAATCTGGATGGAGATCCTGCCGTGTTACGGTCTTGTCGTAGTGTGACCTATGTAAGATAAATGAATTTCATGTGTTAAAATATTGCTGGACGAACCGGAAGAGAAACCTAACATTTCACGTGTGTCTGCATCTGCAAATTCCGGGTTGCAGTCCTTGTACCCGGGGTGAGCTACAATTCTGCAACAACTCGGCACACTCGAGCTGCTACACTTTGCTGTGTGCTGAATGCGATACAAATGGGATAGAATAATAATTTATAAATAGCTACCACCAGCTACAGGGAACCATTTGTGATATATCTATGATTCACTGTTGTGTTCAGGGGAAGCCTGAAGTTGCAAGTTACATTCACTACGGTGCCCGTCATCTACGCGCCTCGCTGGGCCCTGCACATTAGTACAGTTGCGGAAGCCAATGAGAACATAACTCGCACCTGAGTTTCGACCGACGGAGTTTGTATGCACGGGCGCATACTTAGCGCTAGGCAAATCGAATAATATGATTCTGTGAATCAAAGATCACGAGCACCAAATGAGTACGTAGTACCCCTAGTACTAGTAACTAGTAGTAGCTTGGATCATTTCAACCAGGTTGAGTCCAACGTTCTGTTGTGGAGAGGAATTTGAAAGATAAAGTGGAGCGTGTTTCGGATTTCAGCCTATCACTGCCTGTAGGTACTGGGAGCTCGGACAAGAAGACTGAACATGTTGAACGACGACTTGGCGTGAGAAAGAGAAGAGAAAAAGGTGGGCAGAGTCGGGGACTGGCGGCTCGCCGCCGCTACGGTACAGAATAGCAAGCGGTGCATGGGCCGCCGGGTTGATAGTCGATGTAATATTAATGTTGTGGAGGCAGTGACAGATATTTGGATGGTCACCATATAGCAGGTCGAGACTAAGTACTATTTAAAGTTCATCCAACCAACATCTAATTATATCTTCTGACTTTTATAACTATCTATCTATATAGCAGTCTATTGACCACAACCACCTAACTGTATCTGACAGAACAGAGTTTGGTCGTACCATCTCTGGCACCGGAGGTACAACTTCTATCAAGTTAACATTCGTCTTTCCTCGACAAGCCACCTGTGAAAGCGGTCAGCAGATATACGAAAGTTGTTGTGATGCTCGACTATACATTACTTTGAATAACTTTCTCATCCGTTCACAGGTTCTCTCATGTTATAACCTCAATCGACAGTGTGAGGAAATATCAGACTTTATCGTCGGAACTTCATGTTTGGTTTTTCCGGGCCTGTGCAACCTGGCCAGCCCTGTGACCACATCGACTTTCTAGTAACCAGCAAAACACACCATCACGATCAAGCCAAGGTTGTAACTCGAAAACTGTTCACAACATCTTGATGGGTGCCTAGTTTGTTCTTAAGATATAAGAAGGTGCATGATGTGTGCAAAAACCCCGTTTTTTATCGAACAAACGCAGAGATGGAGTATTCGGCAGACAATATCACAGTGGCAACGAATCTGCAGCTATTGGCGGTGCGTCAAATTCTTAATACGAGGGCAAGCTAACATACTTGTGCCACCAGTACCTGTACAGTGCGTACTGTCTTAACCGCTGCCTCCTCGTTCTCACTTTTTTTTATTTTTATTTTTAATTCCAATTTCTGTCCATTGGGGTAAAATACCCTATGTCGGACAGTACTAACTAGTCTAAAGGGCCCCTGCCCTATCTACATATCTGAATTCGCGAATGCCCCGATGTGAGGCCTTGCCCCCATCGGTCCGCCGTTCCTGCCGGCCGTTTTAGACGCGCAATTCAATCGAAGATGAGTTGACTGCTCTCTCCGTTACGTGTTGTTGTTCGTTCTGTCGTGGGTTTTTGTGTTCTGAAGCGCGTACTCGGCTGTCCCGGGGGACAGACTTGTACATGAAGCTATGAAAGAAGTGCGTTAGTGATGCGGGTTGGTGGTGTTGATGAGTAGGACGGGTGGCGTTGGAGGTGGTAATGTGTCTGTCTTCGGGGTGAGGGAGTCTCCGTCTTCTTCTTTTCTGTATCTCTTTTCTCCTCGTGACGTTCATACATTCCTCTTTGAATTTCCTCTGCCGGGTGTCCTAATTCCAATCCCATCTCTCGTCTTATCTTCTTATGGCTTGCTGTGGGCCGAGCCTGCGTCTTCATGTGGAGGCGAGTTTAAATATTGAATATATGAATAAATGTTGAGTCGGGTCGTGGGTCGTGTCGTGATAGGCGTGCGGGGTCATCTATTTTGATATTATACTTGTTCTTGTTCTGCTTGGCTAGTGTCATCAGCGGTCGGGTTGAGAGGGGAGATTCACGTCACCAAATGTGGGTTTCAGTCTTCCGGTCTCGTTCTCACTTGACAGCTCAGTGTCAATGGCGACGTTCTGGGTAGGCTAGTCCTAGTCTATTCCCGGCTGCCGTTCAACCTGTTTATCCAGACCTATGATTATGCTTGTTCAGTTGACGAAGAGGTAATGCACTTGTTCTCTGATACGCCTCGGTTTGGATATTGATAATACCTGTTCAAAGTGGAAATTCCTCCATCAGTCGCGCTGGACCAAAGTAAAGGTCTTTATATCGTTACACGATACATACCCTTTTTGTTTATCGCCATGAACCTCTGTGGTGCGTTCAACTCTAGCATAATCCCCTGACAATGAATCGACATGTACTTCAGTGAATTTCACAACGAACAGCTCGGAGAGCCCCAATGTATGTGAGCTTGCAGCGGACTTATCGGCTGATGAATGACCAGTGACACTTACTACACAACTTCGCCAGAAATGCGGGATACTGTTCAGTATTATTTCAGGTATGTGTACAATACATGCTGTATGCGCGTCCTTGCCGAGCGCTGCTCTTTCCTCTCACAGGTATCTTCCAGGTGTCAATCAGCTGCTCTGAAGGTATATCTCCTTCCCTCGCGACATATACATGCTCCTGATCCAATTTATCCAGCCTTTTTTGTGCTCAGAACGTATGCACTCTGGAACAATAATAAAATCATACTTGTAGCCATGCTGTCCACCCTTCTTGTGAGTCCCATGCCCTGACCACACCCAATTTCATGATTGATGAATCATGTAGGCTGTTGCCCTAGCTTCCATCGGCAGTCGTTTTACAAATATTGCCTCCTCACATAGTTTGTGACCTCATCTTAGTATTATTCGCACTTATTTACTCCACTTTTACAGTTACGACTAGCGCGATCCTAGGCATCCCAGGCTGCTATTGGAGCTCACCTGGTGTCCAATTCTTGTCGTTTGTTCTCTTGTTTATGTTTCAACTAGGTATGTCACCGGGAACTGGCAGCGCAATTGCAGAAGTGCGCTCGCCGCTGACTGGCGCTCTCCCCAGTACTGGCCTCCCTCACACTTGTGCGTGTAATACAGAGCTGGCGGACAGCCAGGAGCCATCTGTATGCCGTCCTGGTGAAACACAACATGTTTTACTACGCATGCGGTCTGTGTGAGTCAGGACTTGTATATGTTTCTGAGCTCATCAGTGATGATTATTGGTCCAAAAGTTTTCTCGGGCATGAACGCCATCGTGCCAAAACTGTTTTCCGATGTGCGTAAACCTCCCAATGCTCTTCAATATGACCGAGTTGTTGATTCTCTGCACACGCAGTCTGCATACTATGCCATCTTCGAAGAGTACGCACCTCCAACATCTGTTGCGAATTCCTACTGACAACACTCCAAATATACATGCAGTTTTCAGGTCTTTATCCTTGCGATCCTGGCTACACGCATGCATCTTCATCTCTGGCATATCGACCGGGACGTGCACGGCTCCGACGCCCTCATATATGTGTCGATGTCCGACATGTCACCTGCAGACCTTACAGTGTGATTTCTCAGCGGCTGCATCGTTCTATCAATAGAAGCTCTGTCCTAAGCTCACCATGGACTCCTGTCCTCTGCATCGTGAGTTCAACGCTCACTTTGGACTCCACGTTTTTTACTCTCGAATTATCATAATTTTGTATGTATTTATTAGAGTTGATACAGCGTCTTGTTCCATTTCATCGATCCTTAGTGTAACCCAAACATACACTGGTGAGTTGAGTCCGCTTGTTTAATATTGGCTGTGGAGTAGTTGTCGCAATGAGATTCAGGGATATTTCAGGCATGCATCAAAGTGTCAGGCTGAGCGGACGAAAGCCCCTTTAATCTCTGCAATTATGAGTCTGACTATGAAGAATTCAAGACCTCCACCTTCCGATTGCAATATTTTGGACGCACGGCAACATGGAAGTGCTCGTATTATATCTTTGCAAGTCAGATAGATGGGCCGTCGTACGTCATGGCGGTATAACTATCTTAATACACATCAGCCGCCCACTGAATCTTGATATCATGACTAGATCTAGAGTTCGTGAGCCTGGGTAGCTCACAAAAAAGGTTATCATGATGACACGAATTCCGTCTCATGCTTATAAGACATTTCGCCTTGCAACTCATATAATTACAGCTTCAACTGCACACTAGGGCTGGGGTTTTATTCTACATCGTCGTCAGCATCTTCCACCTAACCATCACACTTGTATGTTACGCTGAACGAGTCTCTTCTCCCTATCGCAGCTGTGTGCTCGATATATTTGTCGAACATTTTGGGCAGGGTGTCTTCCAGTTGAGCGTTCGCCAATCTACATGGAGTGAACTACACGGTGAAACCTAATAACGACAAAGCATAATCGACAGCTATCATACACAGTCCCCAATGGAAACAAATTACAATGTGAGTTATTGCAAGCACGTACTTAGTGGCATGGTTCCAATATTGAGTGATTCATCCTGAACAGGTTCCTCGTTCTTTCTCTAGTGGTGATCAATCTCATCCACTGGCACGACCTCATGAGTATTATTCATCATGCGCACTAAGCTCTGCTTCCGGAATCCTCAACTCGAATTTAATAGAGCACGGCCGATGTGTTTTCTCCGAATTCATGAACCCCATATCATCTAACGGCTGTGTAGGATCCAGGGTGAGCCGGAAGGCCCAAAGAATCAAGACCGTGCCTATGAATACCGATCTGCACCAATTGAAGTGAGCCTGGAAGAATTGCCATATACGTAGAAATATAGCTCGACCTGTTTGCGACATGTTGACCGGGGCACACACTACAAGGAATTTCAGGCAACGAACGAGCAGTTGGAAGATGGCGCTCACCGCCGACCAAACCCGTAGATAAAATTGGTTAAATCGTCTCTCAGGAGACCTTGATCATTTATCCAGCGCTGAGGCTTGAACGCGTCAGGCTCGGGAAAGACTTCTGGATCTCGACAGATGGCCCTAAGGCAGTGGCAATCAAGTTTTCATGCTGAGATCCAGAAGCTCGATACTTACCAAGTGTTGCCGTACACTGTAGTCCCAGCTGCAATATAGTAACTTTCCTGAAGCCAGATCATCAGTCGCGCAAGTAAGTTGTTCGTAGATCACTTGCCCAAATCACGTCTTTGGTTGTTCGGTGAGGAACTCCTGCAGTGTAGTCGTCGAAAAGTGTGGGTACAAGCCACGAGGACAATACTTACCATTAGGGGCAACAGGTCTCCATCTCAAAGCCTCAGAGATGAAGGCACGCAGACAAGTAAGGGATTGTTGGTCGGCAAAAGTCGGCGCTTGAGTGCAGAGATAATTGATTTCTACAAAACTACAATAGGAAATCAAACTACCTTTGTGCCTTCCAATGACCGCAGTCGAGCTCAGCTTGAACTTTACCTTGTTCCTCGGGGAAACACGTGGCTGCCAGGAGCACTGCGCACAAGGCCAAGGTAGTCTGAGCCTTGTTTTCAGCAACGTATTTGTCTTCGGACACAACAAAACACCTCACCGTATCGGAACCAGCTCCAAAAAAGGCAGCACTGAGAAAAGCCGTCTCGACTTCTGTCAAACCATGGTGATCGCTATTTTCTAGCATATATCTTGTGAACGAAGGACCGATGTCCACATTGCTTCGCTGCAGAATGGCTTGAATACTTTATGTGAAGATTGGTGAGGCAATACATACCATTTGCTCTTTTACTCGGTTCAGCTGACCAGTGTGGAGCCGCTTGCTTCTCTCAAACCCCCGCTTCAATTCTCGGCCATACCAAGGAATGTATTTGAGCCATGGGATCGAGTCCTACCAGATAGTAGGCATCAGGGCGCAGGATTTTACTGACCAACTTCATGAGTTGGTACATCTCCCCAACTAGGGATCAGGTCGCGGAAGTGGGCGTAGTAGTCCCATATGCAACTTTCATCATTGTCGTCGAAGAGAAACTTGAAAAAAATACCTGTGAGCAGTGTACGGTCATGACAGAAAGTGCATACGTTATCACATGGTTCTGGAAGTTGTGTGGATCACCAAGAATGTCAAGGACCAGGTTCTTCGCACGTGACATCAGCAGAGGCTGATAGGCTTCGGCTGCTTTAGGTTGGAGGTGCGTATGAAGTGCTCTGCGACACGTTGAAAAACTAATTTAGGAGACGTGTTGCAGTCTGCGAACCTACGCTTTTGGCGAAACTTCTCCCCAAAGGGTGTGAGCGTAAGACCCTGTCCACCGCTAAACATCTCTCCAGCAGCAATCTTGCGAGGACGGTCAGCTAGCGCTGCGCCCTGATTCTCCATGATATCCATGGCTGCCTGCAACAAACATGATTAAATGAGCTTGGAAATGACAACCTGGCGTTGAGGACTGACTTTGTAACGGCCGATAACCACGAAATTTTCTAGTCCTGACCGAAGAGTGATCAGAGGACCGTACTCGTTAATCCAACCCGCTATGGCAATAAATGACCTAATCAGCAACAGAGACCATGAGCTTTAAAGACTTCGTGTTCAGTGCGAAATTTTACTTGCGATGCGGCAGAAAGTGTCCCCTCAGTCTCCAAGTGGAAGGGGATGGTGGGAGAGGAAGGCCATTCATCGATTGAGAAAGGTAAGCCTGAACAAATACTCCTATTGCACCAAGACAAGTCATAGCGCCGGCAATGAGCCACGTGTTGTCGGGAATGGACAGGTGAGGCAATTGTAACATGGCTGATAGGAAGAGCACAAGGAATGGTCAGAGAAAACTCAGCGTAAGCGCATTCAAGTTATAACTGGTTCTCAAATCCTCGACGTGACAGTTGACCGACGTACTTCAAATTCTGAAAACTATACCATTACTGCCACGTCTCAGCGGCCCGTGGTGTTGGAGTGCTTGACTTAAGCAAGGTAAAACCCGAGAAATTACTCATGCCAAGACAAGCCGCAGCACCGAGGAACGTGGTGGCACCAACAATGAGCAGCATGTTATCAGAAACGCGTAGGTCAGGCAGCTATAAGATGACTGATGCGGCCATATCGATGAAGCAGTGACGGGAAAGGACAATTGCCAGATCCGTTCCGGGCCATTTGACAAGCACAATTCAAATTTTTCGTCTACAGCTCGTCTTGATCAAGGGTAGAAGCATTTTAAAGAGCAATTCTGCTGGAACTTGAACGTTGCAGCATAAATGGTGAAACGATCATCGACAGACAGCAGTGAGCACAGGTTGTGACACGACATTGACGCGACGCATGTGACGTGTCACAAATCCACGTCTAATGTCATGTCAATTGACCTCACCCTGACAAGCTAAATCTGAGCTATGCCCAGCATGCAGACATAATATGGAGAGCTGCGAAGAAATATCTAGCACGTGAGTTTGATAGATCTCACACTTGCAAAGATCCTGGCCCGTGCGCCATAGATAAGCGTGCACTTGTCGCAAATGTTCTCATCCATTTTTCGCCTTGCTCCCCCATCTCCATCGGCGCAGGTTTTACCCCACTTCATCGTATATTTGAGCTAGACTCATTGCAATCTCGAGACTAACTTTCAGCTGCACACTCCACTCTGGGTGTTTTTTCCTCTCCGCGTTTAGCTTTTTTATGATTTGAGTCCAAGTTTCAAAACTGCGCTCAGCCTAGCCCGTTGATCCAGACCACATGAAGCTTTCGCAGTGACCTCAAAAGTCGGAATAAAGGTCAACTACAAGATTAGGACCCTACGTTTTGTTCGAAATCGATGTGGTTCAAAATTCTTGTAAGTACCAGGCTTCTCTTCGACCACTTTCCTGAACATACTTCAGTGAGTCACAAGCGCTCCACATTTCCTCAGTCCAACCGTCTCACCACAAGATTAATCTTTAGACATCAATCTCGTTGAAGTGGTCGGTCTAGTATCACGTGCATAGCAATACTCATCTGCAAAGACATACTGCAGCATTGTACTACGCTTCCCTCATTGGGCTTGTCTGCGGCGTTTTTCCAGCAATGTATTCACAGGTCAATCTATCACCTCCTTCGACCATAGTCACCACACATCTCCTATCTTTTTTGCATTAAACCTGATCCTGCGAAGACGTAGTCTTCATATGAGCCGCATATGGACCTGCCCACTCATCCCCCATCATGATCCCAGCTGTGCTGCTGGAAGGGACGACAAAGTACCCATCACCTGCTGAATCAGAATCTAGAATATGACATACTGCCATTTCCGCTACTCCTGCTGGTTCTTCTAGAAGAATTGCACTCTAAAAATGTCTCTAATTACCATTCGAGTCACGGAGTTCCATTGGGCATGAAACCGGCGAGACAAAACGAGAAATTTGAACTAGCATGCTGGCTAAAGAGGTTGTACACGTGCTCTCCATCGGCTTCTTTTAATGGCCAAGTGCTACTAGGTGCGAGCGAACTATCGCAGGCCAGCATGACATACAACGAGTTACATCCAATCCTTTGGGCTCCTCCCGTTAGCTGTATTACAGCTGCCCAACCTGTGCATTTCTGACATTATTTCTCGGTGCCGCACCTTGTCTTGGTATGGCAGGCGTGTTTTTACCTTCCTAAACCAGAGAAAGGTCATCGAGCCAAATTGCTGAGGCGGTGATTCTTTGCCAGCAGAAATGTTGCTCGGTGATACTCCGGTTCCATGTATACGAAGGACTAACGGTCTGTGGAAACCACGTGGCAGTGATGGACCAGAATATGAATTTTGAAGCATGTTGGTCAACTGAATTTACATAAAGTTGGTCTGTACCTCAGATAGTTGACATTACCTTACTAACCCTCGAGTTGAGAAGCTACTTACGATGAGTTCCCTCCAACCCTTCCTTGCGCTTCTCCCATCAGCCATGTTACAACTAACTGACCTGTCTATTTCGGACAATGCGCGGCTCATTGTCGGTGCCGTGACTTGTCTTGGCGTGATAGGTGTAATTGTTCTTCCTCAATCGAAGAACGGCCCCCCTCTCCCACCTTCTCCTTTCACTTTGAGGCCTTGGGGGCATTTCTTGCCGCTTCGCAAGTAAAGTTTTGCATGCAACACGTTGTCTATTAGTACTCACGGTGTCTTTCGCTGATTAAGTCATTTCGGGTTGGATTAACGAGTACGGTCCTCTGATTACTCTTCGGTCAGGACTCAGAAAAGTTGTGATTATTGGCCGTTACAAAGTCAGTGTCTCGGCGCCGAGTTATCATCACCAAAGCTCACCATTCTGCTGCAGGCCGCCATGGATATCAGTGGAGAATCAGGGCGGAACTCTTGCTGACCGTCCTCGCATGATCGCTACTGGAGAATTATTTGGCGGCGGACTGAGTATCGCCTATACGCCGTTTGGGGACAGGTTCCGTCGGATGTGTAGGTTAGCAATCCACGATATGTCTACTAATTCACTTTTCAACTTCTTACAGAGCCCTTCATACGCATTTCCAGCCTAAAGCAGCTGGGGCTTATCAGCCCCTGCAGACGTCAAACGTGAAGAATCTGATTTTCAACATCCTTGATGATCCATACAACTTTCAGAACCATGTAACGAGGTATGCGCTTGTGCTTACGACCGTACACTGCTGACAGGTATTTTGAAGTTATGCTGCGACAGTAATTACGAAAGTTACCTATGGGAACACTGCGCCCACGTCTGCGACTGATCCCCAAGTCATTGAGATGCGCAAACTCAGGAAGTTGATTGACGGAGCCCTGCGCGCTGATGCTTTCTACCTTGTGGACTCGATCCCGTGGCTCAAATACATTCCCTGGTATGGCCGAGAATTGAAACAGGGGTTTGAGAGGAGCAAGCGACTTAACACAGGTCAGCTGAACCGAGTAAAAGAACAAATGGTATGCTTCGCCTTAACGATCTTCACACAAAATGTCTAAGTCATTCACAGCAAAGCGATGTGGACATCGGCCCTTCGTTCACGAGATATATGCTAGAAAATGGCGATCACCATGGCTTGACAGAGGACGAGACTGCATTTCTCGGTGGTTCCTTGTTTAGAGCTGGATCCAATACAGTGAGGTGTTTCTGTTGTCCAAAGACAAGCATGTAGCTGAAATTAGGGCTCAGACTACCTCAGTAATATGCACGGTGCTCATGGCAGCCGCATGTTTCCTTGACGAGCAAGTTAAAGTTCAAGCTGAGCTCGATGCAGTTATCGGAAACCATCAAGGTAGCTCGATTTCTTATTACAGTTCTGTAGAATTCAGCGATTTCTGCACTCAAGCGCCGACATTCACCGACCAACAGTCCCTAACTCGTCTGCATGCCTTCATCTCTGAGGCTGTGAGATGGAGACCGGTTGCTCCTAATGGTTAGTATAATCCTTGTGGTTTTGTACATACAGTTTCTGACAGTCACTGCAGGATTTCCTCACCGAACAACCAAAGACGTGATTTGGGCAAGTAATCTTTGAACAGCTTACATGTGTGACTGATTATCTGGCACCAGGACAACCATTGTATTCCAGCCGGGACCACGATATTCGGTAACCATTGGTAAGCATCGAGTATCGAGTCTAAACACGAAAGACCTAACGATCACTGCCTTAGGTCCATCTGTCGGGATCCAGAAGTCTATCCCGAGCCTGACGCATTCAAGCCTCAGCGCTGGATAAACGACCAAGGTTCACTGAGAGACGATTTAGCCAATTTTCTCTACGGATTTGGTCGGCGGTAAGCACCGTTTCCCGACTACTCGTTCGTTGCGTGAAATTCCTTCCAGCGTGAGCCCCGGTCAACATGTCGCGAACAGGTAAACCTATCATTCTACGGACATGGTCTTTCGGGTTCACTTCGATTGATACAGAACGGTGTTCATAAGCGTGGTCCTGATTCTTTGGGCCTTCCAGCTCACTCTGGATCCTACACAGCCGCTGGATGACATGGGATTCATGAATTCAGAGAAAGCCCACCGGCCGTTTACATACCAGCCATGCACCATCGAGTTCAAGGCGAGGATTCCGGAAACTGAGCTCAGGCGGATGATGCAGATTTATCCCGAGGTCGTGAGAGCGAATGGGATCGATCAGCAAGGGAACGAAATACCACTATCCGAAGCATGCCTTTAGGACTATTACCCGCAGTAAATCACATTGTAAGTTGTTACGGTTGCGGATTGTGTATTATAGCTGTCGACTGTTATCAAGATTCTCTGCGCAGTTCTGTTATTGTTACTATGCCAAACCATCACTCAGTTCATTTCAAGCAAATCGGTGAGCACTCGACCGCACGATTGCAAGTCAGCAGTAACATACATGATGAGTTACCTCCAATCCTTCTTTGGGCTCTCGTACGGACGCAGTACAACCTATTCGCACCCATAGGCCTTGTAATCTCCTGGATGTATAGTTTCTCTTAGTATCTGCTCGCCTCATGCGTCCCCTTGCAGTTCCCTGCTACGTTGCTCCTATCCTCGTCCACATATAAATCCCTACGAGACCATGAGTGTGGACTTTCATTATCGCACTTCGGCTTGCATTTTTTAGTCTCGATCTACACCAGCAGTGGCACTTACATCTAGACCGCACAACACGCCTGCTGCCACCACTCACTCCAGAAACCGTCCAGAACATGTGACAATACTTCTCTGCCAGCATCAATAACACCCTCAAAGCCATCATGGCTCTCAAAACCGACATAGCACATAGCAGACACATGACACTCTTCAAACAGCAAACATCAGTCAAGCACACTTGGCCAATGCTCAGAGGACAAGACCCACAGTTTGCCATCAATGACCTCGTCTACCTCTCTACAGCACACTGTAATTTTAGACGTGAATACTTGAATGGAAACAACAAACAGGTCACCAAGTTTATGCCCCGCTTTGATGGGCCTTATAAGATCATTGCAGCGCATCCTGAGTCCTCCACTTATACTCTTGACTTACCCGCACATACTAACATTCACCCAACGTTTTATGCTTCCAAGTTGAAGTTGAAGCAACATGTGTCCAACGATGCTTCCCTGTATCCATCCCGCAAGCTTCAAAAGTTGGGATCTGTTATCACACCTACCAGAGCCGAAGAATGGGAGATTGAGCACATACTCGACCAATTCATCGATATATGACGATGCATTTCCCAGTACACATTAAGACACTCAAATAACAAGATAATCACCCGTCGTGACAACAGCATCCACAGAAAACACCGGGTCCTCACCACCATCTACTCTGGAAACAGCATCCACTCCAATGCCAGCGATGCTCCCCCGACCCACGAACGACACGCGCACGGGGAAGAACAAGCTCGTGTCATCGCCACCGACAGTGAACTCGAGCGTGCCGCTGCGCGCTACGGTGGAAACGAGTGGGATGGACCAGTCGAGCGAGTGGGTGGTGGGGTTGATACTGTAGTCGCATTGCGTGGTAGTGATGCTGGGGTAGGAGCCAGTGCTAGAAGTATATTAGTGAGTGGGCGAAAAGTTGGAGTGGGAACGAAGAGGAACTTACGGGAGGGGGATGGAGATGACGACATCGTGCAGGGTGACGTTTTCGTTCTCAAGCTCGTATTCAATATTGACCTCACAGGTACCGTCATTTGAGGGAGAGGGCCAGCAGTTGACTTAGGTGAGTCAGTGGGCGTGAAAATGATGTATACGAGCAGCGAGCTTACTGGACAATGGTACCAAGGACTCATCGCGCCCTGCATACCGCCACTTGAGTACGGCAAGGGCTTGGCCCACAGGGAAAGCACGAGAAGGATCTTTGAGTGCGACGATACGGTTCTGGCCAGGGGCGAACTTGGCGACATTAGGGTGCTGCTTGAATTGGAGGTCGGAGCCAAAGTCGGTGGTGGGGGACGGGAGTGCGAGCTTGATGTGCGCTAAAGCGGGGTCGGAGACTTGGAGGTTCATGTCGCCCTTGACCTCCATTGATTTTACACCGCCTTCGCGCATAAGGGAGATATCGATTTGTTCCTTGATCACGATATGTATGCTATAGACATGGGTTAGCGGGGACTGAAATTGAGGAGGGCGATTACTCACCTTTCAGCTGTGATAGAGGGCAGGCTGCTTCTTGTGTTAGTTGGCGCTGGGGATGGATCGAGGATAGGAGGCGTGGATGGCGCTGAGAGCTCCTCGGAGACTAGCTCGCCGCCAAGAGCATCTAGAAGCTCGGCTTGCCTAGTCTTTTTGCTGCCGAGTTTCATACCACTACCCTTGAACGGAGGAGTGCGGGTGCTAGACGCAGGTGCAGGTGATGCAGTGCGCGCCGCCGGCACCTCTGGAGCATCGAAGCGCTGAGGAACAGGAGAGTATCCAGACATGCCCCCACCGAGATATGAGCTGCCCCCACTGCCGGATACTGCTGCACGCTTTTGCTGCTCCCGGCGCTGGAGCTCAAGTTGGCGCGCACGACGCTTGAGCTCTTCTTTTGCCTCTGCTTCTTTGTTCTGTCATTAAATGAGTGGGGGTCGGGTGGTCTGACTGGTGTGCACTAACCCTGGCGATGATATCTTGTATCTTCTCCTCGTGACTCTCCATCTCCAATACGCTCCTGACCTGTATGAGATTGACCTGTTCTCGGTAACCCATGCTCACGATCTCATCAAAAGCACTAAGCAGCTCAAAGCTCTGTTTCTGAATTTCACGCTCGTCTGCGGTGCGGCAGATATCAGACACGACGCGTGCAAAGAGGTGGAGGGTATCGATGTCCTGAAGGATATTGGAAGCTTTATTAGTGATGAGAAGGATGTAAAGGTCTTCCAAGGGCTGGTAGACGTAGCGGACTTGAGCGGTTTCTACGGAAGTGTGTTGAGAGTTTGTCGGGATGAGCTTTGGGAAGGATGCAAGTAGGGATTCGATATGGGTGCGGGTCATTGGGTGAAATTGGCGCGAGAGCACCGCTGGAAATACGTGTTAAGAGATCGGTTTGGAGAGCTGGTATGCAGACTCGCCTTTCCCGCCTTTAGTGCATATCGATGCTGCTAGAACAACCTGCGCTTTGTTAGATCCTGTTCGTGTCTAGTCCGGAATGCTTGGCGCTCACCATCCTGATGAACTGGAAGGGTTATGATGCTGAAAACCCTTGCGTGTACACGTCTGCAGTCTCTGATCTTGGTCAGTTCCTGGTAGTATTATAATTTAGTGTCCTTGGACAAACGTGTCAGAAGGAAAGTGACCCCCACTTATTCCTGCATTTGGAATATTCGAGGGGTCAGAACATAGCTCATCTGCTGGTTATGATAGTAACTGGAGCCACGGTCGGCAACTTTGCAATCTTGCAGTCCAACAAACAAGTGTCTAATCTTATTCTGGAAAAACCTGTTGACAAGAAATTACTTGCGTCTTTCTAGGCGCTTTTGCATACACGGTTGTTGTATTCTTGACCTCAAATTCGACAGTGATCTGCAGGTTCGTCAAGTCTAACAGCTCCTTCATTTATAAGACTTGTTGTTCAGCTTTCTGCAGAAATGTTCTGAAGAAGCAAAGCCTTGTCACTGCTACATCCATCTGTGTATCATTTGTCTCATTGTGTACGCGTTCTGTAGTGACCACCTGAGCTTTGCGACCGATTGTACACATTCATCCTTGAGGTCTCCACTTTCCATGCCATGCTGGACATAACTTTTCGAGGAGGAAAATGCCTGGGACGTCGCAGTGACTGTGAGTTCAGACGCACCACCCCCTGCTGAGTCACAGTCGCAGGCACCACTGGCGACCATCCCCAACCTCTTCAGGTGGTAGCTACGCTGAAACGGTCTTCGAACATGCTCGTACCTAAGGTTTGGCGCTCACCAATGTTATTGGACCCGTCAGCTCGGCATGAACGCAGCTACAGGCGAGGAATTTTGCGGCTACTTACTTAACCCGGGGCCGCAGCAAGCGTTTGTTCTCTTCGGTTCCACGAACGTTGAACTTACGAAGCAGACTGTTATGAATGTGAAGGGTTCATGGAACCAAGTCATATTTGTTTGTCTCTCGCCTTAGCCTCCCACTATGACTGAACGATAACAGGATATTAACTCGGTTGCAATTCTTGTGTGCGCATTTCGGTTAGGTATGTCCACGTTTTCATCTAATCTTCAAGTTTACCAAGATAACAGACTCGTGCCCATGAACGCGTCTTACGATACTCACTAAATTAAAGGGCTGATTAAAAGATAACTCTACATGCTAGCGCAGACAACCCCGTGTAATTCAAATGACCAGGAATATCACTTCCGATCTCCCCTTAACACCGTTCGTAAGCGAAGAGATGACAGAATGTTCGATGTGATTTAAGGTAATTTGACTGTCTTGTAGGGCGCAGTTCACTCATTTTTGATATCTAGGAAATATTGCTAAGGCTACCCCCATTCTACGTGCGTCCTCGGTAAGAACATCATGCGGAACGGGTACCTTGGATACCCACTGATGCCCCAGCGAACCTCATTCGATAGTCTATTCCTTTCCCATGCCACGATCTGCGCTTGCTCACATCTGTCAGTGAAAGTGAAATTCCTCGACTTTTTGCGCCAACGAGGCAAGCGACTAATGCGGACTAGTCCATTTATGAGAATAATGCTTCTGAGCACCCTCGGATCCACGTTGTGAGTCCTATCTTTTTCGGCTCGCCAGCGATGCACATGGCTGGCCTACAGGGGACTGGGTCGATTAAACCGTGGGCTTCCTATTTTGTTTGGCGACGAGTTGCATACTTATTAGACAGGTTTCGCAATTCATGTGAGCGGTTTTCGTCCCTTCAGAATATGTGTTAATTTTTGTATTCAATCGACCGACTTCCTTGTAGTAAATGCCAGTCTTCTCGCTTTTCTGGGCACGGATGCAGAAAATTCATAATGCGGTCACTGCCGACGATTCTTTCCAGAGAGAATTATGCGACTGTTCGGTCTAACTCATGTGACAATCTGCAAGCGCTCACATCGGTTAGTGAACGTGAAATTGTTCAACTGTTGCCTCCGGTTTTCAGAACGATGCTTCTAAGCCCCCTCGGGTCCAAGGCGTGGGTCCTATCTTTTTTGGTCCGCCAGCGTTGCACATGGGTGATCTACGAGGGCCTGGGTCGATTCACCCGTGGACTCTCATATTTTGAGTACATTACACACTGAGCGGACGGATTTCTCAAGTCGTGTGGGTTGTTTTCAACTGTTTAAAATGTGTTAATTTTGGTATTTAGTTGGCCGTGGTGCTCGCGGTAGATCTCAACTTTCTCGCTATTCCAGGAGATTCACAATACAGTCACTTTTCCAGAGACTTGAGTGACTATTTAAATCTCTCGGATCCCTGTGACGGTGTCCGTTCGCTCAATTTGGTCAGTGAAAGTGACATTATTCAACATTGGCCACTGACGCGGTGAGCGCCTAGTCCATTCACGAGAACGAGGCTTCTGAGCCCTGTCAGATCCGTTCCGTGAGCCCATTTTGTTTCGGCCTGCCAGCAGTGCACATGGCTAGCCTAAGAAAGGTGGGTGGTTTTTATCCGTTCAGAGTATGCATTGATCTTTGTATTCAGTTGAATGGTCGTATTCGTAATGGATGCCAGCTTCCTCGCTGTTTCTGGCGTAAATCCAGGAGCTCAATAACAACAATTCAGTTCCTTTCCTTTTCCCATGCCATGATCTACAATTATTTACATTGGTCAATGAAAGTTAACTTTTTGCGTCAACAAGGCGAGCCCCCAATGCGGATCAGGTCATTCATGAAAGCAATGGCATCTGAGCCCCATCGGATCCGTTCTGTATGCCTTGTCCATTTCGGCCCGCCAGCAATGCACACGACTGCCTACAAAAGTTTGGCTCAATGTAACCGCGGATTTCCTGATACACCGCACTCTGAAGAAGAATAAGGATAGTCTCGGAGCTTGCTACTATCTACCTCGACGCTGTAACTCTGAACGCTATGACCCCTGGCACTCTCCAACCTGTCAAATCCTCATGCCATAACCCTCTCTGAGGCTGAGCCTGGAACCCCGCTACGGTGAGACGGAGGAATTTTTGTGTGATGAACTGAATATTTAAATATTGAGTGGTTTCAATTACGTGGGTGCTTTTCACGTCCTCGGGGTACGTGCTCAGTCAGTCGACCGTAATGCTTACAGCTTCTTTGTGTTCCTTGCGTAGATTCAGGAAATCTCACTTGGCAGTCACGATAATTGCCACGTCCTTATCTACTCTATTCGCCACCGGATCGTCGATGGTTTCGGTCCTGGCCGAACAGAACCGTAATTACTGCGCGAGGTTTACTCAAAACTGCCGTTATTCACCGTGCGGTGCGGATTTTGATTGGGTTGTATTCGTGGCTCGAACGACACAGTCGTTGGATGTTCAGAATGGAACTATTAGAAGTGCGCCCCATTCGTTAATGACGGGGTTTATGAATTTATTTGATTTTTTGTAATTCACAAATTGATGTTAGGCTAATAGGTGGTATTTTTCGCCGTCGCAATCTTTCACAATATCTTCAGATCCACATCAGTTGCAACGCCCATATCCAGTGGCGATTTGTTGCTGTGTTCATTGGACATATCTGGCGCGGGCGGGGCTTTGTTTACCGTCTATACGGGCCATAGGGGATCTCCAGGTCTGCCTGGCTTCCGGAAACTAGCGCATTATTCTCGTGACATCAAAAGATGACCACTATTTTTATGATCCACATCGTTTGCAACGCTCATATCTAGTGGCATTAGGTGGCCTTTGTTACAAGCCGTGTTCACCATCTGGCTAATGTGGGACACTTGAGGATCGCCTTTATTGGGCTTAGCTGTTTTTAGGGAAATTACTAGCGTATCGGCTCTTGCAACAATCAAGAAGCAGAGTGCAAATGAACGATCTACAGAGCAATATTGTTTCATCTATCGGTCCTGAACAGGGATCGTGCTACCATTTTGTAGTGTGACCACGGATGTCTGTCAGCATCCATCAGCAGCAGCTGCGCACTCCTCTCATGGCTGTTCTGAAAGTTATCAGATAAGCCCGTTTTGTCACTTCTGCATCACATTGACATGCCGCATGAAAACCTATTTTCATTCCTATAGACCGGAATTAATATTACTCCGCTCAGCGCCTCTACGACTATGGAACTGGAAACGAACAGTGACCTGCCCTTGGTAGACGTCTTCGGTCACACATCTGTCAGAACGCCAGTGGCGCCGCGTCCTGTCAGCGCCCATCTCACGCGGCCTGATTCTGCCAATATCATCTTGGCCGCAGCAGAGCAACAGAACGAGTTTGACCTTCGGGCATCCCCATGAGGCCGTGATCTTTCTGATGATTGTGCTCAACTTTAATATCGCATACATATTTCAGGGTGCTTCTCGGCAGCCCTGGTATTACACCCCGTTGAGCAGTGGACGTTGCTAATACTCTCAAGATGACTGGTATGGTGTGGAAATTTCCGCCTCTGCTCACTCTCCGGCAAAAAATAGAAGCGCTAAGTGGCAAATGCGATAGCTGGCGAATCAATTATGAAAATAGTTATGAATTTACGACCTTTTTTTAATGCATGAATGATGCGCATGGCGGCGCACGTCTCAACCACGTACGACCAAGCACAGACATCATCATAATGACAGGTATAGGGCATGAAGCAATGTGCCATTTGTACTGTAACTTCAATATCAATGCAGACCTGTGACGTCTGCTATTTCCCTAGTTTATTGGTGTGACTAGTATGCATGGACAAGAGGAGGGGGGCGTCAGTTCGCTTGGCCTAAAATGGAAATATGCCCTGAGGTGCTTTTCTTACTCCCATGACTCGGAATGGAAGTGGATGATGCTCTGAGCATAAACCATGTTTGTTGAGATTCGAGGTCCTAAAACCAATCATTTGACACCTGGAGCCAAAGCGTCTGTCATTTAGTTCTCGCCGAGCCCCTTTTTCCTGTCATGCATGCCTCCGTGGGCCACTCCTGCATGGTGTCTTGAGCTTTCCGTTATGGGTTGTTTTAGAGCTTCGCGCTGACCTCTGACATCGCTGTCCGGACTCCGGTACCTGGGTCTTGCAGTCGAAAGTGATTATTTTTTGTTCCGCCTTGGCATCGACATAAACAGGAGTACACGCTTGAAACTACATACACCATCAGGACGATATGACGCGGTCCACCTTCAATTCTTCCAGCCTTGCTGAAGCCTCAAATGGACACTCCTTTGGTCGTTGGCTTCCAATGCGACCGAGAATGACTTAAAGCTGGCGCCGCCTAAAGGTGGGGAGGTTACACCATTTTCCTGACTGTTGGACCGGGCACGGATTGCAAGGGAACCTCAAGGCCAAACCTCTATAGCGGGAGGTTGCATCTTTATCTATCGAGGACGGATTACGACACAGGACTCCTGGCACTGCAGAGGACCTGCGCCAGACGACCCTGGCACATTGTCAGACTCACTTTGTCCTTAGCTTGTTGCATTCTTCTGGCGTCCAGCCCCATTGATACCTTTCGTTTGGTGGTGAATCCCGACAATTTGGGTCAGTCTGTTGAGAATCTCTATCACTGTTCTTACCTCGTGCGTGACGACACTTGTGCCCCGGAATTTACGCCGGAGGTCGAACCTGTTGTCTGTGAGCCCCTCACATTCAGACATGAGCAAACTGTCAGGCACTCACTATTTTTCACCCACTGCCGAAAGCCAAGATCTTACAAACACAATGCATTTGAATTCATTCAAGTACTAACAAAATGGCATCAGGTATTAGTTGAATAAGTTAGATGAACAAACGACATGGTCCAAGAGGATCCTAGAAAATGGAGTCGGTGAGTAGGCGCGTGTAGGCGCGCAAAATGTTTGTCCCCAAAAAATAAGTTGTTAAAATAGTATACACGTTTTGTGACAATACTATTTTAACAATTTATTTCGGGGAGACACAACTTAATTTTCGGGGCACACATTTTTTTCGGGGCACAAATAATAATTGTGCAATTCAACAGCATAGGCGCGTCGTCCACTATGCATGCTCTCGCTTATCGACTTCTGCCACACCAGTGGCAGCTTCTACTTTTCATGATCGGCGTCTTCCTCAAACCTCTACAGACTACAGCCCTTATAGTACTTAACTCCATAGATGATTATCAAGAAGATGATCTTGTGTTCAGCTCAAGACCCGTGAGCCGTGGCATGATAAAGAACTTGTTCTCAATACAAATGAATCAACTTGAGGCTTACTAAATGTCATCTAGACTCTCACTCAGTTCTTCTTGACATTTCCCCTGTTGCCGGTGAACTTTGTTGACATCTCTGGCCTGCTGACTGGATCTGCAGTGACTGAAGATTGCCCTGGTTCTGCCGTTGTCCCCTTTACAACCGAGTCTGCGTTCATACGGAATGCCTTGTTTCCGATTACATGGTACGTCAAGTCAAAATGGTATCGTGTATGATGTTATTATTAATCGTCCATGGCGCATTTTCTCCGCAACGGCCAGCATTAATATCGCCGCATATTTATTTGCACAGTTGACGATTTGTCTTTTTGGCATATTCTTCAACTTGAGTCAAGTCATTTTGCGACCCTTCCTGTTCTCCTCCCCAGGACCCACCCTGATCCACCTCGTTATCTAATATGCGACCCAACCATTGAGATTGTGTATTACGGGCGTTATCGCGACGACTCCTTCCGCCACTTGGGTCCCGCCTCAGATAGTAACTTCCCCCGTTTTACGGACTTCATACCACCCTGATTGACTATGTTTACAGCTAACTTCATGCCATGACAGGTCGTTACTCATCCCGCTCCTCAACATTGCAACCCGCGACTATCGCCCCATGAACCCAACGAACTTATCAAGACTATTTCTCCCTCACAAATAGTTCTTTTCAAACTCAACTTAGATAGATTACACTTCAAAACAACCCTATATAGGTGTATATGATATGCTGTGAGTCGGCAAGTCAGATGAAGACCGTTCGATTGAAATTGCTAACATGAAGGGATACTCGGACATACGTGATCTTGGCGCGTTGAGGTTCATCCTGACATGGGCCACTCCTGGAAGCTTTTAGATCGTCAGCGTGGCCCTCTTCAAACATACGCCACCTGTTCCTGTCCTGCACCGATTTCAGCTAAACATAGGCTGAGGCTATCCTTTGTCAAGTTGATAATCCTCGGACCTATCACTTGGCAGCCTCATACTACCAAATCACGGTTTCATTGAGCCGACGTGTCTAACGCTCACCTTGGCGCTGGAAACAGAACTCTGACTCTCACGTTTTGCGCGCTTCTTGAGTTCTGGTTCTAGATCATGTACGCCAGGTTTACATATGACGCGATATTTGAAGGCGAAAAGGTCGATCCCTTTGTGTGCCCTGCGGGCTTTCACGGGTGCAAGTTAAACCTACGTGGCATGCAACAAACTTGCGATAACGTTGTCAGAAGACCACATTGAACGTGCGCTCGATGTTGCCTCCCGTCCTGCTTGAGAATAGGCTATTTTGAGTTTGGAATGGGTGACTTGGGATGCTGGTACGGATTCTTATAGATCGAATCATACAATCGAGGTAGGTTTCCCGCTCTTGTTCGCGGGATGGCATGCCAATTTGTGGTTGAGAACGTGATAAGCGGAAATAACTTTTTTTTCTTCAATGTCGTTCTCGCTGGACATGCTAATTTTCCCACTTCTTCAGGTCATCCAGGGGCACCAGGAACAGCCATCGTCGGCATCGCAAAATTCTCGGACGACTCAAGTCTCGAGGATTATCTCACTTGCGTCCAACGATCACGCAATCACACAGGAGTTTATGTACGAGAGATAACGCATTTATGTACACTATAACCTTTTAAATATCTTGGATCAATAATCAACCACGTCAGTCAGAGTTTCGCGGGATTCGACCACCTAGGTTTGCGTCTCTGCGGAAGAGCGAACGGAAAGAACACGTTAATTTGATTTAAATTATCACAACCTGTGCACCATACCTCCGAGAAAGCGGCCAGTCCCTCCTGGAGTAACGTCAGAGGGAAGAAGGATGAATACTCCATACCCCAAAAGACAAGTATGACGTGACGTGACGTACTTTGATGTTTGCGCCGTGATATAGACGTTTGCTCACGAGACTCATCGAGTGGGTGTGCACAGCTTCTTCGAAATGGTGTTTTTGCGAAAGTATAAGGCCTTCCTTTGAACTCTGTACTGAGTCAGGGGAGTTCATGGTCATCTGTCGCGCGATGTCCAGAGCAGTAGGTACAACAGCCGATTTTTCGACGACGAGGTTGACACTGCGGACCGGAAGTATACGCATGAGTGTCAAGAAGCTGTCTTTGTGACTGGCGGTGATTGTAGGCTTGACTCACAAACGAAATCTGTCTCTAGCTTGGACGGCAGTGATGGTATTTCCCAAGAGCAGCATCTCAGAAGCAAGCTACGCCGCAAGATTTTCTCAGTGAGCGGAGATACCCTGTGAGTTTATTCACGCCGAAGCGATACCTGATGGCCCGCAACCCTCCCTAACCTGGGAATAACTGCGAGGAAAACGAATCACCGATCAGCAAAGTTTATACATACCCGCCCCCCGCTTCAGTTTTCCAAAATAATCGACGAAGACGAGGCTGAAAATGGAAATAGAATGACTGATGCGGCGTTCACTCACCTCCTTGTGCAGCTAGTACACCACGCTTGACTTCTGGAAGTGCGAACACGGCGTCTTCGCTTGCAATGACCATATCGCAGTTTAGTATTATTTCAACACCGCCGCCATAAGCCGAGCCGTTCACTGCGGCGATCATAGGTTTGCATGAGGTGTGCCGGCGCGAGATGGATGCAAATCCGTGTACAGAAGAAGCCACACTTTCTTGTTCGTTCGCCGTGCCACTTGACTGATCGTGGAGCCAGCTGGTGTGAAAATGAAGGGTCGAGGGAATAAGGAACGAGAGGATGGCGAGCGTTATTCCTCGTTACTTACGCTTTCAAGTCGGCTCCTGCACAGAAAGCACGTCCTTCGCCTGTCACGACTACTACCCTTGAAGTACGGGACAGAGAAGTTGAACAAGATTGCCGATAAGCTAAGTGACTGAACCTACCACAAAGAGGGCTCATCATCAAACCAATTTAAAATGGTAGCTATACCAGTGGCAAGTTGAGGTGTCATGGCGTTGAGGTGCCTCGGACGGTTGAGTGTCATAAGCATCACATGTTCCCGAGGGAAAGACACCTTGAGCTCATCCGAATGAGAAGGTGGGCGCAAGGCCAGCGGGTCCCAGTTGGAAGACATGATACGAAAACTGTTGGTAGTATACAGCTGCGCAGTGCGAAATGACACACACTACACAGGACTCGGATGGACTCGTCGGACTTTCGGCTGACAGATGGGAAAGAAAACGAGGAGGGCGCTTAAACATTTGAAGAAAAATCACACCCGAATTCAATCCGAATATCCTGTGCGCTAGAAATAACTGTATCACGAAACACGATAATAGTTCGCTAAGGTGAGGTCACATGGAACGAAATTATTCGTGAAACCAGACTAGTAGTATTACGCCGACAAGTACGACGGAGAAGGTGACTCGGATAAGAAGAGCCGAGTCCGCCTATTCCATAGGTGGGCGTAGGGTATGACAAAGATCCATCTTCAACGTTGTCAACGTTGGCAAGCTTCTTCCAGCTCGGTTCATGATAGGCTTCCGAGTCGTTATACTTGCGGATAGTTCGGCGAAGATGATACAAAAGAGACATCGGCAGTACACGTTGTTTAGAGCCGTCCCTTGGATCAGATTCCGCGATTAATATTCTTCTCTGAATCTTGTCCAAATCTAAGACTTTTCCCTTCTTCCCCACACCCGTCAGCGGAACAACGAGCATCTCATCAGAGCCCGAATGACACGTGTTCCTTATACATTTCTATAAGGAACGTGCCATTCATCAGGGTATCCACGTGGGAGGACTTGGAACCGAGCCAGTGACTTCATTTCCGATGTAGCTTGTTGTTCGGCCATCAGTATGCACGCATGTTGGGATGAAGATGGATTGTCCGTTTGAGACGTGTTACTGACGTTTCAGTACGGTTGACGGTCCGACAAACAATGATGGTTGTTGCAGTAAATCATACATACAAGGCAGACGGCAAAATTGTGAGGCTAAAATATCCTGCCGCCCCGAGGAATCCGCACAACGACTCTGCACAACCTCCTCCCTCCTCCCGTGATCCTACAACTGCGATGAGACCTCGATGACTAATGTGCGTTTATGCACGGGGTGTAGATGTATGTTGATACAATGCGATAAAGAGTCCAATGACAACATGGATGGATGATCGATGATGAGACAATTGTCTAGGATGAGACATTGAGTGACTGGATGATGTGAGACAATAGAAAGGATGACTTACGAGCAAAGGGAATAAATATAGTAAAAAAAACGTAATCATTGTGTGTGCTCAGCGGAAGGGACAGCTAGGCGAGTGAGATCCGCGCCAGCCACAGTGGCAACACTGAGGTGCATTGAAGTCCATGCAAGAGTCATCATCAGATGAAATGCGCATTGATACGGGTGTGGGATGAGAGTGGCGCGTGCAGTGATGCGAGTTGGATGATGATGACTGTTCGGATGAGAATGCAGTCTTGGAAGACATGCAGACAGTAGAGCTAGTAGAAGCACGCATTGCTAGTAGTAGGCAGTAGTAGTTCTTGGAAGAGAGTTGGTAGGTTGAATGATTAAAGAGAATGAATTTGCCCCACCTTTTATGCATTTTCGTTGTGGCAGCCGGTCATACTTCCGTTATCGGCTTGCATAGACATAGACAAAACGCATCCGACGGCCAAGAATTATAGAGTATACTTGCGGGTTGTGGCGTCACTGATGAACCAAATCTGTAATCAGCGCAAGACAAAAAAGGAAATTGGGAAACTTTGGTTGCCTGAGAGCACTTCGACCCCTCGAAGAAATCACCCAGTGCCCCAATCGAGCATTTTCGTACATCAATTTCCTTGAGCGCTCGCAGTCAGGGCATCCCATCCACACGATAACCTTTCGAGGCCATGTTGCACCGGATCCTTGCTCTCGGGCCCCACTTGACTTTTTGACACGATAACGTACTAAGTACTGGAAGGCCATCTATATCTAACTCAACTAGGACATGTTGCCTGCTCAAGTGACACAGCATTGGCCCCGAGATCTGGCAGTGTCTGTGGCAGATTATTCATATACACATCTTGATTGTCAATTTACAATTCAATCTCTTACACGCAACAAACTCTACAACAACGCCAAGTCCTCCAAATCCTCGAGAGAATATAGACCAGGTACTCACACGATCCGGCACCCGTTGAACATCCAGCTAATCGAGGAACTGTGGTATGTGTTTCGTCAATGTGCTGCCCCTACGTTTACAGTTTACACACAAAAGGACGTGTCGTAGACCAGGCAAACAAAACGTACTCAATCCCGATCGCGTGGGGGGGATGAAGACAGGAACATGATGTGACCGTTCCTGTATAGCGTTATATTGGCAATCTCGTCATTATTGACTGATCGTAAAGACAGAACTCAACTGTCAGACCTTGAAGCCTGTAATATCGAACTTCACAGGTATTCATCCATCAAACTGGGATTTTTTTTCCACGTATTCACAATCTAAACATGCGTGTCCGCGCACCCAAGAGTTTTTCATTCGCAATGCCGTAGGCTCCAAACTTACATTGCATCCGACTTCTATGTAGAATCAACCAATCTACAAAATCAGTCATTCCCCCACCGCGTGCATAGGTAGCTAGGTTGAATGGGGCTATGCGCCCTTATGAATCGGAAAGCACTATCCATGCCAGAGTCTAATTCAGTAGATTTGGTTAGGGCCCGCCAGTTGGCCCAAGGTACCCACAGACGACTACCTCGTGTTGGTTTCCAAGCAAGTGGGCAATACATCCTAATAGATCCCATGGAACTTATCATATTCCAAAGGCAGCCCATTCCTCAATCTGTCCATCGTCCCACTTGAAACGATTGGCGACAAACTTGGCACCGCACTAGCACTAGTGGCACGTATCATCAAAGTCGCATTCCATCTCTCTGCACAGCCGGGGGAAATCAAGACCCGCAACGTAGGTTACTCAGGACGAATGACACATGTAAACATATTATCGAAACAGAAGGCAAAACAAGGTTCCGGGGCAATCGGTCACGATGCCATCAAGCCTTCTCAGGCCTTGAAAGGCACTTTGCACCGGTTATAATGCGTTTAAACGCGAGGTCTTCCCAGACTTCCTCTTCCCCGTTCAAACATCCTAGAATAACTTGCAGGGTTTGATTGTATCACCGGTGTTGTGCTGTGGGCGAGGGATCATGGTTTATGAATTAAATAACCATGAACTTGGAAGGACTGGGAAAGGATGATGTAAAAGGACATGCTGCACTGATAACGAAAAAAAAAACATTGCGTACACCCTGATCACTTCACAAATATTCTCGATCTCCATCACTTGACAACAATCGCATGACGCCCTCCACTATCCAGATCCTCCTACACTGCCTCCTTTCTTCGGCATGTCAGCATACCACTCTGGAATCTCATTCGCTTTGGGAATCGCTCGCTTGCGAAGTTCTTTAATCTCCCTTTCTTCTTCCGCATCTCGTTGTCTTCGGCGTTCCTCTTTTGCCTGTTGAATCTCCTCTTCCTTTATTCGCATCATTTGGTCAAATTTCTCCCTCTCTCTGGCACGAATTTCGGTGCTAAGGACTATCGGTGGTGCAGGAACTATCGGGATGATGTGTTCCTTACGCCATGCAAGTGACGCTTGGTGAGCCTCATGTAGTACCTTGAAATCGGGCACAGGATGCCTTTGTCGGTGCCCCCTCTCCTCGTTAACCGAGCCTGCAAGCTTCTCAAACTCAGCTTTACGCGCTTCAACGCGAGCGTCCATATGAAACGTAAACGCAATAGGCTTCGTTATGTTGGCAGGTGGCAGCTATACATCCAAATGTCACAGCCAACAATCAAATATCAAGCCATGTAAAAATAATATTGAATGAGCGCACATAAGACGAGGATTCCGTTAATGAATCACGTACCGTCTTCTCGAGGGGTGGCACAAGGCCAGGTCTAGATTGTCCTAACCGCTCGAGCCCCGTAACTGCCACAGGTTTCTTGCTGACTACATGTCCCGCGTCAAAGTGGACCCGGGAACTGCCCGAGGTTCGGCTTTGTGACGCGCAACTAGTAGAGACCCCCCCTTCCTGTCCCTGAACATTTTTGTCTTTCTCCTTGCAGATCGCTCGACCACACAGGGACGTTGATGCAATCGATGTGGATGACACCTGTCGCTGGAAGTTCTGTCTGGGTTTGTACTTTGTTCGCGCGCTTGGAAACTTTGACGTCGGACACCGCGAATTCCGACTGATAAGTACGCTTCCATGTGCGCGGTTCTTCTGGGTGGATGGCCGAAGAATTTGGCTGGATGACCTCATCGAATTGGTCGGGCCAGTCTTGGCAACGGCGCTTTGTGACAACGGTTTCGCCTTAAACTTCTTGCTGCCACTTGGCTGTTGCGAAGCGGAGTCTTCCTCGGTGGCTGGGCGCTTCCTAGCCGGCCTCATGGACGATAGCTCCCGCCTTCCTGTAGATAGATGACCGGGGGAGGCGCTAGCTTGTGTGTGATACTTCTGCGGTGAAATTTCTGAAAGCCTCAATAGGTAATCGTTACGACTCAAAGCGTCCGGTGAGCATAGGGCGTGCACAACGTCGACCTCAGGCGGAGGTTGAGTTTCGATGTGTTCTTCCGTTCTAGCAACACCAGTGCCCGTACCTGCCGTGAAAGAATTTTCGGTCCTGGGATTATAGATGCTGGGGAATCCAAGTGATGGCATTTCCAAGAAAGGTGACCGGAGATCATGTGAGATCGAACCATAATTCCCGATTGCGATCACAGTCATACAGAAAGAGAGAGAAAAGAATAGAAGGACACGCGCAAGGTACAGCTGATCAGTTCCGGTGCAAATGCAGTGAAATGTGTATCAGCGGACGTACCTAATCGATGTCATTAATTTTTGACTGTAAGACACGAGGCGTTCAGCCACCCGTCCGGTCACGCTTTGGCTAGAGTTTGAGACCATATTACTAACACCACTCATAGATGCGGGTGGAACTTGGAGTTCGATATCTATGGCCACGTTTCCTGACTCAGACGTCCACGTAGAATACGACTGCACAGTTGGTTCGGCAATGGAAGCTGGACCGAGTTTGTCAGCGGCTGACATAGGGATCCTGCTTTGTGTTGCTAGCTTCGTGTTACGGCCGCCTTCTACTGCCTACCACAGGATGGTGAGCTCATACATATTGTAAATGGGAGTCAACTTACAGAATTAATTCTTGTCCTCGGCTTTAACTTTGAATTTGGTACTGCCGTAACATTTAACACAGGGAAAACAGAGGATCGCGCAACCGCTGGTGGCTGCATGGAGATATCATAATCATCGTTGAGGGTCCCCACTTCTGCGCGCAAGGACTCCAAGCGCTCCTCGGAGACGGCGGGCCCGTCAAGTACTATCTCCTTTAGTTTAGAAGGAAGGCGGGACATTTTGTTCGCTTTGACAGGGCTCTGACGTCTGAACCGTAAAGGTCCGTGGTCATTCTTCTGGTGTGTTGACGAACTTGGACTAGGTGATCTTGATAGCGATAACAGTTGCGAGGTGGCTTTCGGTGTGATGTGACCAAGCCTTAATTGTCCGCGGACTGGAGTAGGAGCAATGGTGGCGAAACTGGCGCCGCCAGCTCCGCACAGAAAATCAAGATCACTACTGTTATCTGCAAGCAGAAACTCCGCGGATGAGGAATCAACGGGGATCTGGAAAGAGACAGATGTGTCCGAGAGGTCTGGTAAGTGTCTTGTGCTTAGCTCTGTGTTGGCTGTTGCAATTGGTGGCATGGCGCGTGCAGACTTGGGACGTTTAACAATTCCAACGTGTTACGTCGGAGAGAAGGAGAAGGCGTGTGAATTGTTTCTGACGCGTCAACAGCACGTGCAAATTGATACGCGACTGTAACAGCCACAATAGTGACAGACCGTCACAGGTGCTGCCTAATTGGTGTCAAATGCAAACGCTCCCGACTCCTGAGCAATTCAGGTTTGCTTCAACTTTCAAGCAAAGTTTCTGTATCTGCCATCAATATTTGGGGTTTACATAACAGTCTCCCTGCCCTGACATGGATCCAGCCCATGCTAATGAATTTCTTCTCAGACGAATAAAACTTTCTAGCCCAACTTGTTCTAAGTTACAAAGGCTCATTTGTCTTTTTTCAGATTGGAGGATACACAACGTTCTCACAATATTATGGCGCCATCTAGCATATGTCTATGAAGCACTGCCCGTTCCCGGGAGGATCATACTCTTGCTTTCATGGCCCATTCAAAACCATCTCAGGTGTTCAAGTTAGCATGCGTCAACTTACACTCCGAATCTGTAACTCAATCTTTTTGTATGTCGGACATCACCACGATGGTTTCTCACTCCATGAACACGTCGAGGCTTTGAATTCCCAACGTGGCACCTAAAACCGACCAATTTTCTGGCAGTGCCACGAACGGCAGTGACAAGCAATGCTGCCGCAGCGTGCCTTCTGTTGACATTCTTTCAGCCTGCATCCAGATTTTTAGACGTTGCCTTGGCGTGTATCGCACCGTCTCACAGTGAGTAATTACCACAACTTTGAGATAAATGCTGACGTTCACATCTCATCCTGAATCTTCTTCCCTCGAGCCCTTATCTTGTCAAGATCAGATGCCGAAACAATATTCTTACGTCCAAATGCGCGCATTTCCCACCTTTCCCCGCACCGCGGTATGACATTCCCACATTTCAAACATATGTCTGCTGAGCGATGAGCATTCACATCCTCGATAAGTGTTCCTGATAGAAACATGTCCCCCGGCTTACCGTTCCATCTCTCCTTCGAGAGTTCTGTTCTTAATATGCGATATCACCGCGTTATAAGTCACACGCGCCAGCAGCTTCTTTCAACTTCCTTTCTCCAAGAACGCATCTTACCCCGCAATATAATTCAAATGCCTGCCATTCTGACACCTCTTCGGGTAAAATGCTCGCGGGTCAATCCTTGTCCGCCGACCTCGCTGTCTGAATACAATGACGATCACTAGGTTGTCTTCTTTCCGTAACCGCACTCCTTTTGCAAGTGTGGTGCAGTTGTTAAGGCTTTATCCTCCTTTATAACTTCGCTTGGCTTTCACCGGTTTCCTCGCACGTCCCATTCCATCTGTGGGTAATAGGAATCGGTGAGGGAGTTTGGCGCTGGCAAATGGCATATCGTATGGTCACTTGCTCTATCCAGGCACCGAGAATGAAATTCGACCCCAGCCATGCGTTCACTCTCGATTCAAAAATAGTTCGATATTGGCCTGACTCGGTGATCCAAGTGGCGTCAACTCTCTGAATCGTCTGATATCATTTTTGCTTCGAACGTCCGAGCCCTTCGTGAGTTCGAACGGCTCATCCTCGGTCCGCTGCTAGTAGTCAGTAAAACCAATTCCTTTGTGGATTAGCAACTGAACTCTAAGAAATATTGCAAACATCGGGGAAGCCCAACACAAGGTTGAATGCCGTGTATCGCTCATAGGACAAGGATACCACATGCATTCTGTCCAGTTATTGTCTTTGCATTTGATAGAGACAATTCGAGCTTCCGGCAGGTGACAGATCTGACCTCACTGCCTCGTCAAAGAAGGCTCATCCAATATTATATATAGCATTTGTATAATCATATATTCAAACCTTCCCGGTACATCGCTCTGCACCGGTATTTGTTTACATGCGATCAAGAGGGTGCCTATCAACTTCGCTGATGTGGACGTCCAGCTGATACTTCTCGATCTCGATTCTTTCTTCTCGCGACAATCCACTGGACGACTCGTCCCGCACAAGTTCGGAAAGTGTGTCCGAAAGCTTCTTTGCCAGAACAGGGAGATATCCACGCTCGGTATTTGTATGTCCACCTTGATATCATACATTCAGTGACGAGACTCCCGTCACGCGCAGTCAACTCACATAGTATGACGTATCGACCCCTTGCAACTGCTTCAAGGACTTCGTGCTGCAGTCACTGTTAGGATGGGACAGACGGAAGAGGAATCTAACTTTACATGTTGCATCTCCCCCGTGAAATACACATCGGCGTCGACTCCTGAGAGCATCGTTCCTCCGGCACCAGCACAAATTGCAACCGATTTGATCGATTTTTGAGCGAGCGGCCGCCCTACGTCAACTGTACGTTCATTATAATCAGACATGCGTGATAGGCAGGGAAGATGCGTAGTAGACCTTGTGACAAAGAAAGATGCTTCTTTACTCTTTGAACAAGTTCCTCGATAGGAATCGGTTCATCGAGCGCCACGATCCGGCCGGCACCACCTGCTTCTCCCTTGACTTCTCCCAGGATGTTGACTTTTGCAGTGGCCTTCTGGGGACCCATGACGCCTTCTGCAAGCCAATCGTTGATACCACCCCAAGTCGCATCGAGACTTGAGTGAGGGCAGAAGACTGACGTCCCTGCGGCTGAGAGCTTGAGCAGGGATGCTTGCAGTGGGTTTGCCAATGTGAGAGAAGTAATGGGTTGAAAGAGGGGTGGGTGGTAGGTTACTACCAGCGCCGTAGGCACTTTTAATGTCTCCTCGAGGACAGCAGTAGTCAGGACTAGAGGACCCTGTGTCACTACATGTTGCATGTTGATTGCAGAGCTCGTGGCATTCTACTTACTCGATCGTCAATACTACGCGCTTTGCGTCGGACCTTGGGACAGGAGACTCTGTAGTACTGGATAAGTAATAACCCGAGCTTTGATATACGGGGTGTTTACCTATGATGAGGCCTACCTGCCAGGCGTATCAGATCACCATATCAGACGATGTTACTGGCGAATGGTACAAACTTTATCCCATGGTTCAGCGAGCCGGAGTGGTGCGATTCGTTCCAACGCCTTGCACACGCTTTTCACTACGATAGACATTCTTGCAGAGTATGATACCCACACGGGATGACACGTTCAAGGGCTGGTTATTTAGAGACCGACCTTGAATGAAGCACGCAAGCAAATCAGAGTATCAGAGTATTGTGGTTGGTTATGTGATATGATAAGCGGGGATGCCGGCCAGCGCTAGCTGTGAGCCAACGTGGCTTGCTGACTAGTACTAGTTTGAAGTTACTGCCCAGTGAGGACACGCCAATTGCCGGAGGGTGGATATGTTCTCCCAGATCTACAGAGCTGTCTCGTCTAGACTCCCCTCCTTGTCCAGTTCCGCTCATACATCATCAGCATCCAGAATGAATCCGAAGGAAATCCAAGAGTTTGTTGAAGTAACCGATACTGCCGGCCTCTGAGTCAATGCCATACTTTACTGACGCTCATACCCTCATAGAACAACCTCAAAGACAACGGCCTTGTCGTCTTCATCCGGACTTCGCCGCCTTGCTATTTCTGCCAGCAAGCTCTCCGCTTCTTGCAAAAATATCCAGAGCTCCATGGTAAATCAATCGAGTAGGTGTTTTACTTGATCGGGACGCCCACCACCTTGACAAGTGCGCACAGCCTTAGTGAAACCGGCGAGCAGCAGGCTATTATCAGCTACCTTGGCAGCCTCCCAGGTTCTGCGCCCACATTCCCTCGGGTTTTTGCTAGTGAGTTATTTAGCTTGTCTAACCTTTGGGTGATGCTGATGTCATGATCTTGCAAAAGACAAGGAATTAATCGGCGGTATGATCATATTCTTGGCTTGTATTGCGTGAAGGTCGATACCATCTGATTTTTTCCCCTTAGGTTATTCCGATTTGGAGGCCTTGGGTGCATCTGGTGTAAAGGCCATGATCCAGCAGGTGTGAGGTTATGATGAGGACCGAGGATCAATACAGTTCCGAGTGATTGGCTCAGTGATGTCGTACAAGTTGAAACATTCAATAGCAACGAATTTCAGAGAGGAGCAATGTATCTTGAGGATTGGCATACCATGTACGAGATTCATATCACTGTGACCCACCAGTACTGCAATCTCCTCGGTAATGATTGAAATATTGACCCTTGGAGCCTAGTCTGGCCTGACACAGACACATGACAGTCGATACGCTAGTAGTAAGAATGCTTTTGCATCATCAGGGTCTTGACTTGCACACTGGAATGTCAAGGTAGATTCTGATGAGCTAATACCCATTTACTAAGATTTGTTGTAAGCCTCGGGATTGTATTTGCATCATCGGTCTATTATTCAAACACGGAGTAATCGAATTATAAATCATAATTCTATCAAGTGTAGGTTGCTCGCCATGATCAAATCGGTTAATTTGTTGATCACCATCTCCACCGGGTTAAACTTGCGCCTGCCTTTATCGATACACCGCGGGCCAAAAGGAAATCACTTACGTTCTCAAAGGAACGCCCGAGTGTACCACCCCGATGCCGGGTGCCAAGCAGGTCATCTATGTCGTATTCAGATATGAGTGGCTAGCGTAGACCCTTATGACGGCAGCCCTAGCGTTGCGCGCTGTAAGGAGGGGACAAGTTCGATTTTAATCAGCACGATAGGCTCCAACAATATTAAAGAAAAAGTTTTACCAGCTGAATAATGCTCGCGCGCTCCGTCGGTGGGAGCATGTTGATCTGGTCTGGTGTCATAGCTATGACGCGCATTATCATAGCCTGTTTTTTTTCCCTATCGGAATGTGCAATATGGTAGAATTGGGTTTCTCGTACCTTTTGCTCCTCAGGGATCGATGCCAGGGCATCTGGAATCATGCCACCACCTATGGGGGCTTGTTGGGGCGCGCTATAGCCTCCCTGCACACCATATTGGGAGGGCGCTCCATAACTGAAATTTTGCTGTGGACCCTGCCCGTGTCCATTGGGATAATGAGGAGGGGTAGGTGTATGTGATGGCACGTGCGGCGGCGTTTGCGACTGCGGCGTTGGTGTACGGTACTGCTGGAGGTGAGGTGGGATTGCAGAAGCAGGCTGTATGGCAGGCGCCGTCGACGGGCCCGCATTCTGTGGTTGCTGTTGCTGGATCGATGCTGAATAGGCCGTGAGGGTTTTCTGGAATTACTTGTTCGTCAATCTGGCAGTTTCCAGGTGGTAAGGGCGAATACAGCATACCTGCAAGACTTGGACGTCTACAGCATTCATTTTCACCATCAGACCGATGAGGGCATATGCAATTTGCGGTGTGGACGCGAGGATAGCGCGTGCTTGCTCTGGAGTTGTTTTCTGGAAGTCGCGTGATGAGTTGGTGGGTGTAGTTGTTGTTAGCACTGACCTTGAGCGTTAGAAGCAATTCGGTGAGCTGCTCTTCTTGCCCAGACATGGTGTTCTAGGAGCGCTGTGCAGCCGCAGTTAGCGCAACTGGTAGGCCCAAATCTAGTACGTATACTGGAGTCAGGCAACTACTAGCGGCAAGCGCTTCAAGTTGTTCTCTGATGACTAATAAGGGATTGGAAGGCCTGACATGATGGTCGTCATGTGACAGCTGGCTGGCACTGGCCTAAAACCGTTCAGCATCACTACTACTAGTACCAGTAGGTAAGTGTTGTTGTTTCCTGTGAGTTCGAAACTTCACGCTTTAGCTTCAGTTCTTAAACGGTAGACCGCTTTTATGGTGCCATATTCATGGCCACCCTCTCATCGGACGTCTTGCGCAAATTTGCTAGACTCTTTGCACAGTTGTTGAAATCTTCACTTCGCCGAGCATGCTATACATTGCGCATTTTCTATGCCCTGCTTCGTAGGCTAGGAAGCATGCGTGTTCGCTTCTGCAATGATACCCATTTTGCTGGAACACTCCAAGAAGAGTTGCGCCCTGCAATATGTGGGAGCGGCTTGCCTGCGATCCACTTACCTCCGACAGATGTCAATTGGCCTGGTGGCCGACCACACCGTACGCTCGCAGTACCGGCGGACATTGCATACCCGCAACATCCATTGTATATGACACCACCTTCACACCTCAGTTCCAGAGACAGCTTCAGCACCGGGACTGTATCTGATGTCCAAGTATCGAATGCTAACGTTGACAGTGGACAAGCTCGAGTCTTCCTAGAAACGAACACGTCAACAGGCGAGCCGCAATTTGTCTTCTTGAGGCATGCTGAGCCACCAGAGTACATCGCACTGCTATCGATCATACCGAACGACGTCAAGCGCTATGATAGGAAAATTAAAATGTAAGACTGTCACTTATCCTTGGAGAGAGATATCGACGTAGTGATACTGCCACGGAAGGAAATGGGTTGAACCGAATCACATCGTCATCACTCCGACCGACAGCAAGTATGTGGAGTATGTGTTCACCAACAGTTTCTGTGTCTTGTCATCTTCATAATACATGCATCTAGGGAGGTGCAAAATGGATGGCATGATTTCGTGCACCCGGAAGGTCCCAGAGTTTATTATCACCACGAGACAGTTAGCACGTGCCGTGAGGTCAATTTTTCAAAACGCTCATATATTCTGTAGAGAGTCTTCACGGATGCAGACATGCGCCCAGGCAAGGTCGATTCGGAGAAGCTCTTGGCGATGGCTAAGCCCTCAACGCTTATGCAAAGAGTCAGCCAGACGTACAGGCCAGGATCGATGATGGAACAGAATTGGTACTGGAGCTTGGCATCGTAAAAGGTAATACTAGCATCATCAAATCTTGTGGCTACTATTTCGTCGATCACGTGGAGAGGGTGATATTTTGGGCACATCCGTATACTTGCGAACCAGGTGGTGAGATTCTGTTCAACGTCAAGGCAGCCAAGAAACTCAGTCACATAAGTGGGTGGTTCACTACTACTCGGATTACCCTTAAACACTCGCTTTTAGAATATTCGTTAGAATCTCAATATTGGCCAGTGTTCTCCAAGGGATCGGTACGCTCCATGAACATTCTCGATCAATCCTGCTGACTTCCACGCAGTAGTGTGTTGGCGATGCTGACAGTCTTCTAGGTATCACTGCGAGCTTTATCCTCACAACCGATACCTTCCGAGACAAATCTTTGATGAGCTGAGGGAAATCATTATCCATGCAAACGCAGGTAGGCTATGTAGTTGCAACTTAATGAAGGACATAATTTTACTATGATTATAGAGACCATCACCTCGGATACATCACTGGCCCCTTTTGATGGTAATGAGCTGGCGAAGATGCTGGATCTAATGGACCGTGTTGAGGGTTAGACTGGCTCCGAGTGTTTTCGACTCAAACTAAACGCTCAACCAGGCAGCATCGATAAAATGCATGCTCATTCTGTGTGTGTTGTAGGCGAGTTTTTTTTCCGTAGATTACAACAGTACACTTATCTACTCCTTACAGCTCGATTCATGAGATTGTTCAGTACGGATTGATCCTTTGATTCGCGAGAGATACTGATAACGCCCAGCCAAGGTCAAATACACAAACTTCTGCGGACAACCTGGCGCGCGTGTTGACGCTGACAGATCAATCTATTACAAAGAGGGCCACGAGCGTGAAACACTCATCTTCAGGCTTTCCAACCTAATCCTCTGGTATGGGCCACGCAAGCACTATAAGCGTATACAGAGAGTATGGGTCGACGAGATCATCAATGCCCCGCGCTGGAAAGACTTTATCACCCAACTAGATAAGAGTGGGCGGGGTACACGCTCTATGTAAGTGCTCGATACATATTGTGTGTAGTCGAAGACTTAGCGTCGCTGGAGTCCACCGTTATGTTGGCTGTTGACGTCAGCTTCCTTGCAGTGCCTAACATCATCGATCCCTACAATAATATTGCGGTATACATGTCAGCTCTTTGTTCTGTGGGTTCGCTTGTAGTTTCTGTGCTGCTTGTCGACCAAAGCCAAGACTATCAGGACTGCCGAAGGCGGGGTATGCTTTCTTTTTCAGTTAATGAGCCTCGTTAACCACGCACATCCAGGCTTTGTACATGTCCCTGATGACCAGCGCAATTCCCGGAATTGAAAACTTGGCATTGATGCATAGCTTGTCGTTTGGACTTCTTATATGGGCGTATGTCCTAATGTCCTGCGTATCCATTCCAGAGCTCTGACCTTAGTATATCGTCAGGATGGTGTTCTTCGGCCTGGCTTTGTCTATCCTCATTTTCCATACCAGCGACGTTGTAACGCTCGCGACGATGGTCCCTGGATGGACAATAGTCATGATATTCACGTTGTGGCCTACGATGACTACTCCTGTCGGATGGCTACTGAATTTTACGAAATCCTTACCCCGTCAGCCAAAGCGTGTCGTCCGATATCTGCGTGACTCGAGACACTCAGAATTGGACCAAACGCTCGAGATGAGCGATCGAGTTGCGTAATGATCTACATATTCCGATTATACCACTACTTCCTTACTCATGTACCACCGACGCGTTTCTATATCCATGGTTAGTAGGCTTCCAGGATAAGTTGGGAGCATATACTAGTATATATTCTCCGAATTTTGTAGTGCAGCCGCTTGGTTTCTCCGCTCTTATTCCAAACATTGGTTATGGTTTCAAAGCCACGAAACTTCATCGATTCATCGTTTACGCGTGGAGTCGGCAGATTATGATCCCACACTTCGAGAATTAGTCCAAATCATTTCAAAATTTCACTATTCGAGAGCTCCAAGCTATTAATTATGTAAATGCAATCTAAACTGGTTGGCCACTGCTGTTTTGAAACACTCACTAACCCTCTCACCAGCGGCATCCTAATGGACAACAGGACGTACTATAAAGCAGACAGTGGGTCTTCAGTACAGCTTTGTAGATCCACGATTCCAAAAATGATCTGCAGTCGTCGAAGCCTCGATCCCGAAGAAAGACTCCACCAAATCATCTGATGTATATGTCAAAATCCTTGTAGAAGGGCAACCACCGCAGAAGACCAAAGAGTGTAGAGAACTTGATGGAAAGGCCGTATGGAACGAACATTTCATGTTGTGAGTGTTGAGTACTTCATACATAAGGGAAAGTTGACAAGCACTACGTATGCCGTCAGACCCATAGATATGGAAACACAGCTTGAGATCAAGAGCAAACGTAACACATTTTTCAAACATGGCTCCCGTTCTCTCGGCAAGGTTAGATTAGATGCGGCAGCAATACTTAGACAGCCTGTTGTCGCAGTGTGTAAGCTGAGGTCTTTTCTTAAATCGACCGCGTCGTGACATCGATACGACCTTCCCTATATAGCACAGGACGTTCGGCTGAATTTCCCTTCGGACGAAGTACTGCACTATGACGCCTCACAGCGAGGCTACATCTTAGTCCGTCTACACAGACCTGAAGAGCCTGTGCAACTTACTCGTCCATCCGTGGCAAAATCTTTTTCTGTGCTCATTTCACAGCTAGATACGTTTGTCCAGATCGTGGGTGTGGCATCACAGGTAAGTTGATTTAGGCCCCTTGTCCACTCACGACAAGCTAATGTTTGGAAAATGCAGATACATCCATTCGTGAACCTGGCATGGCAGGTTGTATCATCACTTTACACAGTGAGCATCAGCGCATGAGACTCTGAGTTTCTGATGAATGGTGTAGATTGCCAGAGACCAGCTGGACCGGGACAAAAGAATTGGAGATTTAACAAATATGATGGAGGACGTGTATACCTTTGTTGATGATGTGAAAAGTTTTCCGAGTAGACTGGCACCTCAAGAGGAGATCATTAAGAAGATCATGTTCCAAACCATAGAATGTATGCTGTTCATTCAGGAGTACTCTGGTCACGGATTTGGTAGTGCGTATGTTTTACCTTTAACCCATCTCTAATTCTCATTCAAAATTTTAGGACGCGCGCTCAATAAACAGTGGGCAGAAGAGAAAATTGCACGCTTCACGCAAACATTCACAATGCTGAAGGCATCTTTCAACACTGGGGTTGTGGTCCAGATCACTCTCATTGCTCATCGCACGTACGAAGATGTGCAATCGATAGGTCTGTATGCATGTTGCATCCTCTAAGCTCCAAGCGCTCATCAGTACCTAGTTCAAACACAAAGTCTTGCCAAGCTTCATCCAGTAGATATGGATGACCCATCCCGTCCGGCATGCTTGCCCCAGACTCGCAGCGACTTGCTCTCCAGTGTATTCTCTTGGGCAATGAATCCTTCCAGCAATCAAAACTTGCTTTGGCTCCATGGCCCTGCTGGCTCCGGAAAGAGTACCGTTGCTACAACGATCGCCAACATTGCGCGAGACCTCGGTCGTCTCGGCGCGTTTGTATTTTTCAACCGCCGCATGGCGGTAAGGAATGATCCAGCGGCCGTTGTACGAACTCTTGCCTTCCGACTTGGTGAATTTGATCATCGACTGGGAGCAGCCATCTCGACTGTGATCAAAAGCACTCCAAGCATCGGACAATCACCCCTACGACAGCAGTTTCATAAACTACTGGTGCAACCGCTGTCCGAATCCGAATTGGCTGTTTGGAGCCAAGAAGGCCCTGTAATCGTTGTTATCGATGCACTGGATGAGTGCGGACACGTCGGGGACCGGGAAGACCTTCTTAGCGTCCTGGCGCTAGAGAGCGTAAAATTGCCGCCGACGTTACGCATCGTTGTCACAAGCCGAGCAGAATTGGATATTCAGGAAGCATTGGAGGCACGGAAGAATATCTGCAACACTCCAATCGACATCGACTCTCTTGCCAATGATAAAGATATCCACCTGTACCTATGCGATCGTCTGCAGAACATCCGTTCTAAAAGCAAATATCTGTCACTCCCACAGGAATGGCCTGGGCATAACGCAATCGATGCTCTGACAGCTCGAGCACGCGGACTCTTTATATGGGCATTTACTGCCTGTCGCTACGTGGAAAATGGTCAATATCCAGAAGACAGGCTAGCGGACCTGCTTCGTACTGACGTTTGCTCGAACGCCGAGTCAGCCCTGGATCTCATATACTCCACCGCCCTAGAATCTACTAGGAGATGGGAAGATCCGGCATTTTCTGCCGACTTCCGTGACATTCTCGGTGTTGTGATAGCTGCCAGAAATCCTTTGACAGCGTTGACCATCGACCGTCTTAACGAGGTTTCTTCAGTCTCGAGAACGCGACCGAGTCTTCACACTATTCAGCATCTTGGTTGTGTTTTCCGAGGAACGACCAGCGAGCCGATTCAAGTAATTCATCCCTCGTTCGAGGATTTTCTAACAGATCGAGCTCGCTGCAAAAGGGACGAATGGTTCATTGATGTGTCTCTATCCCACCAAAGACTTGCCCGCCAGTGCATTGGCTCTCTTCGCGCGACTTTGAAACAAAATATGTGCAACTTGACCCTCACGAGAAGTGGGGTCGATGTTAAGATTTTACCCGAGGATGTTACCTACTCCTGCATCTTCTGGATCGAACACGTCTGCGAGTTAGAGAGAAGTGAGGAATCGCTCTCTAATGTGGTGTACGATTTTCTCGTGAAGCATCTGCTTCACTGGATCGAGACGATGAGTTTATTGAAGAAGGCTAGGCATACAACTAAGTTACTTATGCGACTAGAAGATTGGAGCCAAGTGAGTCAAAGTTCCACCCTATTTCTCTCATTGCTAAAGCAAGCCCTACAGTCAACTCGAAGTCGCCATCAAGAACTTTGCCAACTTCTGGCGGATGCAGTGCGCTTTTGCCAAGCCTTCACCGCAGTCATTGAACAGCATCCACTTCTCGTATACAGCAGTGCATTGCCATTTTCTCCAATCAACTCTGTTCTATATCAGTTATTCAAGGACGGACGGTCGATACCAGTCGTAGCTGGAGGCTTGCGTGATGAATGGTCGCCTTTGCTTATGGACATTCCCAGACCAGGTGGAGAAGTCACATCACTCTCACTATCGTCTGATGGGTCCCAGTTGATCTCGACGGTTGCCCGCGGGTGCTATGTGTGGGACGTTATATCAGGGGAGCTGCTGATCCAAGGGACCGAAAGGTGATGTGACGATGACGGTTTTCGCGCCTTGTGGTCAGCTAGCTGCGTCATGTTTATTCAGTGGTTCAATACTCCTCTGGGACACCTTCTCTGGGCAAATGATAGGTCAGCCACTCAAACGTGATCAGGGAGCGATATATGCCCTTGCATTCTCCCCTGATGGGACCCGTTTGATCTCAGGCGGACAAAATTGCACTATCATCATGTGGAATGTGCAGGCATCATCAGTTGTTCTAGACCCCCCAGCGACGCACACAAAAACGGTTCTGTGTCTTGCATTCTCGCCCGATGGTTTACGCTATGCTTCGGGCTCCCGTGATGGTACTATTCGAATTTGGGATGTAGCATCAGGGGGAATGGTATTAGGACCCTTTCGCGGTCATTCTGGGGGCGTATATTCTGTAGCCTTTACTCCTGACGGCACGAGGATAGTGTCGGGTTCAGATGACAAAGACGTCTGTGTATGGGATGTTCAGGCTGGTTCTTTGAATCGGTCTCGGGAAGCATCCATGCCAATCAAGCTTTGCGGTCATCGCAGCACCGTGTTCTCTGTTACCGTCTCTCCTGACGGGCGACTCATCGCATCCGCGTCAAAAGATACTACCGTACGCCTCTGGAGTTTGGAGTCAAGGGAAGAGTTAAGCCACCTCGTTCGCCAGCACAGAATAGCTGTGCGTTGTGTAGCATTTTGGCAGCAGTACGGGCGTCTCCGCCTGGTAACAGGTGCAAGCGATGCTACTGTCCGCATCTGGGATACCGAGTCAGTTGGAAGCATGGGCGTGGCTCGGAAGCACAAGGGCCTGGTTTCGCACCTCGCGTTCTCACAAGATGGCCAGCGCATTGTTTCGGGGTCGCTTGATCGTACCGTGCGGGTTTGGGATCCCATAACAGGCCAATGTCTACTGGGTCCACTGAACCTTGAGCAACCAGTACATTCTGTTGCTCTACCCGCAGATAATGTTAGGATCCTGGCAGCAGACCGTGAGGGCGCTGTCTTCGCATGGGATGCAACGACAGGAGAGCATTTACCCGCTACGCCGGCCGATGATCCCAGCTATCATTCTATCGTCGGGCCGCTATCTCTGGAGCGAAAGTGGATAGTAGATTCAAGGACTGGTACGGCCCTTACGATGCTTCCAACAATGTCACCTGTGAGATCCCATGCATCATTCGGCAATTGTATGGCTCTTGGGCTGGCGAATGGTGGAATAGTAATTGTACACTTTCCGGATACCCCACAGCTTGCCTAGCATGTGTTGGATATTGAGATCGTAGACTGTAACTCAACGCTCATTCATTCATTCATTCTCACCAACCATATATGGTATTCATTCATACACTCACTTGACAACCAGACACCCGTTTTCGCGTTACCTCAGTCTTGAGGTACGTCCGTTCATCCATAGTTTTCTTACTCATACTGACTTATATTGTAGACCAATCATGCCTCTATCTAGGTATATCATAATACACAGTTTTCTATCCGAGACTGGAGACCAATCATAACTGTATCTATATCAGGTATTTCGTCAGCGTGCACCCAAATGCCTACGCTTGTACGTCGAGATAAGCATCTAGAAGCCAATATACATACAGGGACTTTACATTTACGTACATCCTTCACCTGATCCATTTGGTATTCTCCGAAGGACGTTCCGTGAGACCCCATCATCCTGTAAGACAGTCTCTTGCACGATACGGTATCCATGCTTCTTGGGTATCCAGTAGAAGAAAACAAACCAATATATAATGCCAAGTATACCAATTACCACTGCTAGAAGGACGTGGGACTGTATGTCAAACCGTCAGTTACGCTTTATTCACACACAAAGAGACAGCGGCAACGTACCCAATATGGGAGATGTTCATAAACGTCGAATCCTGGGGACGGTGGGATCATGGGCACAATAGCAAGAAAGATATTGGATAAGAAAAAGAATATAACGACGGACTTCCACGCTTGGAACGGAGGGGACCACTCGTAGGATTTGAATGCAGGGGTGTACAGAAGGAGGAGGCCACCAGATACCAGGATATTAAACATCGTGATGGGGTACGATGAGACTAAATCGCGATTAGATGGGGCCCAAAATCAAGTCATGAGGTACAGACAATTTACGAAAAAGAGATAGGCATCTCCAGGAGGAGAAGCAACCATGGTGATAACAGAAATGAGCCATTGAGTGAAGAGTCCAGCAAGGGGTGTATCGAAAGGCTTGTTGCTGGCGAAGAAAGATGAAAGTGGTAGAACACCTTCTCTACCTAATTCTTGGACGACTGTGCCATAGTCAGCGCATATAATCATATACAGGTGAAGTTGAATAACCTCTGCCTTGCGTGAACAGCATGCTCAGAAGGTTTCCTAGTATTGACAGCGCAATAATAGCACTCAAAATCTGGGTTTACGCTACATAAGAAAATACGCCAATTAGCATGGTTGCCATTACTTACCCGCTCTGTAGCAGGACCGAAGATGTTCCTGAAAAATAGAGCTCTAAAAGAGTTTGGCTCAGTGTGAATGCGTTGTTTTCGTGATAAATAAACCATACGCTGCCATGGTGCCACCTTCCAACATGTCTTGCTTGGATACAACAGCAAAGTACGCGACGTTCACAGACAAGTATGCGATCGCGACAAGGACCATGGCAAGGGGCGCAGCGCGCTTGATGGTGCGGACAGGGTCTTGCACTTCAGATAAAGCATAATTGGCATTAGAGTATCCGTTGTAAGCCCTGTGAAGAAGTCAACGTCTGGCCCACGGGTGTACTAGATAAGACCCACCAGATGACATTATACATTCCAGTGACGAATCCATTCATGCCTATATCACTTCCCTCCCAAAAAGACGACCACGTGAAATTGTGTGGAATATTGTATCCGGCATGTACGGCGAATCCAGGGACACCGGCGAGACTGAAGAGCCCAGAAACAGCGATGATGAGCAACACAGATAACTTGAAAAAACCCAGTGCATTCTGTAGTTTCAGTCCATAATCCAAGAATGCACCGTGGGCAGCGAGACAGAATGTTGAGCACAGGAAGGCGACTACTCGGACATTAACAGTGGTAGGCTGGATTGCGAGGGCATTCAAGGTGTCTAAGGGGACCAGTTAGGAATCGTCTAGCAGAAGGAGTGAAACTTACATTCCCCGAAGACAACGCTATTTGCCGACAAGCCAACCCTTACGGATGGTGATAATGATCAATGCATTCGCGGGCCGAATATGGACTCACTATGAGCAATCCATATATCGCGTAGAAGCAAGTAATCATGAACCTCGGTCGGCGATAGATGTATTCCATGTAGGTCTTCTCCCCACCACTCCTCGGCAGTCCCTAGAGCACGGCGAAATGAGAAGGGATAAGAGCAGATGATTCGAGTCCCTGACCGTCCCAAACTCCACAAAAACAGCAGTACCTGTGGATGCGACGAGTGCACCGAGTATCCACATAATGAAAGTCATTCCTACACTCCCTGACGACCGCAAGATAATGCTAGGCGCCGCAAAAACGCTGGACACGAACATTAGCCTTCCTTCACGAAGGATGCTTTCGTTATGACGAACCCAGTTCCAAACACCCTGTTGAATATAAGCATCACTGCACTAGCGAGTCCTGAAGCACATCGGGTCAACATCATACCCCAGCGACACAATCGATATCAATTTGTGCCCACCGATCTGCTTCTTTGCATCAGGCACGTTATCGAACACGTCTGTATCACAGAGGAAAACGGAGATGTGAGTAAAACGATGTTCGATCCATGTGAGTCCGGGGCACCTACTATGGTCGGACTCATCTTGCACAGACGAATACCCTTCCACTGGAATGTCGGTGGTCACCTTCTGCTGGACCTGCGCTGGTCGCAGGAGAGGCTCCGTTTCTGAAGGGCCATCCATCAGGCGAGCTGACAGCTTGTATATCCCGCTGAATACGAGTCGAGAAAGGGATTTTTGCTGCGAGATAAGCGACGATTGGAGCTCGAAAAAGTAACTTAGACACCTTGTGAGCTTGCACACCCGAGCTATCATTGATTAGTACGTATTCACATGATACGTTCGGCCGTGCACGATCAACTGCGAAGATATAAATAAGCTGTTAGTGATAGACTGATAGTGCTATAACAACAGCTGAAAAGAGTTGATGAAGGCATTGAGCCGACCGAGCAGGTACCGAGCTACTTCGAGGTTGAACATAATACGACAATGTTCCTTGCCGATTAACAAGTTTACAAGGTTATGTCCTATCTGTTTCACAGTTGCTACATACACATTCCTATCGAAGTTGACTATAATTTCCTTACCAACTGAGCAACTGGATGCGACAATCAGCGATAAATCGCCATCAAGATGGTTTTACTAGGGGTTCAATAACAGTACCCATCTAAAAGGACAGAGATAAGCAACCCAACCGGATATAAGAATAGGGTGAAGATGGCTCGCCTTCTTCACAACACGAGGGAGAGTTCCTCTCTGGAACCCTACTCTAGTATTCCACTCTGCACCTACAGGTATGTCCATGCTACGGGCGTACTGGGCATGACTGGTATATGGGTACGGCAACTCCTTGACGAGGTACTTGGCCGCTTTTTTGTCCCGCCTCTCAGAGATGATGACATGTGCCTTTTTGTAATCGGCTCGAGATGAAGGGTCAACGCCAGCGATTTTTTTAATCAGATTTGGTCTTGGTGGAAGCTTCTTGGTACCTGTACCTCCCCAAGAGCCCTATAACGTGCGTTGAGCTCAGGTGAATAACAAGATAAGTCTCAGCTTACCCAACCAGGGAGAGTTGTATCAACTTCTCGTGGTGCGTCTGCTTCGATCTCTGTCTGCTTCAGATCCTCGAATGCCTGGAACATATCAGTACCCTGCGCGAACCCAATCAAAGGATAGCTTTCGTACCTGAACGACATTATCACCAGCAAAGGCGAGGGAGACCAATTCTCGTTGCTTGAATGCGGCTACTCCTTTGCCTTTGCCTCCTTGGCGCTTCCTCTCCAGATTATGCTCTTGTTCATCCACCTCGCTGTGTCCATCAGAGTCATCAGCACCAGCAGGTGATATCTGCACAGCGATATTGTCATTCTTCGGTATCTCCTTTCCTTTTCCTTTTCCCGTTCCCTTTAGCTCATGCTTGGTATTTATAACAGCCGGCGTAGAGGTTGGCTCAAGAACGGTGAGAACATTGTTGGCATCGATTTCCAGCACTGCGTCATCCCGAATACGTTCTTTCTCTTCTCCTCCTTTGGCAATTCGCTTCTTGAGCTTGTTGGTGGACTTCGCGAGGGCGTCAGAGCCCTTTTGCACAAGGACCTCGTTTCTCTTGCGGGATGTGCCCGAAGACGATGATGTGACGAGCCAAGGATTGCTTTCCTGCGCCGGGCTAGAGACCCTTGGGCTGGAAATGACATTCAAACTTTTGGGACTGTCTTGCACCAGGTCGGCAGATTGGAGGGTAACACTAGAAGTCTCTGATGCATGCGACCCGACTGGTTTGGCATGAGGATTTGTGCCAGGATGGTATATCACGCGCCCGCCCACGCGCTGGACTGATGGGCCTTCTGTCACTATTCCATCACCGGAAGCGTCGTCGTCACTTCCTTGCTCCACCCCTCCCATCTCTTTCAAAAAGTCATCCGCAGCTGCGTCCGCTTCTCGGGTTTGCCTTGCTGCGGCATCGCGCATGAACTTCATATTGAAGACACTCTTACTTTTGATGTCTGCAGATAGAACTTCGGAAGCATTGAGCATAGCCAGCTCTTCGAATGCGCCTTGCTTGATGGTTTCCACGTCTTGTTCTTCGTCATCGCTCTCGCTTTCCTCAGACTCGTCGCCGCTCATCTCGCCTTGTATGCGACGGCGAAGCTTTTCCCCGCGCTCCAGCATTTCTCCGATGGCCTGCCTTTGATCCACATCAAGCTCCCCGCGTCCCTGCATGGCTTTTGCCCACTTCCCAGTGGTCTTGTGTCTCAAAGTTACTCTCTCCCTTGCTCTCTCCACCTCAGCTTTCAACTGCGCTTCTGCATCCTCAACATCTACATCCACATCTTCCTCTTCACCACCCAACCGCTCCCTCTGTTTCTTTCGAATGCGGCGATACGCTTTGCTCTTAATTTTCGCTATTCGCTTCGCCTTCTTGTCGGCCCGGAATGCAAGTTCGCGCATCATGCGCAGTTCTGCACGTCGCGTCGCGACCTCTTCGACTGATAGATGGGCCATCTTCAGAGCTTCAGTTCCGGCGATATCCTGATCGCGAAGTTGAGCAGATTTCAGGAGATTATCTACGGCCGACTCGAGTTCATTCGAGGCTGACAAGGATGTACTAATTAATGACGTGAATTGAATTAACATAAGTTGGACTAACCTTGAATTTTGCAGCAAGCTCCAAGTTGGAGACACGACCTTCTGGCTGTGCTTGCAACGGAAAGCTCAAATGCTCTGCCTACAATCGCGAGTTAGTAACGAGTTAGATACGATGGACTGGATAAATCATTGCCTGCTTGATGTGCTTCATCGTAGCACTCCATTTGTCCACTTCCTCCTTGGTCTGCTCGTAAGCGGCTTCGCGATCGAGACGTTCTTGAGCTCGCTGAGGAAGTGGTGCCGACAGAGTTTTGGTTTTGTTTGAGGTAGAAGTAAGAGGCTTCATAGACTTTTTGAGCGTTGCGAGTGTGCTTGAAGACGCGAGCGGGGCAAGGAGGTCGTCTAGTTTAAGTGCTCTAGAGCCTACGTGTGTCCATCGTTCTTAACACAAAGTTGCATAGGAACGTGGGTTGAGACTCACCACCAGAAGCGACGCCAAATTCTCCCTCATCCCCAGCCTCAGTGCGCTCTTGCATCAAGCGACGCTTTTTTTGGGATGGACTGTGTGACTGAGATATCATTTGATTTGCGTTTTTTGTCTTCTGCCGGATCCAGTTTTGATAGGAAGCTTTCTAGTTCTGCGAGAGCTTCTGGGGAGGCTTCATCCTCTGATGCTGATACGGCGTCTTCTTCTTCGCCATGGTCATCCTCTGACATCTGATCGTCCTCCGACTCACTGGCCTCACCAGATACATCGACCTTCTCCGTAATTTGCCTTGCCGGTGCATCATCCTCTGCGTCTGCTTTTCCATCAAATACTTCCAGGACGTCAAAGAAATTATCGGCATCTCCGTCTTCCATCTCCTCGTCTTCATCTTCCTCGAGTTTGTCCGAAGAAGCTGCATCGGAGACAGCGTCGTCTGAATCTTCATTCAAATCAACATCAGGAAGGCTTTTGGGTAGTTTCCGAACATTCTTCTTCGATGAAGTGCCAACAGCTTTACGACGCTATCTATAGATGAGTGATGAATACGGTCTAGAGAAGAACGCCACACACCACACTGGAAAAATCGAACCCAGCATACTTTTCATCATCACTCTCCTCAAACGCATCATCACTCTCAATTTCCTCATCGTCCCCACTGTCCACTTGCTCGTCATCTGCATTTTCTCCTAGTAACCTGGCTCGTAGACCTTCTCTCCCCTCCTGACCCATGCCTCCAAGGTCAATATCATCGTCCGATGCATAGTTATGACGGTCAGTGGCCTCTTCTCGGTCAAGTTCTAAGCCAATCTTTGCTCGCCTGACTTTTGAAGGTGCATATTCGTACACATCATCGAATGATACAGTAGCCTTGCCCTTGTTAGATGACTTTTGTAAATGCCGTTTAGCATATCCTGCTGCATTAGATCTTTTCAGTGAGTCTCTGAGTTTGGACGGGCCAGGTTTTGAGGTTCTGGATGATTTGACCCTCGCAGACATTTTTGTCTCGTTGATGATTGAGTGAGGAAAAAGTAATTGGATCTGACAGTTCCCATTCAGGAAGGCGTCACTGCTTTTGGAAGGTAGTATTCTGAGCTTGCTTTGGAGAACTGGGATTTGTTCTTATAGTTGCAAGCAATCGTCATGGTTGAACTTCACGAATAATAATCCAATACCATGCCATCAGATCACTTTACAGAGACAACCCATCAAATGTCATAACGGGTATATTTACACACAAACTCGGGCACATCAGTTATGATCTTCTTATCTCGTCGTGCTACCGTATCGGGCAAGTCGAGTGTCAGCGCTTAGCGGCGGTGGCTGGCGTTACAGAGGACTTGTTTGGATTCCTCACTTCACGAACTGGGACCCAACGGATCAGAGGCCAGGGGTATTTATGAGGTGTCCTTGTCACAATTGCTCAAAAGAGATACTTGGCTCGAGATGCTCGACTGGCATAGTCAGCGATCTATCATCTCGGCAGCAACAGTTTATTTGGGAAGTGAACTGCGAACACCAATCATCTCTGGACAACAACTTTCCTGTTTCCTGGGCATTGAAGACCAGGATCGTGGGTTCGCTTGTAGTCCTTATCACGAGTTGCCTGAAAATGCGAGGTGTGGAACACTGTTGAATAGGGAATATGTTTCGGGCATAATCATCGATAAGTCCCGTCCTAAAAGATACAGCGTATAACGTACACATGCCAGTCATGATCGTATAGTTCCCAAAACATCCGCACTGCAGCCCATCCACCGTATCATTTCTCTACACATTAGTACCTTGCAGTTCCCGATCATGGTCTTCAAGGGGATCAGCGGCCATCATCGCCTGCTCCTCATCCCTTGATGACCATTGGTGAGATGCAGGGTTGAGGTTCCTGGTCGATCTTGCCCATCTATTACCACTCGAGCGAACGTTGTCTACCGTGGACCGGAAGAGCTCAATGCAAAAGTCCATGAGTTCGAGTAGATGAACTTTGGAAAACCAGGCCAGTTGATCAAAGCCACGTTTTCTCAGGACAAAGCGGTTATATAGGGTGCTAGAAACGACGAGGAGCATCAGAAAGATCATCATGCTGAGAAAATTTTATTCAGCCCATCAATAAAATGTATGTTTTCATCAACATGACGTACATGATCACCAAGAACACAATTAATCCTGAGATAAGGCCCCTTTCGCCTGTGGGACAAGCAAACTATACAATAAGAAGCTGTCAATTAGAGAAGATCGAGGTGTATATGAACCCGCACATGTGTTCGCCACTCGACCGTGTATTGGCAGGCTTGATTGTCGTCTTCCGGAAATTGGGATATTACCATCGGTTTGCCTGGATGAAACATCAATCACCGCATCCCTCATTGAGAAACATAACACCCCACCAGCTCCGTACACCGATGGGTCACAGAGAAACCTGATGGACGAGCTTCCGTATAAGTTGTTCTCCCCAGGGCAGGGTGAACCATTGGAAAGATGCAACATTAGCTCCGTACCCCTCATTTCCAGGGTTGTATTTACAAGTCTGCATTCTGTTTGTCAACTGTTGAGATGGTGTTAGGACCGCATATCACATACCCTACGGCAAAGTCGTGGTGGTCTTTCCGCACTAGACCGGCGATGTCAACATTGTCGGGAACTCCGGTGCTCCATGGGTCAGTGGTCACGCGTCGACAGACATTCAAGTAGAAAGAATGTCCACCTGGAGTCTCGAACTCGTAGTCCTGACTGTCAAAATAAATGGCTTAAACATATGCAACTTGAATGTCATGATTGCAATTTGGAGTGGCATACCTAGCTTTCAACGGATTCAGGTTGTAGTAGTTGCCTTCATGGTGCAAAGTGCATGGGGTATCACCTGCAAGCGCCGCAAGGCCAAATCCAAGGAATATACATATAGCCCACAACAGAGCACTTGGCCCACTGGCATAATAAGGCATGGTGCGGCAGCAAGACTAACGGTGTGGTTGCAGGGAGACGTGTGAATATTGTGGCAATGACCCCTCGCGTGGGGGTGCCCTATTCAGTTCACCGCACTAGCCGATTTACGCCGCGTTTCGTTGACGAACCTCATCACAATCTCGTTCCAGCGAGAAAGTCTCCATCGACGACGGCTATGGCCAGTACACTCCTGCGGCGGCAACTTGTGCTGCCGAAGTGCTCCTTTTTGCGCTCCTTTTCCTCCTCAGTCGCCCGTCGTCAGCCAGAGGTCGTGCAACCCGGTACCGATGGAACAAACAATTTGTATCAGACTCATACTGTAGAAGACCTGCATGGCATGAGCGCGGCGGAAATTTTGAAAGAGACTGGGACCAGAGCTGACGCGAAGTTGCGGCACTTTACTGGTGAGCATTTCTTCTGAACGTTGTTTTGACCGAATGAAATAAACCCACTCGATCAGTGAACTTCGGGTAAGTGTCGTTTATGATATTTGCAGTGCGTCCAAAATTTAATTGAATGCTCAGCCCCCAACATCCTGCTGCTCACGGGGTGCTGCGAATGATATTGGAATTGAATGGAGAGGAGATTCTCCGCGCCGACCCGGTATGCAGTTCAATACAAGTGCCTGAGCGAGATTGCTGATTTTACTTCAGCATGTTGGCCTCCTCCACCGTGGAACTGAAAAGCTGATTGAGTACAAGACATATGTCCAAGCTCTTCCCTACTTTGATCGGCTCGACTACGTTTCCATGAGTGAGTGACGTTTGTGACGAGAGGCCTGCCCAGTATTCAAGTGACCCCATTCTAGTGACCAACGAACTTTGCTACTCGCTCGCCGTCGAGAAACTCCTTAATATCGAGGTTCCTGAACGTGCGAAGTGGATTCGTACCATGTTTGGTGAAATCACCCGTATCCTCAGTCGTATGTTACAAACGGAACATTCCATGAGGCTTGCGCTTAAAATTGGTTCTAGACTTGATGGCTGTCTTATCCCATGCTATGGACGTTGGCGCTCTCACCCCCTTCTTGTGGGGCTTCGAGGAACGCGAAAAGCTTATGGAATTCTACGAGCGTGTTTCTGGTGCCCGACTCCACGCCGCCTACGTCCGTCCTGGTGGTGTCGCCTTTGACCTCCCGCACGGTCTCCTGGAGGATATACACATATGGGCAACACAATTTTCTTCTCGTGTCGATGAAATCGAAGAAGTCGTGACCGGCAACAGAATATGGAAGCAGCGAACTGTCGGCATTGGTGTGGTGACTGCCAAGGAAGCTCTTGATTACGGCTTCACAGGTGTCATGCTGCGAGGTAGTGGTATCCCCTGGGATTTAAGAAGAGTACAGCCTTACGACAAATATGATGAGGTATGTCTTTCGTGTTTTACAGACATGTTTATTTATCACGTATCACAGGTTGAATTCGATGTCCCAGTTGGAAAGAACGGCGATTGTTACGACCGGTACCTTTGCAGAGTCCAGGAGTTCCGCGAGTCTCTGCGCATCATCCACCAGGTTCGTAGTGTTCAGTCAAATGATCATCATTTTAGACTGAACCACCCCCATCCCCAGTGTTTGAACAAAATGCCAACAGGCGTGATCAAGATAGACGACAACAAACTCGTTCCGCCACCCCGTGCTTCGATGAAAGAAAGTATGGAGGCGCTCATTCACCACTTCAAGGTATCCTCTTCCACTCAACTACACTTGACTGCTGCTGATCACTCGTTCCCATAGCTTTTCAGTGAAGGCTACTCAGTACCACCAGGTGAGACTTACAGCGCCATTGAGGCTCCTAAGGGGGAGATGGCTGTCTACCTCGTCTCGTGCGTGATACTTGAACGCTCTGTTTAAACATCATTAATCGGGTGACATTCAGGGACGGTACCAATCGCCCATACCGATGCAAAATCCGTGCTCCCGGCTTTGCCCATCTAGCGGGTTCAGACTTCATGATGAGACGTAGGTCATTCATACCTGATTGGAAATATTGACTGAGTTATGATTTTTTCTCTAGATGTAAGATCAATAAATACTGTTCTACCATTGAAGCACTGACTGTTCCTCTTTCTATAGCACATGCTTGCTGACGCTGTCGCCATCATCGGTACTATGGTATGTACCCTGTGGTTTTATTGTTCCCGTCGCTTACCGCTGTCGTCGAACAGGATCTTGTGTTTGGGTGCGTTTTTGATATTTTGTTCCACACGATGTACGCTAACGTATATCCATTTAGTGAGGTGGACCGATAGACACTGCCTGTCAATGTACATCATGGTTCTTCTAATATATGGTGACACCATGCGTTTGCATGATTACCTTGGGTTAACGAAACAATCGTGTAACCCTCGGTTTTTAAGAACGCACTTGATCAGCAACCTCATAAACTCGTCTTGCAATCTCCAGACAGCTTGAGATGGTCCACGTACTTACTGTTTGCTCAGATAAAGAAGATACCTTTGAATGGGTATGCGGATCGAGGATGAGTGGTGGCGAACTACCTCGTTCAACTTCTCAAAATAGCAATCACATAAGCTACACTGACCAAGGCTAGGTATGTTGCGACCGTGACGATTACGAAATTGAGACGGTGCAGGTACTTTGCGGCAAGGACATATCAGGCAGACAGAAACATTTCCGGTTACCGTCACAGTGGTCTACGAGTGAGTAGTGCTTAAGATTATAGACGCTTACGCGTCAAGATCTTGGGGTTCTTCATGAAAATCAATCGGAGTGATACACCTGGGAAGACCTGTGTCGTCCTTGGGATTGAAGCAATCTTTGCTAGCTAGAGAGGTATTCAATCACGCAGATGCTCGCGTCATTTGTTCATTATGATATCATGGACAGCTGGCGTGAAGCAGGTTCCGCACACATTTATTGGTCTCCCCCGGGCTCTTGTGCTCTTTCGACGCTGTACGTCCAAACCCTAACCAGACACTCCACGACAGTGAACCTGATACCTCCCTCAACTGGGGTTGAGACTGCTGCTATCATACTTGCCCCCGACAAAGAGCGACGAGTAGTGTCAACGTCTGGCCTGCGATGGTCATCTCCAGCGGTGCATTTCTCTAGTTGATGAAGTTTGTAACAGGCAGAACTGGTATTTTGGATGCTAACTTCCTGTGATCTTCGGTCGCATGGATGCCTCGGGCAAGGATCTTCCTTTCAGTCCTGTCCAAGATAAGTGGTAGCTACTTATCAGAAACATATGGCAGCATTCACGCTACAGGATGAGGAATGACGACTCCGTCGATGCAACACCAACCCTGGTGACAACAGCAAGACAGAATTTCCTCGGCCGTGGTGTTCCAAGCGAGTGCTTAGCAGATCTCGCTGAACAGGTGCATGGGGTTTTGGCCAAATTGCAGGAGACAAGCAACCCTTGTGAATAATGGCGTAGCTCAGGCTACAGTTGACACTACATTATCCTTTATCCAGAGCTTGTCTGACAATCTGCGTTGTATGATAGAGCACCGCAAAACCTCGCAAAGGGAATGTTTGAGACTACAGGATGTGTTAAACAACGGTCTTTGGTGATACGTGCAATGAGAATCGACGGCCAATAGGAATGAAATCTGAGATATGATGCAATTAGATTGCTTCACGAACGAATTGAAATTAGCCTACTTACCGAAGTTGTCCCGGTGGGCATCATCGGAACTACATAAGACAGCCCTCACCACGGTCAGCCGATTTAATGATATCGTCGCTTTGTTTGCTCTTTTGATGCCTCTTCACTCGTGTCAGTCACCGTCTTCACCTTGCAGGCTGGAAGAAGCTCTGAGAGATTTGAGATGCGTGTTGACGTCGCCCCATGTGTCCGCAAGGTGAACGTTGGGGAGCATGGCGAAAATGATGCGAGCGACAGCTTCGGGATCCGCTGCCGGAGAGGGGTATATGCCCATTCTTTTCAAGGAGGTGTGTTGAAATGATTCGACTTTAGGATCGATATCAATGTTTATAACATCTACATCTAGAAGCAGGCTATGCACATGGGGACACTGACGAAGCGCTTCGAATAATCCGAGGAAGGTGACTTTAGGTGGTCGATGATGCAGGTCGGGAAACGACAGACTGCAGAGCTGTGGCCAACTTGAGAAGGCTTCCACGAGAAGGGCATTGTCAGGGTTGATGGAGCAACTAACACAAAGACTGAGGGCTCGCAGCTGCGTGAAACAAAGAAGCACCCTAGTCACTGCAAATGAGTTGTCTGTGGGCTCCTCAGCTTTTGGATCATCATCGGAAATGTCGATTTTTTCAAGGGTATGGCAGGCTTTGCACTGTGATAGTGCTTGTAAAAGCGGCAAGAGTTCTTCCCCAGGTAAAATGGAGGCGACCAACTCGAATTCTTTTAGCGAGGGGAATTCTGAATGCTGTATGACTGCGGTGATGTCCGCAATTGGTGCATAACAGAAATGAAGAGATGTAACGTTGAGGAAAGATACAAAACTGAGATTGTGCGTGTCCAATTTGGACGGGGGATTTGAAAAGCTTTCTTGATATATCGACAGGCTGAGAAGGGTAAGGACAGTGGAGAGGTGCTTCCATGCTGCCGAGTCCAGCGGTGGACATTGCAGACGTACGAGCGCCTTGCATGAACAGACAGTTTCAGAGAGATGTGAAGCCTGTGCCATAACACCCATTGTGTCGATATCCAAACCTTCCAGAGCAGGACAACGGGTCCCGATAGAATTCCGACCTAGCTCTGGTTGAACTATTGCGATATAACAAGTACGCAGCGTAGGTGATAGGAAGAAGCGCAAGTATCTTGTGGAAATAACCACCCAGGACAATGAAAGCAGGTTTGGGAACACACATGTGTCGAAGGGTAAAGCATAAAGGAGGTGAAAATCGTCGTCGGATGATACGCTCAGGGAGCGCACACGGCCGGAATGACGGAGAAATTGACCGCGCTCGAGCTCAGATAATGGTTCGATGTCCAGAGACCAGGATTGCTGTGATGAAATGTTCGGTGAGCGAATGGACGAAAAAAGAACACTGAGCTCGTATGGGCTCAGCGTCCGCACTAACCTGAGCACTGGGGTATATCATCGGATGTAACCTCGTTACACAGCCTAGCAGTGGTAGTAACATATTCATGTCAGCCCAAAGAAAATCCATTGCAGGCTCGTAGAAGATTTTGCATGTGGTTGCGAGCGCTGCAAGTGATTGTCGAGACAACGGTTTCTGGGCATATGATGGTTCCCCGATTTGTTTCACATGCGCAAAGATATACAGGAGAATTTCGGGGACAAGTAAAGCCTGATGCATCCTAGTTGTGCGTTGAATTGTCGAGAGTTATCAGATCTATCATGATGAGAGTCTCACAATTAATGTGACGAGCCACTATACTGCTTGTGACGCGTGACTTCACCGCTCTCATTTCGTCACACCCGCCGCCCGCTACTCCCTCTTAGCAGTGTGTCTCGTTCTTTGTTTCAATGGTTCCTTTTGACTCGACGCATCACTTTCGATGGCAGAATCTCCGATCTGTGAGCTGCTGTGGCCCGCCTAGCCTCACAGCTCACCCTGGACTCTTCGCACAGCGTCGAAAAACCTTTCGGGTTTTCAGCCCGAATAGCTTCATCACTCCTATTTGTATAAATCAGATACCATTGGCCGGAAATTCATCTGATTTATGTCTTGTTACGAAAGCTAACAGTAGCGCATAGACGCCAGACGCTCATTATGATCTTTTTCAGTGAACTTGGAGTCGTATTACTTACAGGGTGCTCGATACTCCTGCTTGTCTTGAGCATTGCAGCCTACCTATTTCTGCTGCTTTAATCAATATCGCAGTCCACAACGTGCCCTGCCATATAAATATGTGATACGATACTATGGGTGGCTGGATATGCTACAAGCTGCTCCTGACTTCGGCTCCAGGACATGCTGTGGTTCTCCCCGTCATAACTTTACAGACACTGCAGTAGTTTGTGACTTACAGCACACATCTTACTCTCAAGTACTAGTCCATCCCTATATGTCATGATCAGTGTCGGTGAAATGCTGCAAGTTGCCATCAGCAGTATGTGCCATCTATCTTTGCTCAGCATGATGTACTGATGATTTTCCAAAGTGGTTCTGGCAACAGTTTGTTTCATCATTACTATCCTGTTTCATTTCATGACAAACTTCCTGCCTGATGATACCCTTCCACTCTTGGCTGAGGAGCTAAGCCACCTAGAGCAACACCCCAAGGACCCGAGGGAGACACATCCCACTGGAGTGCAACAAATTGTCATTACTGGTATGTGATACCAATTTCTGTTTGGCACTTATTGATAATTTCACTCAAGCTATTTGTGCAACTGATCTCACTATTGGTCTCTGATGGATCCCCATTGGCTTCCATGTAGTAGTGAAGACTGACAATGCTGAATCCAAGATGAGCAACAACACTGTACATGTAGATCAGGCTATTGTTGAATGGAATGAGTGCATATTTCTGTAAGTGGTCCTTAGCTTATCTTTCCTGCAGGTGTTGAGAAAGACTCTAGGCCATGTGAGCCATCTTCTATAGTCCAGGTCAGTGATGTATGCCTCGTTTGAATTGGGACCCATGCTCTGTCATGGAGAAGTCCTTTGCACATTTGAGATCTTTGTTGGAGAATTACTGGATCACATCGTCAGTATTGTCTATTGCAAATAATGCCTGGCAGATGTTAACAAGTGTTGTAGCCATCATCTTCCAACCTGAGCAGGATGAAGTTGTATCCCTGTGTACTTCACTGTTTGTTACAATTATGTATGCTCCTATTCATTTTCTCTCCTATTGTGTATTACGTCACAAGCTGCATGATGCTGCCACTAGACTTATCTCTGACTCATACTTTGTATTACATCACAACCACTGTTGCCATTGCTAGATAACCTATTCTTGCTATCGCTTACACATCCTTTACCTCTGACTCATAACCACTCTCATGTCTGCCCTAAAGTACTTGTAGCTCACTATAAATAGTTCTCTTGTACACTTTAGTTCTGCACTTTAATCTTACTAGGTTTTACCTGGAACATCCTTTGCTCAAGACCTCCAATCTCTTGTTGTCTGAACTGTACTTTAAGTTAGAAGCACTCCTTCTGACTTAGCTTACACTGAATGCTTGACTTATTGTCTTGTGTAGAATCTTGGCAGAGGTCCTGACTTTTATCAAGTTGTCTGTTGTTAGAACTATCCTAGTTTGTAACAAAAGATTAAAGTCCTTATTGAACCTCTCCATCCAGGGAGGCCCCAGTAGCTCAAAGCAAGACGACCCCTTGAGTTAGAAAGTATTGGTGGGAAAGTGATCCAAACAATGTCCCCACAGAACCAGAAGAAGAGTATCATGAGGCCACAGGTCTGGATATCACAGAAGACAGAAAGAGACGAACACTGTCCCCTGTAACTACAGAGTGTCATATCTGCATATCTGGATCTCAGATCCAATCCACATCTTATCCCCCTCCAACATCTCATCATCCAATCTGTCCACTTATCCGGTCCAGTCCACAATTCATCCGAATCCACAACCAGCACTTATCTCCTTTCAGTAATCCCCTAACTCCGGTATTTCAGCTATCTGTATATCCATCCTGCTCCCTGATCTGTTACCTATGCTTCATTTCCATTTCATGATTTGTGATCCATTTCTACTTACCAATAGACTATCCATATGCTTCATACATAGCCTCAGACTCTGCTGATTGATCATTCTGTTAGATACCTATAGTATATAACCTCCTGTAACTCTCTGTAGCACCTTAGTTCAAATATCAACTTAGTTCTGCTCATTCCATCCTCTGGACCTGAGTACTGCTACTCTCGTCACCCTCCAAGACTTAGGATTGATTCCTATAGTCTATCTGCATCCGCCTCTGTCTATGACAGCCATTACTGCTAGTTTCTAGTCTGGACTTGTCCGGATTAGTCTTATGATACTTAACCCTCATCCAGAAGTCATCTGGATCCACTACACTACCCGTCTGACCCTCCAGATGCATTAGTCTTGCCTTCCTGAAATAAGGGGCAATACTCGAGTAAGGGGCACAGCACATGAGCTGAGGCTGAAGCCCTTAGGATCCATTAACCCTTGAGTATGACCTTAACACAGAGCCAGATCATCATTCAACTACATCAGTAGACGAATTCCCAGAAGAACAACCACCCCAAAGTCTTTCCACACATCCCAGTATCAGAATGTCTGCTCCTATGTCTGCTTCCAAGCTTAAAGCTGGAACACCAAAAGACTATGACAGAAGCCCTGACCAGGCTTTAAGATGGTTGTTTTCAGTGAAAGCATACTTTGCTGTTAATGCATCAGTCTATAACACTGACAAAAGAAAAGTTATTACCACGCTTGTGTACATGACTAAAGATAGTGCCATGGGCTGGGCATTAACATTTTACACCAAAGTAGACAACTCCACCACCAAGTCCTATGGAACCTTCACAAACTTTGAAGCAAAGTTCAAAGAAGCATTCATGCCAGCAGATGCAGTCGGTACTGCTATGAATAAGCTCCGAACCCTGAAACAAACAGGTGACCTCACTTCCTATATTGCTAGCTTTAGGACCCTTGCTGCACAAGCTTCTGTAAAGCAAGACACTGTCCTAATTACATTCTTCAATGACAGACTCAAGAAGGGAATTGGTAACACCATTTATCAAATGGAAACTGTCCCTACAGACTTTGATAAATATGTCCAAGCCACAATTAGACTTGATGGTAACTGGCAATGTGGTGTGATATTCCGCAACAACAATTGCATGACCACAAAACCTACTGGTCAATGTTATGTTCCAAGACCTTCTATTGATTGCTGTGACCCCAATGCCATGGAAGTTGACCACCTCACTGAAGAAGAGAAGACTGAACACTACCAGAATGGCAAGTGTTTCAATTGCCACCAGAAGGGCCACATCTCCCATAACTGCCTGAAGAAAAAGAATGGCAAAGCCCTGGTACATTGTACCAAACCAGCCAAAGAAGATGAAGAGGAAGTCTGCTGTATCAACAAGGATTTTTAATGTGGAAGACTGGATCAACATCAGTATCTTCCAATGTACCTATTAGACTTGTCCAAGGTGTAGGAATCAGAAAGGAACTTCGCATGCCCATTTCCCTTATCTCCAAGACCCATCTGAAAACTGTCAAAATGACCGCCATCGTTGACTCTGGAGCTGCCAGAACCTTTATCTCTGAAGAATTTGTTAAGCTTCACCACATCCAAATGCATAAACTTACAAAACCATTCCAAGTTACCACAGCGGATGGAAGTTATGCGAAGGGAGGCACAATCACCTGCTACTGCATCCTCATCGTGAAAATTGATGACAATCCATGCTTGGAAAGTTCAACGTTACAAGACTTAGCCATCATGACCAGATTTTGCTAGGAATCCCTTGGCTGCACACCATGGATCTGATTATTCAGTGGAAAGCCGAAACCCTAGAACTCTCTTGAACTGAGAAAAGTGATCTAATAGAAGAAGACGTTGATGCTGAACAAAGAAAGAACAACCTTCCTCCTCTCTTTCAGAAAACCATTGAAACCCTGATCAATAAAATGTGGAAAAACTCCCATTTAAAGAAAGAAGAAACAACAGTTGTAGTGCTGCCAAAGGTGCCTCCTGTGCAATCCATATCAGATCCACTCCCCTGAGCAAAAATCAAAGAAATCCCAGATGAAGAAGCACCCCTGGTCTTACCCAACCTTGACCCCATCCCTGATGACAATGACGATTCTTTTGACACCAAAGACGATGTATGGACTTCAGATTATGCACTGCCCATACATGAACTCACTGGAGGACAGGAGGACAGGATGTCCAGAGGTACAAAGGACAGGATGTCTGAAGGTACAGAGGGCAGGATGTCTGAGGGTTACAAGGACGGAATGTCTGAAGGACAGGATGCCCAGAGGTATGAGGGACAGGAGGTCCGGAGGTCTGGAAGGAATAGGGGTTACATTGGATGAAGTCCGATGTAGAAGCAAACAGAGGTAGACTACCCTAAAGTAGAGTTGGAGAGAACAGGGATTGGACCTAAGTCCAGAAAGAGGGTAAGTGCTGGAAAGGCAGAGCTCCGGCCTAGGGAATCAATCCCTAGGCCTGATGGGTAAGACAGACTTAGGTGGACCAAAGTCCAAGAGAGGATTGGGCAAGTCTAAGTTGATATTCAAACTGAGGAACTACAGGAGTATCTACAGGGGTTATATACTGGACAACATCTGAGGGGATCAGTAAGCAAAGGAGCAAGGCTATGTACAAGCATGTGGAAACACATTAGTAAGTAAGATGGAACATAACTAAATGAACTTGGAGATAAAGACTTGTACAAGGATCAATAAGCAAGATGGAAGAAGAGGTAACTGAAAGCTGGAAAGGCAGAGATGTCTAAATGGGGATAGGCGCAGGATATCGGACAGAGGGTGGGAATAGGTCCAGCGTTAATATCCAGAGGTCCGGAGATCTGGGGATCTGGAAGACAAGGTGGATACAGGACCGGAATACAAGAAGGTGGATATAGTCTGGAATCCGAGATGAGGTGAAGTCCAGATGTCTTGCTGGATGGAGTGTGCATAGGGTGGATGGGACAGGGGTATGGATCAGGCTAACAGTGGAGATCCGATGGTCCAGAGCTCAGGGGTAAATCTGGAATGGAGTTGATCCTGCTGAGGTGTGGAGCACACAGTGGAAGGGGATCTGGGAATGAGTTGGATATGAAGTGGGGTCCAGATGTAGGCTCAGAAGGCGTGGGAATATGATGGAACGTGGGTCTGGATTGTGGGATATGACATAACCAAAGATGGTACTAGTGCTGCAGAACAGAAACCCACGGTCACACCCTTGTCATGGTCTACTGAATACATCAAAACCAGTAACAAAGCCCAGCAGTTTGCATTAGCAGCCAGGCTTGAACAGAAGAAGAAATCATTCGAAGAACTTGTCCCTTCTTATCTCCATGACTTTGCCGACATCTTTGCTAAAGACAGACTTAATCAACTACCCCCAGAACATCCTGGAATTGACCATTGCATTGATACTAAACCTGGTTTTATCCCAAAAACATCAAAGGTCTATCCATTGTCAGAAGCAGAACAGACCACTGTTAAAGCATTTATTGATGAGAACATACAGAAAGGTTTCATCTCTGAATTGAAGTCACCACAAGCAAGCGGATTCTTCTTTGTTGGAAAGAAAAGCAGCGATCTACATCCTTGCCAGGACTATTGGTATACCAACAACTGGATGGTGAAAAACACTTACCCTCTCCTGCTCCCATTGTCCCTGGTTGCTAGGTTGCACAGTGCTAAATACTTCATGAAGATGGACATCCGCTCCAGATATAATAATATCCGAATTCACCCCAATGATCATTGGAAAGCAGCATTTACTACTGAGTATGGCCTCTTTGAACCTAACATCATGTTTTTCAATCTTTGCAACTCACCTGCTACCTTTCAAGCATACATGAATTGGACCTTCCAGCAAGAAATAAATGAAGGATGGTTGGTCATTTACATGGACAACATCCTCATCTTTTCAAACAACCTCCCTTCCCACCATGCTCAAACTTGTTGTGTCCTAGAAAGAATTCATGCTAAATGACTATTCTTGAAACCAGAGAAATGTACCTTTGATGCACAGGAAGTAGAATATTTGGGAATGATTATCCATCCTGGTTGTGTCGCTGTGGACATCACCAAAACCGATGGTATTCACGATTGGCCAGTCCCTACTACAGTGAAAGAAGTTTGGTCATTCCTTGGGTTCTGCAACTTCTATCGCAATTTTGTCCCTCATTACTCCAACATCACTAGACCATTGATTGATCTCACAAAGAAAGACACGGTATTCCATTGATCTGACCCATGTACCTCTGCATTTACCATGCTTAAGGAATGCTTCCTGAAGCAACCCATATTATGAAACCCTGACCCTAGTTGGCAGTTTGCCATTGCCACTGACGCCTTGCTCATTGCTACTGGAGCAGTTTTGCTACAGACTGATGAAAATGGAGTCTATCATCCATGTGGATACCTTTCCCAGACCTTAAACCCAGCTGAAAGAAATTATCAGATCTTTGATTGAGAATTGCTCGCTGTCATCTGCACCCTCACTGAATGGCGTCATTACCTTGAAGGAAACCCCCATCTGATTATTGTCTTTACTGACCACAAGAACCTGCTCTACTTCCATACCGCACAGAAATTGACTTGTCGCCAAGCCTGCTGGCAACTCCTCCTTTCTTGTTATGACATTGAACTCCACCACATGGCGGGAACTAAGCTTGCTGCTCCCGATGCACTTTCCCAATGTCCCGATCATGGTACTGGCCAGGATGACAATGATGATGTCACCCTTCTCCCCAACTCTATGTTTGTACATCTTCTTGATGTGGAACTTATGACCACCCTCACAAAT